>NC_133122.1:87139773-87750280 GCF_033568475.1 Henckelia pumila
CGACTTGTGTAGTCAAGGCTATCCCTTTGTGCTTGACATCTTCTTTCTTTGATTCTTTTCTTGTGGACACTTCTAACTCATGGGTTTTTAGGGTCCCATGTAGTTGATCAAGATCATAGGCGGCAGTGTCCCCTTTGTTGGATTCGATGATGGCGGTTCTCTTTCCATCCCATTCTTTTGGTAGGGCACGAAGAGCTCTCCTCCAAACTTGCTTGGTAGGATATTGTTCTCCCAATTGTGCTAACTCATTGATGATTTGAGTAAGCCTTCGGAACATGGTGTCAACATCTTCGTTGGATTCCATCTCAAATGTTTCGTATTTGAGTTGGAGTAAGTCGATCTTTGTTTCTTTCACTTGGTTGGTGCCTTCGTGACATATCTCTAGCTTGTCCCATATCTCTTTAGCAGATGAGCACATCGATATCCGGTTGTACTCGTTCATATCTAAGGAACAATGCAAGATATTCATAGCTTTAGCATTTTGCGAAATTAATTTCATGTCCTCTTTTGAAAAGTCATCCATTCCCTTAGGAATTTCAACCCCATCAACTATTTTCATAGGTGTATAGGGACCTTTCACCGTCACTTTCCATAGGTCATAGTCTACGGATTGGATATATAGGGACATACGATTTTTCCAATACCCGTAGTTTATGCCATTAAAAAGAGGAGGACGATTAGTAGATTGCCCTTGAGCATAATCACTCGCTAGGTTTGCCATAAAAAGGATTTGAAAAGTATTTTCAAATGGCTCTGATACCACTTGTTAGAACCTAATTGGGGGGGGGGGATTTAGGTTCTATTGGCAACTTTAGCAATTTAAAGTGATTATGCAAGTACGCAAGCGGAAGACTTAAGCAATCAAATAAATAAGTGCGGTAAATAAATACGTAATGTAAATAAAGCAGTAAAAGGGATAAGAGATGTTTATGGAAGTTCGACGATAAATCGTCTACGTCTCCCCTTCTTGGTTAAGTCGATTAACCAAGGATCCACTAGCACTTCGAACGTCTTGGCCTTGATGGCTCCAAGGATAGCCTTACAACTTGACACGATCACCGCGCCGATACAACTCAACACTCTTGGCCTTAAGGGCTCCAAGGATAGCCTCAATACAACACTTGGCTTCACACTCAAGTGCTTACAACGATAGCACAACACACTTGGCTTCACACTCAAGTGTTTACAACAATAGCACAACCAACTCACAAACTATTTTTACAAACACTCTCAAATATATCACACAAACACTTTGATAGTGAGAAATTTCTTGCAAAGGAGAGAAGAGATGAGTTGGGATGTCTCTAAATGGTCTTGGCAAGCCTCTATTTATAGTTGGCAAAGATTTGAATTTGAATTTGTGTGCTTGGAGCGTTTATTGGGAAGCCAAGGAGTAGAGACAAAGTGTAGGCGCCGCTGCCTTCTTTTTCCAGCACTGAGCAGCTTTTGTGGAAAAATCATATCTTCCAATCTAACCGTTGGATTGATCTGAAATTTAAACTGAAGCTTTCAAACATCTGGATCTTCAATCTGAACGGTGGAGATTTGATTCTAACGAGTCAAACATTTCCAGTAAATCTCGGAAGTCGCAAAACCACGTTCTCGCTTTTGTTCTGAGCATTACTTTTCAAAAATTTGAATCTCACAATCCATCCGTTGGATTGGCCTGAAATTAACACACAATCTTTGTAACATCCTGATATTGTCGTGATTGGTGGAGATTGGATTTGAATGCCTCCATCGATTCCAGTAGTCTTCTGAATCCGATACTTCAGCAGTTAGCTCCTTGCAGAAATAGCTACTGTTCAACATATTTGCAAAAATCATAACTCCATATCCAGCCGTTGGATTGATTTGAAATTTGGATACAAACTTTAAAACATCATAGAAATCCATGTGATCGGTGGAGATCGGATTTTAATAACCGAAGCATTCCCAGTTATTTTCTGAAGTTGAGTCTTCATAGTTCATTCCTTGCAGAAGTAAGTACTGTGCAGCTTTGTTAAAAAAACTCATATCTCCATCTCCAGCCGTTGGATTGCTATGAAATTTGGAGAGAAGCTTGAGAACATCCTGATCTTGATTTACATTGTTGGAGATCTGATTTGGATGACCGGAAAGTGCCCGGTGAATTTTGCAAGTTTCTGCTTTATAATATTGGCTTGTCCTTGTCCATTTCTTTTACAACTTCAAAGTAACTTCCAAGAATTTGATTGTTAATATGATCTAATCTGCAAAGTCTCACTTTAAATGGTTAGTAACAATTAACCGAGTTTTGTAAT
The DNA here is from genome assembly GCF_033568475.1 of Henckelia pumila. Lineage (NCBI taxonomy): Eukaryota > Viridiplantae > Streptophyta > Magnoliopsida > Lamiales > Gesneriaceae > Henckelia > Henckelia pumila. The sequence goes on from NC_133122.1 coordinate 87,142,056, forward strand.
CATCAAAACATAATAATATGAGATTTGTTAATGCATTAAAAACATTAATCTCATAACACGAGATTTGTATGCGTTTAAGGCGTAACAAAGGTGCTACGTACGGGGCTTGTAGAGGAGCGCTGTGCCAAAGTCTGGACCTTCGACATCATTGAGCTGACGACGGATGCAGGATAGTCCAGATCCCTATTAGTATTAGATAGTATCTATTATTAGCTTAGTTATGACTTGTAGACCAGTATTAGTGATATAGTGCGTGAATGTTTATATGTATCAGTTTTCGGGTCTATTGCTTATGGGTTTTGTGTTTTCTGCAGAAACACATGGTAGAAGTTTATCTGCTAACGATCGATGGAGGTTTCGGTTTGTGCAGGGCCGTTCCTATTTGGAGGCCGAAGAGTCGTCCGACTCGGGCCAATTTTTTTTCGGGGCCCATAATTTTTTTTTAAAATTTATTATATAAAGTGTAAATTGATCTAATATAAATTAATTATTCTTGGGTTTTTTTCATTTATATCTCAGGAAATTTTTTTTTTTGCCTACTGCCTAATATAAACTTTTTTTATTATTATTTCTGGGCTTTTTGATAAATTTATTTATGAAGTTTATTATTCCTATGTCTCTTGATAATTTTTTTCAAATATAAATTATTTTTCTCGTGCCCAATATAAACAAAAAAAATTTTATTCCCTAAATTTATTATATATTAGTGTAATTGGACCAATATAAAAACATATTTTTTGACTCATAAGGGTTGTTTTGATATTAATGAGCACGATTTATTTTTGGAGTTGACATTCTTGAAGTTCTCATTACCAATAGAAACAAAATCGACAATGGATGTAGTGAATTACTTGAAAAAAATTTGATGTATAATTCTCAAATACTCATATTGCTTATAAAATCTTGTTGACTATACTTTTTATAGTTGTAAGTGAAAAACAAAATTTCTAAAATTTAAAGCTTTTCAAAACATTTCCTCAATAAAACATGTTATATGAAAAGATTGAATGAATTGGTTATGCTATTAATTGATAAAAAAATTTCTAAACAATTTGATCGATATTGTTAGCTCTAAACTGTTAGACGAGTTGTTTTATAGTAATCATTTGTACATGTTTGATCTTATTACTCAATTAAAATAGAAATATTTTGACTACTGCACATTTCTTAAATCGAAAAATTTGTTATTATTCTAAAAAAATATGAACACACATTATGATTTAGGGGTCTCTTTTAAAAGTTAGACTCAGACCCAAAAATTGTTAGGATCGGCCCTGAGTTTGTGTTGGGGGTGAGGTTATTGAATTATATGATGAATTTATCGACGGGGCTACAAATTTGATGGCATGTGCATGCGAAAATAACTGGGATACAAGAGTTGGTAGGGCTGTGCAGCATGCCTATTCTAAAGCAGTGGAGGCTGATGTTGCGTGCCGAGGTGGACCATGAAAAAAGGTGCTTATTTGAAAGAAGGTGCTTCACATGAACATGTTGGCATAATTAGCACTTCGCCTGTTTGACCATGAACTGAGAAAGAACTGTTCTTAGAACAATTGCTAGGTTTTATAAAAGTTTGGCCATATTATAGCCAGGTTTCATTAAGGGAGAGCGCCATTAAAAACTTATTACATTATATAATGTTATAAATAAAAATAAAACTATATGTATCCTATATATACAAATATATATTGGAGAAACATATAGGTCTGATTGAAATAATAATGTTAAAAATGGGAAAGAATATGATAATATTAATCGATGAACAACGAAAAGAATGAATATATATGACGTAACAACAACAATTGTGAATTAGTTTTATGTACTGAAATACAATATTGCCTAAAGAGCAAAAGTAGTACTAAAGAATGCTAAACAAAACTTGTCCAAATTAAGAGCAAATCTTCAGCAGTGCACTTTCGATCGGCCTCATCGTGTTCCATTAATTGCTCCAAGTTATAGCGAAACAAAGTCCGTTTGTTCGCGTATGCCGAAACATCCAAATCGTTGCCGGATGATGGATGAAAGATTCCAGATCATAATCGTTGCAGAAGTGGATCCACGTTGTGCCTTGAAGCACGTAGTACTTTTCACACCAGAATTTCAAGGTCATGTCATAACCTCTCCCGCCTGGCCCGAATACGGTCACGGGTATCCCGTCTTTGATTATTTCGACATTCGTGTGGAGCATAGGTTTCAAATGAGCTTCAAAGAATGGACTGTTAAGCATATACCTGGAGAGATGTTTCTTCACATCGCTCCTGGTTATTTGCTTTTGAAAAGGCCTGCTGCACGAGCCTACGAAATCTTGCAGCTCGGGGAACGGCGGCCGAGCCGGTAACACTAGGCCAGGAGTCTCGTTCGATTTCAGGGATTTGGATCTTTTCTGTTTTGAAACATGATCACCATTGATCACTCTCGGGCTGGATTTCGATCTTTTGTGTTTTGCAACAACGTTGATCGTTCTGGCCGTTTGGTTCGGAGATTCTGTTATGATTCTGGTTGGCTGTCGGGATTCATCTCTGGCTTTTTGAGACACCATTCTTTTCATCTCTTCCAACTTTGCCGCTGTTTCTTGATCCAACTTTGAGTGTTGCATCGACATCAGAGTCCAAGCTGCGGCGACTGCAGCCGCATCCGATTCAGTGCCACGGTGTTTGCAGTGATCCATTCCTCTGCGCAACAAATTAAACAAGAGAGATTTTTATCGAAAGTCTCAAAACCCCATCACATACTATATATGCGAGTCCACCACCCCTTGAAAACCCCAATTCGAACCTCTCCAATATAAATTATATAAAAAAAAACAAGTTTTCCAATCACAATTGTTCTCCAAACCCGTCTCATCATGTGTAAGAATGAAAACAAAGAGATTCATATGAAAAAGACAGCAGAAAAAGTACATTTCAAAATCCCGCAGAGAAAACACAAAACCCTAATAAGTATTATCGAATATTATAATAGTCAAAAGATAGGTACCATACCTTTGATTTCTTTTCTTCAGAGATTTTGGAGAAGTTTTCTTCGATAGATTGATTGTTGCGATGTATGAAAAGAAGAGGGCCGGGACTGATGATGTTGAAATCCGTGAATGGAAAGGAACGAGGGTTTAGGGTTTGTGTAGTAGAATTAATTACGTACACTTCCACGCCTTAGTTTGTTTTACTAATTAATAGGTAATTATTTTGTATATGGAAAGTTTTTATTTAGACTCCTACTTGAAGAGTACTTTTGGTGGGTCATCCTATAGATTTTATATAGCTCTAAATCAAAACAAAATTATATTTTGTTGTAGGAAAAACTGAAAAAATTTCGTGAGAAGATCTAACGGATCAATTTAGGGAAACATAACGGATCTCCTATTTGGGTTACCTATTTAAAATTATTATTTTTATGTCAAAAGTATATTTTTAATTGTAATTAAAAATAATTTGTTTTTTTTCAAATTAAGTAAATATCTAAATTATTTTTAAAATATATATAAAATTATCAACATGTCATTTCAATTATTTGTATTTTTTTACTCATGTGTCATTTTAATTAAGTGTATTTTTAAAATTGTGTGTGTTTTTAATTCAATTGTTTTATGTTTTTAAAAATTATGTATAAGTTTTAATATTTAATTATGTGTAATTGTATTTTTTTCACAATTATGTGCAATAAAAAAATTTAATTTAAAAATAAAGTTATTAAATTGCATAAAATTAAAAATATTTCAACATCATCACTACAACGTCACCACACCACTGTAGGAAAATACAAAGTTATCAACGCTGACATCATTTTGCGATCAAGGGTCTTGTCTATGCTAGCACATGGGCAATGCCCATGTGCTGCATCCAAAGGCCCAAATTTTGTGCATTTGAGATGTTCACGTGAACATCTCAATTTCCAGAAAAATTGGGCTCTTGGATCCCCATTCGGGCACTATCCGAATGGGATAGCATAGACAAGACTGCGATCAAGTTACCATCTTTATCACATCAACTTCGTCATATCCTTGAACATGTTGTTATACTGTCCTTTTTTTTATAATTTAATGTTGCATTAGATCATCCAATTCAATTAAAAGCTCGAGTGCTTTAGTTTAGATAACTTATACTCGATCAATTGTGGATCAGTCGATGTTGGCTTAAGGGCATTGCCCTAAGGCAACACGAAATGCGGAACTATTTTTTAAAAAAAGAAAACCCTAGGGCAACATTCACTGAACCGCAACTCCAATCTCTTCCTTTTTCGGTGATTTTTCTCTATCACTTCCGTGGATTCATCTCGTTTCTGTCCATCTGCTCCACCGTACGTTCAGCACTCTGCCGTGACAAGAAGCCCTAAATCCAAAATTGCCCTAAGGCAACACGAAATGTGGCACTATTTTTTTGTTTAAAAAGAAAACCCTAGGGAAACTTTCACTGAACCGCAACTTCAATCTCTTTCTTCTTCGGTGATTTTTCTCTATCACTTCCGTGGATTCATCTCGTTTCTGGCCATCTGCTCCACCGTACGTTCAGCACTCTGCCGTGACAAGAAGCCCTAAATCCAAAATTGTAAGTTTTCAGAAGTCACCTAAATCGGTTCGTGAAATTTCAAGATCGTGAGCTTTTCGTGAATCTTGATGAATGTAATAATTTTTACATAAGCTCTATGTCATTGTTGTTGTGAGACCTCGGTTCTAAACATCTAATTAAGGAGTAAACAATAATTAAGCATCCAAGATCTAAGAACTAAAAGCAAAGCAAAGGAAATTTTTTTTTTTTTTTAAAGAGGGCCGCGCTCGGGCGGCCAAAAACCGCCGCTCGAGCGCGCCCGGGACAGAGGCGCTACTGAGTTCTCAGAGTGGGGTGCGCTCGGGCTGCTAAAAATTGCAGCTCGGGCGCCCCCTACAGCAGAAACAGAACAGCAGAAAACATGCTTTGCAATTCCATCTAAAACTATTCCAATGCAATCCAAATCAACACATACATTAAAAATACAGTTCCTCCGATTAATACATGAAGTTCTAGAGTTTAACAACTACTCCAAAATAGAACATGCCACGGTAGCAATACGGCAAAGCTTGCATGACAATACAACGTACATAATAATGAAGTTCGTTATCTAAACATGTTCTAACAACACTAGGTAGACATGCTGACACGAATTCTAAACCGAGTCTCAATGCTACAACTTTCTCTCGGAGCTAACCATGCCTTTTCTGACTTGATCCTTCCCCACCTGTTGCCAAGTACACATACAAAACAAAGCAACAGCCGGATAACCGGTGAGAACGACATCCCCAGTAATAGCAACATAACAATTAATACAACAATCAACATGCTTTCAATACAACAATTAAATTAATAACAACATAATGAATGCATGTCTTTTAAACCGGGATATCAGTCTGATAAACGAGGGATTGCTGCTGTGCTTTTGGGATCCCGAGGATAAGATCACGTAACAACTCACCGACTCTTCCAATCGAGGTGGTGCCACGTATCTCACTCCTCTAGACTTTGAGCAACTATAATGAGTATGCTAGCACTAGGCGAAACGACTATGACCTAGGCCACTCAATCATAGTTTCCAAACGTCTAAACAAAAAGGGCGGTTCTGCCCGCTGAAAACAAGATTGGCTCAAGATGAATGCATAACAAAAACATAACACATAAGCCATTTAACAAAAGCCAATACAATCAAACAAGACACAAGTTCCTCATGCTAGAACAAGTGTAAATGCAAGTATGTGATTTCAAAGGGGAAACTCGAGAACCACAGTCCCGAGTATGCTATACCGCTATGATGACTGCTTTTAACTTTCAATGCAGTAGCTCCCAACTCTGGATACGCTACAAAAGTGATTGTATCAACAACTATACAATCTAACAACAACGAGGCAACGGTTCAAGGAAATTCTCTATACCGTTCTTCGTTCAAATCTCGGAAACGATCAAACAGCTGCTAACTCTGGGCTTGGTACCTCCAAACGAATCTGTTACGGAGACAAAAGAATGATCAATAACCACGATCAACTTACAAGTCTAGTTCAACAACTCAAATATGGTTCGAAATCCCCAAAACTCAAATCGACGGCATAACGGTTATAAACTGAACAAATCGGCAACGCAGACAGCAGTTCAATACCGATAACAACTCAATTCAATGCTAATACAACAACAACAAGGCAAACCCAACACCTCTCAAAACTCACATTTTCGAAAATAGCTTCCAAAAATCATAACAATTCCGAACGTCGCTCTAATTCAAAACCGACAGATAATAAACGATCAGAACTCCGACAAGAACAACATACTAGAATCTAAATCGATTCTAAGAAACTCCGAAAAATAAAACATATCCGATCGGAGAAATACTTACGGTATAACGGAGCTCTCACTGCTGTGATCACTAATCTGCCTTCAGAATTAATATCCAACGGATGGATCGAGTTCGGACTGGATTTTAAGAGCTTGGAGAAAGCTTTGGGCATCTCTAATGGAGAGAAGCCGATGGAGAAGAAGAAGAAGGAGAAAAGGAGACTTGGTCAATCCAATCCAAGAGTATATAATATAACAAATTCAAATTTTGTGTTTTAGTCCCTGAAATTTCCAAAATTTACAAAATAGACCCCGATCAATAAAAAGTCGGCTCATTAACTCTGGAAACTCTGATTATCTCAAATAAGCTCAATTAAGATAAAAACGGGGCTTTACAATTCTCCCCCAATAAGAAGAGATTTCGTCCTCGAAATCAACGAGAACCACAACTCATAAGATAGAATAAAGAACTAAAGACAGTAAGAAGAACTCACGTCAACTGAATAACTCTGGAAAACGCTGTCTCATGTCAGAATCTGTCTCCCAAGTCGCTTCCTCGACTCCGTGACGGCTCCACTGTACTTTCACTAATGAAATCAACTTGGTTCTGAGTTGCTTCTCTTTCCGATCAAGGATCTGAATCGGTCGTTCAAAATAGCTCAGAGTCTCGTCTAACTCGGCTTCGTCAGGCTGAAGGATGTGAGTAGGATCTGGATGATACTTTCGCAGCATAGAGACGTGAAAAACGTCGTGAATACCAGATAAAGACGGAGGAAGTGCAAGTCTGTAGGCAAGATCGCCTATCTTTTTCAGAATCTTGTACGGAACGATGAATCTCGGAGATAACTTTCCTCTCTTACCGAATCTGACTGTGCCTCTGAACGGAGAAATCTTAAGGAAAACACGGTCTCCCTGCTCAAAACTCAGAGGTCGACGTCTGACATTCGCATACTTTGCCTGTCTATCTTGAGCTGTCTTCATTCTGGTCTGAATGATCTTAACCTGCTCTGCCATATCTCTAAGCATATCCGGTCCCAAATCTGGTGACTCGGACAAATCATCCCAAAACAACGGAGATCGGCATTTCTTACCATACAATGCCTCAAAAGGCGATATACCGATACTTGCTTGGAAGCTGTTGTTGTAAGAGAATTCAACAAGAGGCAAAGAATCCTGCCAACTAGTGCCAAAGTCTAGCACTACCGCTCATAGCATATCCTCTAACGTCTGGATAGTCCGCTCTGACTGCCCATCTGTCTGAGGGTGGTAAGCTGTACTCAAGTGCAAACGAGTACCAAGTGCCCCCTGAAGACTGTGCCAAAAGTGAGAAGTGAATCTAGGATCTCTGTCTAAAACGATCGACTTCGGCACACCATGCAATCTCACAACATTGCTAACATACAACTCAGCCATCTGATCATGACGATACGTCATCCTGTACGAAATAAAACACGCAGACTTCGTCAATCGGTCGATCACTACCCAAATGGCATCGCATCCTCGAACGGATCGTGGTAGCTTCGTGACGAAATCCATGAAAATGTGATCCCACTTCCATTCAGGAACAGATAGACTGTGCAACAGACCTCCTGGTCGCTTCCGTTCTGCTTTCACCTGTTGACAATTCAAACACCAAGATACAAACCTCGCTACGTCGCTCTTCATTCTCTTCCACCAAAACTGGTTCTTTAGATCGTTGTACATCTTACGACCTCCAGGATGAATACTAAACCGACTGCAATGAGCCTCTCGGAGAATACGCTGTCTCAACTCCGAAATATCAGGAACAAAAATATGGTTATTCACGAAAAAAACATCATCTCTAACCTGGAATTCAGACTGATGACCCGATCTGACTTTCTCTACTGAAATCTGGATGCTCGGATCAGACTTCTGTGCTTCTCTGATTGCAACAAACAACTCCGGCTCGGCTTGAATAGCAAACACTCTGATAGTTTCCCTATCTGTTTCAAACTCTAAACCAGAAGTGCAACAAGGCATCTGCAACTGCATTAGACTTCCCCGGATAGTACTTGATTTCACAGTCGAAATCCTTCAACAGATCTAACCATCTTCTCTGTCTCATATTCAGTTCTGCCTGAGAAAACAAGTACTTAAGACTCTTATGATCAGAAAAGATCTCGAAGGACTCACCATAAAGATCGTGACGCCAGATCTTCAAAGCAAAGACGATCGCAGCTAGTTCAAGATCATGAACTGGATAACGAGTCTCGTGCGGTTTCAGCTTCCTCGATGCATACGCCACCACATGCTTATGCTGCATAAGAACACAACCCAAGCCTCGGTTAGAAGCAACACAATAGACTGTGAAACCTCCAGTACCCTTTGGAATAGAAAGAATTGGAGCACTGGTCAGTCTCCTCTTCAGATCAACAAAGCTAGCCTCACAATCTGGAGTCCAAACAAAAGGCGCATTCTTCTGAGTCAGCTGGGTAATTGGCTTGGCAATAGACGAGAAACCCTCGATGAAACGACGGTAATAACCAGCTAAACCCATGAAGCTTCGGATCTCCGGCACTGAAGTAGGTCTAGGCCAATTCATAACCGCTTCAATCTTGCTGGGATCGACAGAAATCCCATCTTCAGAAATAATATGACCGAGAAAGACAACTCGATCTAACCAGAATTCACACTTAGACAGCTTGGCAAACAACTGCTCAACTCGCAAAATCTGCAGTACGGTCCTCAAGTGCTCTGCATGGTCAGTACGGTTCTTCGAGTAGATAAGAATATCATCGATAAAGATAATGACGAACTCATCTAAATAACGCTGAAAGATACGGTTCATCAATCCCATAAAAACCGCTGGGGCATTAGTCAAACTGAATGGCATGACTATAAACTCAAAGTGACCATACCTCGTCCTGAATGCGGTCTTAGGAACGTCTTCCTCTCGCACTCTCAACTGGTGATAACCTGACCTCAGATCAATCTTAGAGTAGACAGAAGAACCCTGCAGCTGATCAAACAAATCATCTATTTGGGGTAAAGGATACCTGTTCTTAACTGTAGCCTGATTCAATTGGCGGTAGTCGATACAGAGTCGCATAGAACCATCCTTCTTTCGAACAAAAAGCACAGGAGCACCCCAAGGCGATACACTAGGTCTGATGTATCCCTTGGCAATCAAATCCTCAAGTTGCTCCTTCAATTCTCTCAATTCAACAAGTGCCATACGATAAGGAGCTTTTGAAATAGGTTGAGTACCTGGCACTAAGTCAATACTGAATTCGACTTCTCGAACAGGCGGCAATCCAGGAACATCTTCCGGAAACACATCCGCAAAATCTCTAACCACTAGTATATCGACCAAAGCTGGGCTAGATTTCAGTACATCAACTGCATACACCAAAAATCCTTCTGCACCTCTCTGTAGCAAATGAGTCATAGATAACCCTGAAATCAAAGGAATTCTAGATCGAGAACCCTTACCAAATAATTTCCACTCGTCTGCCATTTCCGGTCTGAACCTGACAACTTTCTGGAAACAATCGACTGTCGCCCTGTACTTGGTTAAAGCATCTATCCCGACAATACAATCAAAATCCGACAGTCCAAGTACAATACAGTCGAATTTTAACAAATTTCCTTCAAAACACAGTTCATAGTTTCTGACTAATCTGACAGAAACAATTCCTCCACCCAAAGGTGAAGTAACAGCTACTACTGTAGGCAACAATTCAGTTGGCAAAGCATGCAATAATACGAATTTCTCAGAGATAAAGGAATGGGAAGCACCTGTATCTATCAAAACATGAGCAGAATGATCAAAAATCAAATAGTTACCTGCTATAACATCATCAGGTGCTGCTTGAGCCTGATCCTCTGTCAGAGCAAAGACTCGTGCTTGCTGTCTCGGAGGCTGATTTGCACTGGTACTACCTCCCTGTCTGTTCTGCTGCTGGGGCTGGAAAGAGTGCACTGCAGAATACTGCCTCTCAGGCTGAGCTGCAGATCTAGACAAACTCCCACTCTGAGCTCTATCTCTGTTACGCTGTGGGCACACTTTAGAGAAGTGTCCCGGTTGCTGACAGGTGTTACAATTGCCGAAGACTCCCACACACTGATCCGGTGAGTGTCTTCCTCCACATTTGCTGCAGTACAAGGATGATGACCCAGAACTCGGTCCTGAACCGAATTGCTTCGAACCACTGGAACTGGACGAACTGTTCCCCTGCCTCTTGAACTGTTTACCTCTTGCCTTGTACTGATCCTTTCTGTTTCCCCCATTGTTACCACCTTCATACCTCTGCTGCTGGTTCTGATGCTGAGGTGGCTGATTCTGGTACTGAGATGGTTGGTTCTGATACTGCCTCTGCTGCTGAGGTGCCCCCTGATTACCTCTTTGCCTCCACAAGCCTGCTTCTGCTCCCTTTGCGTGATTCATGGCATCCGCAAAGTTGTCTGGCCTAGCAGTGTTCACCAAAGTGAAGATGTCAGGATTCAAGCCATTAATGAGATGATCTGCCTTAGTTTCTTCATCTCCGGCAATTAGTGGCGCAAAACGCAACAGACTATCAAACTTAGCCACGTACTCTTCAATGTTCAGATTTCCTTGCTTCAGATTTGCAAACTCTGCTCCCTTATCCTTACGTTACGAGATAGGGAAAAACCGCTTATAAAACTCAGATTTAAAAAGAGTCCAAGTAACCTCTGTACCTCTACTCTCAAATGCTTTCTTTGTCATGATCCACCAGCTCTTAGCACCACCACGCAGATGATGAATTACTAACCTGATTCGGCGATCATCTGTGTAGTCAATGGAATCAAACAACTGATCCATATCATCCAACCAACTCTCAGAGTCAACTGGATTTTCTGAACCCATCAACAACGGCGGATTGAACGACTGAAACCTCTTCAGCAAGGTTTCCATAGGAGTCGCTGAAGCATCCAACTGATCAACTTCAGTGCTAGCTTGCTCAGTCGTAGGAATAACTGGCGGTGTGTTTCTGTTTATCACTCGACGAGGACCCATCTGATAATCAAAGGTTATGACACGAGATATCTCAATCGCTACAATCAGTGCCCTTACTACCGCTTGGAATACAGGATATCGGTCGATAACAGAAACAGTTATATCTCAAGTAGATCATGCTTTATAAATTAAATCACATAACCATGTAATTCAATAATTCTCAATAATAAAGCATGCTCGCATGGAATTAAGTACACAGTTAAAATAATTCAAACACATGCGAGGAGCCAATACACGCAGACTCGATCTACCCGCTAACTCTAGTTCAACCAAGAATCTTAACGCTCTGATACCACTTAATGTGAGACCTCGGTTCTAAACATCTAATTAAGGAGTAAACAATAATTAAGCATCCAAGATCTAAGAACTAAAAGCAAAGCAAAGGAATTTTTTTTTTTTAAAGGGGGCAGCGCTCGGGCGGCCAAAAACCGCCACTCGAGCGCGCCCTGGACAGAGGTGCTACTGAGTTCTCAGAGTGGGGTGCGCTCGGGCTGCTAAAAATTGCAGCTCGGGCGCCCCCTACAGCAGAAACAGAACAGCAGAAAACATGCTTTGCAATTCCATCTAAAACTATTCCAATGCAATCCAAATCAACACATACATTAAAAATACAGTTCCTCCGATTAATACATGAAGTTCTAGAGTTTAACAACTACTCCAAAATAGAACATGCCACGGTAGAAATACGGCAAAGCTTGCATGACAATACAACATAATAATGAAGTTCGTTATCTAAACATGTTCTAACAACACTAGGTAGACATGCTGACACGACTTCTAAACCGAGTCTCACTGCTACAACTTTCTCTCGGAGCTAACCATGCCTCTTTTGACTTGATCCTGCCCCACCTGTTGCCAAGTTCACATACAAAACAAAGCAACATCCGGATAACCGGTGAGAACGACATCCCCAGTAATAGCAACATAACAATTAATACAACAATCAACATGCTTTCAATACAACAATTAAATTAATAACAACATAATGAATGCATGTCTTTTAAACCGGGATATCAATCTGATAAACGAGGAATTGCTGCTGTGCTTTTGGGATCCCGAGGATAAGATCACGTAACAACTCACCGACTCTCCCAATCGAGGTGGTGCCACGTATCTCACTCCTCTAGACTTTGAGCAACTATAATGAGTATGCTAGCACTAGGCGAAACGACTACGACCTAGGCCACTCAATCATAGTTCCCAACGTCTAAACAAAAAGGGCGGTTCTGCCCGCTGAAAACAAGATTGACTCAAGATGAATGCATAACAAAAACATAACACATAAGCCATTTAACAAAAGCCAATACAATCAAACAAGACACAAGTTCCTCATGCTAGAACAAGTGTAAATGCAAGTATGTGATTTCAAAGGGGAAACTCGAGAACCACAGTCCCGAGTATGCTATCCCGCTACGATGACTGCTTTTACCTTTCAATGCAGTAGCTCCCAACTCTGGATACGCTACAAAAGAGATTGTATCAACAACTATACAATCTAACAACAACGAGGCAACGGTTCAAGGAAATTCTCTATACCGTTCTTCGTTCAAATCTTGGAAACGATCAAACAGCTGCTAACTCTGGGCTTGGTACCTCCAAACGAATCTGTTACGGAGACAAAAGAATGATCTATAACCACGATCAACTTACAAGTCTAGTTCAACAACTCAAATACGGTTCGAAATCCCCAAAACTCAAACCGACGGCATAACGGTTATAAACTGAACAAACCGGCAACGCAGACATCAGTTCAATACCGATAACAACTCAATTCAATGCTAATACAACAACAACAAGGCAAACCCAACACCTCTCAAAACTCACATTTTCGAAAATAGCTTCCAAAAATCATAACAATTCCGAACGTCACTCTAATTCAAAACCGACAGATAATAAACGATCAGAACTCCACCAAGAACAACATACTAGAATCTAAATCGATTCTAAGAACCTTCAAAAAATAAAACATATCCGATCGGAGAAATACTTACGGTATAACGGAGCTCTCACTGCTGTGATCACTAATCTACCTTCAGAATTAATATCCAACGGACGGATCGAGTTCGGACTGGATTTTAAGAGCTTGGAGAAAGCTTTGGGCGTCTCTAATGGAGAGAAGCCGATGGAGAAGAAGAAGAAGGAGAAAAGGAGACTTGGTCAATCCAATTCCAAGAGTATATAATATAACAAATTCAAATTTTGCATTTTAGTCCCTGAAATTTCCAAAATTTACAAAATAGACCCCGATCAATAAAAAGTCGGCTCATTAACTCTGGAAACTCTGATTATCTCAAATAAGCTCAATTAAGATAAAAACGGGGCTTTACAGTTGTTTTGCTAGCAGGTTTGAAGCAAAATCCCCTGGACCCTGTAAAACAGCGAGCAATAGGTGTTTGAGGAAAAGTGTAAGAGGATACATATTGAAGGCTTGAATTGATGAGACACGCTGAACCCGAGGAACTTTTGCATTGGAAGCTATCAAGTGGGGAACCGATTATTTCATAAGGCACACACTCATCCTCGTGTCTTTTGGGCTCAGGTATATTTATAGCTACATATTATTAGATGAATAAATTATGTTAGATTTTCGAATTGGGATTTTGATCGATTCGGGTCCACAATTTTCAATTACTCTGAAGAAATAGTTGTGAACGGCACTAGAAGTATCGAGCATAGTTTCTGTGCTCCTTCATCTAAACATTCAAAATACAAATAATGCAGTTATAATAATGTATGACAAACTCTTATCTAGCTGTAGCCCATCTTCCAACTTTGACAAGCTTAAATAGAACGTAAAACTATATACAGAGGCCCATGCACTCACATGATTTTTATTAAATAAGTCTTTCATCATTTAAGGGAAGATTTCACAGTAGAGATTAAAACCATTATCTATCTCACTTACCAATCCACCAATTCCAGGTTTGGCATGGCTGCCGGCTGAATTTTTGTCCTGAATTTTACCCTTGATTCTCGTTCCCTGTAAAAATTTCTAAGTGTTGTATATTGATTCGAGAAAAGAACATTAATTATATACATATACGTATGTATGCTTACCCGTTATTTAATGATGAGCTCATCTTTGTTATCTGTTATTGAAAATACATATACGCTTGTGGCTCTTTGGTTGGCGACTAACTCGCTGTCTGGAGAGATTTTTCCAACATAGCGGCTTCACAGAATCTGTCATTTGTCTCCCTGTCTAACAACACCCTAACCAATATATTGTACATGTTGTATATGATATCTTTGCTGGTTTGAGTTATGTCCAACTATATGGTAAATGCAGTATATGGTACCAATATATTGTTACTAAGCCTTTTTCTTTCATTCATAAGCCAAGGAGGAAGGCTTGTGTGCACGTCGGATTGCTTCTTTCCGGTTTCTTCTTCGAATTTTGTTGTGTAATTTGTGCTGAAAATCATGTTTTCTTCTCTATTTATGAGCAGAAGTTTACAGGATCCATTTTTACCTCTGCCATGTCCAACTTCAATTTGTTCATCCATAATTGAAATATTCAGTAGTTAACCCTCAAAAATGCCAAAAAGAGAGATGCATGGTTATAGTTCTTTAAATTCTCAAGCAACCATTTATTTGATTTTGATTGTAAAAATGATGAATCTGGCAAGAAAACATGCAAATGAAGAAAAGATTAATTTTTTTATATCTCTCAAAAAGTAGACTCAAGCCTAATCTGTTGGCAGGAATTATGACTGGATGTAAACCCCAAATGGTTTCTAGTGAATTCGAGCCATTTCTACACTTCATATAAGTTTGAAATGAAGCAATTCCCATTAACCAAAACCTTTCATTTATCTCTCCAGTTCCGCAAACTAATCTCCCGATATCCATTATCATGTGCTCCAAAGAGCAGTAGTAGTTTCTTTGTTGCTCCAAATTGACCCTATAATCACTGATCCACTTGAGGTCTCCTAGGTATGGCAACCCATGTTGTAACCTGATTCTTCAAAGACAAGTTAATTCTCCCATTTTCTGCTCAACTTCTTTTCTTTGAAGATTTCAGAAAGAGTAAAATGACGGGAGAGTTTCAAAAGACAAGTTAATTCTCACTGTCATTTGTTATCTGTCATTTATCTTTTTCCTCGGTATTCTCAAAGAAAACAATATCTTTGCTGGTTTGAGTTATGTCATTAAGTGGATAACTAATGGAGTTGTTATCAACTATTACAACAATCTTATCACTGAGAATGGTATCATTCTCACATTTCTCACTACCATTGGAAGGAAGGGCTTTTTTTTTTTTCATTTTTCTAGGTTGTGTCACTATTTTTAAAACAAAGTACCTTTTTGGTAATTTAAGTTCTTGCCTGCGATAACTATTATGGGAAAATTTTATTGCACTATTATTCATTCAATTTCATTACAATTGCATACAAATATTGATAATATTGTTAATTTGAAGGAGAAAGATCTTGGTTGCAGCAAATTCGAAGGACTGCGCCGATCTCAAACCTTGTATTCTTTAAGGGTAATAATGGAAAACTGTAGTGGGTTTTTTAAATCAAATCTTGGGGCCGTTTTGTGTTTGAGTGGGAACAATACATAAGATAAATTTTAAAGGCTTTCTTATTGTTTTTTAAATTATAGTTTTTGTTATTCGATTTCATGAACTTAAGTTGAAGGCTTCAAGCATATATATGTGTAATTTATTTTATTTCATGTTATATTTTTTAAAAATATGGATTATATTTTCTTATGAGTACTGGTGTTTTTGTCACAAAATTTTATGATTATTTGGTTACTATTTTCCATTGGGGTTATGTTAAGATCTTGCTGTATGACCTACAAACTATTTTGAAGGTAGGTTCTAGCTAATTTTTGGGTGATTAGCTACATCAACAATGGACAAATAATGGATGTGTAAGGATATATAGGCTGTCACTTGAATATGAAATCGGAGTATAGTCTTTCTTGAAATTTGCAATGAGCAATGCTAATGATCCTAATGCAATTCCTTGCCCATGTGCAAGATGGGGTAATTTGAAGAAGAAAAATGTTCAAACTATAAGGGCGCATTTGATCTATAATGGTATAGATTTGACATATAATACATGGATATGGCATGGGGAAATATCTATGATAGTGAACTCAATGAACAGTACTGATGGAGTTGGACAAAATGAACACGCATGTTTTGCTGAAGAACCTATAGATATGGTACATGCTGTATATGATTCGTATGCTGAGAATCCAAGTCAATTCAATAAGCTACTCAAAGATTCCGAGAAAAGTTTATATTCTGGATGTACTAAATTCACGAAGTTATCTGCCATTGTGAAATTATTTAACTTGAATGCAAAATATGGTTGGAGTGATAATAGTTTAACCGATCTACTTAGTTTGTTTCGAGAAATGCTTCCAGATGACAATGAATTGCCTTCATGATTGTATGATGCCAAGAAAAGCTTACGTGCACTAGGTATGGAATACCTGAAAATACATGCTTGTCCCAATGATTGTATCTTATACCGGAAGGAGTACGAAGATCTTGCCAATTGCCCTACTTGTAGGACATCAAGGTATAAGTTGAGCAACAAATCTAAGGTAAAAGAAGGAGTTCCTGCAAAGGTCTTGTGGTATTTCCCACCTATTCCAATATTTCAAAGAATGTTTCGGGATAAGACGGTATCCAAAGAGTTAACTTGGCATTCTGGCAAAATAATTTGTGATGGATACTTACGTCATCCAGCTGATGCACCATCTTTGAAATTAGTTGATCGCATGTGGCCAGATTTTGCTTCCGAGACAAGAAATCTGAGATTAGCTATATCAGCAGAAGGTATCAATCCCCATAGTTTGATGAGTTCTTCGTATAGTTGTTGGCCAATTTTAATGATCACATACAATCTTCCACCATGGTTGTGTATGAAGATAAAATTTGTGATGCTCACTTTGTTGATTTCTGGTCGTAAACAAACGGGAAATGATATTGATGTTTACTTAGCACCTTTGGTTGACGACTTAAAATGCTTATGGGATAAAGGTGTTGAAGCATAATATGCATATCGACAAGAAAGTTTCTCCCTTAGAGCTGTGCTATTATGGACAATCAATGATTTTCCTGCATATGGGAACATGTCAGGTTGTGTTGTGAAGGGATATCATGCATGTCCTATTTGTGCAGAAAAAATTTGTTCGAAAGGTTGAAGCATTGTAGAAAAATGTCATACATGGGCCATCGAATGTTTTTACCTTCAAATCATCCGTATCGAATACAAAAGAAGGCATTTAATGGGAACCAAGAATTTAACACTGCACCACGTCCATTGAGCGGCCATGAAGTTTTGGAAAGAGTTGAAAGAATTAATTATCATATGGAAAAATTCAGCAGAAATCTTCAATCAAAGATGGGTGATGGAGAGCAATGCGGGAAAAAAAATCAGTTTTTTTTTTAACTTGAGTATTGGAAATATTTACACGTTCACTACAAGAAATTTGTCTTTTCGCAGCACGACATCAACGGCGCACATTAAAAGCACGCCTCCAATAGTATTACTTAAAGCGTGCCTAACCATGTATGCTGCTAATATTGTTTTAGCTTATACAATAACAACATGAAGGAAAAGAAAGCTGCTAATAATTATTTCAATGGCGGCATTGGGGCATGCTGTTGAAACTTAATATTTACAGCCCGCGAAGCTCCCTGCTAATAGTATAGAAATAAAATTGATTTGTTTCTTTCTTTTTTAAAATGAAAATTTCTTTATTTCAGCGCTTAGTATCATAAGCTCGGTGTCAAATCCCCAAATCACTTCTCTTTCCTCTTCGCATTTTCTCTCTCTTTTTTTTTTGAACACACCCTCCCATCGCCAAATCCTCTCATTCACTTCTATAATTGGTGGGAATTTTAATAACACTAGGGATGATGTGAAATGGATGAAGTCATGCTAATCCAGTGTTTTATTACGACATGGGGGTAAAATTTGAAACCCATATCCCTCTTTCTTTGAATTTTCATTGTATTGTTCAAATTTTATCTTTGAAATTTTTTATTTTTTGTAGTGTGTGTGCGTGGCTTTGAATTCGAGGAGAAAGTTTCAATTGTTTCCGCTGAGTTTAGGTGTTGATTATATAAGATTTATTGCAGTTTCAGGTGAGACATGAAATTCTCCAAGTGTTCTTGTATTTGAGTAAATGTTCAAGATTCTTCTCGGTAAATCTCCTAATTTAAATTTAAAGAATTATTTTATTGTTTGGTTAAGTTTTTTTTCCCTCTTCACTTGCATATTCAACGAAAAACTTTTAGTTTGTAAAGATGCTTGTTTTTATGAGAGATGCAGTTTCAATGATTAACATGATTCTTTAAACATGTAGGGTTGGCTCTATATTGTTTTTGGATGTCAAGTAGTGAATAAAAACATTAACTAATGTCAAGTAGTTAATAAAAAAATTAACTAATTCTCAGCCAAAATTTAGATTACTCGATTTTTGAGAAATAATAAAGAACAATAATTTTAGGACACAAATCTTGATTGTTCATGTTTTTCGAATTTTTTCTTTGCACAAATTTTGTGAAATTTATATCATTAGGAAAAGTACTATGAAATTAGACAATTTATATCATTGTCTTAGCTTTTTCTATGAAATTACAAAATAGTTCGCTTTAGCATCTCCATCCTTAGCCAGTTTGTTCCATTATATTTCCAACTAGATAATTTTCCATGCATAAAACGCTGAAAGATTTCATTTTGAAATTTTATTTTATGGACAATATTTTTCGACAATATGTTTTGCAGATGTTTTATTTTATCCATGATTTCAGTATAAAGTTCACATTTTGGGGAGTTAACAATTTGTTGGAATGGTTTTTAATTGCACACTGATTATGGTTTCTGATTCCATGTGGGTTATTGATTGGAAAAGATTGATTTGTTTTATAGAAATAACAGCTCCTTACATGGATAATATTGTCGCCATTTATAAGAATTTGGATGCTGTTTTCACCTCTACCTGTTGCCAATGTTTTATGCTGGTAGAAAATACTCTTTTTTTTAGTAAATGACATGCCACATTGCTCAGACAGTTGTATGTAATGTTGCTGATTTGGTCACTTTTCTCTTTGTAAGAATACTGCTTATGTCATTTCTGTAAAAACTTTTGTGATAAAATTAAAATATGCTTGAATTATATTCATATGTTATTGGGTGTTGCAGGATAGTGGACCTATGTTGCACTATGCAGATGGAAAGGAAGTTTCAAGAGGTGAAACTACTTGTTCTAAAGTCATTTCTTTCCACTATAAATGCATACAATGGTATGTGTGGTTTCGAGATGCATTAGAACCTTAATTTATGTCAAATATTTGTTTTTTTGGAACCAAACCTCGATTTCTATAAGAATAACTAAAGATGATGTGAAGTTTGTTGTTCTCTGAATATATATATTAGCATTGCAAAAAATTATTTTATTGATGTTATATGTCTCCTTTATTCATAAGGGGTTTTTGAATGTATATATATTTGTCAAATTGAGAAATATTCTGATGATGAACCAGGGCATGAGGAGACTTCACAAAGTCACTGATGATGTCTATGATAAAGTGTTGTTTTATTGCCCAAAAGAACTTAGGTAAATTTAATTTCATGATATTAAATGTCGTACTTCAGCAGCTGAATAATAATCTTAGTAAGTTGAATATAAGAAATCTAAATGTGAAATGTTACTTGCCTCTTCAACACTCTCATTTTTGTTGGAGACTCTTAAGTCCTGGTTTTTTACTATTGCAATGCACATTATTTTCCTTTTTGATGCTATTTGTAACAAATCTGTATGGAATTTTGAATTGAACGGTGATAGAAACTAATTTCACCAGGGAAGATAAACTAGTGGAGTATGCCATGACTCTGAAAGTAGATGCTGTAACAGAACCAGGTGTGGACCTCAGTCCAGTAAGTAGCTAGGTGCACTCAAATATCTTTGTTTTTGCTAGTAGTCAAGTACTTGGATTGATTTCATTAAGTTGAGATTCCAAGTGAAATGTAATTACATTATATCAATTAGAACTCATCACAAGTAACCAGATCAGAAGCTTACTTTCTTTATCCATATGTGCAGGTTAGTGAATTGAAAGATGCAATCTGAAAGATTCTTTCCATTTTACATGATGAGGTACATTTTCTTGCTGGAATCAGTCTTTGGTTTGTCACCTGATTCTATATACGCAATTTTTGAAGGTTTTTATTTTTCCAAATTTAATTATTTATCTATACATTCCACTATTGATATTCCACAGGTCATGACATAGTCGCAAGTTTTATGCTAAAGAAGGCAACTTCTTTTCTCGCACTATATTTTACTACTTCGGGATGATATTTTTGAAGAGATGAGCTTCCTCAAAACTAAAGTATTACTTGAAAACTATAGTTAAGTGTACCTTATTTGGAAAGGAATCTCGAGGTAGAGTGCACATAATGGGCTTTGGAGTTACACCATCAAAAGCTGGAGCTTTTGTATGATCGACATATATTCTACTGATTTGCGTGGATTGAAACTCTAATCGTTGTTATGTATAGCTAGTTTGTGAGAGATTATGTATCTTGTTTTGGGTGTTGAGACTTTTATGTTGGTATGATGAGCAAAAAATTGTCTTTTATTTTGTGTGTAGTATAGAGTTAGAACTTGCGTTTAATTTCTTGTAAAGATATGATTTTTTCGATTTTCATGAATAAAATTGGAATATTTTGTTTAGTTCTTCATTTTAATTTATCTGTCGAAGTTTCTGTTGCATTGAAATTATATAAGGCTATCAATTATTAAAATTATGTACTATCACTATCTTAATGTTTTCGCGGCGTGCACATGTATGTTGTCAATAATGTTTTTGCGGTGTGCGTTGTGTGCTGTTGATGTGAGTTTCCGCGACGTTCTTTGCATGTTGTCAATGTGATTTTCCGCAGCGTGCATCGCGCGCTGCCGATGGAAGTGTTCGCGGCATGCATCGTGCGCTGTTGACGGAAGTTTTCGCGGCATGCATCACACGCTGTTGATTTGAGTTTCCGCGGCATGCATCGCGCGCTGTCGATAACCCATGAGTTTTAACAGCTTTAAGTTGTGCAGCATGCGATGCGCACCGCGGATAGCCATTTTGCGCACTGTGAAAAAGCATTTTTGCTGTAGTGGTTTGACATGTTCTTGATGTGATGCATGTTGAAAAAAATGTATGCGAAAGTGTCATCGGTACGTTTCTTGACATTCCAGGAAAAACAAAGGATGGAGTAGCAGCAAGACTTGACCTTATGGAAATGAATGTGAGGTCTGAATTGGCACCAAGAATTGGGGATAAGAAAACGTTTTTGCCACCAACCTGCCACACTCTAAGTAAAGATGAAAAGAGAAGTATTTTCAATTCATTATCAGGAATGAAGGTCCCTGAAGGTTACTCTTCTAATGTTAAAAACCTTGTGTCGATGAAGGATTTGAAACTTGTTGACCTTAAGTCACATGACTATCATACTCTAATGCAACAATTGCTTCATGTGGCCATTCGTGGTGTCCTTCCAAAACATGTCAGAGATACAATCACTCGGTTGTGTTTCAACTTCAATGAATTATATAGTAAAGTGATGGGTGTCTCGAAGTTGGATGACTTGCAAAGACAAATTGTGATGATATTGTGTTTGCTTGAAAAGTATTTCCCCCTTCATTTTTTGATATAATGATTCATTTAACATTTCATCTCGTTCGGGAGGTGAAATTGTGTTGACCAGTTTGGTGCAGACACATGTACCCATTTGAAAGATACATGAAGATTTTGAAAGGTTATGTGCGCAATCGCAATCGGTCTGAAGGGTGTATAGCAGAATGTTATATTGCTGAAGAGGCAGTTGAATTTTGCTCAGACCTAATGTCCACACAATTGGGATACCATCAAGGGACCAGAAAATACAACGCACCAAGCCTTTATCAAAAGCAATAGTGCACTCCGCTAGTCATGATGAGTTCCAGCAAGAACATCTTTATGTATTGGCAAATGATATTGAGATTAATCCTTATATTGAGTAAGATCCTCAACTTATCAATACTTTCTTGTGCATTCAACACATTCGATTTATTTATGAATTGTAATAATTCAATTAGGGAACACATGGTGAAGTTGAGGACAAGATTTCTTCATAAAGCAAAGTCCAAAAAGTGGTTACAAGATGAGCATAACTGAACATTTATTACATGGTTGTATGATTTTGTAAGTTCCAAAAGAACTAAGTATAAGCATATATAAAACCCTTGCTTTCTTATGCAAAATATTAAGATTATTGTTAAATGTAGGTTGAACGTGCAATCTACCATTCCACCCATCAAATATCAGAAAGATTAAAGTGGATATCGCGTGGACCTAGAAACAAAGTGTTAAAGTATTATGGTTATTTGATTGATGGGGTTAATTATGCTGCAAAAGAACATGATGATGTAAGAGTTACTCAGAATTCTGGAGTAAGCTTAGTCGCAAAGACCATGCAAGTTTTCAGTTCAAAGGACAAAAATCCAATTATGACAGACATGGTTTTCTATGGAATTATTGAATAAATATGGTCACTTGATTACCATAACTTTCAAATTCCAATGTTCAAGTTTCACTGGGTGGAGAATAACAACGATATTAAAGTAGATGATCTTGGTTTCACATTAGTGAATCTGAACAGAATTGGATTTAAATCAGAAAGTTTTATCTTGGGAAGTCAAGAAAAGTAAGTATTTTTCGTTGAAGAACCTGAAGATCCATTATGGAGTATTGTACTTGAAGCTCCTACAAGAGAATCATTCGAGCACGCAAATGAGGACGAGCTGGAAGATATTGTAATCCATTATGAATCTTTTATCAGTGGCTTACCATCAATGGATGTCGACGATGAAGATGACAATGATCCCCCATGCCTTCGTGAAGATTGTGATGGAACATGGATCGACAATTCTTAAAGAAATATATTATTTTGCTGTAGAAGATATATTTGTAGACAATATTGAAATGCATCTTCATTCTAAATATTATTTTGTAGACTATTTCTAATTTTATGTATCTTTGTGTATACTGATTTTAGTTCAAAATGACTTTATTACGGTGTTTCTTACAATATTGATATTCTTTTTTACTTTATGTGAGATCCCGTTTTCTAATTGTCTAATCTTGGAATAAACAATACAATCGAGCACTGAGAGAGCAGATAACCCGGATCAAAAAAAAATTTTATTTTTTTTTAAAGACCCCGCTCGCGCTCGCGCTTACTCATCAATGCCCGGCGGACAAACGCACGTTCGCGCGGGATGCACACCTCGCGCACGCGCAATAACCCGAGCTCATCTAGAGCCTCTCGCACGCGCGCGAGAAGGTCGCGCTCGCGCGCAGGCCACTCGGACAGAAAAGTGCAGGATTTCCGGAAAGGCCAATCAAAACCATATCCAATCAAATTAAAACCCATACACACATACAAACCAATATTTAATCATTGGAGACTCCAACTTCTAGAATTAACATGCTCGATAAAATAACATACAAGTTCTAAGTTCTTCCAAGGTAAAATACCACAAGTTCGATGATATCAATCGATCGACTAATAAAAAATATACAAAAGTTCTACAAACACAACCTTTCTAGACGGTGTCTCACTTCTAACATTCACACCCCGTGCTATCCCAGATGGCTCGGTCCGGTTCCTGATCCTCATGTTTCCAAGTACACATACAAACAAAAACAACAGCCGGATAACCCAGTTAAAAATATAATTTTCAAGTAAAAGAGACAGGCATACAATAAAAATTAAACATTTCATAACGAAATGCATCAATATTCAATAAATCAAAATGAAAGTGGATGTATGCATGACTTCAAAATTCGGGATTATCAAGTCAGATAATCGTGATATCAATCGGTACACAGTTGGGATCCCGGGGTCAAGTCATTACGAACAATCCACCGACACTCCCATTTGGGGTGGATATCGCACAACTCAAACCCCTAGACTTCAGAGCAACTATAAGAAGTATTCTAGCACTTGGAAAAACTCGAAATCCAAGGTCACTTCAATATAGCTCCCTAAATCGTCTAATTTCAAAATGAATCAAATATTCGGCTCAATATGAATGCAAGTGCAAATAAAGTAAATCAATCAAGTTCACACCAACAAATTAAAATGCAGTATGTGATTTTTGGGACTCGAGAATCAATCAGACTTGAGTATTCATCCCCATTCGATTCGATGTCGTCTTTTACCTTACTCGAGGCTTCGAATTCAAATCCTGAAAATAAAAGGGATAAACTAGATTCACAATCTTTACCAAACAAATTTCAAGTCGATAAAAACAATACTATACCGTCTTCAACTCTTGAATCGGTTTAAAGACCCCAAGTCCGTTTTCAAACCCGAATCTTTCCACCAAACTCTGAAAATATGAAATACGGATTCGATATCAAATTATCAACTCAAACAAACCCGGAAATCAAACCGAAACAATATAATTGATAATCAAAAACTCGATTTCGACGGCATAACGCCTATAAACGGTCCAACCAAAAATCTCAAACCAACAATTATCAACTCAAAACCATCCACAAAACCTCCAAATCATTCAACCCAAGCCAAAACCAACAATAACAAAAACCCCATTTTTCGAATTTCAAGGGAAAAAATCACCAAAAATCCAAAATTTTTTCTTTTTCCGAACCGACTTCGAATATACGATCTAGGCTAACTCAAGAACAACATACTCGAGAATCATCAATTTCTGAAAACCCAAAAAAATCAAAGTTCAAGAGATCGTAGCAAAACTTACGGAAAAACGATGCCCTCGTTGCGGTGATCGCAAATCTAAACTCGGATCGGAAATCTGACGGTCGGATTGTGCGAACCAGGAGAATCAAAAGCTTGGAAGAAAGCTTCTGTGGCTTTCTCGTTTTGTGCGTGAGAAAAGGGGAAGAAGATGGAGGAGAGAGGTAGGGATGATAGGCTAGATAATAGTCATATCAAATAATATACACTCCTCATTGACTAGTCAACTGCAATTGCAATCCGGTCCCTGAAATCTCTAAATTAAATCGATTCAATCCCGGCTCAAATAATTCTCATCAATTCCATTATAATAATTTATTAAATTCCGCTAATCACGAAATAATTAATTTCAGGGCCTTACAATTCTCCCCCTCTACGAATCGATTTCGTCCTCAAAATCACGAATCAAAAAAACTAAGAGAAATAGAATCGACTGAATAAGAACTTACATCAATCGAATAAATCCAGAAATCCCTGCCTCATATCAAATTCTGTCTCTCACGTCGCTTCTTCAAATCTGTGACTACTCCACTGAATCTTTATTAACAAAATCGACTTGGTTCTGAGCTGCTTCTCCTTGCGGTCAAGAATCTGAATTGGTCTGTCAAAATAGCTCAGTGACTCATCGAGTTCGGCCTCGTCTGGTTGAAGAACATGGGATGGATCCGGATGATATTTTCGTAGCATCGAAACATGAAAAACGTCATGGATGCCTGAAAGATATGGATAAAGTGCCAATCTGTAGGCAAGATCGCCTACCTTCTCCGAAATTTCGTACGGACCAATGAATCTCGGCGACAACTTTCCTCTCTTCCCGAATCTGACACTGCCTCTGAACGGATAAATTTTCAAAAACTCGGTCTCCCTGATCAAAATATAGAGGCCTGCGTCTGATATTCTCATAGTTCGCCTGTCTATCTTGGGTTGTCTTCATTCTAGTTCGAATCAACTTCACCTGCTCTGCCATATCGTGAATCATATCTGGACCCAACTCAGGTGATTCTGAAATCTCATCCCAAAATAATGGAGATCTGCACTTCTTCCCGTACAAAGCTTCAAAAGGTGTCATTCCAATACTCGCTTGAAAGCTATTATTGTACGAAAACTCCAATGGAGGCAAAGAGTCCTGCCAACCTGAGCCAAAATCAAGCACTACGGCTCGAAGCATATCCTCCAAAGTCTGGATCGTACGCTCGGACTGACCGTCGGTCTGAGGGTGATACGCTGTGCTCAAGTGCAAACGAGTACCCAAGGCCTCCTGTAAACTGTGCCGAAAGTGAGAAGTGAATCTCGGATCTCTGTCTGATACGATCGACTTCGGTTCACCGTGAAATCTCACAACCTCCTTGACATACAACTCGGCCATCTGATCGTGACGGTATGTGTAGTGATCCGTATCCATAATTAACAATTAATGAGTATATTAATCATGTGATCATGCTTTGATTAAGTGAAACATGATTAAGGAAAGTTCTATTGGATTAACGGACTTCAGAAATTGATTCAGAATGATCGAAAATGGCCCGAAGGGTGATCAGGAACGGAAGCAATGTTCTGGCAGTTGATGTCATCCATGATGTCAGCAATATTACGTCATTGCTTATGCACTTGATGGGACATTGGAAGCAACGATGGGGATCGGAAGCAAAGTTCATCAGGCAGAACGAACGCAACGTTGAGGAACGGATGTTCCGTTCCGTGTCTATAAATAGAGGGTCCGAGAGCTCATTTCTCGCACCTCTCTCCTCTCTTCCCTCTCAACTTCTAGGCCTTCTAACTCAGATATAGGGAGATCTAGTCGTCCTATCGGGATTTTGTAAGAGGCGCAACAATCTAGACGTCGTAGCGGAGCTGTGGCCTAGTTTTGAGGCTATCGACAGCAAAGGGCTAACGACGGATGCAGGTATAGCTTTGGCATCCTAATTATATTTAGGAGTATGCAATAGCTTAGTTAAGGCTTTTAGAGCTTAATTATTGATGCATGGGTAATTTCATTGTAGTAGCAGTAGAATGGACTAGTAGGCTTGGAGTCTAGACCAGCGGAGCTAGGTTTTGACCATCAGTGTTAGAGGTACGTAAGTACTGACCGAGATAGCCGACATGATATATTTGCATGTATATTGCATGAGTATGTGCTATATGTTTTTATCATGTTTTAGCTTGTTTTACCGCCTTAGCACATGCATGATTTTACGTGTGATTGCATCCGGAGAGATGTGAGTCATTGACAGTCTCCATAAGGGAACAATGATCTCATGTTGGACTCGAGTCAGGTATGATAGTTTCCATATGAGACTTGTATCCTGTTTTGGATTCAGGTCAGAATGGGGTTGGATCAGCCCTGATATAGAATATACGAGTACCCCGCGGAGTCGCTCTCTAGCCGTTACTGTATATTCCTGGCGCCATGAGCAAGTGTTTTACCTGGGATTTTAAATCATCTGTGTGTGCGCATATTTGTACATATATCATTGCTTATGTATTGAGCGTTGTCGCTCACGCCCCTGTGTTTGGGTATTGTGGTGTACCTTGTGGCGGGGCAGGTTTGAGGCTAGACGGTCCAGGCGGCTCTCAGCAGGATTGAGGATCCGAGAGTATGAGGTTTTAGAGGGTAGGGATTTGTTTACCCTGAACCTTTGATTTGGTTGTATAATGGTATTTATACACTTTTGTTATCGTCGGTTGTATTCTGCCGATTGGATTTGTTGTATTTTAAATTATCCGCTCCTTACACTTTTAGTATTATTGCATGCGCTAATTAACTCTTATTATATAGTGGATCCGGGTTGGGTCACTGCAATTTTTGGTATCAGAGCGCATTGCACTGGAAATTTCGTAAAGCGGATTAAGTAATTATCTGTTCTTATGCAACAGATGGCAGATTACGATGAGAGCCATGATAGCGGAAGGGGAGGTCGATGGGGCGATCCAAATGATCGTAGACGTCGTCGAGGTCAGCATGAGGATCACAGACGAGTGAGCATGCGCAGATTTAAGGAGGTTAGCCCAAAGTCTTTGACAGGTGGTGAGACGCCTGAGCAGGCTGAAGATTGGCTCGAGAGGATGGAGCAGTGTTTTCAAGAGTTCCGTTGCACAGACGAGGATAAAATGGAGATTTTTGCCTTTATGCTTGAGGGTGGAGCGAGGAAGTGGTGGAGATCTACTTCCGCACCATTTATAGCAGCGAGAGGAGCAGCTACGTGGGTCGAGTTCCGTACTGCTTATCAGAGACTATATTTCCCTCCATCTCTTCGTCAGGCGAAAACCAGTGAGTTACTGAGTTTGAGACAGGGTACGATGACGATCGAGGAGTACCAGCAGAAGTTCTTTGATCTGCTACCTTATTTTCCTCACATTGCTGATAGTTTTATGGCGAAGTACGACCATTTCCTTCAGGGTCTGAACCCTGAGATTCATCGGATGGTTGCTATGGGCAGCGATATGACCTACGAGGGCTTGGTGGACCGTTGTCACCAGACGGAGGACAGTATCCGGAGGAACAGGGGACTCTTCTCTTCTTTCAGGTCAGCGAGTGCCAGTACTATAGGTCCGAAGGGAAAGTCTTTCAAGAAGCCAGGAGGTACTTATTCTTCTTCATCTGGATCCGGTGGAGTGCATAATTTTGGTGGTCAGAGGCCGAACTGTTGTCGTTAGTGCAGACGCAGGCATCCACCAGGACAGTGTGGTCGATCGACCAATGCATGCTTCAAGTGTGGCCAGGAGGGTCACATGAAGAGAGATTGTCCGATGCTGATTGGGGCAGCGAGTGGTTCAGGAGGTTGTCAGGTATCTGTTCAGCCACCTCAGTACCAGCAGCCACCTTTTCAGCAGCAGTATTCGCAGCAGCATCAGCAGCCCCAGCAGTCTCAACGGCAGCTTGCTCAGACTCCTTCTCGGGGTCATTCTTCTTTGCTGCCACGTGCCTAGGGTCAGGTCTTTGCACTGAACCAAGAACAGGTAGAGGCTGACAGTGATCGGATGATCGCAGGTACCTGTAGTTTATGTGGTTTTCCTGTGCATGTTTTGATTGATACTGGTGCATCACATTCTTTCGTATCAGCACGATTTGCTAAGAAGTATAAGTTGCCATTAATTCCTTTAGACGTCTTGCTAGTAGTTTCTACTCCTATGGGTAGCGAGGTTTTAGACAAGCGTCTAGTTGTGGGTTGTGTTTTGGATTTTGAGGGGCATCAGCTTAGTGCTAACCTGATGGTTCTAGCTATGGAGGATTTTGATTGCATCATTGGGATAGATCTCTTGACTGCCTACCAAGAGATAGTGGATTTCTATCAGAGATTTGTTCAGTTTCGTCCAGAGGATGGAGAGTCTTGTTATTTCTATGGTGAGGGAGCGCGACCCCCGATGCCAGTGATTTTTGCTCTGAAAGCCCGGCGTGCTTTAGAGTCTGGTGGGGAAGGCTACCTTATCTACGCCATTGACACATTCTTAGGAGAGCCGAATATCTTGGAGATACCAGTGGTTCATGATTTTCCAGATGTGTTTCCTGAGGAAATTCCAGGTTTGCCACCAGTGCGGGAGATCGAGTTTGGCATTGAGTTATTGCTAGGGACTGTATTGATTTCCATAGCTCCTTATCGTTTAGCGCCATCAGAGATGAAAGAGATGCAGAAGCAATTTCAAAGTCTTCTTGATAAGGGCTACATTCGACCCAGTGTTTCGCCATGGGGAGCCCCAGTGCTTTTTGTCAAGAAGAAGGATGGTTTGATGCGGTTGTGTATCGATTAGCGTCAGTTGAATCAAGTGACAGTGAAGAATAAGTATCCTCTTCCGCAGATAGATGATCTCTTTGATCAGTTGCAGGGTGTTTCTGTCTATTCGAAGATTGATCTTTGTTCAGGGTATCATCAGTTGCGAGTTCGGCAGGAGGATGTTCCTAAGACAGCATTTCGTACACGGTATGGACACTATGTGTGGGGACCCGGATTGCTAATCTTATCTTAGGGAAATTTAGTATAATTAACAATTAATCAAGTACTTTAATCAAGTACTTAAAAGAATTAAAGAACCAAGAGCTAAATTTTTTTTTTTTTAAAAGTTAAAGTGTCTCGCTCGATCGGTGAAAGTTGCCCGATCGAGCGAGCTCAAACTAGAAGCTCTCGGATCCAGGGAATTCTTGGCCTCGCTCGATCGGTGAACTTCAGCCGATCGAGCGGCCAAGAAAATCAACTCCTCTGTTTTGCAAAATACATGGCTCGCTCGATCGGTGAATTTCACCCGATCGAGCGGGCTTCAATTCTTGAAAAATCTGCTGCTAACAAAGTGCTGTCAAAGGTAGAAACAATAACCATAATCTCTTGTACAATCTACCAAATAAGATACATGCTATCTCATAACATCTTATAAGCTTCCATACACAAGATACACCAACTATCATGTATTCAACCACAATATACAATGTTCTTGTATCATTTCTAGCATGGTTCATCAACTCAAAGTACATGTCGTGCTGCTAAAACCCGTGTCCTCACATGCTAAGACTCTATCTCGAGCTATCCCTGTCTTTTCTGACCAGCTCCTGCCCCACCTATTGACATGCACACATACAAAACAAAGCAATATCCGGATACCTCCGGTGAGAATAAAATCCCAGTATAAACAACATAAAGCGCGAGATAATAAACATGAATGCAATGCATATGGCAAAAGAGGCTATCAAGCTGATATCAATCGAATATAAGTTCTTGGGATCCCGAGGAAATAAAATCTTTAACGAACACCAACTCACCCAATCGAGGTGAAGTTAAATACTTTATTTCCTCTGACTTTGGTGCAACTATAGTGAGTCTTCTGGCTCTGGAAGTAAGTCTACATTCCGTGCCACTCAACTACAATCCGCCAAATGTCATATGCACTCTAGGCTTTTAACCCTCTGTGCTTATTAGGCTGGAGTTCAAGATGAATGCAACATGTTCTGTATGCATTAAATGCTATAAAACATCTTGAACAACTAATCACATAAGCAAGTAAAGCAACACAATCATGTAATCACATAAGGTACATAAGCAAATAAGTATGTGATTGACAAGGGAATACTCGAAACAATAACTATTTCGAGTGTTCTATCCCATCTGGATTAGCTGTCATTTATACCTTTCGATGTCGAGTCTGAAAGTACTTCAAATCTGAAAATACAATCAACAACAACATGTCAAAATCTGCTCAGCTTCTCAACTTCATTTCAAATACAATGCTAGCAAACCTTGCTTCAACTTTGTCACGGTTCGAAGACTACTTCTCGAGTCGTCAATCTTGTGCTAAAATCTGAAATGATATGTATAAAATCTCACAAGATCATATTTCAACTCCACTTCATGTTTCATTCAATCAACAATATCAAAGTCTTGACATTTTTCGAATCGACAGCATAACGGCTAAAAACCGGCAATCCAAACAATATCCAAATCAATCCAACAATCAAGATAACTTATAATATCATCTCAATACCATCAAAAGCATCATAATCAGATAAGGTAGGGTTCGAATTTTGCTTGCTAAAATCATATAAAATCCGAACGATAGTTTTTTTCCAAACCGTCTGCGAATACATAATCGGTACAGCTCATAAATGCTTATATCTTAAAATCATAAATTTCTATCTTCAACATACAAATAAAGTCTGAGAAAGATGAATGAAACTTGTACCAAAACGAAGGTCTCGGAGCGGTGATCGCAGATATATATTTATTCGGAATTTCTGACAACCGGAGTGCGAGTTATCGAAACTTTTTCGGATAAAAAATGGTGTCTTGGAGGGTTGGAACGTTTTCTATGCCTTTTCCTTCTGCTTTGCATGTTGAAATCAGATATTACAAGTGGGAATTAAGATATATATAGCCAAATTGCAGTTTAGTCCCTGAACTTTTGGGTATTTGCAATTCAGTCCCCGGAAAAGCGATTTAATTCAATTTCAATCCTGATTCATTTAAGAATATTAGAATTTAATTCTAAACTCTAAATATTCCCAAATTAAATATTCTCGGATTAAAATTAAATAATCCCGAGCCTTACATTTCTCTCCCACTAAGGCATGAGTTCATCCTCGAAATCATAAGCAAGCTGTATAGATAATCTGTATACACATAAGAGAATGAAATAACATAAAGCAGAATAAGAACTCACATCAATGAAACAACTCTGGAAATCTCTGTCTCATATCTGACTCAGTCTCCCAAGTCGCTTCTTCAGTGCCATGCCGACTCCACTGAATCTTGACTAGCTGAATTGTCTTATGTCTGAGCTGTTTATCTTTGCGATCAAGAATCTGAATAGGCTGCTAAAAATAACTGAGAGTCTCGTCAAGTTCAGCTTCATCAGGCTGAAGAATATGGGAAGGATCAGGCTGATACTTCCGAAGCATAGAGACATGGAATACGTCATGAATACCAGACAAAGATGGAGGAAGAGCGAGTCGTAAGCAAGATCGCCTATCTTCTCAATAATCTCATACGGACCGATAAAACGCGGAGATAATTTTCCTCTCTTGCCAAATCTGACTGTACCTCTAAACGGAGAAATCTTCAAGAAAACTCTGTCTCCTTGATCAAAAGATAGAGGTCTTCGTCTGATATTTGCATATTTTGCTTGTCTATCCTGAGCTGTTTTCATTCTTTTCTGTATAAGCTTCACTTTGTCAGTCATTTCTCAGATCATATCAGGCCCAACATCAGGAACTTCTGAGATATCATCCCAATATAACGGTGATCTGCATTTCTTTCCGTACAGTGCTTCAAAAGAAGTCATTTCAATGCTCGTCTGATAGCTGTTATTATAAGAGAATTCTGCAAGTGGTAATGAATCTTGCCAACTAGTACCAAAATCTAGTACTACAGCTCTCAACATATCCTCAAGTATCTGGATAGTCCGCTCTGACTGTCCGAATGTTTGAGGATGATAAGCTGTACTCAGGTGCAATTGAGTACCAAGAGATTGTTGCAAGCTATGCCAAAAGTGTGATGTAAATCTAGGGTCTCGGTCTGAAACAATAGATTTAGGCACACCATGTAATCTTACCACTTCTCTGACGTAGATTTCTGCCATCTGATCATGTCTGTACGTCATTCTGTACGGAATAAAACATGCTGATTTTATCAAACGATCAATAATCACCCAAATGGCATCGTACTCTATGGATGAACGTGGTAACTGTGTGACAAAATCCATGGAAATGTGATCCCATTTCCATTCTAAAACTGATAAACTCTGTAATAGACCACCTGGCTTCTTTCGTTCAGCTTTTACCTGTTGGAAATTCAAACATCTAGACACAAATTCAGTCACATCTGACTTCATCTGTTTCCACCAATACTGCATTTTCAGATCATTATACATTTTTCTGCCACCAGGATGAATACTGAATCGACTGCTGTGAGCCTCTTTCAATATCTGCTGTTTCAAATCAGAAATATTTGGAACAACAAGTCTGTTATTCAAATATAACACATCATCAGCACTGACCTGATATTCAGATTGATGTCCAGATCTGTGAGACCTCGATTCTAATCGGCTAATATAAAATAATCCATAATTAAACATCATTAATCAAAGCATAAAAGAAAAGGAATTTTTTTTTTTTTGAATGAATAGTGCAGCGCTCGATCCTAGAAAATTCCAGGATCGAGCGCACCATATTCCTGAACTCTTTGCCGAGAAAAAATATGTTCCGCGCTTGATCCGACAAAAATCCAGGATCGAGCGCACCACAATGATGAGTCTACTGCCTCAATAATTTCAGGGGCTGTGCTCGATCCCAGCATTTCATAGGATCGAGCGCACCCTGGGCAACAGAATTTTTTCAGAAAACTGAACATGTTTCAAATCTCAATTCAACAATTCAACTCAGTCTAATATCAATCTAACATGCTCAATTCCAAATCCTACAACATGTAATCAACATACAAACTTCAATATTCATCATTCATAATCAATTCTAATATTCAACAACACTCGAGTTCTAAACATACTTTCAAAACATAAACTAGATTGGTATGCATTTCCAATTCTAACTCGAAGTCCCACTTCTATTCTTCATTCTCGTTATATCCCTGTCGTCTCTGACTCGATCCTGCCCCACCTGTTGTCAAGCATATATACAAAGACAAGACAACAGCCGGATAATCCGGTGAGAATAATATTCCCAGTAAAAGAGACAAACATGCAATATCAGATAAGCATCTCAAATCGAAATACATCAACTTCCAATTAATCAAATATCAACCATGCAAATCCCACAAGCATGTCTAAAACTCAATTCATATGCATAAATGCAATGCATTTCTTTAAAATCTGGGATTATCAAGTCGGATAATCAAAAGAGTTGCTGCTTTTGCTTTTGGGATCCCGAGGACGAGATCACGTAAACGACTCACCGACTCTCCCGATCGAGGTGGTGCTACGTATCTCCATCCTCTAGACTTTGGTGCGACTATAAGGAGTATGCAAGCACTAGGTGAAACTGTTGGAGAACGGCGATCAGATTAATCAGAATTGATACCCGGTGCAGCGGAAGTTTAAAAATTTTATATGGAACGATTCCATAATGGGTATCAAAACTTTACGATTAAATTGTGTGTGTAAAAATTAAATAACAATTATAAATTTTTACCTCCAATCTCGAATCGAGATTATGGACACCAACAGATTGCTCTACTCTTGTTGTATCTCCCAGGAACTGATGGATGAACTGTTCTTCAATCAGGTCCACGAACAGAGATTTAATCCCTCTGATAGATTGCACTAGAAAATCTATCAGAAGTTTCTACGAAGAGAATTAACGAATTTGATCCGTTAAACCAGACTGTAATTCAAAATTCACAGGCTGGATTTTTCCTGAGCAGAGGGGAGGGGGGCGGCCACTGTTAGAGAGAAAACTAGGGTTTTTCGAAAATTGTGACCTGTTTTTTCTAATTTCTGTTCTGCAATAACTTATTTATAATGTAGGCCGCTAACAGCTTAGGGCCCATTAGTCATAAGTTCAAGCCTGACAAGCAAAGCCCGCATGTTCAGAAATTAATATAAAATTCATCGTGACTCTGATTGATAAACCGATTTTACCAATGTTCACAGAAACCATTTCTGCACCTTTTAAAGTCAAGATAAATTTTTCTGAATCCGAATTCAATGATTTCCAAAAATGCCCATCCCTATGTCATTTTAGGAAATCTTACTCCTCTACTCTTAAATAAGAAGTCCCACTTCTTTGTTCATTAAATTTAACTCTTTAAATTTAACTATCTCAACGGGGATTAAAAATCCATTACTCTGTGTGATCCTCAATGGTTCAGGGATACAGCTAGCCGTGGGCTCACAACTCCTTGTGACTCGGAACAACAATTTCCGACTTGCCCATCGAATCATGGTAATAGCGTCTAGCAACATCGCCCCATGATTCCCCAGGTATCACTGATAGTGCCTGCAAGAACCAATAGATTTTGGTTAGCGTACAGTACGGTCCCTTCATCCAAATATCCCGATCGAATCAACAACCATTGGTAAATCGAGAGTCGTTCGAGATTCGATAACTATGCAATACATCTTGAAGATCAAATAGTGACATCGCATGTGCTACTAAGAAACCATTTCTTAAAACACATCATGCACTCTGGCCAGAGATTCGTCACACTAATATCTCCTCAGATCGCATAGGATATCCACACTCGTAAGTATGTGGTGAATCCTTGACAACAAAGCATCGACTCCTATATGTGTTGTAACTGTACCCAATCCCGACACCTGATGACCCCAATAGAGTCGGTAAACGAGTCAAAGCACAGTACTAGTATATAGAGTCTCAATGATGTTTCAAGTAGTAAGGACTAATGGTGTACAACCAAAACCGCGGACTTTATCCACTCGATAAGTGATAACCACTTGGAAAGTCCGGATAGGGTAGTTCGATCGTTCATCATATGAATATCCATTTGCATTCTTTGATCATCTCTATGTTCCTTACCAATGAAACGTGGTACTCGGCATCGCAAATGCTAGTCTCAATCTCGAGCGATCCTTATCCTTATTATCGGACGGCTCAATCGACTAGGAACAGTTTAGAATATACAGTGACTATAAGATGTGTTTCATGATAGCCATCCCCATGTGCTACCACATCTTACATACACTATAGTATATTCAAGGTCTTTATCAAAACAACAATAGTATATCACAATATAACAATATGAAGAAAGATAAAGTCATTGCCATTAATAAAAGTGTAAATTATATTAAACAAAAGATTGTTTATACAAAGAGTCATCAAAGCCCTTAGCCACAAGTTGGCTCACCGGGCACCCACTCTTTCAATCTCCCACTTGCCCTATAGCCAACTAGTCATATTACGTAGACCCATTGCTTCGCGATGTTTGTCAAATAATGGTTCTGGCAAGGGCTTAGTAAGTGGATCAGCGATATTGTCTGCAGAGGCCACTCTTTCGACAGTGATGTCTCCTCTTTCCACAATCTCCCGGATGATGTGGTATTTCCTCAGTACGTGTTTGGATCTTTGATGAGACCTTGGTTCCTTTGCCTGAGCAACGGCACCCGTGTTGCCACAGTACACCGGGACTGGACCAACAACTTCAGGAATGACGCCCAACTCTTGGACGAAATTCCTCATCCAAACGGCCTCTTTAGCAGCAGCTGATGCTGCAATGTATTCTGCCTCAGTGGTGGAATCCGCTGTGGTGTCCTGCTTGGTACTCTTCCAAGAGATAGCACCGCCATTGAGCATGAACACAAATCCAGAGGTTGACTTCGAGTCATCCACGTCACTTTGGAAGCTAGAGTCGGTATAGCCTTCCAATTTTAGTTCTCTTCCTCCATATACCATGAACATATTCTTAGTCCTTCGTAAGTACTTAAGAATGTCCTTCACGGCTTTCCAATGCATTTGACCGGGATTAGCTTGATATCTGCTCGTGACGCTTAGAGCAAATGCTACATCCGGTCTGGTAGAAATCATCCCATACATGATACTACCTATGGCTGACGCATATGGTACATGTGTCATTTTCTCTATCTCTTCATCAGTCTTGGGACACATAGACTTGGATAGAGAAACTCCATGACACATGGGTAGATGTCCTCTCTTGGACCCATCCATTGAAAACCGTTTCAATATGGTGTCGATGTA
This sequence comes from Henckelia pumila, assembly GCF_033568475.1. NCBI lineage: Eukaryota > Viridiplantae > Streptophyta > Magnoliopsida > Lamiales > Gesneriaceae > Henckelia > Henckelia pumila. The sequence goes on from NC_133122.1 coordinate 87,179,271, forward strand.
GGTTGCTTGAGTGAGTCCTATCATTCTCTTAGATCTATCTCTATAGATCTGTATCCCTAGAATATAGGATGCCTCACCCAAATCCTTCATCGAGAATCTACCTGATAACCATATATTTGTTGACTGCAACATCCCTACGTCATTCCCAATTTGTAGGATGTCATCAACATAAAGTACTAAGAATGTCACAGCATCCTTAACTACTTTCTTGTACACGCATGGTTCCTCCGGGTTCTTGATGAAACCAAAATCCTTTATTGTTTCATCAAATTTCTGGTTCCAACTTCTTGATGCTTGTTTTAGACCATAGATTGATCTCTGAAGCTTGCATACCTTATGCTCGCTTCCCATGGATGTGTATCCCTCAGGCTGCATCATATAGATCTCTTCCTTAATGTTTCCATTAAGAAATGCAGTCTTCACATCCATTTGCCATATCTCATAGTCATATCAAGCAGCTATGGCAATAAGGATTCTTATGGACTTGAACATTGCAACTGGTGAAAAGGTTTCATCATAGTCAACTCCTTGTCTTTGAGTATAACCTTTCGCCACCAATCGCGCCTTGTAGGTCAATACCTTACCATCAGGCCCAAACTTTCTCTTGTAGATCCATTTACACCCTATTGGAACAATTCCATCGGGAGGATCTACTAAAGACCAAACTTGGTTTGTATGCATCGAATCTATTTCCGACTGCTTAGCTTCAAGCCATAAATTTGAATCCGCATCAGAAATTGCTTCCTTGAAGTTTCTTGGATCACATCCAACGTCGGGTTCATCTTGATCCCCTTCAAGAAGAAGACCATATCGAATAGGAGGTCTAGAAGTCCTCTCGGATCTTCTAGGTATAGGCGTGTCTATCAATGGTTCCTGAGGTGTAGGATCGTTATTTTGTATTTCGGGTTCTTCTCGAATTTCTTCGAGTTCCATCATCTCGCCTTTCTTATCCAATAAGAACTCCTTCTCCAAGAAGGTGGCATTCCTTGAAACAAACACCTTTGTTTCAGCAGGATGATAGAAATAATATCCGATTGAATTCTTCGGATACCCTACAAAATAACATAAGGTGGATCGACTATCCAATTTATCTCCCACTGTCTGCTTCACGTAAGCAGGACATCCCCAAATCCTCAAGTACGAATACTTAGGAGCTTTGCCATTCCAGAACTCGTATGGTGTTTTGTCCACTGCTTTAGTGTGGACGTTGTTCAACAACAATACCGCCGTTTCAAGCGCATAGCCCCAAAACGAAGGTGGAAGCTCAGTGAAGCTCATCATGGATCGAACCATGTCCAACAAAGTTCGATTACGACGCTCCGATACACCATTCAGCTGAGGTGTCATAGGAGGAGTCCACTGAGAGAGAATCCCATTCTCTTTCAGATAGTCCAAAAACTCGGTACTCAAGTATTCTCCACCTCGATCCGATCGAAGTGCTTTAATACTTTTACCTAGCTTGTTTTCTACTTCAGCCTTGAATTCTTTGAACTTTTCAAATGCTTCAGACTTATATTTCATTAAATATAAATACCCATACCTAGAATAATCATCAGTAAAGGTAATGAAGTAGGTGTGGCCGAATTGAGTACCAATTCTAAATGGACCACAAACGTCTGTATGGATCAAATCCAACAGATTTTGACTACGCTCAGGTTTCACTTTAAAAGGAGATTTATTCATTTTTACTTTCAGGCAGGATTCACAAGTAGGTAGAGAGTTAATATCAGACATATCAAACATGCCCTCTCCCACTAGCTTGTTCATCCTCCTTGAGGAAATATGACCTAGCCTAGCATGCCAAAGGTTTGCCGGGTTTTGACTATCAATTTTCCTTTTGTTTGTTGTTGCCGGTTTATCAACATAATTTATTGGAACGTCTTTTAATTTTAAGTTATATAGATCGTTTTAAAGTTGTCCATTTCCAATCAAACATTCATTCTTGTAAATATTGCAAATCCCATTCACAAAATTGCAAGAAAAACCATCTCTATCAAGCATAGAAACAGAAATAATGTTTTTAATCAAATCTGGAACAAATAAAACATCTCTCAAAAGTAACTTAAAATCGTTCTGCAAAATTAAATAAACATCTCCCACAGCTTTAGCTTCAACTCTGGAACCATTTCCGAGCCTCAGCTGGGTCTCACCCATTCTAAGCTTGCGACTTCTTGTCATCACCTGCAAATCATTGCAAATGTGAGATCCACATCCGGTATCCAATACCCAAGAAGTAGTATTAAGTGAAACATTTATTTCAATATAGAACATACCCTTCACAGTTCGCAACTGCTCTAGATATTCCTTGCAGTTACGCTTCCAATGACCGGGCTTCTTGCAGTAATGGCAAACATCCTTGGACTTTTCCATGTTTGAAGCCTTTGTCTTGTACTTATTCTCGGGTTCGATTTTCTTGGGTGGGGCAGAACGTTTCTTACCCTTTGTACTTGACCCCTTCTTAGCAGAAGAAGAGGAGCCCACCAAGAAAGCCGGTTTGTCCTTCTTTAAAGTGGATTCATATGTTACAAGCATATTGACCATCTCTTCAAGGGAGGCCTCTATCTTGTTCATATTGAAATTCACCACAAATCCGTCAAACGAAGAAGGAAGAGATAGAAGTAGTAAGTCCACGTTGAGTTCATGCTTCAACACCAAATCAAGCGTTACCAACTTCTGTATGAGCCAAATCACTCGTACCCCATGATCACGGACTGAAGTCCCTTCACGCATGCGACACGTCATTAGCTCTTTTACAGTAGCGAACCTTTCAGCTCTCGATTGAGCCCCAAAAAGTTCCTTGAGTTGTACGTGAATGTCAGCAGCATTCACGGTATCCTCAAATCGCCTCTGGAGTTCATCAGACATCGAGGCTTGCATATAGCATTTGGCCTTGATATCATGGTCCCACCATGTATCAAGTTTGGCTAACTCTTCTGGACTTATGTCAGCTGGTGCTTCCTTCGGAGGAGATTTTTCTAACACGTAGAGCATCTTCTCCAAAGTCAAGACAATCTTCAACTTACGGAACCATTCCGTATAGTTTGCGCCAGTCAATTTATTTTGTTCGAGGATCGAGAAAAGTGGATTACGCGAATTCATCTTTATGAAATACTGAAAAGAAACAGACAAATATCTGTGATTGTTTAATTAATTTACTAAGACATAAAATAGGCGAAATTTATTTTATGAATCTCACTCCCACTATTTTAACGATTTCACTACCCTCTAGTGAAAACGGGAAACTGTTTTCCTTAGTGAGAACATGGAGTCCAATTGACAAACTATGGTCCCGAATAATATCAGCCAACCATAATTTTCAAAAGGTAGAGCCCAATTGCTTCCAAAGCAACCTCCACGTTTTTACCTCATGTCCAATAAGGACCCAATAATATGACGCCGTTTATTGTGACATGTCAAGATGACCCATCAATATTAAGTTGTGATGGACGGTCGCCATGTGGATCCCCCAATAATATGAGCCGATCCCATGGGAGTTCCACCCAACTTACAACATGTGTCGATCCAATGTACAGCTTTCCGACAAATGGGCCCCCCCCAATAATATGAGCCGGACCGTATCCGCGGGTAGCATCTCATACATTGATCGTTGATGGAAGGTAGGAACATTTAAACAATTTTAAATTTCCTTTATTTATCTTGATATCAATTTTAAATCATATTTAAAATGAGGGATTTTAATTTTGAAAATTTGTCTCATCATTATAAAATTTGTATGCTTGCCGGATTCACACAATTTTGTCTAAAACATGCATACAACAATAATATCATATATTATATAGGATGATCGATTCCATTTCTAATCGACCCGTGGTTGCCAATCACGAGTCTTAGTCCAATTCTAGGTAATATGCAGTATGCAATGCAATCCTATTACATTGTGCTTCCAATTTACATTTCTTCAGTCTTTATTGTCTGCTGGGCCCACCTCCGTCTTCAAATCTTCATCTCCCACTAAGTCTAATGTATTTACAATAAATAACCATGACAAATAGGGGATACATTTCAAGGGGTGGGAACGGGCCATAAACCAGACCCACTTTTATTACATATGACAATTCATATTGGGCCATAAACCAGGCCCATTAATAAATCCAACAACAATAAAAACAAATGTAAATTCCTAACATACACCTACAAAATTGGTCATGGCAATCGATCATCCTTATCCAATAATATTTAATTCAAAATTAATTTATTGGATAACATGCAATGACAATTTAAATTAAAAGGATAAAATCATATTCCATATATAAAATCTTATTTTACATACAAAATCATATTTTATCTTTTTATCAAATAAAATCATATTTTACATATAAAATTCAATTTTATACATAAAATCATATTTTACTCAATATTTCCATAAGATCATATCTTATCATCAATTGTCCCAAAAATAATTAATTTCATAAAATCTGATTTAACGGATAAAATCTATAAATTTTCCAAAAATTCAAATTTATCCAAAAATCAATTTTAAAATTTTCGGACTCGAACAGTTCGATCCGATGCCTCATGGACCAATCAAAAACAATTTTCGATCGGACCAAAAATAGAATTTTAACATATTAAAATTTTAATTTTAAAAATTAAAAATTAATTTTTCCGCGGGCCGCCCGGGACGCTCCCGGGCTGCCCGCGCCCCAAAGGGCTCGGGCCGGGCAGCCCGGCTGCCCCTAGGGCAGGTTTTGCCCGAAATTTTTTTTTATTTTAAAATATTTATTTTGTTTCAAAAACCGAGGCTTAAAAATTTTTGTACAATCGATTAATTTAATCGCTTGATCTGAGCAACCTGGCTCTGATACCACTGTTGGAGAACGGCGATCAGATCAATCAGAATTGATACCCGGTGCAGCGGAAGTTTAAAAATTTTATATGGAACGATTCCATAATGGGTATCAAAACTTTACGATTAAATTGTGTGTGTAAAAATTAAATAACAATTATAAATTTTTACCTCTAATCTCGAATCGAGATTATGGACACCAACAGATTGCTCTGCTCTTGTTGTATCTCCCAGGAACTGATGGACGAACTGTTCTTCAATCAGGTCCACGAACAGAGATTTAATCCCTCTGATAGATTGCACTAGAAAATCTATTAGAAGCTTCTACGAAGAGAATTAACGAATTTGATCCGTTAAACCAGACTGTAATTCAAAATTCACAGGCTGGATTTTTCCTGAGCAGAGGGGAGGGGGGCGGCCACTGTTAGAGAGAAAACTAGGGTTTTTCGAAAATTGTGACCTGTTTTTTATAATTTCTGTTCTGCAATAACTTATTTATAATGTAGGCCGCTAACAGCTTAGGGCCCATTAGTCATAAGTTCAAGCCTGACAAGCAAAGCCCGCATGTTCAGAAATTAATATAAAATTCATCGTGACTCTGATTGATAAACCGATTTTACCAATGTTCACAGAAACCATTTCTGCACCTTTTAAAGTCAAGATAAATTTTTCTGAATCCGAATTCAGTGATTTCCAAAAATGCCCATCCCTATGTCATTTTAGGAAATCTTACTCGTCTACTCTTAAATAAGAAGTCCCACTTCTTTGTTCATTAAATTTAACTCTTTAAATTTAACTATCTCAACGGGGATTAAAAATCCATTACTCTGTGTGACCCTCAATGGTTCAGGGATACAGCTAGCCGTGGGCTCATAACTCCTTGTGACTCGGAACAACAATTTCCGACTTGCCCATCGAATCATGGTAATAGCGCCTAGAAACATCGCCCCATGATTCCCCAGGTATCACTGATAGTGCCTGCAAGAACCAATAGATTTTGGTTAGCGTACAGTACGGTCCCTTCATCCAAATATCCCGATCGAATCAACAACCATTGGTAAATCGAGAGTCGTTCGAGATTCGATAACTATGCAATACATCTTGAAGATAAAATAGTGACATCGCATGTGCTACTAAGAAACCATTTCTTAAAACACATCATGTACTCTGGCTAGAGATTCGTCATACTAATATCTCCTCAGATCGCATAGGATATCCACACTCGCAAGTATGTGGTGAATCCTTGACAACAAAGCATCGACTCCTATATGTGTTGTAACTGTACCCAATCCCGACACCTGATGACCCCAATAGAGTCGGTAAACGAGTCAAAGCACAGTACTAGCATATAGAGTCTCAATGATGTTTCAAGTAGTAAGGACTAATGGTGTACAACCAAAACCGCGGACTTTATCCACTCGATAAGTGATAACCACTTGGAAAGTCCGGATAGGGTAGTTCGATCATTCATCATATGAATATCCATTTGCATGCTTTGAACATCTCTATGTTCTTTACCAATGAAACGTGGTACTCGGCATCGCAAATGCTAGTCTCAATCTCGAGCGATCCTTATCCTTATTATCAGACGGCTCAATCGACTAGGAACAGTTTAGAATATACAGTGACTATAAGATGTGTTTCATGATAGCCATCCCCATGTGCTACCACATCTTACATACACTATAGTATATTCAAGGTCTTTATCAAAACAACAATAGTATATCACAATATAACAATATGAAGAAAGATAAAGTCATTGCCATTAATAAAAGTGTAAATTATATTAAACAAAAGATTGTTTATACAAAGAGTCATCAAAGCCCTTAGCCACAAGTTGGCTCACCGGGCACCCACTCTTTCAGAAACGGCTACACCCAGGCCACTCACAATATAATCCCCAAAACGTCTATCATAAAAGGGCCGTCCTGCCCGCTGCTCAAATCAAGGATTCTTAGCTCAATATGAATGCAATGCAAACATAACTCAAATAACTCAAATAATCAAATAACATGCAAGTATGTGATTTTTCCGGAACACTCGAATCAAGTCGGATTCGAGTCACACGTTCCATTCTAGTCTAAGTCATCTTATGCCTCTTTCACACGTCGATGCTCCAAACCTGGAAACAACAACAATACAAGAATTCCAAATCAAAATTCCATTCCAAACAAAGTTCAACGATGAAGATAATTCAAGTCAACTTCCGAGGATGAGATCAACTCGATACCAAACCTTGATCAACTCTTCAACGATTCGAAAGCTGTCAATTCTGAACTCCACTATCTTCAATCAATCTGTACGGATACAAACACAGTCCAATAACAATCCATCCAAACCAAATAATCCCAAAACTCAACAAAACTTCCAAAATGCTTAAAATTCAAACCGGCGGCATAACGACTATAATCTGATATACAGGAAACGCAGACAGCATTATATCAATCCAATAGACTCAAATCAACCAACGTTCCACCATAACAATCCAATTATAACAAATCATAAAACTCAACTTTCGAAAATCCCTTCAAAAATTCATAACAAATCCGAACGACGCTCTAATTCAAAACCGACAGATAATAAACGATCAAAACTCTGTCAAGAACAACATACTCGAATCTCGAACAATTCTAACAACATCCAAAAAATAGAATGAACCTGATCGTAGAAAAACTTACGATAGAACGAAGCTCTCTCAGTCGTGATCGTTAATCTGCCTTCAAAAATAAATTCCAACGGACGGATCGACAAAAACGGAGAATTCCAAAGCTTGAAACTCACATTTGGAGTTCTTCAATGGAGGGGAGGAGTGTGGGAGGGAGGATGAGTGAAGGAGAAGAGTCAAAGCAAGGTATAAATATCTAATTAAGTCCATATTTGCGTTTTAGTCCCTGAAAAATCCGAAATTTGCAAAAAGGACCCTGATCAAAATAAAGTCGGCTCTTGAACTATGTGATCTCCGATTATTTCAAATAAAGTCAATTAAGATAAAATTGAGGCGTTACAATTCTCCCCCTCTAAGAAAATATTTCGTCCTCGAAATCAAACACGGTTTCAACACGAACTCTGCCTCTCCAATTACTCCTTCAAGTCCGTCAATCAAAAATCGCCTCATTCTCGTCAGTAAATCCTTCTAAGCTCATCACACATCGAGTCATCTCTGGTTCCAACTCAAGCATAACATCTAAAGTTCGACTCGTCTTATCTGGTTGTCCGTCGTTCTGAGGATATCGAACTGAAAAAATTGAAATCAGACAACAAAACCTCATCGAAATCTATGCCGAAAGAACGAGTGCATCAAGGATATCTGTCTAAACTGAAAGACTTTGGCCAAAACATACTATATGACAAAATTTCTGACAGAAATCTAACATCTTATCATGTCTGAGAATCACTCTGTAGGGAAAAACACTGCAGATCCTTCAAAATTAGATAGTAGATAAAATAAGATCAGCTCAAAACATCAGTTGTTGCATACAATTCCTCAGATAAAGATTCACAGTCATAAATCTCATACAATCTAATCCTCTTCTCTGCTTCCAAATCAGTTCTGTCTGCGAAAACAATTACTCCTACTCTTAAGATTAGAAAAGATCACGGAAATCTCCTCATAAGAAAATAGATAACAGATCCTCAAATCAATAAGATCGCTGCGAGCTCGAAGTCCAGATTCAGACCTTGAGTCTCGAGCATCTTCAGCTGTCTCGATGGCTAGACTAGAGCGCGATTCCTATGAATAAGAATACATCCCAAAATCTCGATAAGAAAATAACAAGTATTGAAAGATCATCAGTGCCGAAATCAGTAAACCGGAGTGCTGATCGACATAAATTCCATCACCAGATCATAAAATCAAGGAAGAAAACTCGATCCAAACAACATTCAGACATCGAAGAATAACATACCACTGTTCGGCACAAAATCTATTATACGATCCTCGAAAGCTCTGAATGATCAGTACAATTCTCATTTCAAAAGATAAGAATTCAACGATAAGAACAGTCCCGATCTCAAGTCGTTGCTTAAACTAACCTCAAAACTCGGAGGAAATCCAGAAATCTCATCTAGAATACGTCAGCAAACTCTTCAACCACTGGTTTATCAGCCAATTCGGGCTAGATTATAACATCAACTACAAACAAAGAGAATTCATCTGCACAATTCTGAAATAAACGGTTCATCTATAGAATAATATCAAAGAAATCCTTGAATCAAAATTCTTACCAAAGGAACAATTCAACGGGTAATAAAAATCCAAATCCAAAAGCCTAAGTACTATACTGCCTAGTTCAATCTTATTCCCAATAAAAATCCAGATTTGCGACTAAAGAACCCAAAAGCTCAACAAGAAAGGAATTCATCATCTAGATTCCTCAAAAGAAATAAGGGAACTCACCCAAAATCCATCAGTCATAAGTGTAGTCCAGAGAATCCCATATTTGATCGATCTCTACTAACCAGCTTTCACATCCCGCGGTATTCTCATTACTCTTCAGAGTCGGTGATTAAAACGACTGAAATCTCATCAATAACTCTTCAATCAATGCCGAATAGATGTCCATCTGATCAGACGCAGTATAACTCTATCATGTCTGGATTCTATGCAGTTCGATTCCTGTTCAATATACATCAAGAACATATATCTCATACTCAAGCAAGTTAGAACACAATTACCTCGATCTTCCAACATTCGGTGTCCAAAACCTCTTTCTCGAATAATTCAACCATCCCGAGAAAATTCGAATTCGAACCAAAAATCCAAGCAATTCATATCTCAAGTAAATCATGCTTTAGAATTTAATCACATAATCATGTAATTCAATTAATTCTCAATCGATAAAGCATGCTCGCATGGTATTTAATAACTTAATTAAATAATTCAAACACATGCGAGAATTCATTTCATGCGGACTCGATCTACCCCGCTCACTCTAATTCAGTCCAAGAATCTTATCGCTCTGATACCACTTAATGTGAGACCTCGATTTTAATCGGCTAATATCAAATAATCCATAATTAAACATCATTAATCAAAGCCTAAAAGAAAAGGAAAGAAATTTTTTATTTTTTATTTTTTTTGAATGAATAGTGCCGCGCTCGATCCTAGAAAATTCCAGGATCGAGCGCACCATATTCCTGAACTCTCTGCCGAGAAAAAATATGTTCCACGCTCGATCCGGCAAAAAGCCAGGATCGAGCGCACCACAATGCTGAGTCTACTGCCTCAATACTTTCAGGGGTTGCGCTCGATCCCAGCATTTCATAGGATCGAGCGCACCCTGGGCAACAGAATTTTTCCAGAAAACTGAACATGTTTCAAATCTCAATTCAACAATTCAACTCAATCTAATATCAATCTAACATGCTCAATTCCGAATCCTACAACATGTAATCAACATAAAAACTTCAATATTCATCATTCATAATCAATTCTAATATTCAACAACACTCGAGTTCTAAACATACTTTCAAAACATAAACTAGATTGGCATGCATTTCCAATTCTAACTCAAAGTCCCACTTCTATTCTTCATTCTCGTTCTATCCCTGTCGTCTCTGACTCGATCCTGCCCCAGCTGTTGTCAAGCACATATACAAAGACAAGACAACAGCCGGATAATCCGGTGAGAATAATATCCCAGTAAAAGAAACAAACATGCAATATCAGATAAGCATCTCAAATCGAAATACATCAACTTTCAATTAATCAAATATCAACCATGCAAATCCCACAAGCATGTCTAAAACTCAATTCATATGCATAAATGCAATGCATGTCTTTAAAATTTGGGATTATCAAGTCGGATAATCAAAAGAGTTGCTGCTTTTGCTTTTGGGATCCCGAGGACGAGATCACGTAAATGACTCACCGACTCTCCCGATCGAGGTGGTGCTACGTATCTCCATCCTCTAGACTTTGGTCCGACTATAAGGAATATGCTAGCACTAGGTGAAACGGCTACACCCAGGCCACTCACAATATAATTGATAAGTGTATTTTATACACTTAATTTATATATGATTTTAATTATTAATTTTTTGTTTCGAGCAGATTTATGTGGGTGTTTTGTTGTTTTTGTGAGTGTAGGAAATTATTGATTTTATGTGGAAATGAGAGAAAAAAGGAGAAAAGAAGAATAAAAGAAAGGAAAAAAAAGAAGAGAAAATTGAAGAGAAGAAAGGAACGTTCAGAGAAAAGAAAAGGAACAGTGTTGGGTTTCTTATTGGGCCTTAAAAGTTTAGCGCTAAAACAAGCGCTGATGAGGAAGGGAAGAAGAGCTAACGCGCAATGCTATTGAAGACTGGAGAATTGGAAATTACGAGATTGAGGTGCGCCCGCGCCTTCACTTGAGCGCCCGCCCCGTCGCTGTGTTTTGGAAATTTTATTAAATCGGGCAATTAATTCTTGGGCTTGATTTTGTGGGCTTTTGCTGAGCAATATAAAAAGGAATTTTTATCAGGGGGAGAGCCGCCACATTAACAAAGGATATCAGAGATTGATCGTGAACTTTTGTGATTTTTCTGGAGCTTAACTGAAGAACGAAGACGGAGTTCGATAGTCCGGACACGGCATCGAAGACGAATTTGATTTCTTACTTTTATTTTATTCTGAATATGTTTGGATTTTTGAACATGTTTTGTTTTATTCAGAATTTTATTATGAACTAAATTTTTAGAGTCTAGAGGTCGGATGGAACCTGGTGTAGACGCTTTCATGAATTCTTGATTTTCTCGGATTGAATTTCTTCTAAATTAATTGTTTTTTCTATAATTGATTGTCTTTTCAATTATCTGATCAATAATTGATTTGTTATATTTATTTGAAATCATTGCTCGGGAGAGGGGATTTTGAATAGGACATTAGAAACTACACTGTTAATTATTTATACAGCTCGGGAGAGTGTATAATTTTAACAGAGCTTTTAAAAAGAACATTGTTTTGTGATAGATCACTGCGATAAATTCTTAATAGGAATATTGGAATTGAATTGTAGTTGATAAACATTATTTGTTGCTCGGGAGAGGGAAATAATAAACTTAAGTGTTTTTGGCTATTAATTGACTGAAATTCATGAAGATTAATTATTTATGATTGACTATTGTTGAAACCAGGTGAAATCTATACCTCTAGACCATTTTTCTCTGATTGATTTTTAAGCTGAAAGTTGTGTGCGTGATTTTAAATCTCTTAATTATTTTATTTTTATTGCAAAATTCTCAAAGTTTGATTTTCTAGATAAAGTTTGGACCATTCTAATTACAAGTACTAAATATTTTTATTTTACTCTCTGAGGGATCGATATCGGATTTAATCACTATATTAAAACTTGACACTCGTACGCTTGCGAGGAAAATTTCACAACAAGTTTTTGGCGCCGTTGCCGGGGAGTAAATTTTGATTATTTTTTAGTCTTGTTACCAATTAGTCTAGATTTTAATTTAGAGTTTTTTATTTCATTTTTTTAGTTACTAATTAATTTCTTCTTATCTTTTAATTGCAGTTTATGCGACGATCTCAAAGTGCTAATTCTCTACTGTTTGATCCGGAGATCGAGCGCACTGCACGTGCTTTAAGACGAGCTAGAAGAGAAGAAATTGAAAGAATGGCTGAACAAGAAGCAAATCAAGCTCCCCTAGTGCCAATTAGAGATCACTTCAGACCGACGATCCAGGCTCACTATTCTGGAATCGCTCGAGGAACTATCAATGCAAACAATTTTGAGCTGAAGCCTGCATTGATCAACATGGTTCAATCGAACCAATTTAATGGGAGTGCCACAACTGATCCTCATCTGCATCTCAGGACCTTCTTAGAAATTACTGATACGGTAAAATTTAACGGTGTTCCTGAATATATTATTCGCTTACGATTGTTTTCGTTTTCTCTCAGAGATCAAGCCAGAAGTTGGTTGCAATCACTGCCGCTTGGAAGCATCACTACTTGGGAGGGGATGGCAGAAAAGTTTCTTGCCAAATATTTTCCACCTGCCAAGTCCACCCAGTTGAAGATAGAGATCAGCACGTTTCGGCAGATAGACACTGAACAACTCTACGATGCATGGGAAAGGTACAAAGAATTACTTAGACGTTGTCCTAACCACAATTTTACAGATTGGTAACAGATCGAGTGGTTTTACAATGGACTAAATGCGCCTACAAGGATGAATGTCGATTCTGCTTCTGGAGGAACTATTTTTGCAAAGGACCCCGCTCAAGCCTATGATATGCTTGAACAGATGACGATAAACAGTTTTCAATGGCCATCTGAGCGTGTGGGAGTCAAGAAGTCAGCTGGAGTGTATGCAGTGGATCCTCTCACGTCCATCACCGCTCAATTATCTGCACTGACTACACAGGTAGCTTCTTTGAATAAAATTAATGTTGCAGATTCAACTGGAGTTGAAGGATCACCGGCCATAGAGCAAGTCAATTATATAAATCCAAATGGCTACCGAGGATATGGAGGCTATAGAGGTAACCCTGTCCCAAATACTTATCATCCTAGCTTGCGTAATCATGAAAATTTTTCGTATGCTAACAATAAAAATGTGCTGAATCCTTCGGGATTCAATACAAACAAGGATGAGGGTAAGCACTCGTTGGAGGATGTGGTTTGTACTTATGTGCAGGAATCAGGTAAGAGGATGACAAGAACTGAGTCTCGACTTGACAGTTTGGAGATGCACATGGCCAACATGGGCGCAGTGTTGCAATCCATGGAGACTAGTATTGGGCAGTTGGCGAACGCACTGAAGGACAACAATCGCGTCCAGTTCCCTAGCAATACTGAAGTGAATCCCAAGGAGCAGTGCAATGCCATCGAAGTGCGGAGTGCCAAAGACGTTGGAGTCCATATTCCTACTGTTGCGGATAAGAAACTTGAGGAACAAGTTGAGGAGAAAGAGAAGGAGCTTGAATCTGAGCCAAAACCGATGTACAAGCCTTCACTTCCATACCCGCAAAGGTTCAAGAAGAAAGCATTGGACGAGCAATTTTCCAAGTTCTTGGAGATTTTTAAGAAGATTCACATCAACATTCCCTTTGCTGAAGCTTTGGAGCAAATGCCGAATTATGCAAAGTTCATCAAGGAGGTGATGTCCAAGAAGAGGAGGCTGCTAGAGAACGAGGTAGTGAATTTAACGGAAGAGTGCAGTGCGGTGCTCCAAAAGAAGATGCCACAAAAGCTTAAAGATCCAGGGAGTTTTACTATTCCTTGCACTATTGGCTCTTCTTATTTTAATAATGCACTTTGCGATTTAGGAGCTAGCATTAATCTCATGCCTTTGTCTGTTTTCAGGAGCTTAGGACTTGGTAAGGTGAATCCCACCATGATCGCGTTGCAGTTGGCTGATCGATCTATCACATATCCGCTTGGAATCATTGAAGATGTTTTGGTAAAAGTAGATAAATTTATTTTTCCAGCGGATTTTGTTGTGTTAGATATGTAGGAGGATGCAAACATGCCCCTGATATTGGGGAGACCTTTCTTGGCCACTGCCGATGCCAAGATAGAGGTGAAGAGAGGTGCATTATCGATGGGTGTGGACGGTGAGAGTGTAATTTTTAATATATTCATGAAGTCATCTAACACCCCTATTGAAAAATTATGCTTGATAGAGCCGGTTATAAAGTTGGAGGGTCGTTCAAAAGCCGACATTGCGGTTGATTCATCGAACGAGAGAGCGCCAAACCCACCAAAGAAGGCCACGAAAAAATCAAAATTTAAAAGGCGGTTCGTGGAATTTATTTGGCGAGTGAAAGAGAAGGGGAAGAAATAATCCCGTGAAAGTCGGGCTGACGACTTTAAACCAAGCGCTACTTGGGAGGCAACCCAAGCATTTTTTTTTTATTTTATTTGCTTTTATTTTCAGTTTATTTAATTTTTGTTATTTAACTGTTTTAAGTTTTTTTTTTATTTTAAATTTTTGAGCTTAATTATTTTTTTATTTTCACAAAATTTTTTTTCAGGCTCCAGAAATCTCAAATTCGAGCAGACAGCGCACCCGCCCTATCAATCGCACGCCCGCCCTTTGTCTGGGAGAAATTTTGGGTTGATTTGCGAACTAAAGGCGTGCCCGCTCCACTCCATTCGAGCGCCCGCGCTTTCCCTTCGTTGCACTGATGCACGACCAGCGCCGCACCACAGCGCAATCGCGCTAAGGAAGCCATCATCTGCGCTGCCTCAAGCGCTAACGTGCTCCCAGCTCCACAACCCCTCTCCATCCTGCGCTATCGCGTATACCATCTCATCATTAGCGCTAGATCATGCGCAAATGCGCCTCCCAACTTCCAACAGCCAGCAGCGCTATTCGCTAATCTTCTGCGCCTTCCAACTAGCGCGATAGCGCAACATCATCTCCATTAGCGCGTTCCTCAGTGCTAACGCGCTCCTTCCCAACTACAATTCATGCGCCATCGCGCAATCCCTTGCAACCCAGCTGCTCTTCATCTTGCGCCAATGATTCCTACTCTGCACCTCATAATGCGATATCGCGCTCCCAGCTGCTATGAAAATAATCACCACCAGCGCTCCATGTTGTTTCTCTTCCTAGTGCAAACGGACAACCTTGATCAGAAATTCCATGCGCAAATGAGATCACAACAGCCTAACATGTGCTATCGCTCTCCTACTTGATCAGAAACATTGCGCTAATCAACCATTCCAGCTGCTACTCTCCATGCGCAGCTTGCACTTCCATAAACTTTGAATGGAGTAACATATAGCATAATCTTCTGCACCTCCACCTTGCTTAAATAACCTTTATGCACAGCCTTCTCTTGAGCAAACGAATCTTCAGCAACCAAACCATGCAAGATCGAACATATGAAGCGCATGATGCCTAGCACTCTTCCTTATTTTCCCATACATTAAGCGAGATATATTGTATTGCATGCTTTGGGTTTCAATTTTTGTGTTTTAATCGAGTGCATGTACTCTTTTCAGGTGAAAGTGGATGTTAAGTCGTGTATCTCTATCTCCTCCATATCTTCCACCTTGGTTTTGCGGCTGCAAGTTATTTTATTGGACATTTTGATTACGCTGAGTACTGATGCTCGGTGTCGAAGGTATGAGTCCCTTGTTCTTTTTATTGTTTTTAATTATTAGGGACAATGATTACATTAAGTTTGGAGGGGGGGGGGGGGGGGTAAATAAATGTTTGATTTAGTTGTTTGGTTGAAAGTTGAGTTTTGAATTTCATAGATAAAATTTTTGTTGAGTTTAGTTGTTGTTGTTGAGTTGAGTTGAATTTAAAAGAAGTCGAGAAAGAATTGGATGCATGGCTGCTGATGAAAAAAGTTTTTTGTGCTATAACTGAAATCCATGATTGTTTGCCTATCTGACAAATATTTTTTGAAAAAAATGGAACCAATTGAATAAACAATTTCCTATATACTCTGTGATTAATACTTGAATCTAATTTTTGAGACATACAGACATAGATATGATTGAGGCATTGTTTGAAATTTTGGGCCTAATTTTCATTGAATTTATCCTTAGTTGCCGATTTGAGCCTACACGTATATTAGTACATTGAGGTACGAGAAAATCTGAATTTTTTGTGAAAATCATCGTTTACTGCTGATGATTGTTCTTTTTCTGCACTGATTGAATTTGTATGATTTAATTGTGGATTGATACTTGTCTAGAACTAGTTCGAACACTCTTCGAGGTGAAATACGGGCAAAACTGAGATTAGGAATGATGTAGGCAATTTTTTTGAATTCGTTTGAGCCTTTCAAGCTACCTTGTAATGAATTTTATCCCTAGTACCTTGTTTGAGCCTAATTGAAAATCGAATGGCATGCGTGTAAACGTGTGAATAAACCCCATTCGTCATTATTTCAAGGTCCTACATTGACTATCTAATTATCCTAAACACTAATTCCTACCTTTAAGGGAGTAATTTGACTGCTAAAATGTTGTATGCTCCTAGTTTTATTTGTGAAAAATGGAATGGTGTGGTGGATGAATTGAAAAGAAAAAAATGAAAAAGGTAGTAGAAAAAAATTGATGAAAGTTGAAAAGAGTTGTGAAAGAAGATGAAGTTGAGAAAAAATTAATGAAGTGAATTGAAGAGAAAAAGTGTGAAATTGTGAATGAAAAAGGAGTCGTAATTAGAGTTTGATAAAATTATAAATTACTCCTTATTTTGAATTCTTATCCTTCGTTTGTAGCCATGAGCCAGACCTTACATTATGAGCCAATTAAGTCCTATTGACCGAGTCTCAGTTGCCTAATATACTAGTGGAGAAGAGTTGCAAGCATTTAGCCTATGGACTGTTGATTGACGCTTTTAATGATTATGAATTTTGATCGAAACACGCACATACTATTATTCTTTGCATTTACCTATTTGTGAGTGTTTTTTATTTATATCCTATATTTGATCCTATGTTATCCTTGAAAATTCCTCATGATCTATGAATGTTTGAATTGAACTTGGATAATGGTGTTTTGAACGTGAGTTGCGGAGATTGTGAGTTTATGCGGTTATTATTTTGTGATTGGCTAAAACTTTCAAGTGTTAGTAGGTGTAACATGATTGGATTTGATATTTTTGAAATCATTGCTGATGACATTGCTCCATAATATTCCTTGACTATTCCTGTTGGTTTTTGAGAGAATGAGTTTTTGGAATTTAATAGTTTTGCTCGGGACTAGCAAAAGTCTAAGTTTGGGGGTATTTGATAAGTGTATTCTATACACTTAATTTATATATAATTTTAATTATTAATTGTTTGTTTCGAGCAGATATATGAGGGTGTTTTGTTGTTTTTGTGAGTGTAGGAAATTATTGATTTTATGTGGAAATGAGAGGAAAAAGGAGAAAAGAAGAATAAAATAAAGGAAAAAGAAAAGAAGAGAAAATTGAAGAGAAGAAAGGAACGTTCAGAGAAAAGAAAAGGAACAGTGTTGGGTTTCTTATTGGGCCTTAAAAGTATAGCGCTAAAACAAGCGCTGATGAGGAAGGGAAGAAGAGCTAACGCGCAATGCTATTGAAGACTGGAGAATTGGAAATTACGAGATTGAGGCGCGCCCGCGCCTTCACTTGAGCACCCGCCCCGTCGCTGTGTTTTGGAAATTTTATTAAATCGGGCAATTAATTCTTGGGCTTGATTTTGTGGGCTTTTGCTGAGCAATATAAAAAGGAATTTTTATCAGGGGGGAGAGCCGCCACATTAACAGAGGATATCAGAGATTGATCGTAAACTTTTGTGATTTTTCTGGAGCTTAACTGAAGAACGAAGACGGAGTTCGATAGTCCGGACACGGCATCGACAACGAATTTGATTTCTTACTTTTATTTTATTCTGAATATGTTTGGATTTTTGAACATGTTTTGTTTTATTCAGAATTTTATTATGAACTAAATTTTTAGAGTCTAGAGGTCGGATGGAACCTGGTGTAGATGCTTTCATGAATTCTTGATTTTCTTGGATTGAATTTCTTCTAAATTAATTTTTTTTTCTATAATTGATTGTCTTTTCAATTATCTGATCAATAATTGATTTGTTATATTTATTTGAAATCATTGCTCGGGAGAGGGGATTTTGAATAGGACATTAGAAACTACACTGTTAATTATTTATACAGCTCGGGAGAGTGTATAATTTTAACAGAGCTTTTAAAAAGAACATTGTTTTGTGATAGATCACTGCGATAAATTCTTAATAGGAATATTGGAATTGAATTGTAGTTGATAAACATTATTTGTTGCTCGGGAGAGGGAAATAATAAACTTAAGTGTTTTTGGCTATTAATTGACTGAAATTCATGAAGATTAATTATTTATGATTGACTGTTGTTGAAACCAGGTGAAATCTATACCTCTAGACCATTTTTCTCTGATTGATTTTTAAGCTGAAAGTTGTGTGCGTGATTTTAAATCTCTTAATTATTTTATTTTTATTGCAAAATTTTCAAAGTTTGATTTTCTAGATAAAGTTTGGACTATTTTAATTACAAGTACTAAATATTTTCATTTTACTCTCTAAGGGATCGATATCTGATTTAATCACTATATTAAAACTTGACACTCGTACGCTTGCGAGGAAAATTTCACAACAATAATCCCCAAAACGTCTATCATAAAAGGGTCGTCTTGCCCGCTGCTCAAATCAAGGATTCTTAGCTCAATATGAATGCAATGCAAAACATAACTCAAATAACTCAAATAATCAAATAACATGCAAGTATGTGATTTTTCCGGAACACTCGAATCAAGTCGGATTCGAGTCACACGTTCTATTCGAGTCCAAGTCATCTTATACCTCTTTCACACGTCGATGCTCCAAACCTGGAAACAACAACAATACAAGAATTCCAAATCAAAATTCCATTCCAAACAAAGTTCAACGATGAAGATAATTCAAGTCAACTTCCGAGGATGAGATCAACTCGATACCAAACCTCGATCAACTCTTCAACGATTCGAAAGCTGTCAATTCTGAACTCCACTATCTTCAATCAATCTGTACGGATACAAACACAGTCCAATAACAATCCATCCAAACCAAATTAATCCCAAAACTCAACAAAACTTCCAAAATTCTTAAAATTCAAACCGGCGACATAACGGCTATAATCTGATATACCGGAAACGCAGACAGCATTATATCAATCCAATAGACTCAAATCAACCAACGTTCCACCATAACAATCCAATTCTAACAAATCATAAAACTCAACTTTCGAAAATCCCTTCAAAAATTCATAACAAATCCGAACGACGCTCTAATTCAAAACCGACAGATAATAAACGATCAGAACTCTGTCAAGAACAACATACTCGAATCTCGAACGATTCTAACAACATCCGAAAAATAGAATGAACCTGATCGTAGAAAAAACTTACGATAGAACGAAGCTCTCTCAGTCGTGGTCGCTAATCTGCCTTCAGAAATAAATTCCAACGGACGGATCGACAAAAACGTAGAATTCAAAAGCTTGAAACTCACGTTTGGAGTTCTTCAATGAAGGGGAGGCATTTGGGAGGGAGGATGAGTGAAGGAGAAGAGTCAAAGCAAGGTATAAATATCTAATTAAGTCCATATTTGCATTTTTGTCCCTGAAAAATCCGAAATTTTCAAAAAGAACCCTGATCAAAATAAAGTCGGCTCTTGAACTCTGTGATCTCCGATTATTTCAAATAAAGTCAAATAAGATAAAATCGGGGCATTACAAGATCTGACCATAGCAATCGAATTCTGAATATTCGGATCCTCTTTCTGTGCTTCTTTGATTCTTATCAAAATTTCTGGCTCAGCTTTTATAGCACAAACACGAATAGGTCGCATATCTGTTTCAAATACTAATCCAGAAATACAACAATCTTCCACCAATTGAGATACACCTATCGTAGACAAGGATAAAGAATATACCTTTCTACTTAAGGCGTCTGCAGCTGCATTAGATTTTCTTAGATAATATTTGATCTCACAATCGAAATCTTTCAGTAAATCAAGCCATCTACGCTGTCTCATATTCAATTCTGATTGCGAAAACAGATATTTCAAACTTTTATGATCAGAAAAGATGTCAAACTTCTCACCATAAAGATAATGTCGCCATATTTTCAATGCAAAGACAATAGCGGCAAGCTCCAAATCATGGATAGGATATCGAGTCTCGTGTGGCTTTAACTGTCTCGAAGCATAAGCAATAACATGACCTTTCTGCATAAGCACACAACCCAGACCCTTGTGAGAAGCATCACAATATACAACAAAATCACCCGTACCTGATGGAATTGTCAAGACAGGTGCACTTGTAATCCTTTTAATCAACTCCAAGAAACTAGTTTCACAAGCTTCAGTCCAGACATACGGATTATTTTTCTGAGTCAATTGCGTAATAGGCTTCGCAATGCTAGAGAAATATTTGATAAAGCGTCTATAATACCCTGCCAAGCCCATAAAACTCCGTATTTCTGGCACTGATGTAGGTCTAGGCCAATTCAGGACAGCCTCGACCTTGCTTGGATCCACTGAAATCCCATCACCTGAAATAATATGCCCAAGAAACACAACTTTCTGCAACCAAAATTCACATTTCGATAACTTTGCATATAATTTCTCATTTCTCAAAGTCTGTAAAATGATTATGAGATGTTCAGCATGATCATCCACATTCTTGGAATGTATCAAGATATCATCGATAAAAATAATGACAAAGTCATCCAAGTATTTCTGAAATACCCGATTCATTAATCCCATAAATACTGCAGGAGCATTGGTTAAACCAAAAGGCATGACGATAAATTCATAATGTCCATACCTTGTTCTGAAAGCAGTTTTAGGAATATCTTCATCTCGTACTCTCAGTTGATGATATTCGGATCACAAATCAATCTTAGAATAGATAGCTGAACCCTGTAGCTGGTCAAACAAATCATCTATTCTAGGCAGTGAATATTTATTCTTGATGGTTACCTTGTTCAATTGACGATAATCAATACATAAGCGCATTGAACCATCTTTCTTTCGTACAAATAGTACCGGAGCGCCCGAAGGTGCAACGCTCGGCCTAATGTACCCCTTGGCCAATAAATCTTCCAGCTTCAACTCCTTCAATTCAATAGGTGCCATTCTTTAAGGAGCTTTGGATATTGGTTGTGTACCTGACATTAAATCAATGTTGAAATCTATCTCTCGGACTGGAGGTAAACCAGGAATTTCATCAGGAAAGATATCAGCAAATTCATGTACAACTGGAATATCTGTTACTGCTGGACTGAATTTCAATACATCGACTGCATAAATAAAAAATCCTTCTGCCCCTCTCTGTAATAAACGGGTCATAGATAACACAGATATCAAAGGGATCTTGGCTCGAGAACCCTTACCGTAGAATTTCCATTCAGATGCCATTTCTGGTCTAAATCTGACCACTTTCTGGAAACAATCTACAGTCGCCCTGTACTTGGTTAACATGTCTATACCAATAATACAATCGAAATCTGATAATCCTAGTACTATACAATCTATATCAATAACATTCCCGTCATATTGCAAAGCACAATTTTGAATTATTTGAACAGAGATAATACCTTCACCCAAAGGTGATGAAATAGAAACAACAGTAGGCAAGATGATAAAGAATGCATCATAACAAATTGTTCAGAGATGAATGTATGTGATGCACCTGTATCTATCAAAACATAGGCAGGATAACCATAAATAGAGCAGTTACCTGCTATGGCATCGTCAGGTTCTGCCTGTGCCTGTTCCTCAGTAAGTGCAAATACGCGAGCCTGTTGTCTAGGAGGTTGAGTCACAGTCTGGCTTCCTCCTGCTCTGGTCTATTGTTGAGGCTGGAATGAATGCACTGATTGCCTTTTCGCCTGAGGTGCTGGTCGAGAAGAACTTTCACCAATAGCTCGTTGAGGACATACCTTGGCATAATGACCTGGTTGGCGACAGATATTACAATTTCCTAACACACCTCTACACTGATCAATAGCATGTCATCCACCACACTTACCACAAAATACTCCTGATTCACCAGTTCTCTGACCTGTACCAAACTGTCGCTGTCCACTAGAACTGGAAGAACTACTGCCTGTCCTCTTGAATTGCTTTCCTTTCGGCCTGAATCTAGAATCCTTTCTGCCACTGCTTCCTCCCTCAACTCTGAGAGATGGTTGCTGAAACTGTGGCGGATTCTGTGGAAGTGATGCTGATATAGGCTGTGGTAATGGCTGTGGAATAAACGGTGCTCCTCTTTGTCGCAATAACCCCGCTTCTGCTCCCTTAGCTTTATTCAAGGCGTCAACAAAAGTATTGGGTCGTCCACTATTCACAAAAGTAAACACATCCAGATTGAGGCCATTGATAAACTGATCTACCATTTCTTCATCAGTCGCTACTATATGTGGAGTAAACTTCAAAAGATTTGAAAATTTGGCCACATATTCTTCGATATTCAAGTTGCCTTGCCTCAAATTGGCAAATTCAGCACCCTTATCCTTCCTATAGGAGACTGGAAAGAGACATTGATAGAACTCAGTTTTAAATACAGTCCAGGTGATAATCATACCTCGTTGTTCTAACGCCCGTTTTGTAGTAATCCACCAACTTTTGGCAACGTCATGAAGTTGATGTATTACCAGTTGGATACGACGATCATCGGTATAATCAAGTGATTCAAACAGCTATTCTATATCTTCAAGCCAATTTTCACAATCAACTGAATTTTCTGTTCCTTTCAATTTTGGCGGTTTGAATGACTGAAATCGCTTCAGCAAAGTCTCCATTGGAGTAGCAGTAGGATCCATAGGGTCAGCAGATGTACTACCCTGTGCATTCTGAAGTTCAGCAATTGGCGGTGGTACTATTGCTGGTTCAGTCTGAGGAACCGCTTATGGATGTCTAATGGCCGGTGCTTTACGAGGAGGCATATCTGATTGTCAAACAGATTAGTGCATAAACAATATCATATGCAGCAAGTTATTCCATCCTTCTCTGATAAGAATTCTCATGCATTCTCATGAGAATTCAGGTTCTGACTAAGGATACTCTGGAATACAATTGCATATGTAGCATGCAGTAGAAATAAAAGCACATAATCATGCAGTCACCTAATTATTGCAATATAAAGCATGCTAGCATTTAATGCACATAATCAGATACAACATGTAATCTCATGTAATATCAAACAATCAGACAGACTCAATCTACCCCGCTCATCAACTTCTAACTAAATCCAGAAACTTATTCTCTAATACCACCTGTTGTGGGGACCCGAGTTGCTAATCTTATCTTAGGGCAATTTAGTATAATTAACAATTAATCAAGTACATTAATCAAGTACTTAAAAGAATTAAAGAACCAAGAGCTAAATTTTTTTTTTTTTTTAAAAGTTACAGTGTCTCGCTCGATCGGTGAAAGTTGCCCGATCGAGCGAGCTCAAACTAGAAGCTCTCGGATCCAGGGAATTCTTGGCCTCGCTCGATCGGTGAACTTCAGCCGATCGAGCGGCCAAGAAAATAAACTCCTTTGTTTTGCAAAATACATGGCTCGCTCGATCGGTGAATTTCACCCGATCGAGCGGGCTTCAATTCTTGAAAAATCTGCTACTAACAAAGTGCTGTCAAAGGTAGAAACAATAACCATAATCTCTTGTACAATCTACCAAATAAGATACATGCTATCTCATAAAATCTTATAAGCTTCCATACACAAGATACACCAACTATCATGTATTCAACCACAATATACAATGTTCTTGTATCATTTCTAGCATGGTTCATCAACTCAAAGTACATGTCGTGCTGCTAAAACCGTGTCCTCACATGCTAAGACTCTATCTCGAGCTATCCCTGTCTTTTTTGACCAGCTCATGCCCCACCTATTGCCATGCACACATAAAAAACAAAGGAATAGCCGGATACCTCCGGTGAGAATAAAATCCCAGTATAAACAATATAAAGCGCGAGATAATAAACGTGAATGCAATGCATATGGCAAAAGAGGCTATCAAGCTGATATCAATCGAATATAAGTTCTTGGGATCCCGAGGAAATAAAATCTTTAACGAACACCAACTCACCCAATTGAGGTGAAGTAAAATACTTTATTTCCTCTGACTTTGGTGCAACTATAGTGAGTCTTCTGGCTCTGGAAGTAAGTCTACATTCCGTGCCACTCAACTACAATCCGCCAAACGTCATATGTACTCTAGGCTTTTAACCCTCTGTGCTTATTAGGCTGGAGTTCAAGATGAAAGCAACATGTTCTGTATGCATTAAATGCTATAAAACATCTTGAACAACTAATCACATAAGCAAGTAAAGCAACACAATCATGTAATCACATAAGGTACATAAGCAAATAAGTATGTGATTGACAAGGGAATACTCGAAACAATAACTATTTCGAGTGTTCTATCTCATCTGGATTAGCTGTCATTTATACCTTTCGATGTTGAGTCTGAAAGTACTTCAAATCTGAAAATACAATCAACAACAACATGTCAAAATCTGCTCAGCTTCTCAACTTCATTTCAAATACAATGCTAGCAAACCTTGCTTCAACTTTGTCACGGTTCGAAGACTACTTCTCGAGTCGTCAATCTTGTGCTAAAATCTGAAATGATATGTATACAATCTCACAAGATCAGATTTCAACTCCACTTCATGTTTCATTCAATCAACAATATCAAAGTCTTGACATTTTTCGAATCGACGGCATAACGGCTAAAAACCGGCAATCCAAACAATATCCAAATCAATCCAACAATCAAGATAACTTATAATATCATCTCAATACCATCAAAAGCATCATAATCAGATAAGTTAGGGTTCGAATTTTGCTTGCTAAAATCATATAAAATCCGAACGATAGTCTTTTTCCGAACCGTCTGCGAATATATAATCGGTACAGCTCATAAATGCTTATATCTTAAAATCATAAATTTCCATATTCAACATACAAATAAAGTCTGAGAAAGATGAATGAAACTTGTACCAAAACGAAGGTCTCGGAGCGGTGATCGCAAATATATATTTATTCGGAATTTCTGACGACCGGAGCGCGAGTTATCGAAGCTTTTTCGGATCAAAAATGGTGTCTTGGAGGGTTGGAACGTTTTCTCTGCCTTTTCCTTCTACTTTGCACGTTGAAATCAGATATTACAAGTGGGAATTAAGATATATATAGCCAAATTGCAGTTTAGTCCCTGAACTTTTGGCTATTTGCAATTCAGTCCCCGGAAAAGCGATTTAATTCAATTTCAATCCTGATTCATTTAAGAATATTATAATTTAATTCTAAACTCTAAATATTCCCAAATTAAATATTTTTGGATTAAAATTAAATAATCTCGGGCCTTACACTATGAGTTTCTAGTGATGCCGTTTGGTCTGACGAATGCTCCAGCTGTTTTTATGGATCTGATGAACAGAGTGTTCCGCAACTTTCTGGATAAGTTCGTGGTACTGTTCATTGACGATATCTTGGTTTATTCTCACAGCATGGATGAACATGCCTATCATCTCTAAACTGTACTCTAGGTCTTGAGGGAGAGACAGTTGTATGCGAAGCTGAGCAAGTGTGAATTTTGGATTGACCGAGTTGTATTCATTGGTCATGTCATATCTCAGAAGGGCGTATCTTTTGAACCCATCAAGACACAGGATATTCTGAATTGGTCGCGTCCGACTACATCTTCTGAGATTTGTAGTTTCCTTGGTTTGGTAGGGTACTACTGTCGTTTTGTGGAGAACTTCTCTCAGATAGCTAGGCCTTTGACTCAGTTGACGAAGAAAGATGCTTCTTTTGTGTGGTCTGATTCTTGTGAAGACAGCTTCCGTGAGTTGAGACGTCGTTTGACGACAGCTCCAGTTCTTTCTTTGCCGTCTGGATCAGGTGGGTTTGTAGTATTCACTGATGCTTCTTTCCAGGGTTTGGGGTGTTTGTTGACTCAGATTGGCCACATGATTGCTTATGCTTCTAGACAGTTGAAAAATCATGAGGAGAACTATCCCGTACATGATCTAGAGCTCGCAGCCATTGTCTTTGATCTGAAGATATGGCGTCACTATTTGTACGGAGAAAGATTCGAGATCTTCACCGATCATAAGAGTTTGAAGTACCTGTTCACTCAGGCTGAGTTGAACATGCGGCATCATCGTTGGATGGATCTATTGAAAGATTATGATTGTGAGATCAAGTAACATCCAGGTTCTTCGAACCTTGTTGCTGATGCGCTTAGTCGCAAGGTTTATGTGAGTTCCCTTCGTACCAGTTTGGGCAGTGGAGGAGTGTTGTTCTTTGGGATTCACGTTCCGTCATAAGAAAGAACAGCAAGGAATTCGTGTTTCTTCTGTGCTAGCAGAGCCAGCATTGTATCGACGAATCCGAGAAGCTCAGAATTCTGATCTGAAGACTCAGAAGTTAGCCCATTTGGCTGAGGGTGGTAATACTTCTGGTTTCCATCTGCAAGGAGACGGTTTTTTGTGTCTTTCTGGTCGAGTTGTAGTACCCGAGGATTCTGCTTTGAGGGATGAGATTTTACCGCAAGCTCACCGCAGTTGATTCTCCGTACATCCAGGCAGCATGAAGATGTATAAGGATCTTTGCACTCGATTTTGGTGGAAAGGGATGAAGCGTAGTGTCTATCAGTTTGTATCCCAATGCCTTGTGTGTCATCAGGTCAAGGCAGAGTTTAGACGACCCGGAGGGTTACTTCACAGCCTAGAGATTCCTGAGTGGAAGTGAGAGCATGTGACGATGGATTTTGTCACCCACTTGCCTATGTCTTCTAGAAATTGTGATGCTATTTGGGTTGTCGTGGACCAATTATCTAAGTCAGTGCATTTTCTTCCCCATAACCGCGATTATAACTTTGATAGGATGGCACAATTGTATGTGCAGGAGATTGTTCGATTGCATGGCATTCCATTGAGCATCGTTAGTGATAGAGATCCGAGATTCTCCTCGAGATTTTGGGGTAGCTTCCAGCGAGCCCTTGGTACTACATTGAGCTTGAGTACGTCTTATTATCCAGAGACAGACGGACAGTCCGAGCGTACTATTCACACTTTAGAGGATATGCTCCGCGTAGCGGTGATGGATTTTGGTCCAGCGTGGCATGATCATTTACCAATGGTGGAGTTCGCTTACAACAATAGTTTCCATTACAGCATTGGCATGACACCATTTGAGGCTCTTTATGGATGTCATTGTTGTGCACCTCTGTTTTGGGACGAGGTTGGAAAGCGTCAGGTTAAGGGTCCTCAGATGATTCTGCAGATGACTGATGCAGTGGAGTTGATCCAACGCAGGATTAAGGCGGCCCAGGATCGACAGTCTAGCTACAAAAACACTCATCGTAGGCCGTTACACTTCGAGGTAGGAGAGCATGTATTCTTGTGTGTGTCACCTTTCCGGAAGGTTATGAGGTTTGGTCGGAAGGGTAAGCTGACACCAAGATTTATTGGTCCTTTCAAGATCCTCGAGAAGGTTGGAGACGTGGCTTATCGTCTAGCCTTGCCACCAGATTTTTCGGGGATTCATGATGAGTTCCACGTGTCCTTGTTAAGACAGTACGTGGCGGATGAGTCGCATATTTTGCATCCGACCAAGGTGCAGTTGGATCAGGATTTGTCGTATGTGGAGAGACCCTTACGGATTCTAGACAGGAAGGACAAGGTACTTCGTAACAAGCATATACCATTGGTGATGGTACAGTGGAAACGCAGAGGTACAGAGGAAGCTACTTGGGAGTTAGACAGCCGGATGCGAGCTGAGCACCCCGAGTTATTTTGAGATTTTGTACTTTTTTTTATCAAGTTTGTACTTGTTCAGTTGTAATAAAGAACATTCGTGTTGAGTTCTGTACTTTTTCTCTAACTTTAATTTCGAGGACAAAATTTCTTAAGTGGGGGAGAATGTAGTGACCCGTATCCATAATTAATGATTAATGAGTATATTAATCATGTGATCATGCTTTTATTAAGTGAAACATGATTAAGAAAAGTTCTATTGGATTAACGAACTTCAGAAATTGATTCAGAATGATCGAAAATGGCCCGAAGGGTGACCAGGAACGGAAGCAACGTTCTGGCAGTTGATGTCATCCGTGACTTCAACAATATTACGTCATTGCTTACGCACTTGATGGGACATCGAAAGCAACGATGGGGATCGGAAGCAACGTTCGTCAGGCAGAACAGACGCAACGTTGAGGAACGGACGTTCCGTTCCGTGTCTATAAATAGAGGGTCCGAGAGCTCATTACTCGCACCTCTCTCCTCTCTTCTGTCTCGACTTCTAGGCCTTCTAACTAAGATCTAGGGAGATCTAGGCATCCTATCAGGATTCCGCAAGTGGGGGAGAGATCTAGACGTCGTAGCGGAGCTGTGGCCTAGTTTTGAGGCTATCGACAGCAAAAGGCTAACGACGGACGCAGTTATAGCTTTGGCATCCTAAAAATATTTAAGAGTATGCAATAGATTAGTTAAGGCTTTTAGAGCTTAATTATTGATGCATGGGTAATTGCATTGTAGTAGCAGTACACTGGACTAGTAGGCTTGGAGTCTAGACCAGCGGAGCTAGGTTTTGACCAGCAGTGTTAGAGGTGCGTAAGTACTGACCGAGATAGCCGACATGATATATTTGCATGTATGTTACATGAGTATGTGCTATATGTTTTATCATGTTTTAGCATGTTTTAGCGCCTTAGCACATGCATGATTTTACGTGTGACTGCATCCGGAGAGATGTGAGTCATTGACAGTCTCCATAAGGGAAAAGTGATCTCATGTTGGACTCGAGTCAGGTATGATAGTTTCCATGTAGGACTTGTATCATGTTTTGGATTCGGGTCAGGATAGGGTTGGTTCAGCCCTGATATATAATATACGAGTACCCCACGGAGTCGCTCTCTAGCCGGTACTGTATATTCCTGGCACCATGAGCAAGTGTTTTACCTGGGATTTTAAATCATCTGTGTGTGCGCATATTTGTACATATATCATTGCTTATGTATTAAGCGTTGTCGCTCACGCCCCTGTGTTTGGGTATTGTGGTGTACCTTGTGGCGGGGCAGGTTTGAGGCTAGACGGTCCAGGCGGCTCTCAGCAGGATTGAGGATCCGAGAGTGTGAGGTTTTAGAGGGTAGGGATTTGTTTACCCTGAACCTTCGATTTGGTTGTATAATGGTATTTATACACTTTTTTTATCATCGGTTGTATTCTGCCGATTGGATTTGTTGTATTTTAAATTATCCGCTCCTTACGCTTTTAGTATTATTGCATGCACTAATTAACTCTGATTAGATAGTGGATCCAGGTTGGGTCACTACAGTATGTCATTCTGTACATAATGAAACAAGCAGATTTTGTTAGCCGGTCAATCACTACCCAAATCGCATCACAACCTCTGACTGAATGCGGTAGCTTTGTGACGAAATCCATAGAGATGTGATCCCACTTCCATTCCGAAACAGGAAAACTGTGCAATAAGCCACCTGGATTCTTCCTCTTGGCTTTCACCTGTTGACAATTCAGGCAACGGGACACAAATCTCGTGAAGTCTCCCTTCAACTGCTTCCACCAGAACTGAATCTTCAAGTCATTATACATCTTTCGGCCTCCGGGATGAACACTGAAACTACTGCAATGCGCCTCTCAAAGAATACGCTGTCTCAACTTAGAAACATCGGGCACAACAATACGGCTATTCACGAATAAAACATCATCCCTGACCTAAAACTCTGACTGGTGACCTGATCTGACCCTCTCTATCGAACTCTGACTGCTCGGATCATATCTCTGTGCCACTCTGATCAACTGAAACAATTCTGGATCGGCCTGAATCGCAAAAACTCTGATGGATCTCCTATCGGTCTCAAACTCTAAAACAGAAATACAACAGTCTTCAATCAACTGAGAGACACCGATCGTAGCGAGAGATAAGGAACAAAGCTTCCGACTAAGAGCATCTGCAGCTGCATTCGACTTTCCAGGGTAATACTTGATCTCACAGTCAAAGTACTTAAGCAAATCCATCCATCTCCTCTGTCTCATGTTCATCTCGGACTGGAAAAACAAGTATTTCAGGCTCTTGTGGTCAGATAATATTTCAAATGACTCACCATAAAGGTAATGGCGCCAGATCTTCAAAGAAAAAACGATCGCAGCTAGCTCAAGATCATGGATCGGATAACGAGTCTCGTGCGGCTTCAGCTGCCTCGATGCATAAGCTATGACGTGCTTCCTCTGCATAAGAATTCATCCAAGACCACGGTGAGAAGCATCGCAGTAAACGGAAAAACCTCCCGTACCTGATGGAATAGATAAGATCGGTGCGCTGGTCAACCTCTTCTTCAGTTCAATAAAATTGGCCTCGCATTCCTCGGACCAAACAAATGTTGTATTCTTCTGGGTCAACTGGGTAATCGGCTTTGCAATGGAAGAGAAACCCTCGATAATCGGCGATAATATCTCGCTAAACCTATAAAGCTTCGGATTTCTGGCACTGATGTCGGTCTCGGCCAATTCATAACTTCTTCGATCTTACTGGGGTCCACAAAAATTCCATCTCCCGATAAAATGTGGCCTAGAAAAACAACTCGGTCCAACCAAAACTCGCACTTTGATAGCTTAGCATACAACTGTTCGTCTTGCAAAATCTGCAATACAATCCTCAAGTGCTCGGCATGGTCAGAACGGTTCTTCGAATAGATTAGAATATCATCAATGAAAATAATGACAAAATCATCTAAATACCGCTAAAAAATACGATTCATCAGATGCATAAAAACTGCTGGAGCATTGGTCAAACCGAACGACATGACTATAAACTCGAAATGCCCATATCTTGTTCTAAAGGCTGTCTTAGGCACATCCTCGTCGCGAACTCTCAGCTGATGATACTCTGATATCAGATCTATCTTCGAATACACTAAAGAACCCTGCAGTTGATCAAAAAGGTCATCAATTCTAGGTAGTGGATACTTGTTCTTGACCGTCGCTTGATTCAACTGGCGATAGTCGATGCAGAGTCACATAGAACCGTCTTTCCTCCTCACAAAAAGCACTGGAGCACCCCAAGGCGATACGCTAGGTTGGATGTATCCCTTGGCAATCAAATCTTCTAACTACTCCTTCAACTCTTTCAATTCTAACGGAGCCATTCGGTAAGGCACTTTCGAAATAGGATGAGTACCTGATGCAAGTTCAATGCTAAATTCGATCTCTCGAATAGGCGGCAAACCAGGAATCTTGTCTGGAAATACATCTGGAAACTCACTAACCACTGGTATCTCGGTCAACTCAGGACTAGACCTCTGAATATCCACTGCATAAATCAGAAATCCCTCTTCTCCTCTTTGTAATAAATGATTCATGGATAACATAGAAATCTGAGGAATTCTGGATCGAGAACCCTTACCGAAAAACTTCCACTCGTCTGCCATCTCAGTTCTGAATCGGACTACTTTCTGAAAGCAATCTACTGTTGCCCTATACTTGGTCAGAGCATCAATCCCGACAATACAGTCAAAATTAGATAGTCCAAGTACAATGAAATTTATCTCAATCGAATTCCCCTCAGATTCTAACACACAATTAAAATTGAGTTGTATGATTTCTTTTAATCTGCTTAATTTCTGCATAAATCAGAAATCCATCTTCTCCTCTTTGTAATAAATGATTCATGGATAACATAGAAATCTGAGGAATTCTGGATCGAGAACCCTTACCGAAAAACTTCCACTAAAATCAATCTGAGCATCAATCCCGACAATACAGTCAAAATCAGATAGTCCAAGTACAATGAAATTTATCTCAATCGAATTCCCCTCAGATTCTAACACACAATTTCGGACCAATCTCAACGAAACAGTTTCTCCACCCAAAGGTGAAATAATAGAAACAAGATCAGATAAAGGCTCAGAAATTAAATCATGCATCAAGACAAATGTCTCGGAAATAAAACAGTGAGAAGCACCCGTATCAATCAAAATATACGCAGGATAACCAAAAATCAAACAGTTACCTGCTATCACATCATTCGGGGCTGCATTGGCCTGATCCTCTATCAAGGCAAACACCCTCGCCTGCTGTCGAGGAGGTTGATTCTGATTCTGATTACCTCCCCGACGAGACTACTGCTGGGGCTGAAAAGAATGGACTGCAGAAGCTGATCTCTCGGGCTGAGCTGGCGGTCAAAAAGAACTGCCGTTCTGAGCTCTATCGGATCCCCGCTGAGGACAGAATCTAGCAAAGTGACCCGGCTGCTGGCAGATATTACAACTAACAAACACGCCTCGACACTGATCACTTGGGTGACGGCCTCCACACTTACTGCACGATGCTCCTGAAAACCCTAAATTCTGCCCAGAACTGAACTGTCTAGAGCCACTGGAGCTCGATGAACTGCTTCCAGGTTTCTTAAACTGCTTTCATTTTGGTCTATACCGATCTCGTCTATTTCTGCCACTGTTACCTCCCTCAACCCTCTGAGACTGATTCGACTGCTGAGAAGGTTGGTACTGATACTGAGACTGCTGAGTTTGAAACTGAACAGGCTGATTTTGAAAAGATCTTTGCTGCTGCTAAGGAGCTAACTGATATCCTCGCTGCATCAAAAGTCCGGCTTTGGCTCCCTTTGCCTGATCCATAGCATCTGCGAAGTTATTGGGTCTCCCGATATTGGCCAAAGTGAAAATCTCAGGACTCAAGCCATTGATGAAATGATCGGCCTTGGCTTCTTTGTTGTCTACGATGTGAGGTGCAAACCTCAAGAGGCTGTCAAACTTACTCACATAATCCTCAATGCTCAAGTTCCCTTGCTTCAAATTTTCAAATTCGGCACCCTTTTCCTTTCGGTACGAAACAGGGAAGAAACCCTTATAGAATTCAGTCTTGAACAAACTCCAAGTGACAACGGTACCTCGATTCTCATTTGCTCTCTTGGTTGTGGTCCACCAATTCTTAGCAACACTCTGTAGCTGGTGACTGACTAACCTGATTCTGCGGTCATCGGTATAGTCGAGGGAATCGAAGAGTTGGTCAATGTCATCTAGCCAACTTTCACAATCGATGGAGTTCCCGGTACCCGTCAAGGTGAGCGATCGGAACGACCAAAATCTCGCCAACAGAGTTTCCATAGGGGTCGTGGTAGAATCCATCTGATCTACTCCCGTACTACCCTGATCATTTGGAGGAGTTACTACTGGCGGCGGATTCTCATTAGAAGGAGGAACCAAGTGGGGTTGATTCTTTCGCACAGATCGTCGAGGTTTCATCTGGTATCAAAGGGTTAGGACACAATATCTCAATCACAATCTCAATATCATAACTTCGGTGTCCAAAAACTCTGCTCTGAGTACTCATGAATCTCAAGGATATTCGAGAACAGATGATAGCACAAATACAGTTATATATCACATAATTCATGCTTTATAAATTAAATCACAAATCATGTAATTCAATTAATTCAAGAATAAATAAAGCATGCTCGCACGTATTTAAAATAATCATTTAAATAAATCAATCACATGCGAGAATTCAATTCATGCGGACTCGATCTACCCCGCTCACTCTAGTTCAATTCCAAGAATCTTATCGCTCTGATACCACTTAATGTGAGACCCCATTTTCTAATCGTCTAATATCGGAATAAACAATACAATCGAGCACTGAGAGAGCAGAGAACCCGGATAAAAAAAAAATTTTTAAAGACACCGCGCTTGCGGGAGATCTTCATCTTGCGCGTGCGCGGGCTTACTCATCAGTGCCCGGCGGACAAACTCGCGCGAGCGCGGGATGCACACCTTTCGCGTGCTCGGGGTTCCGAAACAGAACCCGCAGAAAAGGCTCGTGCCCGCGCGAGAGGCTGGTCTCGCGCGCGCACGTGCAAAATAACCCGAGCTCTCTAGGGCCTCTCGCACGCGAGCACGAGAAGGTCGCGCTCGCACGCAGGCCACTCGGACAGAAAAGTGCAGGATTTCCGGAAAGGCCAATCAAAACCATCTCCAATCAAATTAAAACCCATACACACATACAAACCAACATTTAATCATTGGAGACTCCCACTTCTAGAATTAACATGCTCGATAAAAGAACATACAACAAGTTCTAAGTTCTTCCAAGGTAAAATACCACAAGTTCGATGATATCAATCGATCGACTAATCAAAAATATACAAAAGTTCTACAAACACAACCCTTCTAGACGATGTCTCACTTCTAACATTCACAACCCGTGCTATCCCAGATGGCTCGGTCCGGTTCCTGATTCTCCTGTTGCCATGTACACATACAAACAATAACAACAGCCGGATAACCCGGTTAGAAATATAATTTCCAAGTAAAAGAGACATGCATACAATAACAATTAAACATTTCATAACGAAATGCATCAATCTTCAATAAATCAAAATGAGAGTGGATGTATGCATGACTTCAAAATTCGGGATTATCAAGTCAGATAATCGTGATATCAATCGGTACTCAGTTGGGATTCCGGGGTCAAGTCATTACGAACAACCCATCGACACTCCCATTCGGGGTGGATGTCGCACAACTCAAACCCCTAGACTTTAGAGCAACTATAAAAAGTATTCTAGCACTTGGAAAAACAAGAAATACAAGGTCACTTCAATATAGCTCCCTAAATCGTCTAATTTCAAAATAGGAGGGCCGAGATTCAAATTTAAACTCACCAATCACCTCTTCTCTCTCAATTCCTTAGCCTTCTAATTCACATCTAGGGAATTCTAGGCATCCCATCGGGAATCCGGAAGTGGCATAGCGATCCAGGCATCGTAGCGGAGCTGTGGCCTAGTTTTGAGGCACTCGACAGCAAAGGGCTAACGACAGACGAAGGTATAGCTTTTGCTTCCTAATAATATTTAGGAGTATGCTTTAGCTTAGTTAAGGCTTTTAGAGCACTATAATGATAGTAGTATCATTTGGCAGTGTAGCGTGGATTATAGGCGTGGACCTAGGGCTGATAGCACTTGCCTAGTATTTGAGGTACGAAAGTACTGTTCGAGATATTCTGACTGAGTATGCATGTATTATGTGACTGCATGATTTATGCTGCATTCATTTGCATACTGAGCTATCTCCTTCGAGATGTCTGTTAGTATGGTTTTTCCCTATCCTGTTAGTGGTTGGACTTCCATCGATTTGGGTCCAGCATATCCACTGGTATTATGGTATGGGAGCCACCTCCTGAAGTGACGGCACAGCGTGCTACATACCAGGGCCCGGTCTGTCTCTGTTATCTGATTCTTGACCTCGAGTTTATAGGGAGTTCACTTTGCATGCATGTATATTCATACTCTCGTACTGAGCGTTTTATGCTCACGTCTCGTACTCTGTGTTTTTGGACACCCTATTCCATGGGGCAAGTTTGCGATTGGACGAGGCGGGTGGATCCAAGAGGGGCTAGGCAGTGGTTGGCCAGCTGGAGCTTCGTCTAGGTTTTATTTATGTTGTTTTGGGTTGATACAACTATTCGATTTGGTTGTATAATATTTTGATAAATTACAGATTCCTTTTCTTGGGATTGTATTTAATTATGGTTTCCGCAAGTTTAGTCTGATATCTGTTTTATTAAGTTAATTGCATGCCTAAGTTCTGTTTAGTAGGTGATCCGGGTAAGGGTCACTACATTTATGGTATCAGAGCATGCAAAAGTATTCTTGGGATTTAGTCTCATCATGAGGAATTTTTGTAGATGGTAGATCGTGATGACCAGAGTTCTCATGGCAGTATTGGTGGGCGTTGGGGTGATGCCGACCAGGAGCGTCGTCGGGAACGCCGCCATCTTCATCGAGATGAGGACCGTTTCAGTGTACGTCGATTCTTAGCTATGGGTCCTAAACCCTTAGTTGGAGGTGAGTCTCCGGAGGATGCGGAGAACTGGTTAGACCGCATGGAGACGACTTTTTAGACTTTCCATTGCACCGAGGAGCAGAAGATGGAGACCCTTGGCTATCTTCTAGATGGGCGAGCCCGTAGGTGGTGGAGGTTTACTTCTGCACCCTTTATTGCGGCGAGAGGAGTGGCCACCTGGGCCAAGTTCCGCACAGCTTTTCAGAATCTGTATTTTCCTCCTGCACTCCGTCAGTCGAAGGCAGGCGAGCTACTGAGTCTGCGACAGGGAGCCATGTCTATGGATGAGTATCAGCAGAAGTTCTTTGATCTGCTATCCAATTGCCCCAAGATTGCTGACAGCTCTGGGATGAAGTGTAATCTGTTCCTTCAGGGCCTTAACCCTGAGATCCATGACCGTGTGGCGGTTGGCGACGACATGTCCTATGAGGGTTTGGTGAGCCGTTGTCACCAGGAGGAGGACAGCATTCAGCGGAACAGGTCTTTCCCTCAGTCGAGGCCTACTAGTTCTTTGGGTCCCCGTGCCCAACTTTTAAGAGGTCTGGATCTACTTCTTCCTCTGGTTTTGGAGGTGTTGTCCGTTTCGGTAAGAAGGACAAGTGTGATCACTGTGGGAAGAACCATCCATCTGACAAGTGCCGTAGAGCTTCTGGAGCTTGTTTTCGCTGTGGAGAGACTGGTCATATCCTGAGGGATTGTCCACTATCTGGGGGAGGCGGTTCTGATTCTGGTTCAGGATCTGGTTCCCAGACCACCGTTCAGCAGAGGTCGCAGGGACAACATGCTGGGAGTTCTCATTTGAGGCCACGAGCTTCTGGCCAGGTGTTTTCCCTGAGACATGATCAGGAAGTGGAGGAGAATTAGAAAGTCATCGCAGGTACATTTCTGCTTTATGGTATACCTGCTCTTGTACTTATTGACACTGGTGCATCTCATTCCTTCATTTCTGCACGTTTTGTTAAGAGGCATAAGTTACCATGCATTGCACTAGATGTAGTGATGTCTGTTTCTACTCCGACGGGCCAATCTGCTTTGGCTAAGCGTCTAGTGATGGGTTGCCCTTTAGAGTTCAAAGGGAACATTCTGTTAACGAATCTCATGGTCCTGGCAATGGACGACTTTGATTGCATTCTGGGAATATATATGTTGACTACCTATCGAGCTTCAGTGGACTGCTATCAGAGATTAGTACGCTTTCATCTGGAGGGGAGTGAGAGCTGGTTTTTCTATGGAGAGGGAGCGCGACCCCCGATGCCTTTGGTATCAGCTTTGAGAGCCTGTCGAGCTATAGAGTCTGGCGGGGAAGGCTACCTTATCTATGCAGTTGATTTGTCCACTGAGAGCATCGGGATAGAGAGTATTCCTGTTGTGGATGAATTCTCAGACGTTTTTCCTGATGAGATTCCGGGTTTTCCTCCTGTTAGGAAAGTCGAGTTTGGCATAGAGTTGATGCCGGGTACTTCACCTATTTCTCGAGCACCGTATCATCTGGCTCCGTCAGAGATGCGTGAGTTGAAGAATCAGCTACAGGATCTTTTGGACAAGGGTTACATTCTTCCTAGTGTATCTCCTTGGGGAGCTCCTGTTCTTTTTGTAAAGAAGAAGGATGGGTCTATGCGATTGTGCATTGACTATCGGCAGCTGAATAGAGTCACTGTGAAGAACAAGTATCTGTTGCATCGTATTGATGACTTGTTTGATCAGCTGCAGGGCACTTCAGTTTACTCCAAGATTGACTTGAGATCTGGATATCATCAGTTGTGAGTCCGGGATCAGGACGTAGCCAAGACTGCATTCCATACTCATTATGGGCATTACGAGTTCCTAGTGATGCCATTTGGTTTGACTAATGCGCCGGCTATATTCATGGACCTGATGAACCGTGTCTTCAGGGAGTATTTGGACAAGTTTGTCGTGGTCTTCATTGACGACATCTTGGTGTATTTGCGTAATACGGAAGAGCATGTTTCTCACTTGCGGTTGGTACTGCAGACTCTTCGAGATGAGCAGTTATACGCCAAGATGAGCAAGTGTGAGTTCTGGATGGATCGAGTGGTCTTTATTGGCCATATCATATCCAGGGAGGGGATTTCTGTTGATCCAAGCAAGATTGAAGCGGTACTTAATTGGTCGCGTCCGACGACAGTTGCTGAGATCCGTAGTTTTTTGGGTCTAGCAGGGTATTATCGTCGCTTCATTCTGAACTTATCTCAGTTAGCTCGATCTTTGACGCAGCTTACCCTCAAGGGTGTAGATTTCGAGTGATCCTCCGAGTGTGAGGAGAATTTCTGCGAGCTTCGACGGCGGTTGACTTCTGTGCCGATGTTGGCATTACCGTCAGGATCTGGAGGGTATGTGGTGTACACTGATGCTTCTCTTCAGGGGTTAGGTTGTGTCCTGACTCAGAATGGGCATGTGATCGCATACGCTTCTAGACAGCTGAAGCTTCATGAGGACAACTATCCAGTCCATGATTTGGAGTTAGCAGCCATTGTGTTCGCTTTGAAGATCTGGCGTCATTATCTGTATGGCAAGAAATTTGAGATCTTCACCGACCATAAGAGTCTCAAGTATTTGTTCACTCAGGCGGAGTTGAACATGAGGCAGAGACGTTGGATGGACTTGCTTAAGGACTATGATTGTGAGATTAAGTACCATCCGGGAGCTGCTAATCTTACTGCTGATGCTTTGAGTCGCAAGGTGCGACTATCCGCACATCAGACTTGTTCGATGTCTTGTGCGATCAGTGACTGTTGTACTTCGGGATATACCTTCAAGCATAAGAAAGGTATGCAGAGTATCCAGATGTTTGCGATATTATCTGAACCAGCTTTGTATTCATGGATTCGAGATGCTCAGATGTCTGATTCAAAGACCCAGCGTTTAGCTCATCTAGCTAACGAGGGTAGCTCGTCTGGATTTCATTATCAGTCAGATGGCTTTCTGTGTTTTTCTGGTAGACTTGTGATTCCGCAGGATGTAGAGTTGCGAGAGGAGATCTTGTCTCAGGCGCATCGCACTAAGTTGAGTATTCATCCCGGGAGCAACAAGATGTACAAGGATCTACGTACTCGTTTTTGGTGGAAGGGAATGAAACGCAGTGTTTATCAGTTTGTTTCAAGATATTTGGTGTGTCAACAGGTCAAGGCAGAGCACCGACGACCTGGAGGATTGCTTCACAGTCTGCCTATTCCTGAATGGAAAATGGGAGTTTATCACAATGGACTTTGTGACCCATTTGCCGATATCCCCGATGAACTGTGATGCTATCTGGGTTGTGGTGGATCGACTCACCAAGTCAGCGCATTTCATTGCCTATAGCCAAGAGTACTCTGTGGATCGCATGGCTCGGTTGTACATTCAGGAGATCGTTCGACTTCATGGAGTGCCTGTGAGCATTGTCAGCGATCGAGACCCCAGGTTTACTTCTAGATTCTGGGGGAGTGTTCAGCGTGCGATGGGTACTACTCTCAGTTTGAGTACTGCCTATCATCCGGAGACTGATGGTCAGTCAGAGCGCACTATCCATACTTTGGAGGATATGCTTAGAGCGTGCATCATGGATTTTGGTTCAGCCTAGCAGGATCATTTGCCATTGATCGAGTTCGCGTACAACAACAGCTATCATACTAGTATTGGGATGGCACCTTTTGAGGCGTTGTACGGGCGACGTTGTCGTACTCCACTCTTCTGGGAAGAAGTGGGGGAGAGACAGGCTGAGGGATCAGAGTTTATCCAGCAGGCGATAGACATTGTTGATCAGATCAAGAAACGGATTAAGACTGCACAGGATCGTCAGGCCAGCTATGCTAATACCAAGCGTAGGCCTTTGCAGTTCGATGTCGGAGAGAAAGTGTTTCTGAGAGTGTCACCTTTCCGCAAGATTCTCAGATTTGGCCTTAAGGGCAAGTTGTCTCCCAGGTTTATCGGTCCGTTTGAGATATTGGAGAGCATTGGCGATTTGGCTTATCGACTAGCTTTGCCACCGCATCTATCCAATATTCACGACGTGTTTCACGTATCTCTGTTGCGACGGTATGTGGCGGATGAATCTCATATTCTGCAGCGGTCTGAGGTTCAGGTGAACAAGGATTTGACCTATGTTGAGAAACCTATTCGTATCCTGGATTATAAGGATAAGGTTTTGCGGAACAAAGTCATTCCTTTGGTTTTAGTTCAGTGGCAGCGCCGAGGCACTGAGGAAGCTACTTGGGAGCTTGAAGACACGATGCGTGAAGACCATCCTGAGTTGTTTTGATTTCATTTTCGATTTGTATTCAGTTGTAAACTCTGTAAGCGTTTGACCGGAATAAAGAATGTCTCTGATTTCTGTTTTACATTCAGTACTTAAGATCTGTTTTCGAGGACGAAACATCTTAAGTGGGGGAGAATGTAGTAGCCCGTACCCGAAATCAGTGATTAAGTATTAATCAATTCATTAATCCTACTAGTTAAGAGTAAACGTGATTAAGGAAACTCTTAATGGGTTAATGGAGTCTGGAATTGGATTCAGAACACTGGGAAATGGTTTGAGGGTCATCGAGTTCGGAGGTTCCGTTGGTGAGTTCGGACGGTCCGAAGTCCGAGTTCGGACGGTTCGAAGAGTGGTTTGGACGCTCCGAACGTGCTGTCGACAGTCGTCATGGGTGACGTCATCATGCTGACATAAGCAATGACATAATATTGGGTTCGGACGACCCAAAGTCGAGATCGAACGGTCCGATCGTGTTCGGACGACCCGAAGTCGAGATCGGACGGTTCGATCGTGTTCGGATGCTCCGAAGTCCAGTTCGGATGATCCGAACTCCATCTATAAATAGGAGGGCCGAGATTCAGATTTAGACGCACCAATCACCTCTTCTCTCTCAATTCCTTGGCCTTCTAATTCAGATCTAGGGAATTGTAGGCGTCCCATCGGGAATCCGAAAGTGGCATAGCGATCCAGGCATCGTAGCGGAGCTGTGGCCTAGTTTTGAAACACTCGACAACAAAGGGCTAACAACGGACGAAGGTATAGCTTTTGCTTCCTAATAATATTTAGGAGTATGCTTTAGCTTAGTTAAGGCTTTTAGAGCACTATAATGATAGTAGTATCATTTGGCAGTGTAGCGCGGATTATAGGCGTGGACCTACGGCTGATAGCACTTGCCTAGTATTTGAGGCATGAAAGTACTGTTTGAGATATTCTGACTGAGTATGCATGTATTATGTGACTGCATGATTTATATGTCATTGATTTATGCTGCATTCATTTGCATACTGAGCTATCTCCTTCGAGATGTCTGTTAGTATGGTTTTTCCCTATCCTGTTAGTGGTTGGACTTTCATCGATTTGGGTCCGGCATATCCACTGTTATTATGGTATGGGAGCCACCTCCTGAAGCGACGGCACAGCATGCTACATACCAGGGCCCAGTCTGTCTCTGTTATCTGATCCTTGACCTCGAGTTTATAGGGAGTTCACTTTGCATGCATGTATACTCATACTCTCATACTGAGCATTTTATGCTTACGTCTCGTACTCTGTGTTTCTGGACACCCTATTCCATGGGGCAGGTTTGCGATTGGATGAGGCGGGTGGATCCAAGAGGGGCTAGGCAGTGGTTGGCCAGCTGGAGCTTCGTCTAGGTTTTATTTCTGTTGTTTTGGGTTGATACAGCTATTCGATTTGGTTGTATAATATTTGGATAAATTACAGATTCCTTTTCTCGGGATTGTATTTAATTATGGTTTCCGCAAGTTTATTCTGATATCTGTTTTATTAAGTTAATTGCATGCCTAAGTTCTGTTTAGTTGGTGATCCGGGTAAGGGTCACTACAATCAAGTTCACACCAACAAATTAACATGAAGTATATGATTTTTGGGACTCGAGAATCAATCAAACTCGAGTATTCATCCCCATTCGATTCGATGTCGTCTTTTACCTTACTCGAGGCTTCGAATTCAAATCCTGAAAATAAAAGGGATAAACTCGATTCACAATCTTTACCAAACAAATTTCAAGTAGATAAAAACAATACTATACCATCTTCAACTCTTGAATCGGTTTAAAGCCCCCAAGTCCGTTTCCAAACCCCCGAATCTTTCCACCAAACTCTGAAAATATGAAATACGGATTCAATATCAAATTATCAACTCGAACAAACCTAGAAATCAAACCGAAACAATATAATTGATAATCCAAAACTCGATTTCGACGGCATAACGACTATAAATGGTCCAACCAAAAATCTCAAACCAAAAATTATCAACTCAAAACCATCCACAAACCCTCGAAATCATTCAACCCAAGCCAAAACCAACAATAACAAAAACCCCATTTTTCGAATTTCAAGGGAAAAAATCACCAAAAATCCAAACTTTGTTTTTTTCCGAACCGACTTCGAATATACAATCTAGGCTAACTCAAGAACAACATACTCGAGAATCATCAATTTTTGACAACCCAACAAAATCAAATTTCAAGAGATCGTAGCAAAACTTACGGCAAAATGATGCCCTCGTTGCGGTGATCGCAAATCTAAACTCGAATCGGAAATCTGACGGTCGGATTGTGCGAACCCGGAGAATCAAATGCTTGGAAGAAAGCTTCCATGGCTTCCTCGTTTTGTGCGTGAGAAAAGGGGAAGAGGATGGAGGAGAGAGGTAGGGATGATAGGCTAGATAATAGTCATGTCAAATAATATACACTCCCCTTTGACTAGTCAACTGGAAATTGCAATCCGGTCCTTGAAAGCTCCAAATTAAATCGATTCAATCCCGGCTCAAATAATTCCCATCAATTCCATTCAAATAATTTAATAACTTTTGCTAATCACGAAATAATTAATTTCAGGGTCTTACAACTTTGTAAATGACTAGATTAAAATCTAGACTCAATGACATCCTTTGGGAAGCTTAAAATCAGGTCCAATGAGGAGACAATTGAAGTGTGGAGCAAGAGAATTGGGCAGCCTCTAGCAGTGATTGGGAAGGGAAAGGAAAAATTTGGATCTATGTCTACTAACAAGAGCGTCGAGGGTAAGACAATGCTAGAATCAGCAGACACCGAAACAACAAGAACATTTAGAGGTCGTACACATATAGATAAACTTGCTAGGCAAAGGGTTCATGGCATTCGGAAATAGATAAGATTAAATAAACTTGGACAACTGATGGGAGATGCTGCTATTGAGATGCAAAGTTACATAGGCGTACTTGCTCAAGAAATGGTGAAGATAGCTTACAAGACGTGGAAGCAAGTTCCAAATGCAGTTAAAGAATTGATATGAGAATCTGTTAATGTAAGTAAATGACTTTCTTTGTTCACAATCTAGTACTAATATTTAAAAAAAATCTAGTACTCATATTTTTACAATATATTTAATGTTATAGGATTCATTCTAATGTATTTCCAAATTTGATTTTTTCAGTTGTCATATGATGTTCCTGCAAGTTGGAAAAAGGGATGTTTGAATTTAGCAAATAATAAGTGACGCCAATTTAAATCCCATCTCACTCAAACATATATTATGGACAAGCTTGACAAACCAGAAGAGTTGAGTGAACCATCTAGTGGCTATGTCTTTCAAGAGATGATTGGATTTTTTTTGTCATTACTCGCATGTCTGACGACTTCAATGTAAGTTTAGTTTTCAGTTCAGTGCAAATTAAAACACATTAAGGTTTTTGACATGTGGAATGCTTCATTTGACTAGCAACTAAGCGACATCCAGAATGGGAGAAGAAAGATGAACATATACCCCCATCGCCTTGCTCGCAAAGGATATGCACGATATGCCGAAGAAATGGTATGTATTATTCCTTTGGCACCTTATAATTTTTTATAGCACTTACATAATTAACAAATTTAGTTACAAATTTATTTCGCATATGTGTAAATGGTTCGAATTTGACATATATCATTTGATTTTTCTTGTTTGTAGGTAAATGATTTATGTGACGATGATGAGATCAATCAAG
This sequence comes from Henckelia pumila, assembly GCF_033568475.1. Classification (NCBI taxonomy): domain Eukaryota; kingdom Viridiplantae; phylum Streptophyta; class Magnoliopsida; order Lamiales; family Gesneriaceae; genus Henckelia; species Henckelia pumila. The sequence continues at coordinate 87,223,395 of NC_133122.1, forward strand.
CAATTATTTGAAAAAAAAAAAAAGGAAGAGTCAATAAAGTATGGGAGTTTGAAGGCCACGAGTTGAAAAAAGTAGTAGACAAGATTGTGAAAAACTATACAAGTACAATAATTGTATTTCAATAATACTTTTTGAAATTAATTATGTCTTTAAATTGGATGACAAGATCAGTACATACATCAGAAGATTGAGGGTACATTGGAAATAAAAGGTGCGAAAGAAGATATCCTCACCAAAGCGCTTAATACAAGAGAACATGGTGGACGTGTCAGGGCTGTTGGAGGTCATATCACTCCAACATTATTGTAAAACCCCGAAATTATCTTAATTGAGTTTATTTGAGATAATCAGAGATTACAGAGTTCAAGGGCCGACTTGATTTTGATCAGGGTCTATTTTGCAATTTTTGAATTTTTCAGGGACTAAAATGTAAATTTGGGATTTGTTAGATATTTAAGCTTTGACTTGTCTGCTCCTTTACTTATCCTCTCCATCACGCCTCCCACAATTGAAGAAGCTTCAAACGTGATCCAAGCTTTCTGATATCTTCTTTTGCACGATCCGTCTGTTGGAATTTATTTCTGAAGGCAGTTTAGCGATCACAACAGCGAGATCTTCATTATATCGTAAGTTTTTCTTCGATCAGCTAGACTTTGATTTTTAGATGTTGTTAGAATCGATTGAGTTTCAGTTATGTTGTTCTTGAGATAGCTGTGACGGTATATCTAAGACGGTTCAGAGAAATATTGACGATTGGAGTTGTTATGAAATTTCTTATGATTTTCGAAAATGAGCCTTAGAGATTTGATGGGTTTAATTTGTTTTGATGATATTGAAGTTGTTATGAGCCAAATGAGTTATTGGATTGATGTCTGTGTTTTCGGATTTGTCAGTTTATAGCCGTTATGCCGTCCGTTTGAATTTTGGTTATCGAATAGTTTGAATTGATCAAATCGTATTTGTTGAAGTTTGAGTGTCGTTATTGATCTACTTGGCTTCATTTCAGATTCATGTGAAGGCCGTCGAGTCCGGAGTTAGCAGGATTTGAATAAACGAAGAAGTGATCGAGTGGTAATGATTTTTACCTATTTTTGGTTGAATGAGTTTGATTTGGATATTGATTATATCCTTGTTATTTGAATTACATATTGGAGTACCTTCGAAGCGAATAAGGTATACGAGAACATCGATCGAATGGGAATGATAACTCGAGAATTATTTCGAAGCTCGAGTTTCCCCTAAAATCACATATTTCATGTTATTTTATATTGAATGAGTTTTGTTTGACTATGTGCTCATATGTGACTTCATAAATGTAGTTGCATGCATATCAAATTGTATTGCATTCATATTGAGCCTTTACCTTTATTTTGAAAGGGCAAAACCGCCTGAATCGAATTAGACATTTTGGGGACTATAACTGAGTGGCCTGGGTCGTGGATTTTGCCCAGAGCGCAGAAGACACTTTACATGTCGCTCAAAGTCTAGAGGTTAGAGATAAGTGACCCCACCCCGATAGGTGAGTTGGTGGTCAGTCATGAGATCTTGGCCTCGGGATCCCAACCAAACGAATGAATTTTCTTTTGATTATCTGATTTTGATAATCCCAAACTTTTGAAGACACGCATATCATCTTTATCGTTATTGAATCCTATGTAAGTCATATCATGATATTGATATGATAATTGATATTGAATGTCTTGTTGCTTTTACTTGGATTTATTCTCACCGGAGTTATCCGGCTGTTGCTTTGTTTTGTATGTGTACTTGGCGACAGGTTGGGCAGGATCGAGTCAGAGACGTCAGGGATAGATCGAGGTTGAGGATTAGAAGTGGGACTTCGATGATAGAAGTCGAAAGCATGCTAATCTAGTTTATGTTTTGAAATCATGTTTAGAAATCAAACCTTGTTGTTTCGATTGTAAGGAATGTTCGAATATTGAGGTTGTATGGTGTTGTTGCATGTATTGTGTACCTCGTTATTTATTGAAAGAATATTGGACTTGAACTTGGTGAATTTTCTGTTGTATTCTAGACCTGTACTGTCATCGCTCGATCGATAGGATTTGGCCGATCGAGATGGGCCAATCGAGCGATGGAGAATATGCTAAGTTTCTGTTTTTGAATTAGGGAGCCCACTCGATCGGTTGAATACTACCGATCGAGCGGATCTGAAATTCCCTAGGGCAGTATGTTTGAAACTTTTTGCTTGCTCGATTGGTTGAATTCTACCGATCGAGCGAGGCACTATTTAAATTTTTTTATTATTATTGATTTTATTTTGGATCTTTTGTTGAATACCGATAGGATTAATTCCTGATTAGATGATTAGAATTGAGGTCTTACATTAAGTGGTATCAGAGCGATAAGATTCTTGGACTAAATTAGAGTAAGCGGGGTAGATCGAGTCCGCTTGACTAGAATTCTCGCATGTGATTGAACTCCTTATTTGATTATTTGAATTCCATGCGAGTATGATTTATTATCTGACGAACTAATTGAATTACATGATTATGTTTTTTAATTTATAAAGCATGAACTACTTGAGATATGAATGATTTGTTTCCGAATTTCATACGAGTACTTTTGAGGTGGAACGAGTTTGTCGAACAGAGATTTTGGGCACCGAATTGTTGTGAATGAGATAGTGGTGTGCTAACCCCCTTGATTATCAGATATGGCACCTCGAAGAGTTTTGAACAGGGAACGACCGGTAGTGAATCCTCCTAACAAACAGGCTAGCACCGAAACCAATCAGATGGATGCAACAGCTACTCCGATGGAAACTTTACTGAAGAGGTTTCAGGAATTCAATCCGCCGACTTTGAAGGGCACTGAAAATCAGGTTGACTGTGAGAGTTGGTTGAAAGACATAGACCAGCTGTTTGATTCTCTCGATTACTCTGACGACCGCCGAACCAGGTTAGTCATTCATCAGTTGCTCGGTGTTGCCAAAAACTGGTGGACCACGACGAAGAGAGCCGTGGATAATCGAGGTACAGTTATCACTGGGAACCTTTTCAAAACTGAGTTCTATAAGAGTTTTTTACCAATTTCGTACCGTAAGGACAAAGGTGCCGAGTTTGGTGCTCTTAGGCAAGGGAATTTGAACATCGAGGATTACGTTGCCAAATTCAATAGCCTGTTGCGTTTTGCACCGCATATTGCTGACAATGAAGAAGAGAAAGCTGACCAATTTATCAATGGCTTGAATCCCAAGATCTTTACGTTGGTCAATACTGGAAGGCTCGATAATTTTGCAGATGCAATGGATCAGGACAAGGGTGCTGAGGCAGGACTGATGAGGCAGAGAGGGAATCAGTTTGTACCTCAGCAACAACAGAGACAGTTTCAGGCACAACCGTTTCAGTTCCAGAATCAACATTTTTAGTACCAGAACCAACCTCAATGGTTTGAGGGAGGCAACAGTAGCAACAACCAAAGGGAACAGTATAGAGCGAAGGGAAAGCAATTTAAGAAGCCAGGGAGCAGTTCTCTGAGTTCCAATGGCTCGAGGCAATTTGGCTATGGAAAAAGTGCGAGTTATTCAGGCATGTCATGCAGCAGGTGCGGAGGTCGCCACCCTAGTGATCAGTGCCAAGGTATAATGGTAGCTGCAATATCTGTCATCATAATGGACACTATGCCAGAGTGTGTCCTTAGAAGGATTCTTACCAGGCCCAGAGTGGAAATTCTTCTAGACCGATAGCTCAGCCTGAGAGGCAAACTTCTGCAGTTCACTCTTTCCAACCTCAGCAGCAGAATAGACAGGGAGGTAATCAGAGTTCGAATCAGTCTCCTAGGCCTCAGGCACGAGTTTTTGCATTAACCGAGGATAAGGCTCAAGCTGCACCCGACGATGTTATCGTAGGTAACTACTTCATTTCTGGTTTTTTTGCTCATGTATTAATAGATACAGGTGCTTCTCATTTCTTTATCTCTGAAAAATTTGTGTCGATGCATGCTTTGCCTACTGAGCTTTTGCCTACTGTAGTAGCTATTCGTTCACCTTTGGGTGGAGGAATTTTCTATGTCAGATTAGTCAGAAACTGTGAAATTCAATTTGAGGATAATTTGATAAAATTCGATTGTATTGTACTTGGATTGTCAGATTTTAACTGTATTGTTGGTATAGATTCTTTAACCAAGTACAGGGAAACCGTCGATTGTTTTCAGAAAGTGGTCAGATTTATATGTGAAATGGCAGACGAGTGGAAATTATTCGATAAGGGTTCTCGATCTAGAATTCCTTCGATATATGTGTTATCGATGACTCAATTGTTACAGAAAGGTGCAGAGGGATTCTTGTTTTATGCATTTGACGTACTGAAATCTAGCCCCGAATTGGTTGATATACTAGTGGTTAAAGAATTTACTGACGTCTTTCAAGATGAGATTCTTGGATTACTGCTTATTCGTGAGATTGAATTCAGCATCGAGTTAGTATCAGGTACTCAACCCATATCAAAAGATCCTTATCGAATGACATTGATTGAACTGGAAGAACTGAAAGAACAACTAGAAGAATTGATTTCCAAGGGTTACATCCGACCTAGTGTTTCTCCTTGGGGCGCTCCTATTCTTTTTGTGAAGAAGAAAGACGGATCAATGCGACTCTATATTGACTACCGCCAATTGAACCAAGAGACGGTAAAGAACAAGCACCCTTTGCCTCGCATAGATGACCTCTTTGATCAATTGTAGGGTTCTTGTGTTTATTCGAAGATAGATATGAGGTTTGGTTATCATCAGCTGAGAGTTTGTGAAAAAGATGTTCCTAAGACTGCGTTTAGAACGAGGTATGACCATTTTGAGTTTATTGTCATGCCGTTCGGCTTTACCAATGCTCGAGCAGTCTTTATGAGTTTGATGAACCAAATCTTTCATCGTTATCTGGATGAATTTGTTATTATTTTCATTGATGATATACTTATATTCTCGAAGAGTCGTACCGAGCATGCAGAGCATCCAAGGATCGTTTTGCAGATTCTACGAGCCGAACAGTTATTTTTTAGTCTGTCTAAATGTGAGTTCTGGTTGGACCGAGTTGTCTTTCTCGGTCATATTATTTTTGGAGATGAGATTTTTGTCGATCCTAGAAAGATTGAAGCGGTTATGAGCTAGCGTAGACCGACGTCTGTACCTGAGATTCAAAGTTTTATGGGTTTAGCTGGTTATTATCGTCGATTCATCGAGGGGTTCTCTTATATCGCCAAGCCAATTACCCAGCTGACTCAGAAGAACACACCTTTTATCTGGACCGAAGCTTGTGAATCGAGCTTTATTGACTTGAATAAGAGATTGTCCAGTGCTCCGATTCTTTCTATTCCTTCAGGTACTGGTGTTTTCACGGTTTATTGTGATGCTTCTCTTCAGGGTCTAGGATGTGTTCTTATGCAGAGGAAGCATGAGATAGCTTATGCATCGAGACAACTTAAGCCGCACGAGACTCGTTATCCGGTACATGATCTTGAACTTGCTGCTATTGTGTTTGCGTTGAAGATATGATGTCACTATCTTTACGGTGAGTCCTTAGAGATCTTTTCTGATCATAAAAGCTTGAAGTATTTGTTTTCACAGTCCGAACTGAACATGAGACAGAGGAGATGGTTGAACTTACTGAAGGACTTTGACTGCGAGATCAAGTATTATCCGGGGAAGTCGAATGCAGCTGCCGATGCTTTGAGCCGAAAGGTCTGTTCTTTATCTTTATCTACTGTTGGGGTTTCTCAGTTGATCGAGGATTGTTGTACTTCTGGTTTGGATTTTGAGACAGATAGGAGGTCTATCCGAGTTTTTGCTATTTAGGCTGAACCAGAGTTGTTTGTACAGATCAAGGAGACACAGAGATCTGATCCGAGTATTCAGAGTTCGATTGAGAAAGTCGGATCTGAACACAGTATGAATTCCAGGTTAGAGATTATGCTTTGTTTGTGAATATTCTTATTGTTGTGCCCGATGTTTCTGAGTTGAGACAGTGAATTCTACGAGAGGCACATTGCAGTCAATTTAGCATTCATCCTGGTGGTCGAAAGATGTATAACGATCTGAGGACTCAGTTCTGGTGGAAGAAGATGAAGAGTGACATTACGAAGTTTGTATCTCGTTGTCTGAATTGTCAACAGGTGAAAGCCGAGAGGAAAAGACCGGGTGGTCTACTGCACAGTTTATCCGTTCCTGAGTGGAAATAAGATCACATCTCGATGGATTTTGTCACGAAGCTACCGCGATCAGCTCAAGGATGTGATGCTATATGGGTAGTGATTGACCGTCTGACGAAATATGCTTGTTTCATGCTGTACTGAATGATGTATCGTCATGATCAGATGGCTAAGTCGTATGTCAGTAATGTTGTGAGATTGCACGAGGTGCCGAAGTCGATTGCTTTTTATTGAGATCCTCGATTTACTACTCAGTTCAGGCACAATCTTCAAGAGGCTCTTGGAACTCGATTGCATCTGAGTACAGCATATCATCCTCAGACTGACGGACAGTCCGAGCAAACGATTCAGACCTTAAAGGATATGCTGAGGGCCGTAGTTCTTGATTTTGGCACTAGTTGGCAGGATTCCTTACCTCTTGTCGAGTTTTCTTACAACAACAGTTTCCAAGCGAGTATCGGTATGACACCTTTTGAAGTCTTGTACGGCAAGAAGTGCCAATATCCTTTGTATTGGGACGATGTGTCTGAGTCACCTGATTTTGGACCGGATATGATTCGAGATATGTCTGCGCTGGTGAAGATTATTCAGTCGAGAATGAAGTCAGCTCAGGATCGACAAGCAAAGTATGCGAATGTCCGACGTAGACCTTTGAGTTTTCATTAGGGAGACCGAATATTTTTGAAGATTTCTCCTTTCAGAGGCACTGTCATATTTGGAAACAGAGTGAAGTTATCTCCGAGATTCATCGGACCGTATGAGATTCTTGAGAAGATAGGAAATCTTGCCTACATACTTGCACTTCCTCCGTCTCTTTCTAGTATTCACTACGTCTTTCACGTCTCTATGGTGCGGAAGTATCACCCAGATCCTTCTCATGTTCTTTAGCCAGATGATGCAGAGCTTGATGAGACGTTGAGCTAGTTCGAACGACCGATTCAGATTCTCGACCGAAAAGAAAAGCAGCTCAGAACCAAGTCGATTTCGTTGATGAAGGTTCAGTGGAGTCGTCACGGAGTCGAGGAAGCGACTTGGGAGACAGAATCTGTTATGCGACGGAGATTTTCGGAATTATTCATCTGACTTGAGTTCTTAACTCTATTTATGATTCTTTATTCTATCTTATGTGATTGAATTGATTCGATTTCGAGGACGAAATCTATTCTTAGAGAGGGAGAATTGTAACTCCCCAAAATTATCTTAATTGAGTTTATTTGAGATAATCAGAGATTACAGAGTTCAAGGCCGACTTGATTTTGATCAGGGTCTATTTTGAAATTTTTGAATTTTTCAGGGACTAAATGATAATTTGGGATTTGTTAGATATTTAAGCTTCCTTTGACTTGTCTTCTCCTTCACTTCTCCTCTCCTCTCCATCACGCCTCCCACCATTAAAGAAGCTTCAAACATGATCCAAGCTTTTTGATTTCTTCTTTTGCACGATCCGTCCGTTGAAATTTATTTCTGAAGGCAGTTTAGCGATCACAGCAGCGAGAGCTTCAATATATTGTAAGTTTTTCTTCGATCAGCTAGACTTTGATTTTTGGATGTTGTTAGAATCAATTGAGATTCGGTTATATTGTTCTTGAGATAGCTGTGATGGTATATCTAAGACGGTTCGGAGAAATATTGACGATTGGAGTTGTTATGAAATTTCTTATGATTTTCGAAAATGAGGCTTAGAGATTTGATGGGTTTGAGTTGTTTTGATGATATTGAATTTGTAATGAGTTTGAATGAGTTATTGAAATGCTGTCTGTGTTTTAGTATTTTTCAGTTTATAGCAGTTATGCCGCCGGTTTGAATTTTGGTTATCGAATAGTTTGAATTAATCGAATCGTGTTTGTTGAAGTTCGAGTGTCGTTATTGATCTACTTGGCTTCATTTCAGATTCATGTGAAGGCCGTCGAGTCCGGAGTTAGCAGGATTTGAATAAACGAAAAAGTGATCGAGTGATAATGAGTTTTACCTATTTTTGGTTGAATGAGTTTGATTTGGATATTGATTATATCCTTGTTATTTGAATTACAGATTGGAGTACCTTCAAAGCGAATAAGGTATAAGAGAACATCGATCGAATGGGAATGATAACTCGAGAATGATTTCGAAGCTCGATTTTCCCCTAAAATCACATATTGCATGTTATTTGATCTTGAATGAGTTTTGTTTGACTATGTGCTCATATGTGACTTCATAAATGTAGTTGCATGCATATCGAACTGTATTGCATTCATATTGAGCCTTTACCTTTATTTTGAAAGGGCAGAACCGCCCGAATCGAATTAGACATTTGGGGACCATAACTGAGCGGCCTGGGTCATGGATTTCGCCCAGAGCACAAAAGAATATTTATATGTCACTCAAAGTCTAGAGGTTAGAGATAAGTGACCCCACCTCGATAGGTGAGTTGGTGGTCAGTCATGAGATCCTTGCCTCGGGATCCCAACCGAACGAATGAATTTCCTTTTGATTATCTGATTTTCATAATCCCAAACTTTTGAAGACATGCATGTCATATTTATCGTTATTGAATCCTATGTATGTCATATCATGATATTTATATGCTAATTGATATTGAATGTTTTGTTTCTTTTACTGGGATTTATTCTCACCGAAGTTATCTGGATGTTGCTTTGTTTTGTATGTGTACTTGGCGACAGGTGGGGCAGGATCAAGTCAGAGACGTCAGGGATAGATCGAGGTTGAGGATTAGAAGTGGGACTTTGATGATAGAAGTCGAAAGCATGCTAATCTAGTTTATGTTTTGAAAGCATGTTTAGAACTCGAACCTCCTTGTTTCGATTGTAACAAATGTTCAAATATTGAGGTTGTATGCTGTTGTTGCATGTATTTTGTACCTCGTTATGTATTGAAAGAATATTGCACTTGAACTTGGTGAATTTTTTGCTATATTCTAGTCATGTACTGTCATCGCTCGATCGGTAGGATTTGACCAATCGAGTAATGGAGAATATGCTAAGTTTTTGTTTTTGAATTAGGGAGCCCGCTCGATCGGTTGAATACTACCGATCGAGCGGAGCTGGAATTTCCTCGGACAGAAAGTTTGAAACTTTTTGCTCGGTCGATCGGTTGAATTCTACCAATCGAGCAAGGCACTATTAATTTTTTTTTATTACTTCTTTTTATTTTGGATATTTTGTTGAATACCGATAGGATTAATTACTTATTAGATGATTAGAATCGAGGTCTCACAATTATATTTTAATGTTGGTAGATGTTTGAAGACTGACATTGTTGACCGAGAGCTGATGATTGAGCAAGGGAAAGAGTTGGTGGAGGCTAGAAAGTTAATTACAAAACAAGATACACGTATTGAAGAACAAGATATTGAAAAACAAGATTCACGCATTAAAAAACTTGAAGCAATCATCTACAAAAATGATGCTTGGGAGAATGATGTTGATGACAAAGGAAGTTGCTCAGTACACTTGCAACAACTGAATGATAATGAAGTGAAAATCAACAAGACTTTCCCCAGTTTGAGGTGTTCAAAGGTGTTGAAATGCGAGTTGTGGACAAAGAAATTGCTTTAAAGGTATATTAGTCGTCGTATATATTAATTAATGTTATTTATGTAAAGAGTTGGTACAATTCAATGACACAACTATTTTTCTTTTAGGGTGAATCAGTTATTCTGACCTTGGATTCTGGCACAAAAATCGTTGCATACGGAACAGTTTTTGAGGTTAGTGGAGCTGGTAAGTTTCTCCATGGTCTTCCAATATCCAATAATTGCATGCGTGTATCCATCGATGAAGCAATGCATAAATCAGCACGTTCCCAATGAATGTGAAATTCTTGGTGATGCTATTGGAACACATGTTGTTTGGCCAGAACATTTGGTAATGCTACGACACGAGGTAAATGGAATTAATTTAATTTCTAAGTACATATGCATTTAATTTTTGGTATTGATATGAAGTTTTGAACCAAGTTTACATTAACAATTATTAGAAACATCAAAAGAAGATAACTGGACATGCAAAAAAAAATCAGACTTTGTCGTCAAATGTGCCAAGATCGGTGCGATCGTTGTATTGTTATTGTAAGCAAGTTTTTGATAACGAAAATAAATTGTCAATTCATTTGGATGAAGAGGTATTTGGAGATAACTATGAACTAAACTTGCACCTTGAAGACATCAGTCCTTTATATCTGTTGGAGCCAATTTCAGCAAATTGTATGGTTGTTTACATATGGTTAGTCTTCAAATTGCCTTACACTTTGTTTGTTGTTTTATTAAATATAATAATTTAATACTTTATTAGTAAGCTATGTATTATTTAATGTAATTCTAATTTTATTCTCTTCAAAATTGTAGGCATCTTTATAAGAAGTTGATCAAGAAAAACAATATTGGTAAATTCAAATTTGTAAATCCACACAACATCCCGAACTTTCTAAGAACCACAAATGACAAAATAGGTAAAACTGAACGGTTGAACCAGAGGACAAGCTTTTTATCAGACCAACTGAGCGGTGCATTAGTTAATCAATTGGTTTTGGTGCCAAGTAGTAGCGGGTAACTTACATCCATAGTATCATTTTCAATTTATTTTCTTAGACATTTGTATGTTTCGATTTCATGTTTGTGTGTAATTATGATTTTGTGTTTGTGTAGTTTCCATTGAAATCTCACTGTCATTGAACCTCACAAAGATATGCTTTACCTATTGGATTCTGCAAGTCAGCAAATTCGCGATGAGGAATGGAAATATATCGTGGAAATGTGAGTTCATAATTAATTTTAAGTGTTCATTTATTTTATTACAAAAACTCATAAATCATATATTTTTAATGTATATATGAAGGGCATTAAAATTGTTCAATTCAAACAAAGGAAAGAAAGGAAGAAAGCATGTCCAATGGAAAGTAATCAATGTGTAGCGCCCCAATGTATCAAGACGGGTCTTTTCAACGTGCTTATTGAAAGAGTGGGTGCCCGGTTAGCCAACTTGTGGCTAAGGGCTTTTATGACTCTATGTAAAACAATCTTTTGTTTAATATAATTTACACTTTTATAGTGGCATTGACTTTATCTTTCTTCATATTGTTATATTATGATATACTATTGTTATTTTGATAAAGACCTTGAATATACTATAGTGTATGTAAGATGTGGTAGCACATGGGGATGGCTATCATGAAACACATCTTATAGTCACTGTATATTCTAAACAGTTCCTAGTCAATTGAGCCGTCCGCAAATAAGGATAAGGATCGCTCGAGATTGAGACTAGCATTTGCGATGCCGAGTACCACGTTTCATTGGTATGGAACACAGAGATGTTCAAAGCATGCAAATGGAAATTCATATGATGAATGATCGAACTACCCTATTCGGACTTTCCAAGTGGTTATCACTTATCGAGTGGATAAAGTCCGCGGTTTTGGTTGTACACCATTAGTCCTTATTACTTGAAAAATCATTGAGACTCTATATGCTAGTACTGTATTTTGACTCGTTTACCGACTCTATTGGGGTCATCAGGTGTCGGGATTGGGTACAGTTACGACACATATAGGAGTCGATGCTTTGTTGTCAAGGATTCACCACATACTTGCGAGTGTGGATATCCTATGCGATCTGAGGAGATATTAGTGTAACGAATCTCTGGCCAGAGTACATGATGTGTTTTAGGTTAATGGGTTATCCTAGTAACACATGCGATGTCACTATTTGATCTCCAAGATGTTATGCATAGTTATCGAATCTCGAACGACTCTCGATATACCAATGGTTGTTGATTTGATCGGGATATATGGATGAAGGGACCGTACTGTACGCTAACCAAAATCTACTGGTTCTTGCAGGCACTATCAGAAATACCTAGGGAATCATGGGGCGATGTTGCTAGGCGCTCTTACCATGATTCGATGGGTAAGTCGGAAATTGTTGTTCCGAGTCACAAGGAGTTGTGAGCCCACGGCTAGCTGTATTCCTGAACCATTGAGGGTTACACAAGTAATGGATTACTAAAACCCCGTAGAGATATTTAAATTTAAAGAGTTAAATTTAATGAAAGAGAAGTTGGACTTCTTAACTAAAGGGAGTGGGATTTCCTAAAATGACATAGGGATGGGCATTTTTGGAAATCGCTGAATTCGGATTCAAAAAAATTATCTTGACTCTAAAAGATGCAGAAATGGTTTCTGTGCATATTGGTGAAATCAGTTTATCAATCGGAGTCACGATGAATTTTATATTAATTTATATAACAACAGGCTTGGCTTGTTGGGCTTAAGTTATGGATTGTGGGCTTTAAGGAGTTAGAGTCCTGATACAATTATAACTAGAAATTATCTATAAATATATGTGCAGTGTTCGAAAAATTGCATGCAATTCATTCATCAAAATTTCGAAAACACACATATTATTTTCTAAGGGTTTTTCGAAAATCTTTGTCCCTTTCGGAGAAAATTCGGTTTTGTGATTTTTGTGAAAAATTACAATCCGGATTAACAGATCATATCTGTTTATTCTCTATGCAAACTTCTGATTGATTTCTAGTGCAGTCAATCAGAGGGTTTTTGTTTTCTATTCGTGGACCTGATTGAAGAAACGTTCGTTCATCAGTTCCGGGGATATACAACAAGAGCAGATTAAATTCTGTTGGTGTCCATAATCTCGCTTCGAGATTTTAAGGTAAAATATTTAATTGTGATTATTTATTTTACTTGAACAAATTTAATCGTAAAAGGTTTTGATACCCAGATATGGAATCGTTCCATATTAAAAAATAAAATTTTTAAACTTCCGCTGCACCGGGTATCAATTCTAATTGATCTGAACACCGATTTCCAACAGTGGTATCAGAGACAGGTTGCTCAGATCAAACGATTAAATTAATCGATTGTACAAAATTTTTAAGCCTCGGTTTTTGAAACAAAATATATTTTTTAAAATTAAATTTTTGACGGGCAAAACACGGGCAGCGATTGTCGCTGCCCAGCGCTGCGCTGGGCACTGCACAGGGCAGCGATGTGATATTTTTGAAATTTTTTTGAATTTTTGAAATTCTAGTGTTTGATCCGATCGAAAATTGTTTTTGATTAGATCACAAGGCATCGGATCGAATAGTTCGAGTCCGAAATTTTTAAAATTGATTTTTGGATAAATTTGAATTTTTGAAAAATTTATAAATTTTATCCGTTAAATTAGATTTTATAAAATTAATTATTTTGGTACAATTGATGATAAGATATGATCTTATGGATGGATAAGATAAAATATGATTTTATCTTTTAATTATGATGCCATTGCATGTTTATCCAATTATTTTAATTATTGACTTAATTATTGGATAAAAGGATGATCGATTGCCATGACCAATGTTTTAGATGTATGTTAGGTGATTTACATTTGTCTTATTATTATTGGTGTTTATTAATGGGCTTGGTTTATAGCCCAATATGATTGTCATATGTAATAAAAGTGGGCCTGGTTTATGGCCCGTTCTCACCCCTAAAAATGTATCCCATATTTGTCATCGAAATTTATTATAAATTTATTAGACTTAGTGGGAGACAAATATTTGAAGAAATGGTGGGCCCAGCAGACAATGAAGACCGAAGAAATGTAAATTGGAAGCACAATGTAATAGGATTGCATTGCATACTTACATATCACCTAGGATTGGACTTAGACTCGTGATTGGCAACCACGGGTCGATTAGTTAATGGGATCGATCATCCTTAAATAATATATGATATTATTGATGTATGCATGTTTAGACTAAATTGTATGAATCCCGCAAGCATACATAAATTATATGATGAGACAAATTTTCAAAATTAAAAATCCCTCATTTTAAATATGATTTAAAATTGATATCAAGATTAATAAAAGGGAATTTAAATATTGTTTAAATATTCCTACCTTCCATCAACAATCAATGTATGAGATGCTACCCGCGGATACGGTCCGGCTCATATTATTGGGGGGGCCCGTTCGTCGGAAAGCTGTACATTGGATCGACACATGTTGTAAGTTGGGTGGAACTCCCATGAGATTGGCTCATATTATTGGGGGATCCACATGGCGACCGTCCATCACAACTTAATATTGATGGGTTATCTTGACGTGTCACAATAAACGGCGTCATATTATTGGGCCCTTATTGGACATGAGGTAAAAACATGGGGGTTACTTTTGAAGTAATTGGGCTCTACCTTTTGAAAATTATGGTTGGCTGATATTATTCGGGATCATGATTTGTCAATTGGACTCCATGTTCTCAGTAAGGAAAATAGTTTTCCATTTTTACTAGAGGGTAGTGAAATCGTTAAAATAGTGGGAGTGTAATTCATAAAATATTCACCATATTTTATGTCTTAGTAAATTAATTAAACAAATCACTGATTATTGTCAATTTCTCTTCAGTATTATATTACGATGAATCCACGCAATCCACTGTTTTCAATTCTCGAACAAAACAAATTGACTGGCGCAAGCTATACGGAATGGTTCCGTAAGTTGAAAATTATTCTAAACTTGGAGAAAATTTTCTACGTGTTAGAAAAGAATCCTCCGAAGGAAGCCCCGGCTAATACAAGTCCGGAAGAGTTGGCCAAACTTGATTTATGGTGGGACCATGATATCAAGGCCAAATGCTACATGCAGGCTTCAATGTCTGATGAACTCCAGAGGCGATTTGAGGATGCCGTGAATGCTGCTGACATACACGAGCACCTCAAGGAACTTTTTGGAGCTCAGTCAAGGTCGGAGAGGTATGCCACCGTCAGAGAGCTCATGACGAGCCGCATGCGAGATGGGACTTCGGTCCGTGAGCATGGGGTGCACATGATTGGGCTCATTGAAAAGTTGGTAACACTTGACTTGACTTTGGAGCATGAACTTAGCGCGGACTTGTTGCTTCTATCACTTCCTTCATCGTTTGACGGTTTTGTGATGAACTTCAATATGAACAAGATAGAGGCCACCCTTGAAGAGATGGTCAATATGCTTGTCACATATGAAGCCACACTAAAGAAGGATAAACCGGTACTCTTGGTTGGCTCTTCTTCTAACTCTAAGAAAGGACCAAGTAGAAAGGGTAAGAAACGTTCTGCCCCGCCCAAGAAGATTGTACCAAATAAGAAGGGAAAGGCCAAGGTTTCAAATGAGATAAAAGATGAAAACGTTTGCCATTACTGCCAGAAACCCGGTCATTGGAAACATAACTGCAAGGAATACCTCGAACAGTTTCGAACTGCAAAGGGTATGTTTTACATTGAAATAAATGTTTCGCTTAATACTTCTTCTTGGGTATTGGATACCGGATGTGGATCTCACATTTGCAATGATTTGCAGGTGATGACAAGAAGTCGTAAGCTAAGGATGGGTGAGACCCAGCTAAGGCTCGGGAATGGTTCTAGAGTCGAAGCCAAAGCTATAGGAGACATTTATTTAGTTTTGCAGAAAAATTTTAAGTTATTTTTTAGAGATGTTTTATATGTTCCGGATTTGGTCAAAAAAATTATATCTATTTCTATGCTTGATAGAGATGGTTTTTCTTGCAATTTTGTGAATGGGATTTGCAATATTTACAAGAATGAATGTTTGATTGGAAATGGAAAACTTGAAAACGATCTATATAGCTTAAAATTAAAAGACGTTCCAATTAATTATGTTGATAAACCGGTAACAACAATTAAAAGGAAGGACGATAGTCAAAACCCGGCAAACCTTTGGCATGCTAGGCTAGGTCAAATTTCCTCAAGGAGGATGAACAAGCTAGTGGGAGAGGGCATGTTTGATATGTCTGATATTAACTCTCTACCTACTTGTGAGTCCTGCCTAAAGGGAAAAATGACTAAATCTCCTTTCAAAGGGAAACCTGAGCGTAGTCAAAATCTGTTGGATTTGATCCATACAGATGTTTGCGGTCCATTTAGGATTGGTATTAAATGTGGCAACACCTACTTCATTACCTTTACTGATGATCATTCTAGGTATGGGTATTTATATTTAATGAAATATAAGTCTGAAGCATTTGAAAAGTTCAAAGAATTCAAGGCTGAAGTAGAAAACAAACTAGGTAAAAGTATTAAGGCACTTCGATCGGATTGAGGTGGAGAATACTTAAGTACCGAGTTTTTGGACTATCTAAAAGAGAATGGGATTCTCTCTCAGTGGACTCTTCCTATGACACCTCAGCTTAATGGTGTTTCGGAGCGTCGCAATCGAACTTTGTTGGACATGGTTCGATCCATGATGAGCTTCACTGAGCTCCCACCTTCGTTTTGGGGCTACGCGCTTGAAACGGCGGTATTGTTGTTAAACAACTTCCACACTAAAGCAGTAAATAAAACACCATACGAGTTATGGAATGGCAAAGCTCCTAAGTATTCGTACTTGAGGATTTGGGGATGTCCTGCTTACGTGAAGCAGACAGTGGGAGATAAGTTGGATAGTCGATCCACTTTATGTTATTTTGTAGGGTATCCGAAGAATTCAATCGGATATTATTTCTATCATCCTGCTGAAACAAAAGTGTTTGTTTCAAGGAATGCCACCTTCTTGGAGAAGGAGTTCTTATTGGATAAGAAAGGCAAGATGATGGAACTCGAAGAAATTCGAGAAGAACCCGAGATACAAAATAGTGATCCTACACCTTAAGAATCATCACAAGACACTCCTATTACTAGGAGATCCGAGAGGACTTCTAGGCCTCCTATTAGATATGGCCTTCTTCTTGAAGGTCAAAGTGAACCCGTCATTGGATGTGATCCAAGAAACTTCAAGGAAGCAATTTCTGATGCGGATTCGAATTTATGGCTTGAAGCTATGCAATTGGAAATAGACTCGATGCATTCTAACCAAGTTTGGTCTTCAGCAGATCCTCCCGATGGAATTGTTCCAATTGGGTGCAAATGGATCTACAAGAGAAAGCTTGGGCCTGATGGAAAGGTATTGACCTACAAGGCACGATTGGTGGCAAAAGGTTATACTCAAAGACAAGGAGTTGACTATGATGAAACCTTTTCACCAGTCGCAATGTTCAAGTCCATAAGAATTCTTATTGCCATAGCGGCATGGTATGACTATGAGATATGGCAAATGGATGTAAAGACTGCATTTCTTAATGGAAACATTAAGGAAGAGATCTATATGACGCAGCCTGAGGGATACACATCCATGGGAAGCGAGCATAAGGTATGCAAGCTTCAGAGATCAATCTATGGTCTCAAACAAGCATCAAGAAGTTGGAACCAGAAATTTGATGAAACAATAAAGGATTTTGGTTTCATCAAGAAGCCGGAGGAACCATGCGTGTACAAGAAAGTAGTTAAGAATGCGGTAACATTCTTAGTACTTTATGTTGATGACATCCTACTCATGGGGAATGATGTAGGGATGTTGCAGTCAACAAAGATATGGTTATCAGGTAGATTCTCGATGAAGGATTTAGGTGAGGCATCCTATATTCTAGGAATTCAGATCTATTGAGATAGATCTAAAATAATGATAGGACTCACTCAATCAACCTACATCGACACCATATTGAAAAGGTTTTCTATGGATGAGTCCAAGAGAGGACATCTTCCTATGTGTCATGGAGTTTCTCTATCCAAGTTTATGTGTCCCAAGACTGACAAAGAGATAGAGAAGATGACACACGTGCCATATGCGTCAGCCATAGGTAGTATCATGTATGGGATGATATCTACCAGACCGGATGTGGCCTATGCTCTGAGCGTCACGAGCAGATACCAAGCCAATCCCGGTCAAATGCATTGGAAAGCCGTGAAGGATATTCTTAAGTACTTGCGAAGGACTAAGAATTTATTCATGGTTTATGGAGGGAGAGAATTGAAGTTGGAAGGCTATACCGACTCTAGCTTCCAATGTGATGTGGATGACTCGAAATCAACCTCTGGATTTGTATTCGTGCTCAATGGCGGTGCTGTCTCTTGGAAGAATTCCAAGCAGGACACCACAGCGGATTCCACCACTGAGGCAGAATACATTGCAGCATCAGCTGCTGCTAAAGAGGCGGTTTGGATAAGGAAATTCATCCAAGAGTTGGGTGTAATTCCTAAAGCTGTTGGTCCAGTCCTGGTGTACTGTGACAACACGGGTTCCGTTGCTCAGGAAAAGGAGCCAAGGTCTCATCAGAAGTCCAAACATGTACTGAGGAAATACCACATCATCCGGGATATTGTGGAAAGAGGAGATATCAGTGTCGAGAGAGTGGCCTCTACAGTCAATATCGCTGATCTGCTTACTAAGCCCTTGCCAGGACCATTGTTTGACAAACATCGCGAAGCAATGAGATTACGTAGTATGACTAGTTGGATTTAGGGCAAGTGGGAGATTGAAAGAGTGGGTGCCCGGTTAGCCAACTTGTGGCTAAGGGCTTTTATGACCTATGTAAAACAATCTTTTGTTTAATATAATTTACACTTTTATAATGGCATTGCCTTTATCTTTCTTCATATTGTTATATTATGATATACTATTGTTGTTTTGATAAAGACCTTGAATATACTATAGTGTATGTAAGATGTGGTAGCACATGGGGATGGCTATCATGAAACACATCTTTTAGTCACTGTATATTCTAAACTGTTCCTAGTCAATTGAGCCGTCCGCAAATAAGGATAAGGATCGCTCGAGATTGAGACTAGCATTTGCGATGTCGAGTATCACGTTTCATTGGTATGGAACATAGAGATGTTCAAAGCATGCAAATGGATATTCATATGATGAATGATCGAACTACCCTATTCGGACTTTCCAAGTGGTTATCACTTATCGAGTGGATAAAGTCCGCGGTTTTGGTTGTACACCATTAGTCCTTATTACTTGAAACATCATTGAGACTCTATATGCTAGTACTGTATTTTGACTCGTTTACCGACTCTATTGGGGTCATCAGGTGTCGGGATTGGGTACAGTTATGACACATATAGGAGTCGATGCTTTGTTGTCAAGGATTCACCACATACTTGCGAGTGTGGATATCCTATGCGATCTGAGGAGATATTAGTGTGACGAATCTCTGGCCAGAGTACATGATGTGTTTTAGGTTAATGGGTTATCCTAGTAACACATGCGATGTCACTATTTGATCTCCAAGATGTTATGCATAGTTATCAAATCTCGAACGACTCTCGATATACCAATGGTTGTTGATTCGATCGGGATATATGGATGAAGGGACCGTACTGTACGCTAACCAAAATCTACTGGTTCTTGTGGGCACTATCAAAAATACCTAGGGAATAATGGGGCGATGTTGCTAGGCGCTCTTACCATGATTCGATGGGTAAGTCGGAAATTGTTGTTCCGAGTCACAAGGAGTTGCGAGCCCATGGCTAGCTGTATTCCTGAACCATTGAGGGTTACACAAGTAATGGATTACTAAAACCCCGTAGAGATAGTTAAATTTAAAGAGTTAAATTTAATGAAAGAGAAGTTGGACTTCTTAACTAAAGGGAGTGGGATTTCCTAAAATGACATAGGGATGGGCATTTTTGGAAATCACTGAATTCGGATTCAGAAAAATTATCTTGACTCTAAAAGATGCAGAAATGGTTTCTGTGCATATTGGTGAAATCAGTTTATCAATCGGAGTCACGATGAATTTTATATTAATTTCTATAACAACAGGCTTGGCTTGTTGGGCTTAAGTTATGGATTGTGGGCTTTAAGGAGTTAGAGTCCTGATACAATTATAACTAGAAATTATCTATAAATATATGTGCAGTGTTCGAAAATTGCATGCAATTCATTCATCAAATTTTCGAAAACACACATATTATTTTCTAAGGGTTTTTCGAAAATCCTTGTCCCTTTCGGAGAAAATTCGGTCTTGTGATTTTTGTGAAAAATTACAATCCGGATTAACAGATCATATCTATTTATTCTCTACGCAAACTTCTGATTGATTTCTAGTGCAGTCAATCAGAGGATTTTTGTTTTCTATTCGTGGACCTGATTGAAGAAACGTTCGTTCATCAGTTCCGGGGATATACAACAAGAGCAGATTAAATTCTGTTGGTGTCCATAATCTCGCTTCGAGATTTTAAGGTAAAATATTTAATTGTGATTATTTATTTTACTTGAACAAATTTAATCGTAAAAGGTTTTGATACCCAGATATGGAATCGTTCCATATTAAAAAATAAAATTTTTAAACTTCCGCTGCACCAGGTATCAATTCTAATTGATCTGAACACCGATTTCTAACACTTATGTCCTCACTCACACACACCCTGGAAAACTTTCCAGGGGGTCACCCATCCTATAATTGCCCCAAGTCAAACACGCTTAACTTTGGAGTTCTTATGTGATGAGCTTCCGAAAAGAAGATGCACCTTCTTGATATGAATAGTACATATGAAATCTTTTAAGCCCTCCTCAACCATGTAGTCCCATACCTAAACAGTCTCAGAATCCCTCTCATTCCGGCACTGGATCGGTTCATTCATGTCTCCCTCCGCCTAGAAGCCTACCAGGATCCGCTCATTGTCCGTGCAACCTCTTGGCACCGGCGATCACTCCCTGCCTCTTTAGCCCCATCCTATAATTGCCCCAAGTCAAGCACGCTTAACTTTGGAGTTCTTATGTGATGAGCTTCCGAAAAGAAGATGCACCTTCTTGATATGAATAGTACATATGAAATCTTTTAAGCCCTCCTCAACCATGTAGTCCCATACCTACACAGTCTCAGAATCCCTCTCATTCCGGCACGGGATCGGTTCATTCATGTCTCCCTCCGCCTAGAAGCCTACCAGGAGCCGCTCATTGTCCGTGCAACCTCTTGGCACCGGCGATCACTCCATGCCTCTTTAGCCCCGGGCGTCACACAATGTATGTGTATTTATATTTCAATCTAAAATATTGTGTATACTAGCCATTAAAATTTTGACATTTTTATAGGCTCCTAGACAACCAAATATGAAGCAATGCGGTTATTATGTGATGAGATATATGAGGCAAATTACTGAAAAAGTTGCAACTACCGAGGGAGATGTGTTGTGAAAAATACTCGCAAGCGTACGAGTGTCAAGTTTTAATATAGTGATAAAATCAGATATCGATCCCACAGGGAGTAATTTGAAAATAATCAGTGCTTGTAATTAAAATATTCTAAATTTTATCTAGAAAATCAATAACTCAGAATTTGGCAGAAAAATAAAATAGCAATGAAGTTTTGATTAGCACTCACACAACTTTCAGATAAAATTCAATCAGAGAAAAATGGTCTATAGGTATAGATTTCACCTGGTTTCAACAACAATCAATCCTAATTAATTTAGTTTCATGAATTCTAATCAATTAATAGCCAAGAACACTTAAGTTTATTATTTTCCTCTCCTGAGCAACAAATAATTTTTATCAACTACAATTCAATTCCAATATCCCTATTAAGAATTTATCGCAGTGATCTATCACAAAACAATGTTCTCTTTAAAAGCTCTGTTAAAATTATACACTCTCCCGAGCTGTATAAATAATTAACAGTGTATTTTCCAATGGTCCTATTCAAAATCTCCTCTCCCGAGTGCCAGATTTCAAATAAATATAACAAATCAATTATTGATCAGATAATTAAAAAGACAATCAATTCTAGAAAAAACAATTAATCTAGAAGAAACTCAATTTAATAAAATCAAAAATTCATGAAAGCGTCTACACCAGGTTCCATCCGATCTCTAGACTCTAAAAATTTAGTTCATAACAAAATTCTGAATAAAACAAAACATGTTCAGAAATTCAAACATAAATTCAGAATTAAATAAAGTATAGAAACAAATCCGTCGTCGACGCCGTGTCCGGTCTATCGATCTCCGTCTTTGTTCTTCAAGTAAAGCTCCAGATATTCCTACAAAAATCACACGATCAAAATCTGTTCTCTGATGTTTATTGTGCGTGTTAATGTGTGTGGCGGCTCTCTCCCTAATTCTGATCAGAAAATCCCTTATATATATCGCGTAAGAAAAGCCCAAGAATAAAGCCCATAAAAATTTCCTGAAATAATAAAAATCTGAGATGGCAGCGATCGGGGCGGGCGCGCCTTTGTCTCGACTTCAATCTTCTCGCCTTCACAACTTAGCACGATAGCTCTTGATTAAGCGCTAAATACAAGCGCTGACTTTCTTCAATCAAGCCCAATAACAAAAGCCCAATTACACTTCATACTCGTTTCTTGTCTTCTTCTTCTGGCTTCTCTTCTTTCTTCTTTTCTTATCCTTTTTATTTTCTTTTCTTTTATAAATCTCTGTTAACTCTCCTTTTTCTTCTCAATTTATTCTTTTTCTTCTCTTTTCCAAATAAATCCATAATTTCTACGAACACAAAAACAACAAAACTCACACATAAATCTGCTCGAAACAAACATTTAACAATTAAAATCATAACTAAATTAAGTGTATAAAATACACTTATCAAATACCCCCAAACTTAGACTTTTGCTAGTCCCGAGCAAAACAAATAAAAACCAAATTCCAAAAACTAATACTCACCCAAAAACCAACAAGAATAGCCAAGAAATACTATGGAGCAATGACCTCAAAAATAATTTCAAAAATTCAAATCCAATCCCATCCAACCTACTAACACTTGAAAGTTTTAATCATAACCAAAATAACCTCATAAACTCACAATCTCCGCAACTCACGTTTCAAAACACCCTTATCCAAGTTCAATTCAAACATTCATATATCATGAGGACTTTTCAAGGTAGCATAGGATCAAATATAGGATATCTATAAAAAACACTCACAAATAGGTAAATTCAAAGAATAATAGTGTGTAAGTGTTTAGATCAAAATTCATAATTATTAAAAGTATCAATCAACATTCCATAGGCTAAATTCTCGCAACTCTTCTCCACTAGTATATTGGGCAACTGAGACTCGGTCAATAGGACTTAATCGGCTTATAATGTAAGGCCTGGCTCACGGCTACAAACGAAGGATAAGAATTCAAAAATAAGGAGTAATTTATATTTATGCTCTAATTTAACTTCAACTCCTTTTCATTCACAATTTCACACTTATTTTTTCTTCACTTCAATGATTTTTTCAACTTTTTCACAACTTCTTTTTCACAACTCTTTCAACCACCAATTTTTTCCATCTTTTATACTACCTTTTTCTTTTCAATTCATCCACCACACCATTTCATTTTCACAAATAAAACTAGGAGCATATAACATTTTAGCATTCAAATTACTCCCTTAAAGGTAGGAATTAGTGTTTAGGCTATTCAGGTAGTCAATGTAGGACCTTAAAATAATGACGAATGGGGGTTTTATCACACGTTTACATGCATGCCATTCGATTTTCAATAAGGTTCAAACAAGGTACTAGGGAGAACATATATAAATAGGTAGCTTGAAAGGCTCAAACGAATTCAGAAAAATTGCTTAAATCATACCTAATCACAGTTATGCCCGTATTTCGCCTCGAAGAGTGTCTGAACTAGTTCTAGACAAGTCTCAATCCACAATTAAATCATACAAATATCAACCAGTGCAGAAAAGATAATCATCAGCAGTAAACAATGATTCACAACAATTTCAAATTATTCTGTACCTCAAAGTACTCATATACGTGTAGGCTCAAATGGGCTACTAAGGATAAAATTTTTCAATGAAATTCAGGCCCAAAAATTAAACAATGCCTCAATCATATCTATGTCTATATGTCTCAAAAATCAGATTCAAGTATTAATCACAGAGTATATAAGAAATTATTCATTCACTTAGTTCCATTTTTTTCAAAAATATTTGTCAGATAGGCAGACAATCATGGATTTCAGTTATAACACAAAAAATATTTTTCATCATTGGCCATTGCTGCGTGTTTTTCGCTCGCAAGCGCACGATATCAAGTTATAATATAGGAATTAAGTCCAAGTCGATCCCACAGAGAATGAATAAATGATATTATATCAAATATTTGCAACTAATAAAATCCTAATCCTATGTAGAGCTACGAAAATGGTTTGATTTTTATAAAACTAAAATTTGCAAGAAACAAAACTAAATAACCACGAGTTCACGAGAGAAAAATTCAATAAGCGAAGAATGCTAGAGGTTCGACTTCACTTGACTGTTCACCATAATTTATTTCTAATGATTGTTCAATTATCAATTCTTCTAGTTTATTAGCCAAGAATCCCTATTATTATCTACTACCTCTCTCGAGTGTCAAGTAGAAATTCGTATTCAATAACAAACTCAATATCTCTATCAAAGTTCAATTATTAAATCCGATAAATAGCACAAGAATTCTTCTAATGACTTCTATGGAGTTATATGCCTCTCGAACAATATAAACACCAAAGATGTATTTTCCTATGTCGTATTCAAAATCTCCTCTCTCGAGTGATAGATTCTAAATAAAATATCATTCAATCTATGGCCAGTAAATTGAAAGCATTAAAATCAGGCAAAAACAAATAAACTGTGCGAAGAATTCAAATATATAAATCAAAATATCTCAATCATGGTTTCCAGTCAAGATCCGTCTACCTCTAGACTAAGAAATTAGTTCATAACGCAATTCAAAATCAAATAAGACATGTTTTTCCAACAATCCATAAAATAATAAAAATAGAGTTTAAAGAAAAACTAGAACGAATTAGAATGAAGCTTCTCCATCGCCGGATGCCGCCGTCTTCTATCTTCGTACCGAATTCTCGAGCTCTTGTGCAATCCTAAACTCTCAATCGCCGTCCTTATGCTCTGAATCCTCTCTAAACCCTCGTATCCTCCAGAATAAGTCATAAAATCCCTTTTAAAACTCGATTAAAGACTTTTCATATTTTTGGAGACTGCGCAGCGCTGGAGCTCTAGACTTATGGCGCTGGGGCGCTACTTGTTCTTCCATTTCACCATCTGCGCATCATTTTTGTAAAAATCATAACTCGAGTTCTAGCCGTCGGATCAAGCTGATATTTTGACAGCAACTTCAAAACATCGTAAACTTCAATTTGAACGGTAAAGATCGGATTTGGATGTCCGTAAAAGCTCCAGTATTTTTGTAAACTTTGCTATCTATAATTCATCCTTCCGCTTCTTCTTGCTAATTTTCTTCAAATTCTTTGCAACTCACAAAAATAACAACAAATACGCATAATATCTACTCGATACATAACAAAATCCAAGTCAAATCATATATAAATTAAGTGCATAAAATGCACTTATCAGCCATGCATCCATTTCTTTCTCAACTTCTTTTCAACTCAACTCAACAAAAACAACAACTAAACTTAAACAAAAAATTTTTTTATCTATGAAGCACAATAAAACTCAACTAAACAACACTCAACCAATCAACAAAATCAGACACTGATTCACCCCCCAAACTTATTAGAATCATTGTCCCTAATGATTAAAAATCAATAAAAAGAACAAGAAAAGGGACTCATACCTTCGACACCGAGCATCAGGACTCGGCGTCATCATCATCATCTCTATATTCATGGTGAAACATAATTTGGCAGCCACAATATCACGATTAAGATGGTTGAAAATCACCAAATGAACATCAAAATGATCCTGAAAAAATAATATATGCACACCATAACACACAAAAGTAAAATCATAGCAAGCAAGATCGCAAGCCGCTCGAAGTGCACTCGCGCAAGGTGGAGGAGCGCATTAGCGCAATGAAGCTGCTCCCTTCTTTAGCGTGTTAGCGCTATGTGTAGAGCTATAAGGATGCGCGTTAGCGCATCAGGGCATGCTAATGGAGAGTTGGTTGGGAGCGCGATAGCTCTAGGTAGCCGCGCTGATGGTGTTGCTTGTTAGCGCAAGGTAGTGATGCGCGATAGCGCTTAAGTCTGCGCTCTTGGATTGCGCGATAGCGCAAGGTGTAGCGCTGTTCGTGTATCAGTGAAGCGAAGGGGAAGTGCGGGCGCTCGAATGGAGTGGCGCGGGCGTGCCTATTGCTCGCAAATTTCTTCAGGGTATGGAGCGGGCGCTCAGATTAATGGGGCGGGCGTGCCGTCTCCTCGAATTGAGATTTCTCGAGCCTGAAAATTTTTGAAAATTAAGAAAAATTAAGCTCAAAAATTGAAAATAAAAATACTTAAAAACATCTAAATTATAAAATTTAAATAAACTGAAAATAAAATCAAATAAAAGAAAAGAAAATAAAATGCTCGGGTTGCCTCCCAAGTAGCGCTTAGTT
Organism: Henckelia pumila; assembly: GCF_033568475.1. Taxonomy (NCBI): domain Eukaryota; kingdom Viridiplantae; phylum Streptophyta; class Magnoliopsida; order Lamiales; family Gesneriaceae; genus Henckelia; species Henckelia pumila. The sequence goes on from NC_133122.1 coordinate 87,249,731, forward strand.
TAAAGTCGTTAGCCCGACTTTCACCGGTGTTAGATCTTCCATTTCTCTTTTACTCGCCAAATAAATTCCATGAACCGCCTTTTAAATTTTGCTTTCTTGTTCTTCATGGTTTTCTTCGTCGATAACTTTGGCAATTTACTCTTTGATTCAACCTCAAAATCAGCTCTTGGACAGCTCTCCAACTTCACAACCGGCTCAATCAAGCACAATTCTTCTATGAGTGGTTTAGGTGCTTTCGTGAATAAGTTGAAGACCACTCGTTCGTACTCCACACCCATTGATAATTCACCCTTCTTGACATCTATTTTGGCATCAGCAGTAGCCCAAAACGGGCGTCCAAAAATCAGCGAAGCACCATGATCCGCTTCAATATCCAATACCACAAAATCCGCTGGGAAGATGAATTTATCCACCTTGACTAGAACATCTTCAACAATTCCTAGTGGATATTTAATGCTCCGATCCGCCAATTGCAATGAAATCTTAGTCGATTTCATGTCTCCCAACTCCAAGGCCCTGTAAATAGATAATGAAATTAAATTAATACTGGCCCCTAAATCACAAAGTGCATTATTTAAATGAAAACCACCAATAGAACAAGGAATAGTAAAACTCCCTGGATCCTTAAGCTTTTGTGGCATTTGTTTTGTAGCACCGCACTGCACTCTTGAGTTAGATTCACCACCTCGTTCTCTAGCAGTCTCCTTTTCTTGGACATCATCTCCTTGATGAATTTTGCGTAGTTCGGCATTTGTTCCAAAGCATCAGCAAAGGGGATGTTGATGTGAATTTTCTTGAAATTATCCAAGAATTCGGAGAGCTGCTTATCCAACGCCTTTTTCTTAAACCTCTGCGGGTAGGGAAAAGGAGGCTTGTACATCGGTTTTGGCTCAGCTTCAATCTCCTTCTCCTCAACTTTCTTCTCCAATTTCTTCTCTTCAATAGCATGTTCTTGGACACCAACTTCTTTTCCACTCCTCAAAACTATGGCATTGCACTGCTCCTTGGGATTTACCTCAGTGTTGCTCAGAAACTGGCCTCTGTTATTATCTCTCAGTGCGTTCGCCAACAGCCCTATGCTAGTTTCCATGGATTGAAGTACAGCACCCATGTTGGCCATGTGCGTCTCCAAGCTGTCAAGGCGAGACTCAGTTCTCGCCATCCTCTTACCTGATTCCTGCACAAAGGTACTAACAACATCCTCCAAAGACTGATTACCCTCATCCTTGTTTCCATTGAACCCCGCAGGATTCAACACATTTCTATTGTTAGCATACGAAAAATTTTCATGATTACGCAAGCTAGAATGATAAGTATTTGGGACAGGGTTACCTCGATAGCCTCCATAACCTCTCTGATTTATGTACTGGGATTGTTCATGATAGTGTGATTCATCCACTACACCCGGAACACCTGCTAGTTCTGTAACACTCACTTTATTAAATGCAGCTACCTGTGTAGTCAGTGCAGATAATTGAGCAGTGATGGATGTGAGAGGATCCACGGCATACACTCCAGCTGGCTTCTTGAATCCCATACGCTCAGATGGCCATTGAAAACTATTGACCGTCATCTGCTCCAGCATATCATAGGCCTGCACATGGTCCTTAGCAAAAATGGTACCTCCAGCCGCAGAATCCACATTCATCCTCATAGGCGCATTCAGTCCGTTGTAAAACCACTCGATCTGTTCCCAATCTGCAAAATTATGGTTAGGACAACGTCTAAGTAATTCTTTGTACCTTTCCCATGCCTCGTATAGCTGTTCAGTGTCCATCTGCCGGAAAGTGCTGATCTCTATCTTCAACTAGGTGGACTTGGCAGGTGAAAAATATTTAGCAAGAAATTTTTCTGTCATCCCCTCCCAAGTAGTGGTGCTTCCAAATGGCAGTGATTGCAACCAACTCCTTGCTTGATCCCTGAGAGAAAAAGGAAACAAGCGTAAACGAATAATATCCTCAGATACACCATTAATTTTTACCGTATCGATTATCTCCAAGAAAGTGCGTAGGTGTAGGTGAAGATCAGCAGTGGTGCTCCCATTAAATTGGTTCTGTTGAACCATATTGATCAAGGCCGGCTTCAGCTCAAAATTGTTTGCGTTGATAGTTCCACGAGCTATTCCAGAGTAGTGAGCCAGGATTACTGGCCTGAAGTGATCTCTAATTGGCATCAGGGGAGCTTGTTGTGCTTCTTGTTCAGCCATTCTTTCAATTTCTTCTCTTCTATCTCTTCTTAAAGCACGTGCAGTTCGTTCGATATCCGAATCAAAAAGTAGAGAATTCGCACTTTGAGATCGTCGCATAGACTGCAATTAAAAATAAGAAGAAATCAATTAGTAACTTAAAAATAAAATAAAAAAACTCTAAATTAAAACCTAGACTAATTGGTAACAAGACTAAAAAATAATCAAAATTTACTCCCCGGCAACGGCGCCAAAAACTTGTTGTGAAAAATACTCGCAAGCATACGAGTGTCAAATTTTAATATAGTGATAAAATCAGATATCGATCCCACAGGGAGTAATTTGAAAATAATCAGTGCTTGTAATTAAAATAGTCTAAATTTTATCTAGAAAATCAATAACTCAGAATTTTGCAGAAAAATAAATTAGCAATGAAGTTTTTATTAGCACGCACACAACTTTCAGATAAAATTCAATCAGAGAAAAATGGTCTAGAGGTATAGATTTCACCTGGTTTCAAAAACAATCAATCCTAATTAATTTAGTTTCATGAATTCCAATCAATTAATAGCCAAGAACACTTAAGTTTATTATTTCCCTCTCCCGAGCAACAAATAATTTTTATCAACTACAATTCAATTCCAATATCCCTATTAAGAATTTATCGCAGTGATCTATCACAAAACAATGTTCTCTTTAAAAGCTCTGTTAAAATTATATACTCTCCCGAGCTGTATAAATAATTAACAGTGTATTTTCCAATGGTCCTATTCAAAATCTCCTCTCCCGAGTGCCAGATTTCAAATAAATATAACAAATCAATTATTGATCAGATAATTGAAAAGACAATCAATTCTAAAAAAAACAATTAATCTAAAAGAAACTCAATTCAATAAAATCAAAAATTCATGAAACCGTCTACACCAGGTTCCATCCGACCTCTAGACTCTAAAAATTTAGTTCATAACAAAATTCTGAATAAAACAAAACATGTTCAAAAATCCAAACATAAACTCAGAATTAAATAAAGTATAGAAAACAAATCCGTCGTTGACGCCGTGTCCGGTCTATCGATCTCCGTCTTTGTTCTTCAAGTAAAGCTCAAGATATTCCTACAAAAAGCCACACGATCAAAATCTGTTCTCTGATATGTATTGTGCGTGTTAATGTGTGTGGCGGCTCTCTCCCTAATTCTGATCAGAAAATCCCTTATATATATCGCGTAAGAAAAGCCCAAGAATAAAGCCCATAAAAATTTCCTGAAATAATAAAAATCTGATATGGCAGCGATCGGGGCGGGCGCTTAATAGACAGGCACGGGCGCGCCTTTGTCTCGACTTCAATCTTCTCGCCTTCACAACTTAGCGCGATAGCTCTTGATTAAGCGCTAAAGACAAGCGCTGACTTTCTTCAATCAAGCCCAATAACAAAAGCCCAATTACACTTCATTCTCGTTTCTTGTCTTCTTCTTCTGACTTCTCTTCTTTCTTCTTTTCTTATCATTTTTATTTTCTTTTCTTTTATAAATATCTTTTAACTCTCCTTTTTCTTCATAATTTCTTATTTTTCTTCTCTTTTCCAAATAAATTCATAATTCCTACGAACACAAAAACAAAAACAACAAAACCCACACATAAATCTGCTCGAAATAAACATTTAACAATTAAAATCATAACTAAATTAAGTGTATAAAATACACTTATCAAGATGCACTACGATCGATTGTAATATCATCTTCGTCAATATCTCAAATATTTGGAAGTTATATACTTATCATTTTTAAAATTCTTTTAGTTTTGTTTTCAAGCTCATATACATTTTTGTTTGTGTTCATAGTTCACAAAAGCTGAGTACTCTCAAGACTAAATTGATGAAGTGCGCTCTGAGGTAGCCGAATACATACAAGATGATATTTATGAATAGGTATGCACATGAGTTCGTCATATTGAGTTTGAATAGAGCTGTTTTGAGCTGCATTTTGGGAATGTGTTTGGAGTCTACTTTGGGTTGTATTGGTGGTTATTTTGTGGCTATTTTGGAGGCTGTTTTGGGGGTGCTTTTAGAGCTTATTTGGATTGGCTTTAGAGGTGATGGGGTTGTTTTGTATTGCTTTTGGAGGGTGTTTGGAGTCTATTTTGGGGCTATTTGGAGGTTGTTCTGGGGCTGTTAGGAGGTTATTTTGGAGTCTTCTTTGGGTTGTATTGGTGGTGGCTATTTTGGAGGTTGTTTTGGGTTGGTTTTAGAGCTTTTTTGGAGTGGCTTTGAGAGGTGATGGGGTTGTTTTGAAATACTTTTGAAAGGTGTTTGGAGTCTATTTTGGGCCTGTTTGGAGCGGTTTTGGGAAGTGCTGAGGGATTTTTTGAGTTGCTTCTTTCGAGGAGAATGTTTGTGGCGCCTTTCTCGAGAATATCATGTTCCTTATCAAATTTTCATGCACATATTTATTAAACTCATTGCAAACTTGGTATTTTGTGGAGTTTAGAGATTTTTTTGGGATGTTCTGGGACTATTGTGACTTCATTAACTTTATTTATTCTTCTCTACTTTCAATGCGCCGTACTTTATGATTCATTATTGCTTGTTGAATTGGATTCAAATCATGTTTTTTTTTTACAGGAATGCATGGAATGATATCTTAGAAGATGCACAAGTGAAAAAGTTTATCAACAAAGCAAGATATTTTGGGTTTGATATGCACTATTATCTATATTTTTGGGGTGTTTTTTTCGTTTTGTAAACTTAATTGGTTCAAAATTTTTTGGCATATTTTATGTTTCGTTTAGTTACTGATAGATTGTGAATCTTTTGATAAATCGTCTATTTTAATTCAAACATGGATATTTTCTTAATTAATGATATTTTCGTGATGTTTGATTTTATTTTATATAAGCTGGTTTAATTACTTCAAAGTTTTGTTTGTTAATTATAAAATAATCTAAGTATTCAGTATAAATCAAAAGTATGTATAATTCCATTATTATTCAAAATAGAAAATATTTTAATTGAAAAGACAACGGTTTTTTCAAGTTGCCAAAGTGTTGTCAATCTCCAAAAATGACAACGGTTTTTATTTCTTGTAAACTGTTGTTTATTGCATCCAAAGACAACGGTTTAAAAATGTTGTAAAACTGTTGTCTATATCACTCAAAGACAACACATTAAAAATGTTGTCAAACTGTTGTCAAATGGACAAAACCACAACAGTGAAAACCCGTTGCAGAACTGTTGTCGTATATCCAAAGACAACAGTTTTTAACCATTGTCTATGAGCGCCCCTTTTAACAACAGTTCCTAGGGGCCTACGACAACAGTTATTAACCGTTGTTAATGAACGTTTTTTCTTGTAGTGAGTAGCTTGGTCTGAGAGAATGAGTTGGAAATGCAATGAGCTTTCTCGTCTCATTCTCTATAGGCATGTTTAGTTTGACATTTGAATGAGAATGTAAATTCACATTGGAATGATTATTGCCATATTCATGGGATTAACAATTCCATCCATTTAGGGAAAATTCGATGATACCCGGGTAGCATCGAATTTTTCCCAAGCTGGGTCAAAGGGTGCATCGAAGGCCCAAAATCAATTGCATTGAGCAGTACCCGTCTGCCAGTATCGACCTTTCCCCATTTAGGAAGGAAATGGTCATTCTCATCTCTTATATATTTCTATATTTACAAAAAAATCTTTCCATATTTAATTTATTTAACTATTATTAACCTAAGGAATAATATGTCAGGATTGAGGCGCTACTGGAAATGAATAAGTAGTGAGTTTCTACTGTTTTAGAATTGTTTTGCTGAAGCTTTCGTCCACTACTTCAGTAATGAGTTCAGTAGTGTGAGCCACTGAACTCTACTTTCTCTGAATTTCCAAAATAGTTAACCAACGAATAGATGATTGTGAGGAAAAATGTCAACTCAGATATTGAACTTGTATCAAATGACTCTGCTGGATGTGCGTGATTGTTCAATAGAAAATAACTAACACATGAATTTGTTTCTGGATGTTCGGAGACTCAAATGCTCATACGTCATCCCTTATTCTGTTTGCAAAAGGTATCACTAGAAGACTTTGACTAAACAGTCCACCTCAGCCAGGACTTACCCCACTGCCTACTGTTAAGACTCCTAGTTACTCTACTGATTTCAGCCTTCGACTGAAAACAGGTTACAGAGGTTTGCAGCACCTCAACTGTATGAATAATAAGATTACACATAGACACTTAACATAATATGATCCTAAAAGATCTGATCTTCTTGAAGCATGTGCTGAGTGTTCTTCGGCTCTGATATGTTTCGCAATGTAAGCTTTAAACTCTTCTACTGGTTGTATGTGAACAACTGAAAGTGTTCAGTTTTTCTAAGACATGATATGAGTGATTGTGAGTTCTAGCAAGCCGGAAGGTTCTTCTACTAGCTGTGGTCTCTATTTATATCTACAAGATAACAGTCATATTAATTCAAATACATCCGTTGGTTTGTAGCCGTTTTCTTGTCTTTTAGTTTTCAAAAGTTGGAACCAGTTCTGCCAAGATTACAGCCTACGTAGCTTGATAAAAACGATGACCTTGATGATTTGTAAAAGGATTTTTCGCCATGCATAGCCAAACAAACCATCTCTCTTTCACCATAAACTGGTAGCTCTAGCTAGAGTAACTTTGAGTTCATTATTTTTGGAAGCTAAGGTTCGAAAACAAATAACATTTATGTGATTAATTTCTATTCAATTATATAACTTCATATCTTTTTGTGCAATATAAATTATAGAACAAAGTAATACACATCAAGTGCGAAATGACAATGTTTTTTTTTTTTTTGTGCTTATCAATGACTAAAATTATCAAAAATAAAAAAATTAACGAACTAAAATTGAAATTTGATTATATAGAAAACCAAAATTACAAACATAAATGACTTGTTAAATACATACAAATCTTGATCCTATTCTAAACTAACTAATATCTAATCCTTGATATTGATATTGATTTAGATGATAATCAAATCAGTCATATTTAATCCATTAAAATTTTTAGATTGATCGTATATATATATTTCGTTTGGACAAATACTTTCCAACGGTTTTATAAAAGTTTGGCAATATTATAGCCAGGTTTCATTAAGGGAGAGCGCCATTAAAAACTTATTACATTATATAATGTTATAAATAAAAATAAAACTATATGTATCCTATATATACAAATATATATTGGAGAAACATATAGGTCTGATTGAAATAATAATGTTAAAAATGGGAAAGAATATGATAATATTAATCGATGAACAACGAAAATAATGAATATATATGACGTAACAACAACAATTGTGAATTAGTTTTATGTACTGAAATACAATATTGCCTAAAGAGCAAAAGTAGTACTAAAGAATGCTAAACAAAACTTGTCCAAATTAAGAGCAAATCTTCAGCAGTGCACTTTCGATCGGCCTCATCGTGTTCCATTAATTGCTCCAAGTTATAGCGAAACAAAGTCCGTTTGTTCGCGTATGCCGAAACATCCAAATCGTTGCCGGATGATGGATGAAAGATTCCAGATCATAATCGTTGCAGAAGTGGATCCACGTTGTGCCTTGAAGCACGTAGTACTTTTCACACCAGAATTTCAAGGTCATGTCATAACCTCTCCCGCCTGGCCCGAATACGGTCACGGGTATCCCGTCTTTGATTATTTCGACATTCGTGTGGAGCATAGGTTTCAAATGAGCTTCAAAGAATGGACTGTTAAGCATATACCTGGAGAGATGTTTCTTCACATCGCTCCTGGTTATTTGCTTTTGAAAAGGCCTGCTGCACGAGCCTACGAAATCTTGCAGCTCGGGGAACGGCGGCCGAGCCGGTAACACTAGGCCAGGAGTCTCGTTCGATTTCAGGGATTTGGATCTTTTCTGTTTTGAAACATGATCACCATTGATCACTCTCGGGCTGGATTTCGATCTTTTGTGTTTTGCAACAACGTTGATCGTTCTGGCCGTTTGGTTCGGAGATTCTGTTATGATTCTGGTTGGCTGTCGGGATTCATCTCTGGCTTTTTGAGACACCATTCTTTTCATCTCTTCCAACTTTGCCGCTGTTTCTTGATCCAACTTTGAGTGTTGCATCGACATCAGAGTCCAAGCTGCGGCGACTGCAGCCGCATCCGATTCAGTGCCACGGTGTTTGCAGTGATCCATTCCTCTGCGCAACAAATTAAACAAGAGAGATTTTTATCGAAAGTCTCAAAACCCCATCACATACTATATATGCGAGTCCACCACCCCTTGAAAACCCCAATTCGAACCTCTCCAATATAAATTATATAAAAAAAAAACAAGTTTTCCAATCACAATTGTTCTCCAAACCCGTCTCATCATGTGTAAGAATGAAAACAAAGAGATTCATATGAAAAAGACAGCAGAAAAAGTACATTTCAAAATCCCGCAGAGAAAACACAAAACCCTAATAAGTATTATCGAATATTATAATAGTCAAAAGATAGGTACCATACCTTTGATTTCTTTTCTTCAGAGATTTTGGAGAAGTTTTCTTCGATAGATTGATTGTTGCGATGTATGAAAAGAAGAGGGCCGGGACTGATGATGTTGAAATCCGTGAATGGAAAGGAACGAGGGTTTAGGGTTTGTGTAGTAGAATTAATTACGTACACTTCCACGCCTTAGTTTGTTTTACTAATTAATAGGTAATTATTTTGTATATGGAAAGTTTTTATTTAGACTCCTACTTGAAGAGTACTTTTGGTGGGTCATCCTATAGATTTTATATAGCTCTAAATCAAAACAAAATTATATTTTGTTGTAAGAAAATCTGAAAAAATTTCGTGAGAAGATCTAACGGATCAATTTAGGGAAACATAACGGATCTCCTATTTGGGTCACCTATTTAAAATTATTATTTTTATGTCAAAAGTATATTTTTAATTGTAATTAAAAATAATTTGTTTTTTTTTCAAATTAAATAAATATCTAAATTATTTTTAAAATATATATAAAATTATCAACATGTCATTTCAATTATTTGTATTTTTTTACTCATGTGTCATTTTAATTAAGTGTATTTTTAAAATTGTGTGTGTTTTTAATTCAATTGTTTTATGTTTTTAAAAATTATGTATAAGTTTTAATATTTAATTATGTGTAATTGTATTTTTTTCACAATTATGTGCAATAAAAAAATTTAATTTAAAAATAAAGTTATTAAATTGCATAAAATTAAAAATATTTCAACATCACTACTACAACGTCACCACACCACTGTAGGAAAATACAAAGTTATCAACGCTGACATCATTTTGCGATCAAGGGTCTTGTCTATGCTAGCACATGGGCAATGCCCATGTGCTGCATCCAAAGGCCCAAATTTTGTGCATTTGAGATGTTCACGTGAACATCTCAATTTCCAGAAAAATTGGGCTCTTGGATCCCCATTCGGGCACTATCCGAATGGGATAGCATAGACAAGACTACGATCAAGTTACCATCTTTATCACATCAACTTCGTCATATCCTTGAACATGTTGTTATACTGTCCTTTTTTTTATAATTTAATGTTGCATTAGATCATCCAATTCAATTAAAAGCTCGAGTGCTTTAGTTTAGATAACTTAAACTCAATCAATTATGGATCAGTCGATGCTGGCTTAAGGGCATTGCCCTAAGGCAACACGAAATGTGGCACTATTTTTTTGTTTAAAAAGAAAACCCTAGGGCAACTTTCACTGAACCGCAACTCCAATCTCTTTCTTCTTCGGTGATTTTTCTCTATCACTTGCGTGGATTCATCTCGTTTCTGGCCATCTGCTCCACCTTACGTTCAGCACTCTGCCGTGACAAGAAGCCCTAAATCCAAAATTGTAAGTTTTCAAATGTCACCCAAATCGGTTTGTGAAATTTCAAGATCTCGAGCTTTTCGTGAATCTTGATGAATGTAATCATTTTTACATAACCTCTATGTCATTGTTGTTTTGCTCGCCGGTTTGAAGAAAATTCCCTGGACCCAGTAAAACAACGAGCAATAGGTGTTTGAGGAAAAATGTAAGAGGATACATATTGAAGGCTTGAATTGATGAGACACGCTGAACCCGAGGGAACTTTTGCATTGGAAGCTATCAAGTGGGGAACCGATTATTTCATAAGGCACACACTCATCCTCGTGTCTTGTGGGCTCAGGTATATTTATAGCTACATATTATTAGTTGAATAAATTATGTTAGATTTTCGAATTGGGATTTTGATCGATTTGGGTCCAAAATTTTCAATTACTCTGAAGAAAAAGTTGTGATCGAATGACACCAGAAGTATCGAGCATAATTTCTGTGCTCCTTCATCTAAACATTCAAAATACAAATAATGCAGTTATAATAATGTATGGCAAACTCTTATCTAGCTGTAGCCCATCTTCCAACTTTGACAAGCTTAAATAGAACGTAAAACTATATATATATAGAGGCACATCTCACATGATTTTTATTAAATACTTCTTTCATCATTTAAGGGAAGATTTCACAGTAGAGATTAAAACCATTATCTATCTCACTTACCAATCTAACAATTCCAGGTTTGGCATGGCTGCCGGCTGAATTTTTGTCCTGAATTTTACCCTTGATTCTCGTTCCTTGTAAAAATTTCTAAGTGGTGTATATTGATTCGAGAAAAGAACATTAATTATATACATATACGTATGTATGCTTACCCGTTCTTTAATGATGAGCCTATCTTTCTTATCTGTTATTGCAAATACATATACGCTTGTGGCTCTTCGATTGGCGATTAACTCGCTGTCTGGAGAGATTTCTCTCAGCATAGCGGCTTCACAGAATCTGTCATTTGTCTCCCTGTCTAACAACACCCTAACCAATATATGATACATGTTGTATATGATATCTTTGCTTGTTTGAGTTATGTCCAACTATATGGTAAATGTTGTATATGGTACCAATATATTTTTACTAAGCCTTTTGCTTTCATTCATAAGCCAAGAAGGAAGGCTTGCGTGTAGTAGAATCAATTAATTACGTACACTTTCACGCCCTAGTTAGTTATATCTGAGATTTTTTTTCATTAATAAATATTTAATTAATTTGTATATGGAAAGTCTATAATTAGACTCCTACTTGAATTAAGAGCAATTTTGGTGGTCATCCTATAGATTATATATATATATATATATAAGCAAAAAAAAATTATATTTTGTTGTAGGAAAAATACAAGAAATTGCGTAAGACGATCTAACGGATCAATTTAGGGAGATATAACGGATTTTCTATTTGATTCACCTATTTAAAAATTTTATTTTTATGCCAAAAATATTTTTTAATTGTAATTAAAAATAATTTATTTTTTTATATGAAACAAATATCTAAATTATTTTTAAAATATAAAAAAAATTACCGACATGTCATTTTCAATTATTTGTATTTTTTCACTCATGTGTCATTTTAATTATGTGTATTTTTAAAATTGTGTGTGTTTTTAATTCAATTGTGTTATGTTTTTTAAAATTATGTGTAAGATTTTATATTTAATTATGTGTAATTGTATTTTTTTCTCAATTATGTGCAATTTTAATATTTTTTAATTTTAATATAAAGTTATTAAATTTAATAAAATTCAAAATATTTCAACATCACCACTACAACGTCACCACACCACTATAGAAAAATACAATAAAGTTATCAACGCTGACATCATCATGCGATCAAATTATCAACTTTACGACACCAACTTCGTCACATCCTTGAACATGCTCTTATAATGTCCTTTTTTCTTTAATGTTGCATTAGATCATCCAATCCAATTAAAAGCTCGAGTGCTTTATTTTATATAACTTATACTAAATCAATCATGGATGAGTCGATGTTGGCTTAAGGGTACTGCCCCTAAGCCAGCCACAACGCGACATGTGGCACTATTTTTGTTTTTAAAAAAAAAAATCCGAGGACAAGCTTGGTATGAGAGAATGAGTTGAAAATGCACTGAGCATTCTCATCTCATTCTCTATAGACATGCTTTGTTTGGCATTTGAATGAGAATGTACATCCTCATTGGAATGATTATTTCCATATTCATTGGATTAACAATTCCATCCATTTAGGGAAAATTTGAGCTATCCAAAGGATGCATCGAAAGACCCAAAATCAATTGTATTGACCGAGCAGTATCTGTCAGCCAGCATCGACCCTTCTCCATTTATGATGGGAATGCTAATTCTCATCTCCTATTTCTATATTTATATAAAAATATTTCCATATTTAGTTTATTTAACTATTATTAACCTGTGTTATAATAATAATAATAATAATAATAATAATAATAATAATAATAATAATAATAATAATAATAATAATAATAATAATATATATCGATAAATAATTATATAATTATTTTATTATTATATAATGAATAATAGGTATTGAAAAATATTTTTCAGTATTATTATATCTTTATTTTTATTATTAGTATTATTATTTATAAATTATTAATAAAAATATTATTATTATTTATTATAAAAATATTATTATTATAAAAAAATATTATTATAGTTATTTCTTATTATAATAATAAAATAATCATCATCATCATCAATATACATGCAGGTTTAGATTAGTTAAACAAAATAATTATTATTTTATAATATTGAATACATCAACAATAATAATAATTATTATTATTTTTTTATTATTATTATTAATATTATTATTATAAAGAATTTGTATAGCTATTATTTTGTTATTTGTAGTTAAAAAGGATTTGATTATATAAAATAATTTCATTCCTTTCATTTTTTCTAGTACCAATAATTGAAATATAATATCTATCATTTCATTCTTTTCATTTCATTCTTATTCATTACAAAGTTGATTCTATTATTACCTTACTCATTTTCAACGTGTCAATTATCCCATTATTCTAACTAACTTTTTGTATGTTCGGGAAGTTTTTTAAAATTGCCCTTTAACTACTTAATTTCATATTTGCAAATCTCTTTTCATTCTATCTCTTATCTCCTGTTTTTTCAATTTCAGAAATTAATAAATTTAGTTTCAGTTTTTTTTTTGTAACAAAAAGACATTTATTTCTATTTTATTACGGATTACAGGTACTAGCTAGGTGCCTCCACGGCTCAACGCTTTAAATATTCTTTCACTATTCAATTTCATATTTACAAATCTTTTTCATTCTATCGCTTATATTCTCTTATTTAAATTTTAAAAACTAATAACTTTAGTTTTATATTTTAAAAAACATTTATTTCTATTTTATTACGCGTAACACGTATTGCGCGCGTTTACTATATACTAGTATCCCGCTCCCACGCTTATACAGTCTTTTTTGAATTAATTTGATTTATATTAAAATAGAGGTAATTTTATAATTATAAAAAATAATTAGGGGTCATATTGCAATTAAAATTAGATGGGTGAAATGATAAATCTCAAAACAAATAGGGGTAATTGTGAATGAAAAAACAGAGCAGAAAAAAAATAGTAAAATAGAAATAAAGGAGAAACAAAAATAAAACAACCAAGCCACACCATAAGTACGGACCACCCCTCCCTCTTAATATATAGTAATAGAAAAAAAATATATATATATATATATATATTTATTTATTAAAGTAATTTGTATATTATTAACTAACTTATATTATATTACTAAGTTATAATATAATACTAGTATTTCGCTGCACGCATTGCGTGCTCGTACATTTTGTTTTTTTAACGAAGACATTAAATAATAAATTGTAAAATTAAAAAATTAAAAAATAATAACGTTTTCCTAAACAAATATTCAAAAAATATATATCTTATAAAGTGAGTGTCATTTTTGTAAATAAAAGAATTTCAAAGGGCACAAAGTGAGCATATAATGGCTAGAAAAGAGGAAACCGTAAAAAATGACTATTTTGCCTAATAATTTTGGTTTGATTGAAAATGACCTAAACTTTTTGAGAACATGAATTAATTTATTTTAAAATGACAAATATGAATTGTTTTCTAATATTATACGATTCATTACAACCCTTCATATTGGTGGTTGAATACACCCACACTATAAAATTTTCTCGTTCAAAATTTAATTCAGTTGGGTTAGCAATTGAACTCTATCTTTCTCGTCCATCGATATCAATTGAACAACAGGTAAATGTGTGAAATAAGGTCAACTGATAGATTAGAACAATGTGTGAGATGACTTGGTAAAATGGAGTCCAGATGAAAACTGAATGTAAGAATACAAGGATTGTTTTTTTATGTTCGAAGATTTCAAATACTTTTACGTCGTCTTTTTTTTTTAATATTGGAAGAATTTCACTAGAAGACTTTGAGTGTTACAACATTTGTAAAACTCCAGTTCATTTTGAACTTAACACTGCCAAACTAAGGCAGTGTTTGGGAGAGCTTCTAGAAAGCACTTCTCCGCTTTTCTTTGACAAAATTTTGAAAAATCAGCTGATGAAAGCATGTCAACCGCTACTTATCAACCGAGCAAGACATATCTACCGGCTAAGGTATCCACTAAACTTCGAAGGTGTTAAGATACACGCCACATTCAGAAGTCACAGATTCGCAGTTCTCGAAAAGTTGACAAGACAACTTAAATGCAAAGGACGAAGCATTTAAGCAGCCGTCTGATAAAGTAAGAAAACCATAAATAACATTTAATGTGAAGACACATTGAATAGACAATTAAAGGCGCCCCTAGTACAAAATATTCAAAAGATATTATCATCGTTCACATATCAGAGATTGATATCTGAATCATAGACGCTTTTCTACCGTTGAAAAAAGATAAAGACGTTAAAGAAAGTTGAAATAAATATCAGAGCCTCTCTACAAAGAAAATAAGCCACACTTACAAAGAATTTGCATACTTGAGCTCTTGAATCTACTTTGAATACTCGACCGCTCATTCAACCCTTAGCTAAAATGCATATTCTATTTACAAGGAGATCTTTTCAAGGGTTACTCAAATCCAGTTGTTGTTTGAAGAACACTATCTACTATAAGGATTTGAGAGTCTAAGTCTTCAAGAAACATAGACATTTATCATCACCAACTGAAGAAAAGTTTGATAAGAGCTTTAAATCTTATCACTGTAAATCTAGGAGTTCCATCTTGGGCATTTGATAAGTCCTAACTTGGATTGGGTGTATTGCAAGACGTTGTAATAACCAAAGTCTTCTAGTGAATCCTTACGAAGTGGAAGAAAGGGTGACGTAGGAGATTGAGCTTCAATCAAGGACTAAGCTAAACCTGTTAGCAACTGAGAATGATGATATGAAACGAGTATTCCAAGACACTTTGTATGAAAATAAAAATTTGCTTAAAACAATCAACTCTTGGAATAAGGCCTCTACCTCACTGGATAAAATAAATGAAAACCAGAAACAAGCAGATGATAAAACTGGTTTTGGATATGTATCAAATGAATGTATTGTTACAAAGAAAAATACTCAATCGTATTCTAGTGGGAACGATCCTAATGTTATAATATTTGTTCGATCTGGTACGATATATGAACATGCTGAACCAAAGATCTATGATGAACAGTCAAGTCGCTATGAGAGCAAAGGTAAGTATAAAGGACTGGGTTATGTGGAGCCTAAGATTCCAAGGAAATGAGAGACATGGAGTAAACCTAGATTGAATGAACAAAGAATGGGAAAACAATCTAAGTTCAAGCAGTCGAGGTTTGAACCAAGTCAACCCAAGTACAGAAATCATCATGTGACACAGAACCGACACTTCAATTGCTCTCCTGTTCAAAAACGATACAGACTTGACAACAAAGATCAAAAGTTCAAACAGTACATTGTAAGATCCTTATCGCACACAAGTACACATTGTACCCCTCACTTTATGGACTCATATACTGGTAAAACTGTTAGAGTAATTCAGGTGTGGGTTCCGAAAGGTCTAATCTAGTTCGGACTCAAATAGATAAGGGTACCATGGTTATATATTCTTCTTGCAGGTGCTATCAGTAAAATAAGTCGAGAAGAATAGTCCAATGGAAAAGACAACGTGGTATCTTGACAGCGGATGCTCTAGACACATGACTGGAAATAAAGATCTGTTATCCAAAATAATACAATACAAAGGGCCTAAAATTATTTTTGGTGATAACTCAAAGTGTGAGACCTCGGTTCTAAACAACTATTCTCATATTAAACAACGAATAAGCATACAAGATTCAAGATAAAAGTAAAAGATTTTTTTTTAAAAGGGGGTGAGCTCGGTCTGCTAAAAACTGCAGACCGAGCGCCTCCAAGATCCTAAACCCACTGTTTTGCTCAACAGGGGTTGCACTCGGTCTTCTAAAAACAGCAGATCGAGCATGGCCAAAACATCAAACTTTTTGGTTTTCTCAAATGGGGGCGCTCGGTCTGCTAAAAACAGCAAACCGTTCGCACCCTGCACCTGAACAAAAAAACCAGAAATCAACTAGCCAACTCAATCCAAAAGCCATTCAATACATTCAAACCATAAACATGCATTACAATCACCGATTCTCCAAATAATACATGAAGTTCTAGAGTCTATCAGTTGCTCAGAAAGATAGAACATGCAAAGTCAACATTCTAACATAAGGCTCGCATAATCAATTCGACAAAACAACGAAGTTTGATATCTAGACATGTTATAACATAACTAGGTTGACATGCTGAAATCGACTTCTAAACCGAGTCCCACGACTAACTCTCCCTATTGATGCTAACCAGGCCTTCGCTGACTTGATCCTGCCCCTCCTATTGCCAAGTACATATACAAAACAAAGCAACAGCCGAATAACACCGGTGAGAATGATATTTCCAGTAAAAACAACATAACAAGTAATACAAAAACAAACATGCTTTCAAGGCAACAACGTAATCAACACCGACGTAATAAAATGCATATCTTTAAATCGGGATATCAATTCTAATAAACGAGGGATTGCTGCTGTGCTTTTGGGATCCCGAGGATGAGATCACGTAAAGACTCAGCGACTCTCCCAATCGAGGTGGTGCCATGTATCTCATACCTCTAGACTTTGGTGCGACTATGAGAAGTATGCTGACACTAGGTGAACTTCTACAACCCATGCCACTCACAACATATGCTGACACTAGGTGAACTTCTACAACACATGCCACTCACAACATAGCCCCCAAAACGTCTAATTAAAAAGGGTTTTTCTGCCCGTTGAAACAACAGTTTGGCTCAAGATGAATGCATAAGAAACATAACACATAAGTCATATAACAAAACTCAAATAACAACCAAATACAAGTTCCACATGCTAGAACAAGTATTAATGCAATATGTGATTTTTAAGGGAAAACTCAAAAACTAAACTGTCTCGAGTATGCTATCCCGCTAACGATGACTGCTTTTACCTTTTAATGCAAGTAGCTCCAACTCTGGATAAGCTACAACAAATGGTTATATCAGAAACTATACAACCTATCAACAACATCGGCTCAAGGAAATATCTTTACCGTTCTTCGCCCAACTCTTGACGATCAAATGCTGCTAACACAGTGTAGTAACCCGTATCTAGAATTAGCGATTAATAAGTATATTAATCGTGTAATCATGTTTAGATTAAGTAAAACATGATTAAGGAAATTCCAAATGGGTTAACGGAGTCCAGAAATGGATTCAGGACACTCGAAAGTAGCCGGAAAGGTCCCGAAGGTCCGGAGGGTTCGGAAGCTCCGAACCAAGTCAGGAGGCTCCGAACTGGATCGGAGGATCCGAACTCAGGATCGGAGGCTCCAATCGAGATCGGAAGCTCCGTCGGCAAGATCGGACGTTCCGATCGGGACCAGGGCACACGTCATCGCTTACTCCAGCAAGGTGATGTCATGACTGACGTAATATTGGGCGATCGGACATCCCGAAGGTGGGATCGGAGGTTCCGATCGTGTTCGGACGTTCCAAACCAGGTTCGGAGGATCCGAACTTCGTCTATAAATAGGGGGCCGAGATTTCATTTTCAAGTGCACCTTTCCCTCTCTTCTCTCTGATTCCTAAGCCTTCTAACTCAGATCTAGGGAGTTCTAGGCATCCTATTGGGAATCCGGAAGTGGCATAGCGATCCAGGCGTCGAGGCGGAGCTGTGGCCTAGTTTTGAGGCAATTTTCATCAGCGGGCTGACGACGGACGCAGGTATAGCTATGGTCTCCTTAAATTATTTAGGAGTATGCAATAGCTTAGTTCAGGCTTTTAGAGCTTAATTATTGATGCATGGGTATTTGCATTGTAGAGCTGATATAGGCTTGGAACCTAGAGTTGGACTGCTAGGAACTGCCTGTAGTAAGGTACGTAAGTACAGACTGAGATTGTCAGCGGGTTTTGCATGCTTATATGTTGCATTTTGTATGTCATTTATTATGCAGCATATGCATATCATATTGTGCCTGTCCATCTTGTGAGATGAGCCACGTAGGGTCGCTCAGCCCTGTCTAGACGGTTGATGTCTAGTGCTCAGTGACTGACGGGTCATGAGTAGTTAGCATCTGGGGACACAGTCCATGTCCTGTAGGAATGAGCAGTGTACACAGGGTTTGCTCCCCGGGTTGTACCACTCATGTCCTAGGCGCCTTTACTGAGCAGTTATATACAGTTATCCCAGATATGGATACCCTCATTTGCATGCATCATATTTGTATGTTTTACCCAGTGCTTTCGTATTGAGCTTAGAGCTCACGTCCAGTCTTTCTGTATATTTGGACACCCCATTCGACGGGGCAGGTGTAGGTGCAGGATTTAGCACCCGGAGCTTGGAGTAGCCAGTGATCAGTGAAGACATCAGGATTAGCTGTAGGTTTTGCCTTTAGGCTATTTATTCGATTTGGTTGTATAAATCGAATTTATTTAACCGGTTGTATTCTGCCGGTCTGTTTTTATTTAAGTCTTCCGCAGCGATTTATTTAATGCATGTTTAATTATGCTCTTAACTCTGATTAGGTAGCGGATCCGGGTAGGGTCGCTACATTTATTGGTATCAGAGCATATGCATGCAAGAAACTTGGGATATAGTAATAAGACTTTGGGTTATCCTTATAGGATGGATGAGACCTTGGAAGAAGTGATGATGCGGCAATTAGTTTGCCCAGATATTACCATCATCAGCAGGATTTCTGAAGATTTGACTTTTGGGATTCCAGCAAGTGCGGACAGGAGTGATGAATCGTGTCCGAGTTTTCAAGATTTTTACTCATATGGATCCTAGTTTTGGATCAAGTACCGGATGCCAGAGGCAGTGGCAGAGCATTGGATGGGACGCACTTGATGCTTGCATCTGTACAATCCATACCATGATGACACTACTCTGAAGATTCTCCAGTCATAGTTGGAGAGATTGTCAGATAGACCTTCACCAGAGAATGTCTCGAGTGCCTAAAGCATGATAGGTTTCAAGAGTGAGGTCTTTAACCTCATGCAGAACATGGTTTTGTCGGTATGCTGATATCGATACGTTCGGTAGGCACACGGGAAACTTAATGTTCAAAAGCATGATTTGGTTACAAGAAGAATGCTGATGGTAGATCGTGAGCAGAAAAGGTCGACCGACTTGCACTGACACAAAGCATAGCTGTTTAGCTATCACGAGCCATTTCTCCGGAGTTCTTCGTAGGAGGACATGTAGAGGGACTTGGTCGGGAGTATGCTTGTATCGATGCGTGTGTTGATTAGAAGCTTCATGCTCAAGAAACGAAGACTAGTACGATGATTTAAATACTGTATTGATGTAGTTGTAAACAGTATTTCAATTGTAATGAATCATCATACTCTTTTTGTATCAATTCAAGTTTGATTGTACATTTCATTGTATTTTGAATACTGTATGTATTACATGAGATTGTAATAAACAGAATTGTACATAAATGGAAGCAATGATACATGTTTTACCTATCCAGCAATTCGTGAATGATTGCAAGAGATTTTGCTAAGATTGGCATTGTTTTAGTTGATTAGCGTTCAACTATTGCAGCTCATGAGATTTGAGTGGGCCGACTATGACTGTTTGACTTGTGGTTAGTGTAGACATTTTCCTAGGATTGACCTAGTTAGTCAGTGGACTAAGATAGTACCAACAATGAGGGGACTCATCTAGAGGCATTAAGGGTATTGTTCGGTTCAGAACATTTGGGCTTTGTTCTAGGTTGTTTCCTTAGAACAGGCTGTCTGACCTTTGTTAGGTTGAGGCTTGTGATGATGGGTTTTCATTGGGATACCAGGTCCAGTATATGCCAAGAGTTGTGGACTATGACCAGGACTAGACGTGATGGGGCGCGACCCTATGCCAGTGTTACTCTGGGAGTCCTTGTACTTCAGAGGTTATCTGGGAGCCTTGGTGCTTCAGGATTGGCGGTGGGAAGGCTATTCAGTCTAGGGATTTGGTGACAGTCACGACGAAGTATGACCTTGGATTAGATATCAGGTTTGATATCGATGGTTTGATATCGTCTGGTGTGCCAGAGATATTGTTTATGTTCTGCTGTGGGAACCAGTCTGGGAGGGATTTTCTTGACGAGTGTGTACCTTGAGAAAGATAGGTTTTTAACCTTTGGGTTAATGCTAGACGTGTTGATCTAGTAAGTGGACGGGTTTTCTACCAGCAATGTTAGTCTTTCAGCAGTAATGGGGTTGTATCAGACGCTATGGATTGTATAAGAATAATTGAGGCATGAGGGAAGCGTGATGCCAGTATACACTTGGTAGTGATTCCAGGTGGGACATGGTGGTAGGCGACCTCGGTCTTAATTTGTTGAACAATCTTAGCGAGGGATATAATCAAGATTGTGTTCGAAGATTGTGGAAATCTTGGAGATTCTTTAGTTATTCTTCTTGGACTTGACGAGCCGTGGTGTTCATTCTGAATGAACGAGGTTAGGATAGTGAGTCCAGTGGTTGCGCTAAGTACTGTCTGATATTTTCAGAGGTTGAGCGTAGGATTCTCCATGGGATGAAAATGGGCTTAGTTTATCTTGATGTTTGCCTTGGGTGAACAAGACAACAATTAGTATTGCTAAGATGGCACGGGATCTGTGCTAGTGACTACTAGTGGTTATTGGGTAACTCTGTCAGAGTTAGGATGATTAAGTTCAGAATACGAAGCAGCGGTTAGTAGTGCTGAAAAGGCGCAGGACTTGTGCCAAGTAGACTACTTATGTACTGTGATCTGACACTGTTTGGAAATGGTTCCTTGTGGTAGCTAAGTCATGGTTATTTGGCCGAGCCATGTAGGTTGGATGATTAGTGGTGGTCTGATCTGATAAGTGCGAGCTTAAGTAGATCGACAAATTCGATTGGTTGAGCCAATCAAGGTTGATCAGGATATATCATATACTTGGGATAGTATTTTGTCGAATAATGCTTATGGGAAGAGTACTGAATACCATCTCAGAGAAACCGGAGATTTGAGTTATTTAGTCTCAATGATCGCCAGAGATGAATCTTCTGGGATTGTTGTAATCGGGAATGATTGCAAGTGGACTTGTATGATCAGGTTAGGTGCTAACTTGATAGTGGAGACAAGCGAAGGAGTTGGTAGTTTCCAGTATAGTGCATTCTTGTTAAGAAGGAAGCTGATATTGATCCAATCAATTGCTTAGTGATAGCAATAGGTCAGGAAAGGATCATGTTGTTGTTTCATGTGAGAGTTTTTCCATTGAACAACAATAGTGAAGATTGTTGACCGGACATTTCGGTTAAGTGAGGGAATATATGTGTACCGTTGTGGTTGGATCCGACGAATAGTAGGAAATGCTAATGGACATTAGCAAGGAAACATTTGTTTTCTTATCTGTGTGACATTAGCTAGGATCTGATCCTCGAGATCTAGCAGGATGTGTCACTAGTCTTCTAGCGTGAAGAATGATGCCTCTGAAATGACAGAGATAGTTAAGGATCGACTTAGTAGCCAACGAGGTTTGCCTTTGGGGTCGAAGATTTCGCAAGATCGTGACGGATCAAAATTGTTCTTTCGAATTAGTGAGTCACATCTATACAGACTGTTGGTCAAAGAATATTGTGTTGTATCAATAAACGATAATCAGAGACGCATTGTGTGGCAAGTTACTTCGAGCACACGTGTTTCCCAGGATTGACTAGGGAATCGACGAGTTAGATCGTACAGTGCTGAGACTGATGCGTTCGGCAAGGGAGCGATTCGACTATTGAGAATCTATTGGGATTTAGTTCCAGGATCAGTATGTTCAACCTTGGGAGATTGGTATGAGCTGATGGTATTATCAGAGACACTGAGTTGAGTTATACCAGGTGCAATGACTGTCGAGTTTTGAGACGGAATAGGAAGCATTTCCATATGTCTGTGCACTGTGGAATGTCCCAGTCGAGCATATTGGTGGGAACTTTCCTTAGTCTTGATGTGTGTACAGTGATTGCGAGTATGTATAACTAACCAGAGGATGTTCATCGATTAAATTCATGAGGTGAATAACCTATGATCAAGATGATGTAAATCATCAGAGGCGTAATGACTTCTATTGTAATGTATGCGTGACTTCATAGGCCAATGGCTAGGAGATGATGTAGCGTCATGAATTTCAAGTGATGATAGTTATCATCAGGGCACAATGTTGAGGTTATACTAAGAAACGTGGACAGCAGAATGTACTAGACATGACGGTTTAAGTTCCCAGTATTCCTTGGAAAGCCGGTTGTGTTTCAGGGAAAGTGGGGAGGGTAACCAGTCTAGGGAACATTGCGAGCAGTTACGTTGAAGTATAGACTTGAATCCACTGGATTATCTTCAAGCGAGATTCATGTTAGAATGTGTCAGCACAATATTGGGATTAGTGTTTTCCTAACTAGAGGTGTTGAGCACCGAGAACTTTTGGAACCATTAAATTGTTAGTTTTGATTAGTGATTCTACGAATGCAGTAAAACCGGTCAGGTTATGACTTGGTCTTCGTCAGTATAAGATTTCCTTTGAGAAGATAATCTTGATCAAGCGGGTATTGTATCCTTCGTGGTCAGGAAGATTGTGGTCCGAGGGAAAGATGTATAAGTGTTACGATACGCTAGCGCAAGGGAAATTCGATTGTCGACCAGTAGCGCAGTAATTTTCAGCTGGGAAAATGTTAATGCGGTTCAGCATTAATGGAGCTTGCAGCGAATTCGACGGGAGTCTGAGTGTGTCAGAAGCTATTTCGACCAGACACTCGAGCAAGGGTTTCTTGTACGTTCTCGAGGTATTACCTTAGATTTCAAGGACAAAATATTTTAAGGGGGGAGAATGTAGTAACCCGTATCCAGAATTAGCGATTAATGAGTATATTAATCGTGTAATCATGTTTAGATTAAGTAAAACATGATTAAGGAAATTCCAAATGGGTTAACGGAGTCCAGAAATGGATTCAGGACACTCGAAAGTAGCCGGAAAGGTCCCGAAGGTCCGGAGGGTTCGGAAGCTCCGAACCAAGTCAGGAGGCTCCGAACTGGATCGGAGGATCCGAACTCAGGATCGGAGGCTCCGATCGAGATCGGAAGCTCCGTCGGCAAGATCGGACGTTCCGATCGGAACCAGGGCACACGTCATCACTTACGTCAGCAAGGTGACGTCATGGCTGACGTAATATTGGGCGATCGGACGCTCCGAAGGTGGGATCGGAGGTTCCGATCGTGTTCGGACGTTCCGAACCGGGTTCAGAGGCTCCGAACTCCGTCTATAAATAGGGGGCCGAGATTTCATTTTCAAGTGCACCTTTCCCTCTCTTCTCTCTGATTCCTAAGCCTTCTAACTCAGATCTAGGGAGTTCTAGGCATCCTATTGGGAATCCGGAAGTGGCATAGCGATCCAGGCGTCGAGGCGGAGCTGTGGCCTAGTTTTGAGGCAATTGTCATCAGCGGGCTGACGACGGACGCAGGTATAGCTATGGTCTCCTTAAATTATTTAGGAGTATGCAATAGCTTAGTTCAGGCTTTTAGAGCTTAATTATTGATGCATGGGTATTTGCATTGTAGAGCTGATATAGGCTTGGAACCTAGAGTTGGACTGCTAGGAACTGCCTGTAGTAAGGTACGTAAGTACAGACTGAGATTGCCAGCGGGTTTTGCATGCTTATATGTTTCCTTTTGTATGTCATTTATTATGCAGCATATGCATATCATATTGTGTCTGTCCATCTTGTGAGATGAGCCACGTAGGGTCGCTCAGCCCTGTCTGGACGGTTGATGTCTAGTGCTCAGTGACTGACGGGTCATGAGAAGTTAGCATCTGGGGACACAGTCCACGTCCTGTAGGAATGAGCAGTGTACGCAGGGTTTGCTCCCCGGGTTGTACCACTCATGTCCTAGGCGCCTTTATTAAGAAGTTATATACAGTTATCCCAGATATGGATACCCTATCATTTGCATGCATCATATTTGTATGTTTTACCCAGTGCTTTCGTATTGAGCTTAGAGCTCACGTCCAGTCTTTCTGTATATTTGGACACCCTATTCGACGGGGCAGGTGTAGGTGCAGGATTGAGCACCTGGAGCTTGGAGTAGCCAGTGATCAGTGAAGACAACAGGATTAGCTGTATGTTTTGCCTTTAGGCTATTTATTCGATTTGGTTGTATAAATCGAATTTATTTAACCGGTTGTATTCTGCCGGTCTATTTTTATTTAAGTCTTCCGCAGCGATTTATTTAATGCATGTTTAATTATGCTCTTAACTCTGATTAGGTAGCGGATCCGGGTAGGGTCGCTACACACAGGGCTCGACAAAATCCAACGAATCTGTACGGAGGCAAAGAAGATCAACGACGATGATCAAAACTCAATAGCCAAAGTTCTACAACTCAAAAATGGTTCAAAATCTCTAAAACTTAAACCGGCGGCATAACGGCTATAAAATGATCAAACCGGAAACGCAGACAACAGTACAATATCAATATCAATATCAACTCATATCAATGTTAATACAACCAAAATGGCTCAAACCCAACAAATCTCAAAACTAGATTTCCAAAAATTGCTTCCAAAAATCATAACAAATCCGAATGACGCTCTAATTCAAAATCGACTGAGAATAAACGATCAGAACTCTGTCAAGTACAACATACTCAAAAATCAATCGATTCTAACAATATCAAAAAATTATAATGTATCTGATCATAAAAAAAATTACGATAAAACAGAGCTCTTGCTGCAGTGATTGCTAAACTGCCTTCAAAAATAAATTCCAACGGCCGGATCGAGCTCGGACTGAATTCTGAAAGCTTGAGAAATGGTTGGAGGCGTAACAATGGAAGGTAACCGGCTAGGGAAGAAGATGAGTGAAGGAGAATAGTCAACCAAGACAAGATAATATATTAAACTCCAATTTTGCACTTTAGTCCCTAAAATTTCCAAAATTTGCAAAATAGACCCCGATCAATAAAAAGTCGGCTCTTGAAGTCTGGAAACTCTGATTATCTCAAATAATCTCAATTAAGATAAAATCGGGGCATTACAATTTTCCCCTTCTAAGAAGAGATTTCGTCCTCGAAATCAATAAGAATCACAACTCATAAGATAGAATAAAGAACAAAAGACAATAAGAACTCACGTCATCCGAATAACTCAGGGAAACGTTGTCTCATGTCGGATTCTGTCTCCCAAGTAGCTTCCTCGACTCCGTGACGGTTCCACTGCACTTTCACCAACAGAATCAACTTGGTTCTGAGCTGTTTCTCTTTCCGATCGAGGATCTGAATTGGTCACTCAAAATAACTCAGAGTCTCGTCTAACTCGGCTTCGTCAGGCTGAAGAATGTGAGAAGGATCTGTATGATACTTCCACAGCATAGAGACGTGAAAAATGTTGTGAATACCAGATAAAGACGGAGGAAGTGCAAGTCTGCAGGCAAGATTACCCAACTTCTCCAGAATCTCGTACGGCCCGATGAATCTCGGAGATAACTTTCCTCTCTTACCAAATTTGACAGTACCTCTGAAAGGAGAAATCTTAAGGAAAACTCGGTCTCCCTGCTCAAAACTCAGAGGTCTACGTCTAACATTTGCATACTTCGCCTGTCTATCCTGAGCTGACTTCATTCTAAACTGAATGATCTTAACTTGCTCTGCCATAACTCAATGCATATCCGGTCCCAAATTAGGTGACTCGGACAAATCATCCCAAAACAACGGAGATCGGCACTTCTTGCTGTACAATGCCTCAAGCCATACCGACACTCGCTTGGAAACTGTTGTTGTAAGAAAACTTGACAAGAGGCAAAGAATCTTTCCAACTAGTGCCAAAGTCTAGCACTACTGCTCGAAGCATATCCTCTAACGTTTGGATAGTCCGTTTTGACTGTCCATCGGTCTGAGGATGATAGATAAGCTTTACTCAGATGCAAAAGAGTACCAAGTGCCTCCTGTAGACTGTGCCAAAAGTGCGAAGTGAATCTAGGGTCTCGGTCTTAAACGATCGACTTCGGCACTCCATGCAATCTCACAATATTGCTAACATACAACTCAGCCATCTGATCATGACTATACGTCATCCTGTATGGAATGAAGCAAGCAGACTTCGTCAATCGTTCGATCACTACCCAAATAGTATCGCATCCTCGAACAGATCGCGGTAGCTTCGTGACAAAATCCATAGAGATGTGATCCAACTTCCATTCAGGAACAGATAGACTATGAAACAGACCACCTGGTCGCTTCCTCTCTGCTTTCACTTGCTGACAGTTCAAACATCGAGATACAAACCTCGCAACATCGCTCTTTATTTTCTTCCACCAAAACTGGTTCTTCAGATCGTTATACATCTTCCGACCCCCAGGATGAACACTGAACCAACTGCAATGAGCCTCTCAGAGAATACACTGTCTTAACTCCGAAATATCAGGCAAAACAATACGGTTATTCACAAACAAACCTCATCTCTAACCTGGAATTCAGACTGATGCCCGGATCTGACTTTCTCTAATTACACCTGAATGCTCGAATCAGACTTCTGTGCTTCTTTGATCGCAATAAACAACTCCAGCTCGGCTTGAATAGAAAATACTCTGACAGTCCTCCTATCTATTTCAAACTCTAAACCAAAAGTGCAACAATCATCGATCAACTGAGAAACACCGATAGTAGAAAGAGATAAAGAACAAAGCTTCCGGCTCAAGGCATCTGCAACTGCATTCGACTTTCCCGGATAATACTTGATTTCATAGTCGAAATCCTTCAATAGATCTAACCATATTCTCTGTATCATATTCAGCTCTGCCTGTGAAAATAAGTACTTAAGACTCTTATGATCAGAAAAGATCTCGAAAGACTCACCATACAGATAGTGACGCCAGATCTTCAAAGCAAATATAATTGCAGCTAGTTCAAGATCATGAACCGGATAACGAGTCTCGTGTGGCTTCAGCTGCCTCGATGCATACGCTATAACATGATTATGCTGCATAAGAACACAACCCAAGCCTCGGTTAGAAGCATCACAATAGACTGTGAAACCTCCAGTACCTTTCGGAATAGAAAGAATCGGAGCACTGGTCAGTCTCTTCTTCAGACCAACAAATCTAGCCTCACAATCTGCAGTCCAGATAAAAGGCGCATTCTTCTGAGTCAGCTGGGTAATTGGCATGACAATAGATGAGAATCCATAGATGAATCGGCGATAATAACCAGCTAAACCAATAAAGCTTCGGATCTCAGGTACTGATGTCGGTGTAGGCCAATTCATAACCGCTTCAATCTTGCTGGGATCGACATAAATCCCATCTCCTGAAATAATGTGACCGAGAAAAATAACTCGATCCAACCAGAACTCACACTTAGACAGTTTGGAAAACAACTGCTCAACTCGCAAAATCTGCAAGATGGTCATCAAATGTTCTGCATGGTCAGTACGGTTCTTCGAGTAGATAAGAATATCATCGATGAAGATAATGACAAACTCATCTAAATAGCGCTGAAAGATTCGGTTCATCAAACCCATAAAAACTGCTAGAGCATTAGTCAAACCGAACGACATGACTCTAAACTCGAAATGACCATACCTCATTCTGAATACGGTCTTAGGAACATCTTCCTCACGCACTATCAGCTAATGATACTCTGACCTCAGATCAATCTTTGAATAGACAGAAGAACCCTGCAGCTAATCAAAAACTTCATCTATTCGGGGTAAAGGATACCTGTTCTTGACTGTAGCCTGATTCAGTTGACGGTAGTCAATATAGAGCCGCATAGAACCATCCTTCTTCCGAACAAACAGAACAGGAGCACCCTAAGGTGATACACTAGGTCTGATGTATCCCTTGGCAATCAAATCCTCAAGCTGCTCCTTCAATTCTCTCAATTCATTCGGTGCCATAGGATACGGAGCTTTGGAAATAGGTTGAGTACCTGACACTAAATCGATGCTGAATTTGATCTCTCGAATAGGCGGCAATCCAGGAACATCTTCTGGAAAAACATCAGCAAAATCTCTAACCACTGGTATATCAGCCAATTCAGGGCTAGATTTCAGTACATCAACTGCATAAACCAAAAATCCCTCTGCACCTCTCTGTAACAAACGAATCATAAATAACACTGAAATAAAAGGAATTCTAGATCGAGAACCCTTACCTAAGAATTTCCACTCATCTGCCATTTCAGGTATGAATCTGACAACCTTCAGAAAACAATTGACGGTTGCCCTGTACTTGGTTAAAGCATCTATACCAACTATGCAGTCAAAATCGGACAGCCCAAGTACAATACAGTCGAACTCTAACAAATTTCCCTCAAAACAGATTTCACAGTTCCTGACTAATCTGACAGAAACAATTCCCCCACCCAAAGGTGAAGTAACAGCTAATACAGTAGGCAACAACTCAGTTGGAAAAGCATGAAATAACACAAATTTCTCAGAGATAAATGAATGGGAAGCACCTGTATCTATCAAAACATGAGCAGAATAACCGAAAATCGAATAGTTACCTGCTATAACATCGTCCGGTGCTGTCTGAGCCTGATCCTCTGTCAAACAAAGACTCGTGTCTGCTGTCTCGGAGGCTGGTTTGCACTAGGGTTACCTCCCTATTTGTTCTGCTGCTGAGGCTGGAAGGAGTGAACCGCAGAAGACTATCTCTTAGGATGTGTTGTAGGTCTAGATGAACACCCACTCTGAGCTCGGTCTCTACTACGCTTAGGGGTGCAAATGAACTGAACCTGTTCGTGAGCTTTACGAGCCCGCTCGATAAATATTTGATTCGTATTCGAGCTTAACAAACTCGAGCTGAATTCGAACATGTTTGAACTTTTTTTCGAGCCTAGCTCGAGCCGAAATTTTACTGTTCGATAGTTCGCGAATAGTTTGCGAACCTTAATATTTAATTAATATAATATAATTATATAATAAATATATATACATTTCGAACTTTTTTCGAACATTTCGAGCTTTTTGAACCATAATATCCGAATAATTCATGAATAGGTTTGAATATTTCGAGCCAAACTCGAACTCGAACTTCATTTCGAGCCAAACTCGAGCCAAAATATTTGAAATTATTGAACTTCGAATCGAGCTCGAACTCGAATATACTCTTATCGAGCCGAATTCGAGCCTTAAAATTTTACCATTATTCGGCTTGATTCGGTTCGTTTGCACCTCTAACTATGCTGAGGGCACACATTAGAAAAGTGTCCCGGTTGCTGACAGGTGTTGCAGTTCCCAAAGACTCCTACACACTGATCTGGTGAGTGTCTACCTCCACACTTGTTGCAATACAAAGATGATGATCCAGAACTCTGTCCTGAACCGAACTGCTTGGAACCACTGGAACTAGAAGAACTGTTCCCATGCCTCTTGAACTATTTCCCACTTGCTTTGTATTGATCCTTTCTGTTTCCCCCAATGCTTCCACCTTCATACCTCTGCTGTTGGTTCTAATACTGAGGTGGCTGATTCTGATACTCAGATGGTTGGTTCTGAGACTGTCTCTGCTACTGAGGTACCAACTGATTTCCTCTCTGTCTCCACAAACCCGCTTCATCTCCCTTTGCTCTATTCATGGCATCCGCAAAGTTATCAGGTCTAGCAGTGTTTACCAACGTGAAAATGTCAGGATTCAAGCCGTTTATGAACTGATCGGTTTTGGCTTCTTCACTATCGGCAATGTGCGGTGCAAAACGCAACAAGCTGTCGAAATTGGCTACGTACTCAATGTTCAGATTTCCTTGACTCAGATTGGCAAACTCGGCTCCCTTATCCTTTCGATACGAAACTGGGAAAAACCGCTTATAAAACTCAGTTTTGAAAAGAGACCAAGAAACAACTGTACCTCGATTCTCCATGGATCTCTTTGTCGTGATCCACCAGTTCTTAGCAACACCACTAATCTGATGAATGACTAACCTAGTTCGGCGGTCGTCAGAGTAATCAAGGGAATCAAACAACTGGTCAATTTCGTCCAACCAGCTCTCACAGTCAACCGAATTCTCTGTACCTAGGAACAAAGGCGGATTAAACGACTGAAACCTCTTCATCAAGGTTTCCATAGGATTCGCAGTAGCATCCAACTGATCGACTTCAGTACTAGCTTGCTCAGTCGTAGGAATAACTGGAGGTGGGTTTCTGTTAATAACTCGACAAGGACCCATCTGATAATCAAAGGTTAGGACACAAGATATCTCAATCGCTACAATTTGGGGCCCCTTACACCGCTCAGAATACCGGATACCAGTCGATAACAGAAACAATCATATCTCAAGTAGATCATACTTTATAAATTAAATCACATAAGCATGTAATTCAACTAATTCTCAAATAATAAAGCATGCTCGCATGGAATTAAATAAAAGTTAAATAACTCAATCACATGCGAGGAGCCAATACACACAGACTCGATCTACCTCGCTTACTCTAGTTCAACCAAGAACTTATTGCTCTGATACCACTTAATTTGAGATCTCGGTTCTAAACAACTAATCTCGGATTAAACAACAAATAAGCATACAAGATTCAAGACTAAAAGTAAAAGAATATTTTTAAAAAGGGGGTGCGCTCGGTCTGCTAAAAACTGCAGACTGGGCGCCTCCAAGATCCTAAACCCACTGTTTTGCTCAACAGGGGTTGCGCTCGGTCTGCTAAAAACAGCAGATCGATCGCGGCCAAAAAAGCAAACTTTCTGGTTTGCTCAAAAAGGGGGCGCTTGGTCTGCTAAAAACAGCAGACCGTTCGCACCCTGCACCAAAACAAAAAAACCAGAAATCAACTAGCCAACTCAATCAAAAAGTCATTCAATACATTCAAACCATAAAAATGCATTACAATCACCGATTCTCCAAATAATACATGAAGTTCTAGAGTCTATCAGTTGCTCAGAAAGATAGAACATGCAAAGACAACATTCTAACATAAGGCTCGCATAATCAATACGACAAAACAACGAAGTTCGATATCTAAACATGTTATAACATAACTAGATTGACATGCTGAAATCGACTTTTAAACCGAGTCCCACGACTAACTCTCCCTCTTGATGCTAACCAGGCCTTCGCTGACTTGATCCCACCCCTCCTGTTGCCAAGTACACATACAAAACAAAGCAACAGCTGGATAACACCGGTGAGAATGATATTCCCAGTAAAAGCAACATAACAAGTAATACAACAACAAACATGCTTTCAAGTCAACAACGTAATCAACAACAACGTAACAAAATGCATATCTTTAAATCGGGATATCAATTTTGATAAACGAAGGATTGCTGCTGTGCTTTTGGGATCCCGAGGATGAGATCACGTAACGAATCACCGACTCTCCCAATCGAGGTGCTTTCACGTATCTCATACCTCTAGACTTTGGTGCGACTATGAGGAGTATGCTGATACTAGGTGAACTTCTACAACCCAGGCCACTCATAACATAGCCCCCAAAACGAATAATTAAAAAGGGATGTTCTGCCCGCTGAAACAATGGTTTGGCTCAAGATGAATGCATAAGAAACACAACACATAAGCCATATAACAAAACTCAAATAACAACCAAATACAAGTTCCACATGCTAGAACAAGTTAATGCAATATGTGATTTTTAAGGGAAAACTCAAGAACTAAGCTGTTTCTAGTATGCTATCCCGTTAATGATTACTGCTTTTACCTTTTAATGAAAGTATCTCCAACTCTGGATAAGCTACAACAAAAGATTATATCAGAAACTATACAACCTATCAACAACATCGGCTCAAGGAAATCTTTTTACCGTTCTTCGTCCAACTCTTGACGATCAAATGCTGCTAACACAGGGCTCGACAAACTCCAACTAATCTGTACGGAGGCAAAGAAGATCAACAAAGATGATCAAAACTCAATAGCCAAAGTTCTACAACTCAAAAATGGTTCAAAATCTCTAAAACTCAAACGGGCGACATAACGACTATAAACTGATCAAACCGGAACTGCAGACAACAGTACAATATCAATATCAACTCATATCAATGCTAAGACAACCAAAAAGGCTCAAACCCAACAAATCTCAAAACTAGATTACCGAAAATAGCTTCCAAAAATCATAACAAATCCGAATGATGCTCTTATTCAAAGCCGACTGAGAATAAACGATCAGAACTCTGTCAAGTACAATATACTCGAAACTCAATCGATTCTAACAACATCCAAAAATTAGAATGTATCTGATCGTAGAAAAACTTATGATAAAACGGAGCTCTCGCTGCAGTCATCGCTAAACTGCCTTCAGAAATAAATTCCAACGGCCGGATCGAGCTCGGACTGAATTCTAAAATCTTGAGAAATGGTTGGAGGCGTAACAATGGAGGGGAACCGGCTAGGGAAGAAGATGAGTGAAGGAGAATAGTCAACCAAGACAAGATAATATATTAAACTCCAATTTTGCACTTTAGTCCCTGAAATTTTCAAAATTTACAAAATAGACCCCGATCAATAAAAATTCGGCTCTTGAACACTAGAAACTCTGATTATCTCAAATAAGCTCAATTAAGATAAAATCGGGGCATTACACAAAGGATAAGACCGTGGGTAAGGGTAAAATTACTCATGGTAACATTATCATTAATGATGTATTGCTTGTTGATAACTTATGCTATAATTTGATCAGTATTAGTCAACTATGTGGTAATGGTTACACTGTTGAATTTCACAAGCACACATGCATGATCAAATCTAGTAATGGTGATATTATGTTAATCGGACTAAGAGAACAAAACACTTATAGGCTAAATTGGCAAAGTGAACAACCGTTAGTTCCTACATGTTTCGTTGCTCAAAATGATAAGCAGTGGTTATGGCATAAACGGCTCAATCATTTAAATTTTAAGTCCATTAAACATCTGAGCAAACATTATTTGGTTCTTGGCCTGCCCAAAGGTGATTTTAAAAAGAATAGAGTTTATTCGGCTTGTCAGCAGGGCAAACAAGTGAGAGCTACTTTTAAAGCCAAAGGGTGCATATCTTCTTCTAAATGCTTAGACCTGTTACACATAGATCTATTTGGTCCTATACCGGTCAGGAGCTTAGGGGGAATGAGATATACCTTAGTGATTGTGGACGATTACTATCGTTTTACTTGGGCAACTTTCTTATCGTCCAAAGATCAAACAACTTCTCACCTGATATAGATTTTTAAACGTTTGCAAAATGAGAAATGTACTGGGATAGATCGGATCAGGAGTGATAGAGACACTGAATTTTTAAGCAAAACCCTTGAATCTTATCTAGATGACCTGGAATCAATCATGAGTTATCTGCTGCTCGGACCCCACAACAAAATGGTGTTGCTGAAAGAAGAAACCGAACTCTTAAGGAGGCAGCTAGAACTATGATTGCTGATTCTAATGTATCTCAAAGACTTTAGGCAGAGACAATTAACACAGCATGTTACACTCAAAACAGATCTATAATTAACAAGAAGCACAACAAATCACCATATGAGATCTGGAATGACACAAAACTTGACGTTTCATATCTTAAAGTATTTGGCTGTACATGCTTCGTTCATGATAACGGAAAATACCGCTTAATGGCTTTTGATGCAAAAGCAGAAGAAGGCATATTCGTTGGATATTACTCAGTCAGTCGAGCTTGCAAAGTGTTTAAAAAAAGATCACTGGCGGTAGAGGAAACTATTCATGTTATTTTTGATGAAGCTACTGTATGTGCAGAAAAGTCTCAAACCAACATCAAAGATCTAGCAAATAGGCTAGAATCAACTGTTCTAGTTAATGAAAGTGATAGTGATGATCTTCCTATCACAAGGGATGAACCAGAAGAAGTAATCATCCAACCCACTGAAGGAAGAATAGATCAAGATCATGACGAACAGAGAATTAAAGAAGAAATCATTGAACCAGATAACACTGTCAGGAATGAGGATGAACCCTTTTTCCAGCCGTCATCGTTTCTCTGTCCCTTTGTCGTCGCCGACCGTCGCCTAGTCTCCTTCCCGCTTGTGACAAGTCACAAACTAAATTCCGCCTGCCGTCAATGGCCGAGTGGTGCCGACAACCATAGCTTTCCTCACAAAAGGTATTCTTGCATATGTCCTCACAAAAGGTATTCTTTGCATTTTTTTGACGGTTTCTTTGTGGGTTTTGATTATAAAAATATTCTTTATATATATATATATATATATATATATATATATATATATAATATGCCTAACATCACATTGTAAATTGATGATAAGATTATCAAGTTAATTGTTCCTCTTCACGAAAGTGTTAGTGTCAATACATTAGGATTTTCACTAGATATTTGAATTTAGAAGAGCAAAAATTGAAACATGGATGATATTGATATATACATGTGTGTGTATTTACTATTTAGCAATGATGGAAGATGAAGAATGAGAAAGAGTAGAATTAATGAGAGTTCAAGCCCAACAGTCATTAGGCATAAAATAATTAAATTACAAACAAACTTTAATTTTCCCCTCCTTTTCTTTTTACAGCTGCACAATAATAAAGAATAGAAAGAGAGAAATCTTGCGCCTGGGAACCTACAAATTTCTCGCCGGAATTAATAAAATTCCCCGAAAAATTCTTTCCAAAGAAAAAGAAAAAAGAAGAAAAGTTAAAAAAACTGTGATGAATTTGAGAAATTCATCTCTTTTGTGTTTCCACTTTGGTTGAATTTGAATTGGAAAGCGAATCCATTGAAGTGGTTTCAAGTTCTTTTGTATCATACAACCCTAGTTTCGACGAAAATCTACTGTTCGAGAGGTTGGAATCCAACAGTGAAGCTAATTGTTCTATGGATTATTCTGATCAAGATTTGTTGGATGAGGATAATAATATGCACTAAACTGTTCCGTGTTTCACATTAAAAATTGAAGCTATTTTAGTTGCCACATTCAGATTTTGGATAATTTATTGTTTTTGAATTTGCTTTTGTATATCCACATTTGTGTTCTTTTTTTCCCTCTTATTTTGCACTAGTAATATAATCACTTTTGATTCTCTTGTTCACCATTTTTCCTCATCAGGACAGCCTGGCTTTCCCTCTTTTTTGTGCTTAGTGGAATGTGGATGAATAAATAATACTTCTGGAGGCATTTTGCATCTTTTTGCTGATTTAAATTTTTATTTTGGTTATTGTAAATTTTAAATGTGGATTTGAATTGGAGAATAGAATGTAGAGAGATAATAGACGAAACTCATGATACATGTGGCTTGGCCAATTGGGTCGAAGTCCATGGGTAAATTTCCTGAGGACCAAAATTTAGTTTAGAGTGTAGTCATCTTTCCTTGTATAACTGAGAGAATATTATTATTATGGGGATAAATATGGTAGAGGAAATCACTCCAGCTAAATCACAATTAAAAAATCATAGTTGATTTCAGATTTTTCAGATCAAAGTGTTTGCCAACTCGTCATTGTTATATCAAATAGAAATAATGTTTTCAGTTATTATGTCCTATTATGGTGCGCGTACATCTCAGTATACACTTAAAAAATTATTTTGTTCACATCACTAAGTTTATGCTTCCTTGAACAATTCTTATGGATCATTATGTTATTGAGGAGGACAGGTTTGTTTCCATGTATTAGTAAGGATGTGCTTATCTCGCAGATCATGACATTTATGGACTAAGTGATTGGAGTAAAGTCGCAGAACATGTAGGAACAAAAAGTAAATCACAATGTATTGATCATTATAACATGATGTATATGAACTCCCCATGCTTCCCTCTTTCGGTATGCTACATTTTTACTTTAAAAAGGTCAGTTCAACAATATAACCTTAAAAATAGTTTGATGCTGAATTCTCTAAGATGTCGTATGTCATGGAAAAGAACAAAGAGGAGCTCCAAGATATGGCCCGAGGACTCAGTGAAATCAATAAAGGTCAGCACATTCTGTTAAATCTTTTTCTAACTTGAACTAGATAAACTTGCTAGAGGAGAACTACAAACTCATAAAATATCCTGCCTATGTGTTCATTTGTTAACATGGTAATCTGTTCAAGAGAAACATGGCTTATTTATTCCTTCTCACAGTGAATAGACGTGACTCTTTCTTTCAGGTTATTTTCTTCATTTTATGTTTTTACAAAACTTACAAACTTTGCCAAGTTTAACGAATGGTTCCAAATTTGGTAGGCTGGGGCCAGCCATGTTGTGAGAATGTAGTCGTCTAGGTCTGTGGATGTCCTGACGTTGTGGAGATCCTTTAGTGACTAGGTTGTGAGTTCATAGGGGTACATGCTCTGCAGGAGGTGAAATAATTTAATTTCCATTTTGTATAAATTGTAGAAAACTGTTTAAATTTACTTCCTAGCGGCTTATATTTTGATGATTCATGATATGATAATAAAGATTTCACAACGAGTCCATTTATTATGCTTAAGCTTATATTTTATATCTCCAAATTTAAGATGTATTCAGTGGAGAGCAAAAACAACACATGGCGAGATGTTTCTGTGAAAGAATTGTTTGGATATAATTCCAAGAGGCGAGATTTACAGATTGAATATGATAATGATGCCGAGAAACTACTGGCTGATATGGAATTTAAGGATAGCAAACACAGACACTGAGCCCTTTTTGAAACGAGAGATGTTGCATGT
Organism: Henckelia pumila; assembly: GCF_033568475.1. Taxonomy (NCBI): domain Eukaryota; kingdom Viridiplantae; phylum Streptophyta; class Magnoliopsida; order Lamiales; family Gesneriaceae; genus Henckelia; species Henckelia pumila. Next base: position 87,286,954 of record NC_133122.1, read on the forward strand.
ATACGATAGAAGGTAAATTTTAGTTTCTTGTTTGTTTCTCTATATTTCTTGAGTTGCATTATTTTCTTGTTCTTGATATATTCTTTCCCCTCTTTATGCACACAATCCAGTTGATTCCTGGCTCACATGTCATAAATAAACTGTCAATGAATTTTCTTTGACTTTGATTTCTTTGGTTTTTTATTTGAATTGGAACTGTAGCAGGAGTTTCAGGCCTTGACTACGGTTCCTCTGTTTCTATTCTATAGGAGTTGATTCTCTGCTAGCTTCTGTTCACTTTGTAAGATTCTTGTGTTCTGAAATTTGCTACTAGATTTTACTACAGATATAGCTTTTTAGTTGGGAAGTAATAATTACAATGTCGCCGAGTTTACCTCAAGAGTTACAACACCGTAAGTTTCTAATTTTATTTAGATTTAATCGTCTACTAGATTTTACTACAGATATAGCTTTTTAGTTCTATGATGAAAACGAACATATGCAAGTAATGTATGCGTACAGTTCATTTATTTTGGGAGGACCTGGCCGTGTCAATGCGCTGGGGACCCAGATCTAAGCTATTAAATTATTATTAGATTGGAATCAATTATTTACGCCTCTAATTTTGAACATGGGCATTTTCATGTGAATTAATTATTATTCATGAAACTAGCAGATGACATTTACATATTCTATTGGATTTTGGTTAAAGATTGTTGGAAAACTGGCGAGTTCCCAGACCAATTACGATTGATACCCGGTGCAGCGGAAGTTTAAAAATTTTTCATGGAACGTTTCCATGGTATGGGTATCAACCGTTCATCGATTGAATTACGTGTGTGTAAAATTTAAATAACAATTAAATAAATTTTACCTCAAATCTCGCAACGAGATTAATGGACACCAACAGAACAATTCTGCTCTTGTTGTCTCTCCCTGGAACCGATGAACGCCTTCAATCAGGTCCACGAACAGAGGTTTAATCCCTCTGATAGATTGCACTAGAAAATCTATCAGAAGTTTTCTGCGAAGAGAATACACGAATTTGATTCGTTATTCCTTACTGCGATTCAAAATCACAGACCGGAATTTCTCGGGCAGAGCAAGGAGGGGGCGGCCGAAATATGTTTGAGAGAGAGGGTAGGGTTTTCGAAAATTGCTCTCAAAATAATGACCTGTTGTGTGTAATTTCTGTACTGAAATAACTTATTTATAATGCAGGCCACTAACACCTTAGGGCCCATTAGTCATAAGCTGGGGCCCGACAAGCAAAGCCCGCTCGTTCAGAAATTAATATAAAATTCATCGTGACTCCGATTGATGAAACGATTTCACCAATGTGCACAGAAACCATTTCTGCACGTTTTAAAGTCAAAATAAATTTTCCTGAATCCGAATTCAGTGGTTTCCAAAAATGTCCATCCCTATGTCATTTTAGGAAATCCTACTCCCTTACTCTTATTTAAGAAGTCCAACTCCTTAGTTCATTAAATTTAACTCTTTAAATTTAACTATCTCAACGGGGATTAAAACTCCATTACACTGTGTGACCCTCAATGGTTCAGGGATACAGCTAGCCGTGGGCTCACAACTCCTTGTGACTCGGAACAACACTTTCCGACTTGCCCAACGAATCATGGTAAAGCGCCTAGCAACATCGCCCCATGATTCCCTAGGTATCACTGATAGTGCCTACAAGAACCAGTAGATTTTGGTTAGCGTACAGTACGGTCCCTTCATCCATATATCCCGATCGAATCAACAACCATTGGTATATCGAGAGTCGCTCAAGATTCGATAACTATGCAATACATCTTGAAGATCAAATTAGTGACATCGCATGTGCTACTAAGAAACCATTTCTTAAATCACATCAAGTACTCTGGCCAGAGATTTGTCACACTAATATCTCCTCAGATCGCATAGGATATCCACACTCGCAAGTATGTGGTGAATCCTTGACAACAATGCATTGACTCCTATATGTGTCGTAACTGTACCCAATCTCGACACCTGATGACCCCCTCAGAGTCGGTAAACGAGTCAAAGCACAGTACTAGCATATAGAGTCTCCATGATGTTTCAAGTCGTAAGGACTAATGGTGTACAACCAAAACCGCGGACTTTATCCACTCGATAAGTGATAACCACTTGGAAAGTCCGGATAGGGTAGTTCGACTATTCATCCTATGAATATCCATTTGCATGCTTCGAACATCTCCATGTTCCCTACCAATGAAACGTGGTACTCCGCATCGCAAATGCTAGTCTCAAACTCGAGCGATCCTTATCCTTATTATCGGACGGCTCAATCGACTAGGAACGGTTTTAGAATATACAGTGACTATAAGATGTATTTCATGATAGACATCTCCAAAGATAGTGTGAGAAAGAGACAATGAAATGTTGGTTAAAGATAGTGTGAGTTTCTTAATTCGTAGTTACTGTTCTCTGCCGCCAAATATGTGATTAAGTTTATTTTTCATTTTGATCTATTCATATTTGTTTTATGTTTGTTTTTATTTTTAATAATTTACAGTATAGAGTTACGAATTAAAAGAAAAGAGATTGTTGCGGCTTTTATGAAAGCTCAGGATGCTAACATGTGCTGAATGGAAGAATCAAAGTTTTTCGAGATTAAAACATAGTTTTTTTTTTCTAGTGTTCTTTGATTTAGAGTTCGATTATTTTTTATATTTGAATGATTTATAATATTGGAAAATTGTATATTAAATTTTATTTTACAAATTTTTGAATTTTGAGTGATTTATAATATTAAAATTTGTGAATTAAAATTTTTTTTTTGTTTTTTATCCGAAAAATACAACGCTTTTTAAATGTTGTCGTATGGGATTTAAAGCGTTGTTAAAGCCAGTGTTGTAAAAAAATTCGCTCAACTACAACGCTTTTTATGCGTTGTCTTATTCAGAAAAGACAACGCATAAAAAGCGTTCTCGTTGAGAAAAAGCGTTTTTTTTTTGAGAAAAGACAACGCAGAAAAAACGTTGTCGTTGAGCGGACTTTTTTACAACACTAGCTTTAACAACGCTTTTTTAGCCACATAGACAATGCTTGCGTTGTCGTTGAAAAAAAGCGTTTTCTTTTTGAGAAAAGACAACGCAGAAAAAACGTTGTCGTTGAGCGGACTTTTTTACAACACTGGCTTTAACAACGTTTTTTTAGCCACATAGACAACGCGAAAAAAGCGTTGTCTATGACCTTTTTTCTTGTAGTGAGATAATAAAGCATACTCGAATGGAATTCAAATAATCAAATAAGGAGTTCAATCACATGTGAGAATTCTAGTCAAGCGGAGTCGATATACCCCGATTACTCTAATTCAGTCCAAGAATCTTATCGCTCTGATACCATTTAATGTAAGATCTCAATTCTAATCATCTAATCAGGAATTAATCCTATCGGTATTCAACAAAAGATCCAAAAGAAAAATCAGTAATAAAAAAAAATTTTAAATAGTGCCTCGCTCGATCGGTAGAATTCAACCAATCGAGCGAGCAAAAAGTTTCAAACATACTGCCCGAGGGAATTTTAGATCCGCTCGATCGGTAGTATTCAACCGATCGAGTGGGCTCCCTAATTCAAAAACAGAAACTTAGCATATTCTCCATCGCTCGATCGGCCAATCTCGATCGGCCAAATCCTACCGATCGAGCGATGACAGTACAGGTCTAGAATACAACAGAAAATTCACCAAGTTCAAGTCCAATATTCTTTCAATAAATAACGAGGTACACAATACATGCAACAACACCATACAACCTCAATATTCGAACATTCCTTACAATCGAAACAAGAAGGTTTGATTTCTAAACATGATTTCAAAACATAAACTAGATTAGCATGCTTTCGACTTCTATCATCGAAGTCCCACTTCTAATCCTCAACCTCGATCTATCCCTGACGTCTCTGTTTTGATCCTGTCCCACCTGTTGCCAAGTACACATACAAAACAAAGCAACAGCCGGATAACTTTGGTGAGAATAAATCCAAGTAAAAGAAACACGACATTCAATATCAATTATCATATCAATATCATGATATGACTTACATAGGATTCAATAACGATAAAGATGAGATGCATGTCTTCAAAAGTTTGGGATTATCAAAATCAGATAATCAAAAGAAAATTCATTCGTTCGGTTGGGATCCCGAGGCCAAGATCTCATGACTGACCACCGACTCACCTATCGGGGTGGGGTCACTTATCTCTAACCTCTAGACTTTGAGCGACATGTAAAATGTCTTCTGCGCTCTGGGCGAAATCCACGACCCAAGCCACTCAATTATAGTTCCCAAAATGTCTAATTCGATTCGGGCGGTTTTGCCCTTTCAAAATAAAGGTAAAGACTCAATATGAATGCAATACAATTTGATATGCATGCAACTACATTTATGAAGTCACATATGAGCACATAGTCAAACAAAACTCATTCAATATAAAATAACATGAAATATGTGATTTTAGGGGAAACTCGAGCTTCGAAATAATTATCGAGTTATCATTCCCATTCGATCGATGTTCTCTTATACCTTATTCGCTTCAAAGGTACTCCAATATGTAATTCAAATAACAAGGATATAATCAATATTCAAATCAAACTCATTCAACCAAAAATAGGTAAAACTCATTACCACTCGATCACTTCTTCTTTTATTCAAATCCTGCTAACTCCGGACTCGACGGCCTTCACATGAATCTGAAATGAAGCCAAGTAGATCAATAACGACACTCAAACTTCAACAAATACGATTCGATCAATTCAAACTATTCGATAACCAAAATTCAAACCGACGGCATATCGGCTATAAACTGACAAATCCGAAAACACAGACATCAATCCAATAACTCATTCGGCTCATAACAACTTCAATATCATCAAAACAAATTAAACCCATCAAATCCCTAAGGCTCATTTTCGAAAATCATAAGAAATTTCATAACAACTCCAATCGTCAATATTTCTCTGAACCGTTTTAGATATACCGTCACAGCTATCTCAAGAACAACATAACTGAAACTCAATCGATTTTAACAATATCTGAAAATCAAAGTCTAGCTGATCGAAGAAAAACTTACGATATAATGAAGCTCTCTCTGTTGTGATCGCTAAACTGCCTTCAGAAATAAATTCCAACAGACGGATCGTGCAAAAGAAGAAATCAGAAAGCTTGGATCACGTTTGAAGCTTCTTCAATAGTGGGAGGCGTGATGGAGAGGAGAAGTAAAGGAGAAGACAAGTCAAAGGAAGCTTAAATATCTAACAAATCCCAAATTTACATTTTAGTCCCTGAAAAATTCGAAAATTGCAAAATAGACCCTGATCAAAATCAAGTCAGCCCTTAAACTCTGTAATCTCTGATTATCTCAAATAAACTCAATTAAGATAATTTCGGGGTTTTACAATAATGTTGGAGTGATATGACCTCCAACCGCCTTGACACGTCCACCATGTTCTCTTGTATTAAGCGCTTTTGGTGAGAATATCTTCTTTCGCACCTTTTATTTCCAATGTACTCTCAATCTTCTGATGTATGTACTGATCTTGTCATCCAATTTAAAGACATAATTAATTTCAAAAGGTATTATTGAAATACAATTATTGTACTTGTATAGTTTCTCACAATCTTGTCTACTGCTTTTTTCAACTCGTGGCCTTCAAACTCTTATACTTTATTGACTCTTCCTTTTTTTTCAAATAATTTCCCGATTGATCTCATCATCGTCACATAAATCATTTACCTACAAACAAGAAAAATCAAATGATATATGTCAAATTCGAACCATTTACACATATGCAAAATAAATTTGTAACTAAATTTGTTAATTGTGTAAGTGCTATAAAAAATTAAAAGGTGCCAAAGGAATAATACATATCATTTCTTCGGCATATCGTGCATATCCTTTGCGAGCAAGGCGATGGGGGTATATGTTCATCTTTCTTCTCCCCTTCTGGATGTCGCTTAGTTGCTAGTCAAATGAAGCATTCCACATTTCAAGAACCTTAATGTGTTTTAATTTGCACTGAACTGAAAACTAAACTTACATTGAAGTCGTCAGACATGCGAGTAATGAAAAAAAAAGTCCAATCATCTCTTGAAAGACATAGCCACTAGATGGTTCACTCAACTCTTCTGGTTTGTCAAGCTTGTCCATAATATATGTTTGAGTGAGATGGGATTTAAATTGGCGTCACTTATTATTTGCTGAATTCAAACATCCCTTATTCCAACTTGCAGGAACATCATATGACAACTGAAAAAATTAGATTTGGAAATACATTAGAATGAATCCTATAACATTAAATATATTGTAAAAATATGAGTACTAGATTTTTTTTAATATTAGTACTAGATTGTGAACAAAGAAAGTCATTTACTTACATTAACAGATTCCCATATCAATTCTTTAAGTGCATTTGGAACTTGCTTCCACGTCTTGCAAGTTATCTTCACCATTTCTTGAGCAAGTATGCATATGTAACTTTGCATCTCAATAGCAGCATCTCCCATCAGTTGTCCAAGTTTATTAAATCTTATTTATTTCCGAATGCCCTGAACCCTTTGCCTAGCAAGTTTATCTATATGTGTACGACCTCTAGATGTTCTTGTTGTTTTGGTGTCTGCTGATTCTAGCATTGTCTTACCCTCGACGCTCTTGTTAGTCGACATAGATCCAACTTTTTCCTTTCCCTTCCCAATCACTGCTGGAGGCTGCCCAATTCTCTTTCTCCACACTTCAATTGTCTCCTCATTGGACCTGATTTTAAGCTTCCCAAAGGATGTCATTGAGTCTAGATTTAATCTAGTCATTTACAAAGTTGTAAGGCCCTGAAATTAATTATTTTGTGATTAGCGAAATTTATTAAATTATTAAAATGGAATTGATGGGAATTATTTGAGCCGGGATTGAATCAATTTAATTTGGAGCTTTCAGGGACCGGATTGCAATTGCCAGTTGACTAGTCAATGGGGAGTGTATATTATTTGACATGACTATTATCTAGCCTATCATCCCTACCTATCTCCTCCATCTTCTTCCCCTTTTCTCACGCACAAAACGAGAAAACCATGGAAGCTTTCTTCCAAGCTTTTGATTCTCCGGGTTCGCACAATCCGACCGTCAGATTTCCGATTCGAGTTTAGATTTGCGATCACCGCAACGAGGGCATCGTTTTTCCGTAAGTTTTGCTACGATCTCTTGAACTTTGATTTTGTTGGGTTGTCATAAATTGATGATTCTCGAGTATGTTGATCTTGAGTTAGCCTAGATCGTATATTCGAAGTTGGTTCGGAAAAAAGAACGAAGTTTGGATTTTTGGTGATTTTTTCCATTGAAATTCAAAAAATGGGGTTTTTGTTATTGTTGGTTTTGGCTTGGGTTGAATGTTTTCGAGGGTTTGTGGATGGTTTTGAGTTCATAATTTTTGGTTTGAGATTTTTTGTTGGACCGTTTATAGCCATTATGCCGTCAAAATCGAGTTTTGGATTATCAATTATATTGTTTCGGTTTGATTTCCGGGTTTGTTCGAGTTGATAATTTGATATCGAATCCGTATTTCATATTTTCAGAGTTTGGTGGAAAGATTCGGGGTTCGGAAACGAACTTGGGGGCTTTAAACCGATTCAAGAGTTGAAGACGGTATAGTATTGTTTTTATCGACTTGAAATTTGTTTGGTAAAGATTGTGAATCGAGTTTATCCCTTTTATTATCAGGATTTGAATTCGAAGCCTCCAGTAAGGTAAAAGACGACATCGAATCGAATGGGATGAATACTCGAGTTTGATTGATTCTCGAGTCCCAAAAATCATATACTGCATGTTAATTTGTTGGTGTGAACTTGATTGATTTACTTTGTTTGAACTTGCATTCATATTGAGCCGAATATTTGATTCATTTTGAAATTAGACGATTTATGGAGCTATATTGAAGTGACCTTGGATTTCTAGTTTTTTCAAGTGCTAGAATACTTTTTATTGTTTCTCTAAAGTCTAGGGGTTTGAGTTGTGCGACATCCACCCCGAATGGGAGTGTCGATGGGTTGTTCGTAATGACTTGACCCCGGGATCCCAACTGAGTACCGATTGATATCACGATTATCTGACTTGATAATCCCGAATTTTGAAGTCATGCATACATCCACTCTCATTTTGATTTATTGAAGATTGATGCATTTCGTTATGAAATGTTTAATTGTTATTGTATGCATGTCTCTTTTACTTGGAAATTATATTTCTAACCGGGTTATCCGGCTGTTGTTTTTGTTTGTATGTGTACATGGCAACAGGAGAATCAGGAACCGGACCGAGCCATCTGGGATAGCACGGGGTGTGAATGTTAGAAGTGAGACATCGTCTAGAAGGGTTGTGTTTGTAGAACTTTTGTATATTTTTAATTAGTCGATCGATTGATATCATCGAACTTGTGGTATTTTACCTTGGAAGAACTTAGAACTTGTTGTATGTTCTTTTATCGAGCATGTTAATTCTAGAAGTGGGAGTCTCCAGTGATTAAATGTTGGTTTGTATGTGTGTATGGGTTTTAATTTGATTGGAGATGGTTTTGATTGGCCTTTCCGGAAATCCTGCACTTTTATGTTCGAGTGGCCTGCGTGCGAGCACGACCTTCTTGCGCTCACGTGCGAGAGGCCCTAGAGAGCTCGGGTTATTTTTCCCGTGCGCGCGCGAGTCCAGCCTTTTCTGCGGGTTCTGTTTCGGAACCCCGAGCGCACGCGAGGTTTGCATCCCGCGCTTGCGCGAGTTTGTCCGCCGGGCACTGATAAGTAAGCCCGCGCGCGCGCGAGCGCGTTGTCTTTAAATTTTTTTTTTTGATCCGGGTTCTCTGCTCTCTCAATGCTCGATTGTATTGTTTATTCCGAGATTAAACGATTAGAAAACGGGGTCTCACATTAAGTGGTATCAGAGCGATAAATTCTTGGAATTGATCCGCATGAATTGATTTCTCGCATGTGATTGATTTATTTAAATGATTATTTTAAATACGTGCGAGTATGCTTTATTGATTCTTGAATTAATTGAATTACATGATTTGTGATTTAATTTATAAAGCATGAATTACGTGATATATAACTGTATTTGTGCTATCATCTGTTCTCGAATATCCTTGAGATTCATGAGTACTCAGAGCAGAGTTTTTGGACACCGAAGTTATGAGATTAAGATTTTGATTGAGATATTGTGTCCTAACCCTTTGATACCAGATGACACCTCGACGATCTGTGCGAAAGAATCAACCCCACTTGGTTCCTCCTTCTAATGAGAATCCGCCGCCAGTACTAACTCCTTCGAATGATCAGGGTAGTACGGTTGTAGATCAGATGGATGTTACCGCGACCCCTATGGAAACTCTGTTGGCAAGATTTTGGTTGTTCCGACCGCTCACCTTGACGGGTACCGAGAACTCCGTCGATTGTGAAAGTTGGCTAGATGACATTGACCAACTCTTCGATTCCCTCGACTATACCGATGACCGCAAAATCAGGTTAGTCAGTCACCAGCTACAGGGTGTTGCTAAGAATTGGTGGACCACAACCAAGAGAGAAAATGAGAATCGAGGTACCGTTGTCACTTGGAGTTTGTTCAAGACTGAATTCTATAAGTGTTTCTTCCCTGTTTCGTACCGAAAGGAAAAGGGTGCCGAATTTGCGAATTTGAAGCAAGGGAACTTGAGCATCGAGGATTATGTGAGTAAGTTTGACAGCCTCTTGAGGTTTGCACCTCACATCGCAGACAACAAAGAAGCCAAGGCCGATCATTTCATCAACGGCTTGAATCCTGAGATTTTCACTTTGGTCAATACCGGGAGACCCAATAATTTCGCAGATGCTATGGATCAGGCAAAGGGAGCCGAAGCCGGAATTTTGATGCAGCGAGGAAATCAGTTAGCTCCTCAGCAGTAGCAAAGATCTTTTCAAAATCAGCTTGTTCAGTTTCAAACTCAACAGTCTCAGTATCAGTACCAACTTTCTCAGCAGTCGAATCAGTCTCAAAGGGTTGAGGGAGGTAATAGTGGCAGAAACAGACGAGATCAATATAGACCAAAAGGGAAGCAGTTTAAGAAACCTAGAAGTAGTTCATCGAGCTCCAGTGGCTCTAGACAGTTCAGTTCTGGGCAGAATTCAGGGTTTTCAGGAGCATCGTGCAGTAAGTGTGGAGGCCGTCACCCAAGTGATCAGTGTCGAGGCGTGTTTGGTAGTTGTAATATCTGTCAGCAGCCGGGTCACTTTGCTAGATTCTGTCCTCAGCGGGGATCCGATAGAGCTCAGAGCGGCAGTTCTTTTTGACCGCCAGCTCAGCCCGAGAGATCAGCTTCTGCAGTCCATTCTTTTCAGCCACACCAGCACTCTCGTCAGGGAGGTAATCAGAATCAAAACCAACCTACTCGACAGCAGGCGAGGGTGTTTGCTTTGATAGAGGACCAGGCCAATGCAGCCCCGAATGATGTGATAGCAGGTAACTGTTCGATTTTTGGTTATCCTGCGTATATTTTGATTGATACGGGTGCCTCTCACTGTTTTATTTCTGAGAGATTTGTCTTGATGCATGATTTAATTGCTGAGCCTTTATCTGATGTTGTTTCTATTATTTCACCTTTGGGTGGAGAAACTGTTTCGGTGAGATTGGTCCGAAATTGTGTGTTAGAATCTGAGGGGAATTTGATTGAGATAAATTTCATTGTACTTGAACTATCTGATTTTGACTGTATTGTCGGGATTGATTCTCTGACCAAGTATAGGTCAACAGTAGATTTCTTTCAGAAAGTAGTCCGATTCAGACCTGAGATGGCAGACAAGTGGAAGTTTTTCGGTAAGGGTTCTCGATCTAGAATTCCGCTGATTTCTATGTTATCCATGAATTGTTTATTACAGAGAGGAGCAAAGGGATTTCTGATTTATGTAGTGGATATTCTGTAACACCAAGAACTTTTAAAATTTGAATATCATGCCTAAAATTATTTTCAGTATTTATATTTTTAATTTCTTGAAGTTAATTGTTTAAGTTTCAGTTAAAGATAGCATTGCTTGACTTATTTGAATTAAATGCCTTGAATTGTTTAGTTAGTGAGTTTCTATCCCGGCAGGCGACGATGGTGGGCTTCGGTGGTATATTTTCAAGACTTTCGATTTTAAGATTTTAAGTTAGAGGAAAAAGGGGATTTTGGCCAAAAATGTAAATTTTGAATTTTTAGGGGTCAAAAAGCAATTTTATCATTTTCTTGGATTATTTCCTAAAATTTTCATAAAATAGGATTTTATTAAATCCGGGCTAGTGTAATTTCAATTAAAATGTTGAGAGTTGAAATTTTAAACTTAGAAGTTTTAACGGTGCAAAAGTTTTGAGGTAAAGAGTTGTAATAGTGCTAGTAGCACTTTTACAAGTACAAAAGCAACTTTAAAACACTACACACAATACACTCTCCTTTTATTTTCCCTCTAAAATGCACACTACAACCTAAATCTAAACCCTAGCCCCATTCTAACCCTAAGTAGCCGCCCCCTCCCCTTTGAGTTTCCTTTCGGCCTCCCCTCCTCCACTTCCAGCCGCCGCCCAGCCGCCGTCCGCCGCCTCCAGCTGCCGGAGAAGCTTCCCAAGAAGCTTAGCTTGGTGTTAGCTTGAAGTTTCAGCTCTCCTTTCCTTTTTATTTTCGAATTTTTGGGTAGTCAAGGTTAAAGGCAAGCGTAGACTTTTCTTGGGCTCTCATTCAAGCTATTTATGCTCTTGTTCTTATTCCCTTAAATATTTTTGAAATGCTTGTTAATGTATGCATATAGGGTTCGAAACTTTGACAATTTTCAGTAGGGTTCTTGGAGGATTTTCGAAATTTGGAAGTGCTATATGTTTTAAGGAGTTGCATTTTGAATTATGATGGAAAGAATGGAGTGTTTTGATTGCATATATGATTTTCGAAATTTTCAGAAGTATGCCCTATATATATTTAGAAATTTTCATGATATTAGGGCTGTTTTGAATGTATGATTAATGCATTATGTTGTTTGGCAATTGGTTACATTGATTGAACAAGGATCAAGACACGCTTGGTGCTTGATCTTGATGATTTCGAAATTGTGGAGTGGGAGTGTGGTTGAGTGTTGCCCTAGTGCTTGGGATAAGTCCTAAGAGATGTTATTTGAGGTGTATTGTTGTTTGGTATGGAGAAAAGTTGAGGAAAGAGGGTTATGGGGTGGAATGTTTGAGTTAGAGGTAAGTTGGGTATTGTTGAGTGTGCAGGGCAGTACTGTTCACGGGGCAGGGTAGGTCTTGGCTAAGGTCTGGGCAGTGTTAGGGCTGTACCATAGTAAAGTTCATGATGTTGTGGTCGTGTCGGTATAAAATGGGCTTATTTCGGATAAGTTTGGACCAAGTTATGAGTCTTTTAAGTTGGAGGTGTAGGTGCAGATTTTTCTTTGTAAAAAGGGGCTGTCCAATTTTCTTGTCTTGTCAATTAGCTCATTTGATCATTTGATGTTACCACCTATTCCTAGGGGTAATTTTAAGTGTTTGTTAAGTGTCGGTTCAAGCGGGACGGGTTTTGGTTAAGGCATGACAAAGTTTAGGGTCTTACGGTTCTCTTGCTCGGGCTACGTCAAGTTTGAGGGAAATTGTTGAATGATTTGTTTCTTTTGACTTAGGGGAAGCCACTCATCCACCTTACACCCACATTTTTGAGTTGAGTCTCATGTCTTAAAGGTTGCCTATTCGTGTGCATATGACATGTTCTTGAGTTTCATAAAGTGAAAGGAAGCTTTCTTGTTTTGCATGCTATAAAGAGGTGTGAGTCGAGTCTTAATGAATGAATAGAAAAAGGAAGTAAATGTTTTTGAATGAAGTGATTTGTTTGTGACAAAGAGGGGTGTTGCTAGGCCGGGGGATGCCTCGGTCTACTCACCAAGAGGTTATTGAGGTTAGGTTGGGAGCAAGAGACATCTTGTTTATCCTTGCCACAGAGGGGCAATGTGGGATCAGGAGTTATCTTGGTCTCCTTGCCACAGAGGGGTTAAGTTCGTCGGGAGAAATCTCGTCGTCTTGCCGGCATAGTGCACTGCAGCCATGATCATGATCGAAACAGAGGGTCACAAATCAAGGATCTGATTTCTAGAGGGAAAAGTAAAAGAAAAGAAAAGTTAAAGTTTCAAAGTTTCAGTTGACTCGTCTTACATTTATGTCAGTCAATCAGTTATGCATGAGGTTAAGTTTAATGTTATGAAAGTTTATGTTATGAAAGTTGAAAGTCTATCATAGCGTGAGTTCATCATTGCATGCTATATTACTCTTGTATTTTCATGCATATTTACAGTTAAAGTTCAAAGTATACTATGTATCATAGTTTGAAGTATCGCATCACGTATTTTAAACCCTTGTTATTACACTGTTTATACTTGTTGAGTCTTTAGACTCACTATGCTTGAATGTTTGCAGGTGAGGAGACTGTTGTTGAGATGGAGGGGCATGATCTACTGGGATGAGGCCATCGGTGGTGCAAGGCCCAGTGACCGTTGCTTCTTTATATTTACGTTTTTCCGCACATTACTCTGTTATGTAATAATGAAGAGTTATTTGAGTACTTTCAGTATTTATAGCCAGGATGTGCATTCCCTGTGCTACAGTTGATGAATTTGTCGTATGTCTACACTTATGCATGTTTATGATTATTGCGAACTTTTAAATGCCTTAGTTTACTTTATGCTATAACCGGGAGGTGGTTACTAGGATTGCATGTTTATGATTAGCGCACTTGAGTTTTTATGTCAGTATTTCTTTCCTTATTTGAATTGCTGACTGAGTCTTGTTGTCTTGTTTGTTTTACAAATAGGTCATGGCAAAATTTTTAAAAATCCGTAATTTTTCTTTATTTTAATTATAGTCTAGTAGTGAGGGTCGTTTCAGTTGGTATCAGAGCACGGTCTTGGTTTGGGCTGAGCCTACTGCCGGTTGCTGAAACTCAGGGGATCTCGCCTCAAAGTCTGTAAGATTTAAGTTTAATGTCTCTATCTGTTTAAGTTTTGATGTATTAGTTTCTTGAGTTATTGAGAAGTTTAAATTTGAAGTAAAAATATTTTCTAAGGCATGAAATTTGAATGTTGGATTTTCTCAATACGTTTAGATGGCTCGTCGTCGTGATCAGCATGCATTTACGCCTCCACCGCCGCCTCCTCCACGGCCGCCACCTTCACCGCCGCCACAGGTGGATGTAGGAGGACAGTTGCTAGCAGGATTGGCCCGCATTATCGAGCGTCATGTGGATGCTCCTAGAGCTGGAGTGGGGACTGTTTATGAGCAGTTCCGGAAGATGAATCCGAATGACTTCGCTGGCACCACTGATCCGTTGATAGCGGAGGGTTGGATCCGTTCTCTGGAGGTGATCTTTCGCTATATGCAGCTGGGAGATCCAGATAGAGTGAGGTGTGCTGTGTTTCTCCTCTAGGATGATGCCGCCCTCTGGTGGGAGGGAATGGAGAAGATTGTGGACCCAGCTACTCTACCTTGGACTGAGTTCAAGAAGCTGTTATTTGAGAAGTATTTTACTGCTGATGTGAGAGCCCGTTTGAAGACGGAGTTTATGAGCTTGAGACAGGGAGATTTGTCGGTGGCACAGTTTGTGGTGAAGCTCGAGAGGGGCTGCGATTTCGTGCCTTTAATTGGAGATGACGAGAAGGAGAAGCTGGAGCACTTTCTTGTGGGGCTTCGACCCACCATCCGTAGGGATGTACTTATGGCGGAGCCAGCTGATTATGCTTCAGCGCGCCTTGAGGTCCGAGCAGACACTGAGAGATATTAGCGCGGAGGCGCATGGCAAGAGGCCCTTCCCTCATCAGGGCCACTCTCAGCAGCAGCAGCACGGCAAGAAGCCGTATCATGGACCACCGAGACAGCAGGGACAGCAGACACCTCAGGGGCGTCAGGCCCAGAAACAGGCTCCTCCCAAGGCTGGGGAGAAGCCCATTTGCCAGGTTTGCCACCGCCCGCACTTTGGGAGATGTTTGAAGGATGCTGGAGTTTGCTTCAAGTGCAAGAAGCCAAGCCATATCTCTACCCATTGTCCAGAGCTGAGGAGGCCCGTGCAGGGCAGAGTGTTCGTGATGGAGGCCAAGCAGGCCGACCCAGACACTACTCTTCTCACAGGTAATATCTTAACTTTTGGGTTAGAGCAGTTAAAGATTTGTTGATGCATGCGACTCTAAGTCTTTGATTGTTTGAGGTTTTACTCTAGTAACTTGTTGCATGTCTTAGGACCTTTGATTGTTTAGCATGAATAGTATCTTGTTTGGGAATTGTTGAATTAGAATGAGCCTAAGTAGAACTCGTGGTTTTAACTTCAACCTTGTTGTCGTTGTAACTACTACTATGCAGGTAGGATTGTTGTGGCAGGCGTAGCCACAAGGGCCTTATTAGACTCAGGGGCTACCCATTCCTTTATATCGGAGTCTTTTGCCCTTTAGAGGGGCATTTAGAGCGAGGAATTGGAGGTTGGATTCTCAGTTACTATCCCCTCAGGGGAAGAGCTATCCACCAGGAGCTTGGTGAGAGATCTTGTATTGCTTTTGCAGGGTCAGTCAGTGGTAGCAGACCTCATAGTGCTACCTTTGCCAGAGTTTGACCTGATTCTTGGGATGGATTGGATGACGAAGAATGCGGTGATGATAGACTTCCAGCAGAGATCAGTGCTAGTCAGGCCTGAGGGCGAGGAACCATTTTGGTTCGAGGCTGCTAAGAGCTTGAGGAAGACTCGAGTCATTTCTACCATGCAAGCTCAGAGGCTTGTACTTAGTGGGTGCGAGTCATTTCTAGCCAGTTTATCTTTGACAGAGCTGCCAGAGCGACCAGTTATTTCTGATGTGTCTGTCGTCAGGGAGTTTGAGGATGTGTTCCCTAACGATGTTGTGGGAATTCCGCCCGATAGAGAAGTGGAGTTCTCTATAGATTTTATTCCCGGTACTGTGCCTATCTCCAAGGCACCGTACAGATTGGCTCCTACCGAAATAAAGGAGTTAAAAGAGTAGATTCAAGAGTTGCTTGACAAGGAATTCATACGCCCTAGTTTCTCCCCATGGGGCGCACCAGTTCTCTTCGTTAAGAAGAAGGACGGTAGTCTAAGATTGTGCATAGACTACCGAGGTTTGAACGGAGTGACTGTGAATAACAAGTACCCATTACCTAGGATCGAGGACCTCTTCGATCAGTTGCAAGGTGCATCCATCTTTTCGAAGATTGATCTTCGTTCAGGTTATCACCAGTTGAAAGTGAAGGAGTCAGATATGGCGAAGACAGCTTTTAGGACTCGTTACGGTCATTACGAGTTCCTTGTGATGCCGTTTGGGATGACAAACGCACCCGCAGTTTTCATGGATCTTATGAACCGGGTGTTTCAGCCTTACTTGGACCGCTTTGTCATTTTTTTCATCGATGACATCCTCATTTATTCGAAGGAAAGAGTGGAGCATGAACAGCATTTGAGGACCGTTCTTGAGGTGCTTCGAGAGCACAAGTTGTTGGCCAAGTTTGATAAGTGTGAATTCTGGTTGGAGAAAGTTGCTTTCTTGGGTCATATTATTTCTAAGAGCGGTGTGGAAGTAGACCCTTCAAAGGTTCAAGCAGTGAAGGAGTGGTCTATACCGAGGAGCGCGTCTGAGATTCGCAGTTTTCTTGGATTAGCCGGTTATTACCGAAAATTTATCAAGGGTTTTTCCTCCATTGCTGTGCCTATGACAGCGTTGACTAAGAAGAACGCCAAGTTTGTTTGGAGTGCCGAGTGTCAAAGGAGCTTTGATACTTTGAAGGAAGCTCTTACGACAGCGCCAGTGTTGACCATGTCATCCGGGCAAGGTGATTTTGTGGTGTATACTGATGCTTCCAAGTTGGGATTGGGAGCAGTTCTGATGCAGCGAGACAGAGTTATTGCCTATGCTTCTAGGCAATTGAAGGAGCACGAGAAGAACTACCCTACTCATGACTTAGAGTTGGCAGCGATAGTGTTTGCTCTTAAGATTTGGAGACACTATCTTTACGGAGAGAAGAGTCAGATCTTCACAGACCACAAAAGCCTCAAGTACTTCTTTACCCAGAAGGAGTTGAATATGAGGCAGCGTAGGTGGTTAGAGTTGGTGAAGGACTATGACTGCAATATTAGCTACCACTCTGGTAAAGCTAATGTGGTTGCAGATGCTTTGAGCAGGAAGACTGCAGTGATTACCTCCTTGTCAGTGTCTAGACCGTTGCAGGTTGAGATTCAGAGGTATGGCCTTGAGTTTTATGCAAGTGGTAGAGCTCCCCGATTGTCTTCCCTAAGTGTGCAGTGTAAAGTCCAAAAATCCATTAAACTTGCTCACGATTATTTAAACATAAATTTTTAATGATTTTATGCCTTAAATTGTTTAAGTTATGATTTAATGATTATGTTTATTTTACGTTTAACAATTTGATTAAGTAAATGATTTCAGGTTGAGTTTGATTCTAGACTCTCGGGACGAGGCTAACTTACGAACGAAATGTTAGAACGTATTTTCACGAGTATTTTAAGTATAATATTGATATAATTTGAATAAAAGAGTTGGGAGATAGTATTTTTTTATTAGTCGAGTCAAGGAAGAGTGGTAGACTTCATTTTAATTAGTCACCACGATGCGAATTAAGTGTTGAAAGCAACACTCTTCTACCACGTTCCCCACTTATTTATGGACTTGTCTCCCCATGATTGCCCTCCTTCACGCCTATCTTCTTCTTCTTTCTTTTATTTTCATTCTTATTCTCTTCTTCTCTGAACACTACACGGTTGCTTCAAGAAATTTCAAAGTTAAACTTCAATCTTGCTCCTCTTCGTGGTTAGTTCGTCTCCGAAGTTCCGGATCAACTCCATCTTCATTTCAAGGCAAGTTTTTCAACTAGTATTTTAAGGTTTTGAAACCCATTCAAGATTATAATTATTTTTATATGAAAATATGTATGTTGAGATATGTATGCATGATTTTCAAGAATTTCAAGAGCATGAAGTTTAGATTTTAAGGGTTTGAAGAGCATGTTATGTGATAGTATGAAATCGTGAAGTATATGTCGTTCTTGTCATGTTCTTGAATTTGATTCAAGAGCTACATGTTTCATCTAAGTTTTTATGTGTTCTTGAAGTTTCAAGGGATGTTTTATTTAAAGGATATAGCTGGAGGAGTAGAAAATATCATATTTTGAATTATTGAATTAGTTTGAGTGAAAGTTTTGAAATGTTACTTATGTTGGATTGTTCCGGATTAGCGGCACTTGTTACTATTTTGAAGATCAAAATTAGTGTATTGATCCAAATGATATGAGGCCAAATGTATTTGAAAAACAACTTATTTATCTACAACTTTCATGTTTTGAGTTTTGTCAAAATCATTTTGGAAGATTGGTCAAAATCATCCCAAAGTGTGTCGAGTGTTTTGATTTCCTGGCAGTGACACATCTGGGGCGAATGAGCATAACTTTTTACTGAAAATTCCAATTAAGGTTCAGTTTTCGGCATTAGAAAGCCAAGATCAAGGGCTAAAACTTTCATGTTTACCACTTTTCCAAATTCCGAATGAAAAATAGAGTTTAAGAATAAACAAGAAGACCCATCAGCAGGGTATGCGCGCCCGCGCCCAAAAAGTAGCGCCCCCGCGCATGGCCTTCTGATTTGAAGCTTTATTTATGTTATTTTGGGGTCCTAAATTCATGGTTATGATCTTTAAAGGCTTATAAAGTATATTTAAGAATTCTTATGCAAAAAGTTTCAAGTTTTAAGTCAAGAACGACTTACGTGGATCGATTACGTTATGTGGTGCATGTACATGTCTAAGTTTCTTTCATGAAACCTATGTTCAATATGAAAGTATGATTTTTATCATTTATTACATGCACAAAGTTATCGAGTAAAGTTTTATGTTCATGAAACAAAAGTTAAGATGGAAATTATGATGTTTCAATGATGCTTCATGATGGATGAAAGGATATGTTGATGAAATGAAAATGATAAAGCATGAATGAATAATGCTATGTTGAATTATGAAGATATAATATGTTGATGCATGAAAATATTTTGATGTCTTATGTGTCTTTGTGGTGGCAATACGGGAACGGTGCTCCGGTTTGGGCTCCGGAGTAGCCCTCCCAAATACGGCTCAATGTACGGGTTAGGTCCTCCGGGATGAGCTCCGGAGGGGCCTCCGAAAATGAAAGAATGTTACGAGGCGTAATGCCATATGATTGTTGATCAACAAGAAAAGATGAATGTGCCCATTATGAAGGTTGCCACAATTTCGCATAATTCGTCGCCAAATGATAAGTTTATGTTATGTTATGTTATGTTATGTTATGCTATGTTAAGTTTAAATGATTATTGAAATCTCATGATTTTTACTGCATACTCTTGCTGAGTCTTTAGACTCACTATACTTGAATGATGCAGGTAATGAGGATGACATTTATGCATATGTCGATGAGTTCAATGCCGGGCATGAAGAAGAGCAAGGAGTCCGACCGGCGGGCGATGCATGAGTGTGTTATGTGATGAGTGTGTTATGTGATGAGTGTGTTATGTGTTGAGTGTGTTTGTGTCAAGTTAATGAACTAAATGTTGTTATGTTGATTGAAGAAAATACGCTTTATGTTTCAAATTGTTATGAATTGGTTTGTAAACTATTCTAAAATGTTTTAAGTAAGGTTTGATGTATGCATACATCTTTCAAAAATTTTCTTTTCCGCACAGAGGTTTTATGGTCATGTTAGTGTGGTAATACCTTCATCGGTTGAGGGTGTTACATGCAGACTACACTTTTTGACCGTATCCGTGCAGCGCAGTCAGTTGATGAGCAGATCAGGAAGTGGAGACAGAGGGACGAGGAGAAAGGCAGCGGTTTGTATGCTGTGGTAGATGGGATTGTGAGGTACAGAGGTAGATTTTGGGTTCCCGTAGGTGATTATCTGCGAGTTACTATCATGGCAGAGGCACATACATCGCCGTACTCAATCCACCCTGGTAGTACAAAGATGTATCGGGATCTTCAGCAGCTTTATTGGTGGCCAGGCATGAAAAGTGACATTGCCCGATTTGTGTTAGAATGCCTGACATGCCAGCAGGTCAAGGCGGAGCATCAGAGACCGGCCGGATTGCTTAAGCCTCTCCCTATTCCTGAGTGGAAATGGGAGAATATCACCATGGACTTTGTTGTGGGATTGCCGAAGACAGTGAGAGGTTCAAATGCTATTTGGGTTATTGTAGACCGTCTCACTAAGTCGGCTCACTTTTTACCGATGAAGATGACTTTCAAGATGACTCAGTTCGCGGAGTTGTATATCCGGGAGATAGTCAGACTACATGGTATTCCAGTCTCCATAGTGTCTGATAGAGATCCACGGTTTACTTCGTCTTTTTCGAAGAGTCTTCATTCCGCTAAGGGTACGAAGCTACTTTTTAGCACCGCCTTCCACCCGCAGACTGATGGCCAGTCAGAGAGGGTGATTCAGATTTTGGAGGATCTTTTGAGGGCATGTGCTATTGATTTTCAAGGTAGTTGGGAGTCGAGACTACCACTAGTGGAATTCGCGTATAATAACAGTTTTCAGTCCACTATTGGCATGGCTCCCTACGAGGCACTTTATGGGAGGAAGTGTAGATCTCCAGTGTTGTGGGATGAGATAGGTGAGAGATCAGACTTTGGTCCGGAGATTGTTCAGTTGACCACCGAGGTAGTGGCTAAGATTCGTGATAGGATGAGGACTGCCCAGAGTAGGCAGAAGAGTTATGCTGATCACCGGAGGAGAGACTTGGAGTTCTCGGTGGGTGATCATGTATTCATCCGTGTAGCGCCGCTGAAGGGAGTTTTGAGGTTTGGGAAGAAAGGAAAGTTGGCACCGAGGTTTATAGGACCCTTCGAGATTTTGGATAGGGTAGAGGCACTGGCTTATAGAGTGGCCCTGCCGCCTAACCTTGATAAGATCCATAGTGTCTTCCATGTGTCGATGTTGAGGAAGTACATCTCGAACCCATCCCATGTGCTCAGTTCGGAACCGCTTCAGCTATCTCCTCAATTGTCCTATGAGGAGACGCCCATCCGGATTTTGGATAGACAGGAGAGAAGACTCCGTAACAAGTCAATTCCAATGATCAAGGTGAGATGGCAGAACCATTCGGATGAAGAGGCCACTTGGGAAGCAGAAGCAGATTTCAGAGATCGCTATCCGGAGCTTTTTGGTGAGTTTTAATTTCGAGGACGAAATTCCTTATTAGGGAGGGAGAAATTGTAACACCAAGAACTTTTAAAATTTGAATATCATGCCTAAAATTATTTTCAGTATTTATATTTTTAATTTCTTGAAGTTAATTGTTTAAGTTTCAGTTAAAGATAGCTTTGCTTGACTTATTTGAATTAAATGCCTTGAATTGTTTAGTTAGTGAGTTTCTATCCCGGCAGGCGACGATGGTGGGCTTCGGTGGTATATTTTCAAGACTTTCGATTTTAAGATTTTAAGTTAGAGGAAAAAGGGGATTTTGGCCAAAAATGTAAATTTTGAATTTTTAGGGGTCAAAAAGCAATTTTATCATTTTCTTGGATTATTTCCTAAAATTTTCATAAAATAGGATTTTATTAAATCCGGGCTAGTGTAATTTCAATTAAAATGTTGAGAGTTGAAATTTTAAACTTAGAAGTTTTAAAGGTGCAAAAGTTTTGAGGTAAAGAGTTGTAATAGTGCTAGTAGCACTTTTACAAGTACAAAAGCAACTTTAAAACACTACACACAATACACTCTCTTTTTATTTTCCCTCTAAAATGCACACTACAACCTAAATCTAAACCCTAGCCCCATTCTAACCCTAAGTAGCCGCCCCCTCCCCTTTGAGTTTCCTTTCGGCCTCCCCTCCTCCACCTCCAGCCGCCACCCAGCCGCCGTCCGCCGCCTCCAGCTGCCGGAGAAGCTTCCCAAGAAGCTTAGCTTGGTGTTAGCTTGAAGTTTCAGCTCTCCTTTCCTTTTTATTTTCGAATTTTTGGGTAGTCAAGGTTGAAGGCAAGTGTAGACTTTTCTTGGGCTCTCATTCAAGCTATTTATGCTCTTGTTCTTATTTCCTTAAATATTTTCGAAATGATTGTTAATGTATGCATATAGGGTTCGAAATTTTGACAATTTTCAGTAGGGTTCTTGGGGGATTTTCGAAATTTGGAAGTGCTATATGTTTTAAGGAGTTGCATTTTGAATTATGATGGAAAGAATGGAGTGTTTTGATTGCATATATGATTTTCGAAATTTTCAGAAGTATGCCCTATATATATTTAGAAATTTTCATGATATTAGGGCTGTTTTGAATGTATGATTAATGCATTATGTTGTTTGGCAATTGGTTACATTGATTGAACAAGGATCAAGACACGCTTGGTGCTTGATCTTGATGATTTCGAAATTGTGGAGCGGGAGTGTGGTTGAGTGTTGCCCTAATGCTTGGGATAAGTCCTAAGAGATGTTATTTGAGGTGTATTGTTGTTTGGTATGGAGAAAAGTTGAGGAAAGAAGGTTATGGGGTGGAATTTTTGAGTTAGAGGTAAGTTGGGTATTGTTGAGTGTGCAGGGCAGTACTGTTCACGGGGCAGGGCAGGTCTTGGCTGAGGTCTGGGCAGTGTTAGGGCTGTACCATAGTAAAGTTCATGATGTTGTGGTCGTGTCGGTATAAAATGGGCTTATTTCGGATAAGTTTGGACCAAGTTATGAGTCTTTTAAGTTGGAAGTGTAGGTGCAGATTTTTCTTTGTAAAAAGGGGCTGTCCAATTTTCTTGTCTTGTCAATTAGCTCATTTGATCATTTGATGTTACCACCTATTCCTAGGGGTAATTTTAAGTGTTTGTTAAGTGTCGATTTAAGCGGGACGGGTTTTGGTTAAGGCATGACAAAGTTTAGGGTCTTACGGTTCTCTTGCTCGGGCTACGTCAAGTTTGAGGGAAATTGTTGAGTGATTTGTTTCTTTTGACTTAGGGGCAGCCACTCATCCACCTTACACCCACATTTTTGAGTTGAGTCTCATGTCTTAAAGGTTGCCTATTCGTGTGCATATGACATGTTCTTGAGTTTCATAAAGTGAAAGGAAGCTTTCTTGTTTTGCATGCTATAAAGAGGTGTGAGTCGAGTCTTAATGAATGAATAGAAAAAGGAAGTAAATGTTTTTGAATGAAGTGATTTGTTTGTGAAAAAGAGGGGTGTTGCTAGGCCGGGGGATGCCTCGGTCTACTCACCAAGAGGTTATAGAGGTTAGGTTGGGAGCAAGAGACATCTTGTTTATCCTTGCCACAGAGGGGCAATGTGGGATCGGGAGTTATCTCGGTCTCCTTGCCACAGAGGGGTTAAGTTCGTCGGGAGAAATCTCGTCGTCTTGTCGGCATAGTGCACTGCAGCCATGATCATGATCGAAACAGAGGGTCACAAATCAAGGATCTGATTTCTAGAGGGAAAAGTAAAAGAAAAGAAAAGTTAAAGTTTCAAAGTTTCAGTTGACTCGTCTTACGTTTATGTCAGTCAATCAGTTATGCATAAGGTTAAGTTTAATGTTATGAAAGTTTATGTTATGAAAGTTGAAAGTCTATCATAGCGTGAGTTCATCATTGCATGCTATATTACTCTTGTATTTTCATGCATATTTACAGTTAAAGTTCAAAGTATACTATGTATCATAGTTTGAAGTATCGCATCACGTATTTTAAACCCTTGTTATTACACTGTTTATACTTGTTGAGTCTTTAGACTCACTATGCTTGAATGTTTGCAGGTGAGGAGACTGTTGTTGAGATGGAGGGGCATGATCTACTGGGATGAGGCCATCGGTGGTGCAAGGCCCAGTGACCGTTGCTTCTTTATGTTTACGTTTTTCCGCACATTACTCTGTTATGTAATAATGAAGAGTTATTTGAGTACTTTCAGTATTTATAGCCAGGATGTGCATTCCCTGTGCTACAGTTGCTGAATTTGTAGTATGTCTACACTTATGCATGTTTATGATTATTGCGAACTTTTAAATGCCTTAGTTTACTTTATGCTGTAACCGGGAGGTGGTTACTAGGATTGCATGTTTATGATTAGCGCACTTGAGTTTTTATGTCAGTATTTCTTTCCTTATTTGAATTGCTAACTGAGTCTTGTTGGCTTGTTTGTTTTACAAATAGGTCATGGCAAAATTTTTAAAAATCCGTAATTTTCCTTTATTTTAATTATAGTCTAGTAGTGAGGGTCGTTTCATATTCAGAGGTCTAGTCCTGATTTGACCGAGACACCAGTGGTTAGCGAGTTTCCAGATGTATTTCCAGACGAGATTCCTGGTTTGCCGCCTATTCGAGAGATTGAATTTAGCCTTGAACTTGCATCAGGTACTCATCCTATTTCGAAAGCACCTTACCGAATGGCTCCGTTAGAATTGAAAGAGTTGAAGGAGAAGTTAGAAGATTTGATTGCCAAGGGATACATCCGACCTAGCGTATCGCCTTGGGGTGCTCCAGTGCTTTTTGTGAGGAAGAAAGACGGTTCTATGCGACTCTGCATCAACTATCGCCAGTTGAATCAAGCGACGGTCAAGAACAAGTATCCTTTACCTAGAATTGATGACCTTTTTGATCAATTGCAGGGTTCTTCAGTGTATTCGAAGATAGATCTGAGATTAGGGTATCATTAGCTGAGAGTTCGCGACGAGGATGTGCCTAAGACAACATTTAGAACCAGATATGGGCATTTCGAGTTATAGACATGTCGTTCGGTTTGGCCAATGCTCCAGCAGTTTTTATGCATCTGATGAATCGTATTTTTTAGCGGTATTTAGATGAATTTGTCATTATTTTCATTGATGATATTCTAATCTATTCGAAGAATCGTTCTGATCATGCCGAGAATTTGAGGATTGTATTGCAGATTTTGCGAGACAAACAGTTGTATGCTAAGCTATCAAAGTGCGAGTTTTGGTTGGACCGAGTTGTTTTTCTAGGCCACATTATATCGAGAGATGGAATTTTTGTAGACCCCAGTAAGATCGAAGAAGTTATGAATTGGCCGAGACCGACATCAGTGCCAGAAATCCGAAGCTTTATGGGTTTAGCGGGATATTATCGCCGATTTATCAAGGGTTTCTCTTCCATTGCAAAGACGATTACCCAATTAACCCAGAAGAATGCACCGTTTGTTTGGTCCGAGGAATGTGAGGCCAGTTTTGTTGAACTGTAGAAGAGGTTGACCAGTGCACCGATCTTATCTATTCCATCAGGTACGGGAGGTTTTTCCGTTTACTGCGATGCTTCTCACTATGGTCTTGGATGCATTCTTATGCAGAGGAAGCACGTCATAGCTTATTCATCGAGGCAGCTGAAGCCGCATGAGACTCGTTTTCCGATCCATGATCTTGAGCTTGCTGCGATCTTTTTTGCTTTGAAGATCTGACGCCATTACCTTTATGGTAAGTCATTTGAAATATTTTCTGACCACAAGAACCTGAAATACTTGTTTTCCCAGTCCGAGATGAACATGAGACATAGGAGATGGATGGATTTTCTTAAGTACTTTGACTGTGAGATCAAGTATTACCCTAGAAAGTCGAATGCAGCTGCAAATGCTCTTAGTCGGAAGCTTTGTTCCATATCTCTCGCTACGATCGGTGTCTCTCAGTTGATTGAAGACTGTTGTATTTCTAGTTTAGAGTTTGAGACCGATAGAAGATCCATCATAGTTTTTGCGATTCAGGCCGAGCCAGAGTTGTTTTAGTTGATCAGAGAGGCACAGAGATATGATCCGTGCAGTCAGAGTTCGATAGAGAGTGTCAGATCAGGTCACCAGTCAGAGTTTCAGGTCAGGGATAATGTTTTATTCGTGAATAGCCGTATTGTTGTGCCCGATGTTTCTGAGTTGAGACAGCGTATTCTTCGAGAGGCACATTGTAGTAGTTTCAGTGTTCATCCCGGAGGCCGAAAGATGTATAATGACTTGAAGACTCAGTACTGGTGGAAGCAGTGGAAGGGAGACTTCACGAGATTTGTGTCCCGTTGTCTGAATTGTCAACAAGTGAAAGCCAAGAAGAAGAATCCAGGTGGCTTATTGCACAGTTTTCTTGTTTCGGAATGGAAGTGGGATCACATCTCTTTGGATTTAATCACGAAGCTACCGCGTTCAGTCAGAGGTTGTGATGCGATTTGGGTAGTGATTGACCGGCTGACGAAATCTGCTTGTTTCATTCCGTACAAAATGACATACTGTAGTGACCCAACCCGGATCCACTATCTAATCAGAGTTAATTAGCGCATGCAATAATACTAAAAGCGTAAGGAGCGGATAATTTAAAATACAACAAATTCAATTGGCAGAACACAACCGACGATAACAAAGTGTATAAATACCATTATACAACCAAATCGAAGGTTCAGGGTAAACAAATCCCTACCCTCTAAAACCTCACACTCTCGGATCCTCAATCCTGCTGAGAGCCGCCTGGACCGTCCAGCCTCAAACCTGCCCCGCCACAAGGTACACCACAATACCCAAACACAGGGGCGTGAGCGACAACGCTCAATACATAAGCAATGATATATGTACAAATATGCGCACACACAGATGATTTAAAATCCCAGGTAAAACACTTGCTCATGGCGCCAGGAATATACAGTACCGGCTAGAGAGCGACTCCGCGGGGTACTCGTATATTCTATATCAGGGCTGAGCCAACCCCATCCTAACCCGAATCCAAAACATGATACAAGTCCCACATGGAAACTATCATACCTGACTCGAGTCCAACATGAGATCACTTTTCCCTTATGGTGACTGTCAACGACTCACATCTCTCCGGATGCAGTCACACGTAAAATCATGCATGTGCTAAGGCGCTAAAACATGATAAAACATATAGCACATACTCATGCAACATACATGCAAATATATCATGTCGGCTATGTCAGTCAGTACTTACGTACCTCTAACACTGCTGGTCGAAATCTAGCTCCGCTGGTCTAGACTCCAAGCCTACTAGTCCAGTCTACTGCTACTACAATACAATTACCCATGCATCAATAATTAAGCTCTAAAAGCCTTAACTAAGCTATTTCATACTCTTAAATATTTTTAGGATGCCAAAGCTATACCTGCGTCCATCGTTAGCCTTTTGCTGTCGATAGCCTCAAACTAGGCCACAGCTCCGCTACGACGTCTAGATCGCTGCCCCACTTGCGGAATCCTGATAGGATGCCTAGATCTCCCTAGATATGAGTTAGAAGGCCTAGAAGTCGAGAGAGAAGAGAGGAGAGAGGTGCGAGTAATGAGCTCTCGGACCTTCTATTTATAGACACGGAACGGAACGTCCGTTCCTAAACGTTGCATCTGTTCTGCCTGACGAACGTTGCTTCCGATCTCCATCGTTGCTTCCGATGTCCCATCAAGTGCGTAAGTAATGACGTAATATTGTTGAAGTCACAGATGACATCAACTGCCAGAACGTTGCTTCCGTTCATGAACGTTGCTTCCGTTCCTGGTCACCCTTCGGGCCATTTTCGATCATTTTGAATCAATTTATGAAGTCCGTTAATCCAATAGAACTTTTCTTAATCATGTTTCACTTAAACAAAGCATGATCACATGATTAATATACTCATTAATCGTTAATTATGGATACCGGTCACTACATTCTCTCCCACTTAAGAAATTTCGTCCTTGATATTAAAGTTAAAGGAAAAGTACAGAACTCAACACGAATGTTCTTTATTACAACTGAACAAGTACAAACTTGATACAAAAAAGTACAAAATCTCAAAATAACTCGGGGTGCTCAGCTCGCATCCGGCTCTCTAACTCCCAACTAGCTTCCTCTGTACCTCTGTGTTGCCACTGTACCATCACCAATGGTATATGCTTGTTACGAAGTACCTTATCCTTTTTGTCTAGAATCCGTAAGGGTCTCTCCACATACGAAAAATCCTGATCCAACTGCACCTCGGCCGGATGCAAAATATGCGACTCATCTGCCACGTACTATCTTAACAAGGACACGTGGAACTCATCATGAATCCCCAAAAGATCTGGTGGCAAGGCTAGACGATAAGCCACGTCTCCAACCTTCTCGAGAATCTCAAAAGGACCAATAAATCTTGGTGTCAGCTTACCCTTGCGACCAAACCTCATAACCTTTCGAAAAGGTGACACACGCAAGAATACATGCTCTCCTTCCTCGAATTGTAACGGCCTACGATGAGTGTTCGCGTAGCTAGCTTGTCGATCCTCGGCCGCCTTAATCCTGCGTTGGATCAACTCCACTGCATCAGTCATCTACTGAATCATCTGAGGACCCTCAACTTGACGCTCGCCAACCTCGTCCCAAAATAGAAGTGTACGACAACGACGTCCATAAAGAGCCTCAAATGGTGCCATGCCAATGCTGTAATGGAAACTATTGTTGTAAGCAAACTCCACCATTGGTAAATGATCATGCCACGCTGGACCAAAATCCATTACCGATGCGCGGAGTATATCCTCTAAAGTGCGAATAGTACGCTCGAACTGTCCGTTTGTCTCTAGATGATAAGCTGTACTCAAGCTCAAAGTAGTGCCAAGGGCTCGCTGGAAGCTACCCCAAAATCTCGAGGAGAATCTCGGATCTCTATCACTAACGATGCTCAACGGAATGCCATGCAATCGAACGATCTCCTGCATATACAATTGCGCCATCCTATCAAAGGTATAATCATGGTTATAGGGAAGAAAATGCGCTAAATTAGATAATCGGTCCACGACAACCCAAATAGCATCACAATTTCTGGAAGACATAGGCAAGTGGGTGACAAAATCCATCGTCACATGCTCCCACTTCCAATCAGGAATCTCTAGGCTGTGAAGTAACCCTCCGGGTCGTCTAAACTCTGCCTTGACCTGCTGACACACAAGGCATTGGGATAGAAACTGATAGACACTGCGCTTCATCCCTTTCCACCAAAATCGAGTGCAAAGATCCTTATACATCTTCATGCTACCTGGATGTACGGAGAATCGACTGCGGTGAGCTTGCGGTAAAATCTCATCCCTCAAAGCAGAATCCTTGGGTACTACAAATCGACCAGAAAGATACAAAAAACCGTCTCCTTGCAGATGGAAACCAGAAGTATTACCACCCTCAGCCAAACGGGCTAACTTCTGAGTCTTCAGATCAGAATTCTGAGCATCTTGGATTCGTCGATACAATGCTGGCTCTGCAAGCACAGAAGAAACACGAATTCCTTGTTGTTCTTTCTTATGACGGAACGTGAATCCCAAAGAACAACACTCCTCCACTGCCTTCAAAACCAAACTGGTACGAAGGGAACTCACATAAACCTTGCGACTAAGCGCATCAGCAACAAGGTTCGAAGAACCTGGATGGTACTTGATCTCACAATCATAATCTTTCAATAGATCCATTCAACAATGATGCCGCATGTTCAACTCGGCCTGAGTGAACAGGTACTTCAAACTCTTATGATCGGTGAAGATCTCGAATCTTTCTCCATACAAATAGTGACGTCATATCTTCAGATCAAAGACAATGGCTGCGAGCTCTAGATCATGTACGGGATAGTTCTCCTCGTGAGTTTTCAACTGTCTGGAAGCATAAGCAATCACGTGGCCAATCTGAGTCAACACACACCCCAAACCCTGGAGAGAAGCATCAGTGAATACTACAAACCCACCTGATCCAGATGGCAAAGAAAGAACTGGAGCTGTCGTCAAACGACGTCTCAACTCACGGAAACTGTCTTCACAAGAATCAGACCACACAAAAAAGCATCTTTCTTCGTCAACTAAGTCAAAGGCCTAGCCATCTGAGAGAAGTTCTCCACAAAACGCCGGTAGTACCCTGCCAAACTAAGGAAACTACGAATCTCAGAAGATGTAGTCGGACGCGACCAATTCAGAATAGCCTCTGTCTTGATGGGGTCAAAAGATACGCCCTTCTAAGAAATGACATGACCAAGGAATACAACTCGGTCAATCCAGAATTCATACTTGCTCAGCTTCGCATACAACTGTTTCTCCCTCAAGACCTGGAGTACAGTGTAGAGATGATAGGCATGTTCATCCATGCTGCGAGAATAAACCAAGATATCGTCAATGAACACTACCACGAACTTATCCAGAAAGTTGCGGAACACTCTGTTCATCAGATCCATAAAAATAGCTGGAGCATTCTTCAGACCAAACGGCATCACTAAAAACTCATAGTGTCCATACCGTGTACGAAATGCTGTCTTAGGAACATCCTCCTGCCGAACTCGAAACTGATGATACCTAGACCAAAGATCAATCTTCGAATAGACAGAAACACCCTGCAACTGATCAAAGAGATCATCTATCCGCGGAAGAGGATACTTATTCTTCACTGTCACTTGATTCAACTGACGCTAATCGATACACAACCGCATCAAACCATCCTTCTTCTTGACAAAAAGCACTGGGGCTCCCCATGGCGAAACACTAGGTCGAATGTAGCCCTTATCAAGAAGACCTTGAAATTGCTTCTTCATCTCTTTCATCTCTGATGGCGCTAAACGATAAGGAGCTATGGAAATCGGTACAGTCCCTGGCAGTAACTCAATGCCAAACTCGATCTCCCGCACTTGTGGCAAACCTTGAATTTCCTCTGGAAACACATCTGGAAAATCACAAACCACTGGTATCTCCAGGATATCCGGCTCTCCTAAGGATGTGTCCATGGCGTAGATAAGGTAGCCTTCCCCACCAGACTCTAAAGCACGCCGGGCTTTCAGAGCAAAAACCACTAGCATCGGGGGTCGCGCTCCCTCACCATAGAAATACCAAGACTCTCCATCCTCTGGACGGAACTGAACAAATCTCTGATAGAAATCCACTATCGCTCGATAGGCAGTCAAGAGATCTATCCCAATGATGCAATCGAAATCCTCCATAGCTAGAACCATCAGGTTAGCACTAAGCTGATGCCCCTCAAAATCCAAAACACAACCCACAACTAGACGCTTGGCTAAAACCTCGCTACCCATAGGAGTAGAAACTACTAGCAAGACGTCTAAAGGAATGAATGGCAACTTATACTTCTTAGCAAATCATGCTGATACGAAAGAATGTGATGCACCAGTATCAATCAAAACATACACAGGAAAACCACATAAACTACAGGTACCTGTGATCATCCGATCACTGTCAGCCTCTGCCTGTTCTTGGTTAAGCGCAAAGACCTGACCCTGGGCACATGGCCGCAAAGAAGAATGACCCCGAGAAGGAGTCTGAGCAGGTTGCCGTTGAGACTGTTGCGGTTGCTGATGCTGCTGCGAATACTGCTGCTGAAAAGGTGGCTGCTGGTACTGAGGTGGCTGAACAGATGCCTGAGAACCTCCTGAACCACTCGCTGCCCCAATCAGCATCGGACAATCTCTCTTCATGTGACCCTCCTTGTAACGCCCCGTTTTTATCTTAAATAAGTTTATTTGAGTTAATCGGAGATTGCAGAGTTCACGAGCCGACTTGATTTTGATCGGGGTCCTTTTTGCAAATTTTGGAAATTTCAGGGACTAAAATGCAAATATGGAATTTTATATATTATCTACACTTAGATTTTTATTTGAGAAGTCTCCTCTTCCTCCCCAAATCGTGAAGCACCATTGAAGCTTGGGGAAATGCTTTTCAAGCTTTTCCAATCTCGGTTTTCGGTCGATCCGTCCGTTAGAAATTATTTCTGAAGGCAGATTAGCGATCACGGCAACGAGAACTTCGTTATATCATAAGTTATTCTTCGATCCGACGTATTCTAGTTTTTGGATGTTGTTAGAATCGTTCTAGATTCGAGTATGTTGTTCTCTTCAGAGTTCTGATCGTTTATTATCTGTCGATTTTGAATTAGAGCGACGTCCGGATTTGTTATGATTTTTGGAAGCCATTTTCGAAAATGTGGTTTTGAGATTTGTTGGAATTTCCTTGATATGGGTGTATTGGCTTTGATATGAGTTGTTATCAATATTGAACTGCTGTCTGCGTTTTCGGTTTATTCAGTTATAGCCCTTATGCCGCCGGTTTGAGTTTTAGAGATTTGAACCGTTTTTGGGTTGTTGGACTTTTGCTTGAGTTGAACGTTGTTGTTGATCACTTTTTGTCTCCGTACAGATTCGTTTGGAGTTTGTGAAGCCAATGTTAATCAGCCTTTTGATCGTCAAGAGATTGGAAGAAGAACGGTAAAGAGATTCGCCTTGAACCGTTGTTGTTGTTTAGATTGTATAGCTTTTGATACAATCTTTTGTTGTAGCTTAGCCAGAGTTGGAGCTACTGCATTGAAAGGTAAAAGCAGTCATCGTAGCGGGATAGCATACTCGGACTGTTAGTTCTCTAGTTTCCCTTTTCAAATCACATATTGCATCGATACTTGTTCTAGCATGTGGAACTTGTATTTTGTTGATTTATTGAGTTTTGTTATGTGGCTTATGTTTATGTTTCTGTTATGCATTCATCTTGAGCCTACTTTGATTTCAGCGGGCAGAACCGCCCTTTTTGTTTAGACGTTTGGGAACTATGATTGAGTGGTCTAGGTTGTAGTATTTCGCCTAGTGCTAGCATACTCATCATGGTTGCTCAAAGTCTAGAGGAGTGGGATACGTGGCACCAACTCGATTGGGAGAGTCGGTGAGTCGTTACGTGATCTCATCCTTGGGATCCCAAAATCAGAGCAGCACTCCCTTGTTTATCAGAATTGATATCCTGTTTTTAAATACATGCATATCATTAGTTTCGACTTGAATATGTTGTTTTGATAGCATGTTGTATATTCATTACTTGCTATGTTGTTTTTACTGGGAATGTTATTCTCACCGGTTTATCTGGCTGTTGCTTTGTTTTGTATGTGTACTTGGCAACAGGTGGGGCAGGACCAAGTCAGCGAAGGCCTGGTTAGCAACAAGAGGGAGAGCTAGCAGTGAGACTCGGTTTAGAAATCGTGTCAGCATGTCTACCTATTTGTATTTGAACATGTTTAGATATCGAACTTCGTTATGTTATTGTATTGTTTATGCGAGCTGTGTTGAAAGTTTGTCGTTACAAATCCAATACTTTTGAGCGGTTGTGTAACCCTAGAATTTCATGTATTAGTTGGAGAACTTATGATTGTAATGCATGATAAAATGTTGTTGGTTTTGGACTCAAGTTCTAGCATGATTTCTGCTGTTTTGCTCTGTTTCTGTCACCGCTCGATCTGCAAATCTTGCAGATCGAGCGAGGGCAAGCTGTGCAGTCCTCTGTTTCTAATTTTTGTGGCTCGCTCGATCTGCAAGATCTTGCGGATCGAGCGAGGGCTGGTTTTCTCGGGCAAAACCTTTTGGGTTTTTGGCTCGCTCGATCGGTAAGATCTTACCGATCGAGCGATGCACTATTTCAAAAAAAAAAATTTCTTTTAATTGCTTTAACCTTTGGTTATTGTTTGTCTTAGTGTTGTTTAATCCCAAGATTAGATGTTTAGAATCGAGGTCTTACATTAAGTGGTATCAGAGAGTTAAGATTCTTGGTTGAACTAGAGTGAGCGGGGTAGATCGAGTCTGCATGTATTGGCTCCTCGCATGTGTTTGAATTATTTTAACTGTGTACTTAATTCCATGCGAGCATGCTTTATTATTGAGAATTATTGAGTTACATGGTTATGTGATTTAATTTATAAAGCATGATCTACTTGAGATATAACTGTTTCTGTTAACGACTGGTATCCGGTATTCCAAGCGGTTGTAAGGGCACTGATTGTAGCGATTGAGATATCTCGTGTCCTAACCTTTGATTATCAGATGGGTCCTCGTCGAGTGATAAATAGAAACACACTGCCAGTTATCCCTGCGACTGAGCAAGCTAGCACTGAAGTGGATCAGTTGGATGCTTCAGCAACGCTTATGGAAACCTTGCTGAAGAGGTTTCAGTCGTTCAATCCGCCGTTATTGATGGGTTCAAAAAATCCAGTTGACTGCGAGAGTTGGTTGGATGATATTGATCAGCTGTTCGATTCCATTGATTACACAGATGACCGCCGAATCAGGTTAGTAATTCATCAGCTGCGTGGTTGTGCTAAGAGCTGGTGGATCATGACAAAGAAAGAAATGGAGAGTAGAGGTACGGAAGTTACTTGGACTCTTTTTAAATCTGAATTTTATAAGAGGTTTTTCCCTATCTCGTATCGCAAAGATAAGGGAGCAGAGTTTGCCAACCTGAGGCAAGGGAATCTGAACATTGAAGAGTACGTGGCTAAGTTTGATGGTCTGTTGCGTTTTGCACCACTAATTGCCGGAGATGAAGAAGCTAAGGCAGATCAGTTCATCAATGGGTTGAACCCCGACGTCTTCACGTTGGTTAACACCAACAGGCCTAACAACTTTGCGGATGCCATGAATCACGCAAAGGGAGCAGAAGCAGGCTTGTGGAGGCAAAGAGGTAATCAGGTGGCACCTCAGCAACAGAGGCAATATCAGAACCAACCGTCTCAGTATCAGAATCAACCATCTCAGCATCAGAACCAGCAGCAGAGGTATGAAGGTGGTAGCAGTGGGGGAAACAGAAAGGATCAGTACAAGGCAAGAGGTAAACAGTTCAAAAGGCAGGGGAACAGTTTGTCTAGTTCCAGTGGTTCCCGACAGTTTGGTTCAAGACAGAGCTCTGGATCATCATCCTTGTACTGTAGCAAGTGTGGAGGAAGACACTCACCGGATCAGTGTGTGGGAGTCTTTGGCAATTGTAACACCTGTCAGCAACCGGGACACTTCTCTAAGGTGTGCCCATAGCGTAACAGAGATAGAGCTCAGAGTGGGAGTTCATCTAGACCTGCAGCTCAGCTAGAGAGGCAGTCTTCTGCAGTTCACTCTTTCCAATATCAACAGCAACAGAACAAACAGGGAGGTAGTACCAGTGCAAACCAGCCCCCGAGACAGCAGACACGAGTTTTCGCCTTGATAGAGGATCAGGCTCAGGTGGCACCTGACGATGTTATAGCAGGTAACTGTTCGATTTTTGGTTATTCTGCTCATGTCTTGATAGATACAGGTGCTTCCCATTCCTTTATCTCTGAGAAATTTGTGTTATTGCATGCTTTGCCTACTGAGTTGTTGCGTACAGTAGTAGCTGTTATTTCACCTTTGGGTGGAGGAATTGTTTCTGTCCGATTAGTCAGGAACTGTGAACTGTGTTTTGAATGAAATTTTTTAGAATTTGACTGTATTGTACTTGGACTGTCAGATTTTGATTGTATTGTCGGTATAGATGCTTTAACCAAGTACAGGGCAACAGTCGATTGTTTTCTAAAAGTTTTCAGGTTCAGACCTAAAATGGCAGACGAGTGGAAATTCTTTGGTAAGGGTTCTCGATCTAGAATTCCTTTGATTTCAGTGTTATCTATGACTCGTTTGCTACAGAGAGGTGCAGAAGGATTTTTGGTTTATGCGGTTGATGTACTAAAATCTAGCCCAGCTTTGGTAGATTTACCGGTGGTTAGAGAATTTGCTGATGTGTTCCCGGAAGATGTTCCTGGTTTGCCACCTATTCGAGAAATCGAATTCAGCATTGACTTAGTGCCAGGTACTCAACCTATTTCAAAAGCTCCTTATCGTATGGCACTTGTTAAATTGAGAGAGTTGAAGGAGCAGCTTGAGGATTTGATTGCCAAGGGATACATCAGACCTAGTGTATCGTCTTGGGGTGCTCTTGTTCTTTTTGTTCGGAAGACGGATGGTCCTATGCA
Organism: Henckelia pumila; assembly: GCF_033568475.1. Lineage (NCBI taxonomy): Eukaryota > Viridiplantae > Streptophyta > Magnoliopsida > Lamiales > Gesneriaceae > Henckelia > Henckelia pumila. The sequence continues at coordinate 87,322,683 of NC_133122.1, forward strand.
GCTCTGTATCGACTACCGCCAATTGAATCAGGCTACAGTTAAGAACTGGTATCATTTACCCCGAATAAATGACCTTTTTGATCAACTGCAGGGTTCTTCTGTCTACTCTAAGATTGATCTGAGGCCAGGTTATCACCAGTTGAGAGTGCGAGAGGAAGACGTTCCTAAGACCGCATTCAGAACGAGGTATGGTCATTTTGAGTTTATAGTCATGTCGTTCGGTTTGACTAACGCTCCAGCGGTTTTTATGGGTTTGATGAACCGTATCTTTCAGCGTTATTAAGATAAGTTCGTCATTATATTTATCGATGATATTCTTATCTACTCGAAGAACCGTACTGACCATGTAGAGCACTTGAGGACCGTACTGCAGATTTTGCGAGTTGAGCAGTTGTTTGCCAAGCTGTCTAAGTGTGAATTCTGGTTAGATCGAGTTGTCTTTCTCGGTCATATTATTTCTGAAGATGGGATTGCTGTCTATCCCAACAAGATTGAAGCGGTTATGAAATGGCCTAGACCTACTTCAGTGCCGGAGATCCGAAGCTTCATGGGTTTAGCTGGTTATTACCGTCGTTTCATCGAGGGTTTCTCGTCTATTGCCAAGCCAATTACCCAGCTGACTCAGAAGAATGCGCCTTTTGTTTGGACTCCAGATTGTGAGGCTAGCTTTGTTGATCTGAAGAGAAGACTGACCAGTGCTCCAATTCTTTCTATTCCGAAGGGTACTGGAGGTTTCACAGTCTATTGTGATGCTTTTAACCGAGGCTTGGGTTGTGTTCTTATGCAGAATAAGCATGTGATAGCGTATGCGTCGAGGCAGCTGAAACCGCACGAGACTCGTTATCTGGTTCATGATCTTGAACTAGCTGCGATTGTATTTTATCTGAAGATCTGGCGTCACTATCTTTATGGTGAGTATTTCGAGATCTTTTCTGATCATAAGAGTCTTAAGTACTTGTTTTCACAGGCAGAGCTGAATATGAGACAGAGAAGATGGTTAGATCTGTTGAAGGATTTCCACTGCGAAATCAAGTATTATCCGGGAAAGTCAAATGCAGTTGCAGATGCCTTTAGCCGAAAGCTATGTTCTTTATCTCTTTCTACTATCGGTGTTTCTCAGTTGATCGATGATTGTTGCACTTCTGGTTTAGAGTTTGAAACAGATAGGGAGACTATCAGAGTGTTTGCTATTCAAGCCGAGCCGGAGTTGTTTGTTGCAATCAGAGAAGCACAGAAGTCTGACCCGAGCATTCAGGTTTCAGTAGAGAAAGTCAGATCGGGACATCAGTCTGAATTCTAGGTTAGAGATGATGTTTTGTTTGTGAATAACCGTGTTGTTTTGCCTGATATTTCGGAGTTGAGACAGCGTATTCTCCGAGAGGCTCATTGCAGTCGGTTTAGTATTCATCCTGGAGGTCGTAAGATGTACAACGATATGAAGATTCAGTTTTGGTGGAAGAGAATGAAGAGCGACGTAGCGAGGTTTGTATCTCGGTGTTTGAATTGTCAGCAGGTAAAAGCAGAGCGGAAGCAACCAGGTGGTCTGTTGCACAGTCTATCTGTTCCTGAATGGAAATGAGATCACATTTCCATGGATTTTGTCACGAAGCTACCACGATCCGTTCGAGGATGCGATGCCATTTGGGTAGTGATCGACCGATTGACGAAGTCTGCATGTTTTATTCCGTACAGAATGACGTATCGTCATGATCAGATGGCTGAGTTGTATGTTAGCAATGTTGTGAGATTGCATGGTGTTCCGAAGTCGATCGTTTCAGACAGAGATCCTAGATTCACTTCGCATTTCTGGCATAGTTTTCAGGAGTCACTTGGTAGTCGATTGCATCTGAGTACAGCTTATCATCCTCAGACCGATGGACAGTCAGAGCGGACTATCCAGACGTTAGAGGATATGCTGCGAGCGGTAGTGCTAGACTTTGGCACTAGTTGGCAGGATTCTTTGCCTCTTGTCGAGTTTTCTTACAACAACAGCTTCCAAGCGAGTATCGGTATGGCGCCTTTTAAGGCTTTGTATGGTAAGAAGTGCCGATCTCCATTGTTTTGGGATGATTTGTCCGAGTCACCAGATTTGGGACCGGAGATGCTTAGTGATATGGCAGAGCAGGTGAAGATCATTCAGACTAGAATGAAGTCAGCCCAAGATAGACAGGCAAAGTATGCGAATGTCAGACGTAGACCTCTGAGTTTCGAGCAGGGAGACCGTGTTTTCCTTAAGATTTCTCCGTTCAGAGGCACTGTTAGATTCGGTAAGAGAGGGAAGTTGTCTCCAAGATTTATCGGGCCTTACGAGATTCTCGAGAAGATAGGCGATCTTGCCTACAGACTTGCACTTCCTCCGTATTTATCTGGTATTCACGACGTTTTTTACGTCTCTATGCTGCGAAAGTATCATCCAGATCCTTCTCATATCCTTCAGCCTGACGAAGCCGAGTTAGACGAGACTCTGAGCTATTTTGAACGACCAATTCAGATCCTTGATCGGAAAGAAAAGCAACTCAGAACCAAGTTGATTCCGTTGGTGAAAGTGCAGTGGAGCCGTCACGGCATCGAGGAAGCGACTTGGGAGACAGAATCTGACATGAGAGAGCGATTTTCGGAGTTATTCGGATGACGTGAGTTCTTCTTACTGTCTTTAGTTCTTTATTCTATCTTATGAGTTGTGGTTCTCTTTGATTTTGTGGACGAATTGTAACGCCCCATTTTTATCTTAAATGAGTTTATTTGAGTTAATCGGAGATTGCAGAGTTCACGAGCCGACTTGATTTTTATCGGGGTCATTTTTGCAAATTTTGGAAATTTCAGGGACTAAAATGAAAATATGGGATTTTATATATTATCTACACTTAGATTTTTATTTGAGAAGTCTCCTCTTCTTCCCCAAACCTTGAATCACCATTGAAGCTTGGGGAAACGCCTTTCAAGCTTTTCCAATCTCGGTTTCCGGTCGATCAGTCCATTAGAAATTATTTCTGAAGGCAGATTAGCGATCATGGCAACGAGAACTTCGTTATATCGTAAGTTCTTCTTCGATCCGACGTATTCTAGTTTTTGGATGTTGTTAGAATCGTTCTAGATTCGAGTATGTTGTTCTCTTCAGAGTTCTGATCGTTTATTATCTGTCGGTTTTGAATTAGAGCGACGTCCTGATTTGTTATGATTTTTGGAAGCCATTTTCGAAAATGTGGTTTTGAGATTTGTTGGAATTGCCTTGATATGGGTGTATTGGCTTTGATATGAGTTGTTATCATTATTGAACTGCTGTCTGCGTTTCCGGTTTGTTCAGGTATAGCCGTTATGCCGCCGGTTTGAGTTTTAGAGATTTGAACCGTTTTTGGGTTGTTGGACTTTTGCTTGAGTTGAACGTTGTTACTGATCACTTTTTGTCTCCTTACAGATTCATTTGGAGTTTGTGAAGCCAGTGTTAATCAGCCTTTTGATCGTCAAGAGATTGGACGAAGAACGGTAAAGAGATTCGCCTTGAACCGTTGTTGTTGTTTAGATTGTATAGCTTTTGATACAATCTTTTGTTGTAGCTTAGCCAGAGTTGGAGCTACTGCATTGAAAGGTAAAAGCAGTCATCGTAGCGGGATAGCATACTCGGACTGTTGGTTCTCGAGTTTCCCTTTTCAAATCACATATTGCATCGATACTTGTTCTAGCATGTGAAACTTGTATTTTGTTGATTGATTGAGTTTTGTTATGTGGCTTATGTTTATGTTTCTGTTATGCATTCATTTTGACCCTACTTTGATTTCAGCGGGCAGAACCGCCCTTTTTGTTTAGACTTTTGGGAACTATGATTGAGAGGTCTAGGTTGTAGTATTTCGCCTAGTGCTAGCATACTCATCATGGTTGCTCAAAGTCTAGAGGAGTGGGATACGTGGCACCACCTCGATTGGGAGAGTCGGTGAGTCGTTACGTGATCTTATCCTCGGGATCCCAAAATCAGAGCAGCACTCCCTTGTTTATCAGAATTGATATCCTGGTTTTAAATACATGCATATCATTAGTTTCGACTTGAATATGTTGTTTTGATAGCATGTTGTATATTCATTACTTGTTATGTTGTTTTTACTGGGAATGTTATTCTCATCGGTTTATCCGGCTGTTGCTTTGTTTTGTAAGTGTACTTGGCAACAGGTGGGGCAGGACCAAGTCAGCGAAGGCCTGGTTAGCAACAAGAGGGAGAGCTAGTAGTGAGACTCAGTTTAGAAGTCGTGTCAGCATGTCTACCTAGTTGTATTTGAACATGTTTAGATATCGAACTTCGTTATGTTATTGTATTGTTTATGCGAGCTGTGTTGAAAGTTTGTCGTTACAAATCCAATACTTTTGAGCGGTTGTGTAACCCTAGAATTTCATGTATTAGTTGGAGAACTTATGATTGTAATGCATGATAAAATGTTGTTGGTTTTGGACTCAAGTTCTAGCATGATTTCTGCTGTTTTGCTCTGTTTCTGTCACCGCTCGATCCGCAAAATCTTGCAGATCGAGCGAGGGCAAGCTGTGCAGTCCTCTGTTTCTAATTTTTGTGGCTCGCTCGATCTGAAAGATCTTGCGGATCGAGCGAGGGCTGGTTTTCTCGGGCAGAACCTTTTGGGTTTTTGGCTCGCTCGATCGGTAAGATCTTACCGATCGAGCGAGGCACTATTTCAAAAAAAAAAAAATTTCTTTTAATTGCTTTAACCTTTGGTTATTGTTTGTCTTAGTGTTGTTTAATCCCAAGATTAGATGTTTAGAATCGAGGTCTCATACTCCTAGCCACACTGGAAGCATGCATTTGTCGATCGACCACACTGTCCTGGCAGATGCCTGCATCTGCACTAACGACAACGGTTCGGCCTCTGACCACCAAAATTATGCACTCCACCGGATCCAGATGAAGAAGAATAAGTACCTACTGTCTTCTTGAAAGACTTTCCCTTCGGACCTATAGTACTGGCACTCGCTGACCAGGAAGAAGAGAAGAGTCCTCTGTTCCTCCGGATACTGTCCTCCGCCTGGTGACAACGGTCCACCAAGCCCTCGTAGGTCATATCGCTGCCCACAGCAACCATCCGATGAATCTCAGGGTTCAGACCCTGAAGGAAATGGTCGTACTTCGCCATAGAACTATCAGCAATGTGAGAAAATTAAGGTAGCAAATCGAAGAACTTCTGCTGGTACTCCTCTATCGTCATCGTACCCTATCTCAAACTCAGTAACTCACTGGTTTTCGCCTGACGAAGAGATAGAGGGAAATATAGTCTCTGATAAGCAGTACGGAACTCAACCCACGTAGCTGCCCCTATCATTGCTATAAATGGTGCAGAAGTAGATCTCCACCACTTTCTCGCTCCACCCTCAAGCATAAAGGCAAAAATCTCCATTTTATTCTCGTCTGTGCAACGGAACTCTTGAAAACACTGCTCCATCCTCTCGAGCCAATCTTCAGCCTGCTCAGGCGTCTCACCACCTGTCAAAGGCTTCGGGCTAACCTCCTTAAATCTGCGCATGCTCACTCGTCTGCGCTCCTCATGCTGACCTCGACGACGTCTACGATCATTCGGATCGCCCCATCGACCGTCCCCTCCGCTATCGTGGCTCTCATCTTAATCTGCCATCTATTGCATAAGAACAGATAATTACTTAATCCGCTTTACGAAATTCCCAGTGCAATGCGCTCTGATAGAAAAAAGTGTAGTGACCCAACCCGGATCCACTATCTAATCAGAGTTAATTAGCGCATGAAATAATACTAAAAGCGTAAGGAGCGGATAATTTAAAATACAACAAATCCAATCGGAAGAATACAACCGACGATAACAAAAGTGTATAAATACCATTATACAACCAAATCAAAGATTCAGGTTAAACAAATCCCTACCCTCTAAAACCTCACACTTTCGGATCCTCAATCCTGCTGAGAGCCACCTGGACCGTCCAGCCTCAAACCTGCCCCACCACAAAGTACACCACAATACCCAAACACAGGGGTGTGAGCGACAACACTCAATAAATAAGAAATGATATATGTACAAATATGCGAACACACAGATGATTTAAATACCAGGTAAAACACTTGCTCATGGCGCCAGGAATATACAGTACTGGCTAGAGAGCGACTCCGCGGGGTACTCGTATATTCTATATCAGGGCTAAGCCAACCCCATCCTGACCCAAATCCAAAACAGGATACAAGTCCCATATGGAAACTGTCATACCTGACTTGAGTCCAACATGAGATCATTGTTCCCTTATGGAGACTGTCAATGACTCACATCTCTCCGGATGCAGTCACACGTAAAATCATGCATGTGCTTAGGCGGTAAAACATGCTAAAACATGATAAAAACATATAGCACATACTCATGCAACATACATGCAAATATATCATGTCGGCTATCTCGGTCAGTACTTACGTACCTCTAACACTGCTGGTCAAAACCTAGCTCCGCTGGTCTAGACTCAAAGCCTACTAGTCCAGTCTACTGCTACTACAATGCAATTACCCATGCATCAATAATTAAGCTCTAAAAACCTTAACTAAGATATTGCATACTCCTAAATATAATTAGGATTCCAAAGCTATACATGCGTCTGTCGTTAGCCCTTTGCTGTCGATAGCCTCAAAACTAGGCCACAGCTCCGCTACGACGTCTAGATCGTTGTGCCTCTTCCAAAATCCTAATAGGACACCTAGATCTCCCTATATCTGAGTTAGAAGGCCTAGAAGTCGAGAGAGAAGAGAGGAGAGAGGTGCGAGAAATGAGCTCTCGGACCTTCTATTTATAGACACGGAACGGAACATCCGTTCCTCAACGTTGCGTCCGTTCTGCCTGATGAACGTTGCTTTCGATCCCTATTGTTGCTTCCAATGTCCCATCAAGTGCGTAAGCAATGACGTAATATTGCTGACATCATGGATGACATCAACTGCCAGAACGTTGCTTCCGTTCATGAACTTTGCTTTCGTTCCTGGTCACCCTTCGGGCCATTTTTTATCATTCTGAATCAATTTCTGAAGTCCGTTAATCCAATAGAACTTTCCTTAATCATGTTTCACTTAATCAAAGCATGATCACATGATTAATATACTCATTAATCGTTAATTATGGATACGGATCACTACACATACCGTCACAACCAGATGGCCGAGTTGTATGTCAGGGAAGTTGTGAGATTTCACGGTGTACCGAAGTCGATAGTATCAGACAGAGATCCGAGATTCACTTCTCACTTTTGGCACAATTTACAGAAGGCCTTGGGTACTCATTTGCACTTGAGCACAGCGTATCACCCTCAGACCGATGGTCAGTCCGAGCATACGATCCAGACATTGGAGGATATGCTTCGAGCCGTAGTGCTTGATTTTGGCTCAGGTTGGCAGGACTCTTTGCCTCTATTGGAGTTTTCGTACAATAATAGCTTTCAAGCGAGTATTGGAATGGCACCTTTTGAAGCTTTGTACGGGAAGAAGTGCAGATCTCCATTATTTTGGGATGAGATTTCAGAATCACCTGAGTTGGGTCCGGATATGATTCACTATATGGCAGAGCAGGTGAAGTTGATTCGAACCAGAATGAAGGCAGCCCAAGATAGAAAGGCGAACTATGCGAATATCAGACGCAGGCCTCTATCTTTTGATCAGGGAGACCGAGTTTTTCTGAAGATTTATCCGTTCAGAGGCAGTGTCAGATTCGGGAAGAGAGGGAAGTTGTCGCCGAGATTCATTGGTCCGTACAAAATTTTGGAGAAGGTAGGCGATCTTGCCTATAGATTGGCACTTCCTCCGTCTCTTTCAGGCATCCATGACATTTTTCATGTTTCGATGCAACGGAAATATCATCAGGATCCATCCCATGTTCTTCAACCAGACGAGGCCGAACTCGATGAGTCACTGAGCTATTTTGAGAGACCAATTCAGATTCTTGACCGCAAGGAGAAGCAGCTCAGAACCAAGTCGATTCCGTTAATAAAGATTCAGTGGAGTAGTCACAGATTTGAAGAAGCGACATGGGAGACAGAATCTGATATGAGGCAGCGATTTCTCGATTTATTCGATTGATTTAAGTTCTTATTCAGTCGATTCTATTTCTCTTAGTTTTTTTGATTCGTGATTTTGAGGACGAAATCGATTCGTAGAGGGGGAGAATTGTAAGGCCCTGAAATTAATTATTTTGTGATTAGCGGAATTTATTAAATTATTAGAATGGAATTGATGAGAATTATTTGAGCCGGGATTGAATCGATTTAATTTGGAGCTTTCAGGGACCGGATTGCAATTGCCAGTTGACTAGTCAATGAGGAGTGTATATTATTTGACATGACTATTATCTAGCCTATCATCCCTACCTCTCTCCTCCATCTTCTTCCCCTTTTCTCACGCACAAAACGAGAAAGCCACGGAAGCTTTCTTCCAAGCTTTTGATTCTCCTGGTTCGCACAATCCGACCGTCAGATTTCCGATTAGAGTTTAGATTTGCGATCACCGCAACGAGGGCATCGTTTTTCCGTAAGTTTTGCTATGATCTCTTGAACTTTGATTTTGTTGGGTTGTCAAAAATTGATGATTCTCGAGTATGTTGTTCTTGAGTTAGCCTAGATTGTATATTCGAAGTCGGTTCGGAAAAAAAACGAAGTTTGGATTTTTGGTGATTTTTTCCCTTGAAATTTGAAAAATGGGGTTTTTGTTATTGTTGGTTTTGGCTTGGGTTGAATAATTTGGAGGGTTTTTGGATGGTTTTGAGTTGATAATTGTTGGTTTGAGATTTTTGGTTGGACCGTTTATAGTCGTTATGCCGTCGAAATCGAGTTTTCGATTATCAATTATATTGTTTCGGTTTGATTTCCGGGTTTGTTCGAGTTGATAATTTGATATCGAATCCGTATTTCATATTTTCAGAGTTTGGTAGAAAGATTCGGGTTTGGAAACGGACTTGGGGTCTTTAAACCGGTTCAAGAGTTGAAGACGGTATAGTATTGTTTTTATCGACTTGAAATTTGTTTGGTAAAGATTGTGAATCGAGTTTATCCCTTTTATTTTCAGGATTTGAATTCGAAGCCTCGAGTAAGGTAAAAGACGACATCGAATCAAATAAGGATGAATACTCAAGTCCGATTGATTCTCGAGTCCCAAAAATCACATACTGCATTTTAATTTGTTGGTGTGAAATTGATTGATTTACTTTGTTTGCACTTGCATTCATATTGAGCCGAATATTTGATTCATTTTGAAATTAGACGATTTAGGGAGCTATATTGAAGTGGCCTTGGATTTCTAGTTTTTCCAAGTGCTAGAATACTTCTTATAGTTGCTCTAAAGTCTAGGGGTTTGAGTTGTGCCATATCCACCCCGAATGGGAGTGTCGGTGGGTTGTTCGTAATGACTTGACCCCGGGATCCCAACTGTGTACCGATTGATATCACGATTATCTAACTTGATAATCCATAATTTTGAAGTCATGCATACATCCACTCTCATTTTGATTTATTGAATATTGATGCATTTTGTATGAAATGTTTAATTGTTATTGTATGCATGTCTATTTTACTTGGAAATTATATTTCTAATCGGGTTATCCGGCTGTTGTTTTTGTTTGTATGTATACTTGGCAACAGGAGGATCAGGAACCGGACCAAGCCATCTGGGATAGCACGGGGTGTGAATGTTAGAAGTGAGACACCATCTAGAAGGGTTGTGTTTGTAGAACTTTTGTATATTTTTGATTAGTCGATCGATTGATATCATCGAACTTGTGGTATTTTTCCTTGGAAGAACTTAGAACTTGTATGTTCTTTTATCGAGCATGTTAATTCTAGAAGTGGGAGTCTCCAATGATTAAATATTGGTTTGTATGTGTGTATGGGTTTTAATTTGATTGGAGATGGTTTTGATTGGCCTTTCCGGAAATCCTGCACTTTTCTGTCCGAGTGGCCAGCGCGCGAGCGCGACCATCTCGCGCGCGCGCGAGAGGCCCTAGATTAGCTCGGGTTATTTTGCCCGCGCGGGCGCGAGCCTTTCCTCCGGGTTCTGTTTCGGAAACCTGCGCGCGCGCGAGGTGTGCATCCCGCGCGAACGCGAGTTTGTCCGCCGGGCACTGATGAGTAAGCCCTCGCGCGAGCGCGGGGTCTTTAAAAAAATAAAAAAAAATTTTGATCCGGGTTCTCCGCTCTCTCAGTGCTCGATTGTATTGTTTATTCTGAGATTAGACGATTAGAAAACGGGGTCTCACATAAAGTAAAAAAGAATATCAATATTGTAAGAAACACCGTAATAAAGTCATTTTGAACTAAAATCAGTATACACAAAGATACATAAAATTAGAAATAGTCTAAAAAATAATATTTAGATTGATAATGCATTTCAATATTGTCTACAAATATATCTTCTACAGCAAAATAATATATTTCTTTAAGAATTGTCGATCCATGTTCCATCACAATCTTCACGAAGGCATGGGGGCTCATTGTCATCTTCATCGTCGACATCCATTGATGGTAAGCCACTGGTAAAAGATTCATAATGGATTACAATGTCTTCCAGCTCGTCCTCATTTGCGTGCTCGAATGATTCTCTTGTAGGAGCTTCAAGTACAATACTCCATAATGGATCTTCAGGTTCTTCAACAAAAAATACTTACTTTGCTTGACATCCCAAGATAAAACTTTCTGATTTAAATCCAATTTTGTTCAGATTCACTAATGTGAAACCAAGTGAAAGAGTAGGTGCCCGGTGAGCCAACTTGTGGCTAAGGGCTTTGATGACTCTTTGTATAAACAATCTTTTATTTAATATAATTTACACTTTTATTAATGACAATGACTTTATCTTTCTTCATATTGTTATATTGTGATATACTATTGTTGTTTTGATAAAGACCTTGAATATACTATAGTGTATGTAAGATGTGGTAGCACATGGGGATGACTATCATGAAACACATCTTATAGTCACTGTATATTCTAAACTGTTCCTAGTCGATTGAGCCGTCCGATAATAAGGATAAGGATCGCTCGAGTTTGAGACTAGCATTTGCGATGCAGAGTACCACGTTTTATTGGTAAGGAACATAGAGATGTTCGAAGCATGCAAATGGATATTCATACGATGAATGATCGAACTACCCTATCCGGACTTTCCAAGTGTTTATCACTTATCGAGTGGATAAAGTCCGCGGTTTTGGTTGTACACCATTAGTCCTTACTACTTGAAACATCATTGAGACTCTATATGCTAGTACTGTGCTTTGACTCGTTTACCGACTCTATTGGGGTCATCAGGTGTCGGGATTGGGTACAGTTACAACACATATAGGAGTCGATGCTTTGTTGTCAAGGATTCACCACATACTTGCGAGTGTGGATATCCTATGCGATCTGAGGAGATATTAGTGTGACGAATCTCTGGCCAGAGTACATGATGTGTTTTAAGAAATGGTTTCTTAGTAGCACATGCGATGTCACTATTTGATCTTCAAGATGTATTGCATAGTTATCGAATCTCGAACGACTCTCGATATACCAATGGTTGTTGATTCGATCGGGATATATGGATGAAGGGACCGTACTGTACGCTAACCAAAATCTATTGGTTCTTGTAGGCACAATCAGTGATACCTATGGAATCATGGGGCGATGTTGCTAGGCGCTCTTACCATGATTCGATGGGCAAGTCGGAAATTGTTGTTCCGAGTCACAAGGAGTTGTGAGCCCACGGCTAGCTGTATCCCTGAACCATTGAGGGTCACACAGTGTAATGGATTTTTAATCCCCGTTGAGATAGTTAAATTTAAAGAGTTAAATTTAATGAACAAAGAAGTTGGACTTCTTAATTATGAGTAGAGGAGTAAGATTTCCTAAAATGACATAGGGATGAACATTTTTGGAAACCACTGAATTCGGATTCAGAAAAATTTATCTTGACTTTAAAAGGTGCAGAAATGGTTTCTGTGCACATTGGTGAAATCGGTTTATCAATCGGAGTCACGATGAATTTTATATTAATTTCTGAACATGCGGGCTTTGCTTGTCGGGCTTGAACTTATGACTAATGGGCCCTAAGCTGTTAGCGGCCTACATTATAAATAAGTTATTGCAGTACAGAAATTAGACACAACAGGTCACAATTTTCGAAAAAAAACCCTATTTTTCTCTCAGTAGTGGCCGCCCCCCTTCTCCCCTCTGCTCGAAAAATCCAGTCTGTGAATTTTGAATTGCAGTCTGGTTTAACGGATCAAATTCGTTAATCTCTTCGCAGAAACTTCTGATAGATTTTCTAGTGCAATCTATCAGAGGGATTAAATATCCGTTCATGGACCTGATTGAAGAACAGTTCGTCCATCAGTTCCAGGGATATACAACAAGAGCAGAGCAATCTGTTGGTGTCCATAATCTCGCTTCGAGATTGGAGGTAAAAATTTATAATCGTTATTTAATTTTTACACACACACAATTTAATCGTAAGGTTGATACCCATTATGAAATCGTTCCATATAAAAATTTTAAACTTCCGCTGCACCGGGTATCAATCCTGATTGATCTAATCGCCGCGTTCTCCAACAGTGGTATCAGATCCAGGTTGCTCAGATCAAGCGATTAAATTAATCGATTGTACAAAAATTTTTAAGCCTCGGTTTTTGAAACAAAATAAATATTTTAAAAAATAAAAAAAAAATTTCGGGCAAAAACCCGGGCAGCGATGGTCGCTGCCCCGGACGGCGCACGGCGCTGCCCTAGGGGCAGCCGGGCTGCCCGGCCCAACCCCATTAGGGCGCGGGCAGCCCGGAAATGTCCGGGGCGGCCCGCGGAAAAATTATTTTTTAATTTTAAATTAAATTTTAATATGTTAAAATTCTATTTTTGGTCCGATCGAAAATTGTTTTTGATTGGTCCACGAGGCGTCGGATCGAATTGTTCGAGTCCGAAAATTTTAAAATTGATTTTTGGATAAATTTGAATTTTTGGAAAATTTAAATATTTTATCCGTTAAATTGAATTTTGAAATTAATTATTTTTGGTACAATTGATGATAAGATATGATCTTATGGATATATTGAGTAAAATATGATTTTATGTATAAAATTGGATTTTATAGATAAAATATGATTTTATTTGATAAAAAGATAAAATATGATTTTGTATGTAAAATAAGATTTTATATATGAAATATGATTTTATCCTTTTAAATTTAAATTTTCATTGCATGTTATCCAATATATTAATTTTGAATTAAATGTTATTGGATAAGGATGATCGATTGCCATGACCAATTTTGTAGGTGTATGTTAGGAATTTTTATTTGTTTTTATTGTTGTTGGATTTATTAATGGGCCTGGTTTATGGCCCAATATGAATTGTCATATGTAGTAAAAGTGGGCTTGGTTTATGGCCCGTTCCCACCCCTTAAAATGTATACTCTACTTGTCATTGTTATTTATTGTAAATACATTAGATTTAGTGGGAGATCAAGATTTGAAGATGGAGGTGGGCCCAGCAGACAATAAAGACAGAAGAAATGTAAATTGGAAGCTCAATGTAATAGGATTGCATTGCATACTGCATATTACCTAAGATTGGACTAAGACTCGTGATTGGCAACCACGGGTCGATTAGAAATGGAATAGATCATCCTATATAATATGTGATATTATTGTTGTATGCATGTTTTAGACAAAATTGTGTGAATCCGGCAAGCATACAAAATTTTAAAAATGATGAGACAAATTTTCATAATTAAAATCCCTCATTTTAAATATGATTTAAAATTGATATCAAGATAAACAAAAGGAAATTTAAATTTGTTTAAATGTTCCTACCTTCCATCTGTTGGAAAACTGGCGAGTTCCCAGACCAATTACGATTGATACCCGGTGCAGCGGAAGTTTAAAAATTTTCATGGAACGTTTCCATGGTATGGGTATCAACCGTTCATCGATTGAATTACGTGTGTGTAAAATTTAAATAACAATTAAATAAATTTTACCTCAAATCTCGCAACGAGATTAATGGACACCAACAGAACAATTCTGCTCTTGTTGTCTCTCCCTGGAACCGATGAACGCCTTCAATCAGGTCCACGAACAGAGGTTTAATCCCTCTGATAGATTGCACTAGAAAATCTATCAGAAGTTTTCTGCGAAGAGAATACACGAATTTGATTCGTTATTCCTTACTGCGATTCAAAATCACAGACCGGAATTTTCTCGGGCAGAGGGGGAGGGTTCGGCCGATTTGTTGAGAGAGAGGCTAGGGTTCGATTTTTGCTCTGTCTCAAAAATTATGACCTGTTGTGTGTAATTTCTGTACTGAAATAACTTATTTATAATGCAGGCCACTAACACCTTAGGGCCCATTAGTCATAAGCTGGGGCCCGACAAGCAAAGCCCGCTCGTTCAGAAATTAATATAAAATTCATCGTGACTCCGATTGATGAAACGATTTCACCAATGTGCACAGAAACCATTTCTGCACGTTTTAAAGTCAAAATAAATTTTCCTGAATCCGAATTCAGTGGTTTCCAAAAATGTCCATCCCTATGTCATTTTAGGAAATCCTACTCCCTTACTCTTATTTAAGAAGTCCAACTCCTTAGTTCATTAAATTTAACTCTTTAAATTTAACTATCTCAACGGGGATTAAAACTCCATTACACTGTGTGACCCTCAATGGTTCAGGGATACAGCTAGCCGTGGGCTCACAACTCCTTGTGACTCGGAACAACACTTTCCGACTTGCCCAACGAATCATGGTAAAGCGCCTAGCAACATCGCCCCATGATTCCCTAGGTATCACTGATAGTGCCTACAAGAACCAGTAGATTTTGGTTAGCGTACAGTACGGTCCCTTCATCCAAATATCCCGATCGAATCAACAACCATTGGTATATCGAGAGTCGCTCAAGATTCGATAACTATGCAATACATCTTGAAGATCAAATTAGTGACATCGCATGTGCTACTAAGAAACCATTTCTTAAATCACATCAAGTACTCTGGCCAGAGATTTGTCACACTAATATCTCCTCAGATCGCATAGGATATCCACACTCGCAAGTATGTGGTGAATCCTTGACAACAATGCATTGACTCCTATATGTGTCGTAACTGTACCCAATCTCGACACCTGATGACCCCTCAGAGTCGGTAAACGAGTCAAAGCACAGTACTAGCATATAGAGTCTCCATGATGTTTCAAGTCGTAAGGACTAATGGTGTACAACCAAAACCGCGGACTTTATCCACTCGATAAGTGATAACCACTTGGAAAGTCCGGATAGGGTAGTTCGACTATTCATCCTATGAATATCCATTTGCATGCTTCGAACATCTCCATGTTCCCTACCAATGAAACGTGGTACTCCGCATCGCAAATGCTAGTCTCAAACTCGAGCGATCCTTATCCTTATTATCGGACGGCTCAATCGACTAGGAACGGTTTTAGAATATACAGTGACTATAAGATGTATTTCATGATAGACATCTCCATGTTCTACCACATCTTACATACACTATAGTATATTCAAGGTCTTTATCAAAACAACAATAGTATATAACAATATGAAGTAATATAAAGTCATTGCCATAAAAGTGTAAATAATATTAAACAAAAGATTGTTTATACAAAGAGTCAACAAAGCCCATAGCCACACAGTTGGCTCACTGGGCACCCACTCTTACACCATCAACGATCAATGTATGAGATGCTACCCGCGGATACGGTCCGGCTCATATTATTGGGGGGGCCCGTCCGTCGGAAAGCTGTACATTGGATCGACACATGTTGTAAGTTGGGTGGAACTCCCATGGGATCGGCTCATATTATAGGGGGATCCACATGGCGACCGTCCATCACAACTTAATATTGATGGGTCATCTTGACATGTCACAATAATCGGCGTCATATTATTGGGCCCTTATTGGACATGAGGTAAACACGTGGAGGTTGCTTTGGAAGCAATTGGGCTCTATCTTTTGAAAATTATGGTTGGCTGATATTATTCGGGACCATAGATTGTCAATTGGACTCCATGTTCTCACTAAGGAAAACAGTTTCCCGTTTTCACTAGAGGGTAGTGAAATCGTTAAAATAGTGGGAGTGAAATTCATAAAATAAATTTCGCCTATTTTATGTCTTAGTAAATTACTTAAACAATCACTGATATTTGTCTGTTTCTTTTTAGTATTTCATAAAGATGAATTCGCGTAATCCACTTTTCTCGATCCTCGAACAAAATAAATTGACTGGCGCAAACTATACGGAATGGTTCCGTAAGTTGAAGATTGTCTTGACTTCGGAGAAGATGCTCTACGTGTTAGAAAAATCTCCTCCGAAGGAAGCACCAGCTGACATAAGTCCGGAGGAGTTAGCCAAACTTGATACATGGTGGGACCATGATATCAAGGCCAAATGCTATATGCAAGCCTCGATGTCTGATGAACTCCAGAGGCGATTTGAGGACACCGTGAATGCTGCTGATATTCACGTACAACTCAAGGAACTTTTTGGGGCTCAATCGAGGGCTGAAAGGTTCGCTACTGTAAAGGAGCTAATGACGTGTCGCATGCGTGAAGGGACTTCGGTCCGTGATCATGGGGTACGAGTGCTTTGGCTCATACAGAAGTTGGTAACCCTTGATTTGGTGTTGGAGCATGAACTCAACGTGGACTTACTACTTCTGTCTCTTCCTTCTTCGTTTGACGGATTTGTGGTGAATTTCAATATGAACAAGATAGAGGCCTCCCTTGAAGAGATGGTCAATATGCTTGTGACATATGAATCCACATTAAAGAAGGATAAACCGGCTTTCTTGGTGGGCTCCTCTTCTTCTGCTAAGAAGGGGCCAAGTACAAAGGGTAAGAAACGTTCTGCCCCACCCAAGAAAATCGAACCCGAGAAGAAGTACAAGACAAAGGCTTCAAACATGGAAAAGTCCAAGGATGTTTGCCATTACTACAAGAAAGCCGGTCATTGGAAGCGTAACTGCAAGGAATATCTAGAGCAGTTGCGAAACTGCGAAGGGTATGTTCTATATTGAAATAATGTTTCACTTAATACTACTTCTTGGGTATTGGATACCGGATGTGGATCTCACATTTGCAATGATTTGCAGGTGATGACAAGAAGTCGCAGGCTTAGAATGGGTGAGACCCAGCTGAGGCTCGGAAATGGTTCCAGAGTTGAAGCTAAAGCTGTGGGAGATGTTTATTTATTTTTGCAGAACGGTTTTAAGTTACTTTTAAGAGATGTTTTATTTGTTCCGGATTTGATTAAAAACATTATTTCTGTTTCTATGCTTGATAGAGATGGTTATTCTTGTAATTTTGTGAATGGGATTTGCAATATTTACAAGAATGAATGTTTGATTGGAAATGGACAACTTGAAAACGATCTATACAACTTAAAACTAAAAGACGTTCCAATAAATTATGTTGATAAACCGGCAACAGCAAACAAAAGGAAAATCGATAGTCAAAACCCGGCAAACCTTTGGCACGCTAGGCTAGGTCATATTTCCTCAAGGAGGATGAACAAGCTAGTGGGAGAGGGCATGTTTGATATGTCTGATATTAACTCTCAACCTACTTGTGAATCCTGCCTAAAAGAAAAAATGACTAAATCTCCTTTTAAGGGGAAACCTGAGCATAGTCAAAATCTGTTGGATTTGATCCATACAGATATTTGTGGTCCATTTAGAGTTGGTACTCAATATGGCCACACCTACTTCATTACCTTTACTGATGATTATTCTAGGTATGGGTATTTATATTTAATGAAATATAAGTCTGAAGCATTTGAAAAGTTCAAAGAATTCAAGGCTGAAGTAGAAAACAAGCTAGGTAAAAGTATTAAAGCACTTCGATCGGATCGAGGTGGAGAATACTTGAGTACCGAGTTTTTGGACTATCTAAAAGAGAATGAGATTCTCTCTCAGTGGACTCCTCCTATGACACCACAGCTTAATGGTGTATCGGAGCGTCGTAATCGAACTTTGTTGGACATGGTTCGGTCCATGATGAGCTTCACTGAGCTTCCACCTTCGTTTTGGGGCTATGCGCTTGAAACGGCGGTATTGTTGTTGAACAATGTCCACACTAAAGCAGTGGATAAAACACCATACGAGTTATGGAATGGCAAAGCTCCTAAGTATTCGTACTTGAGGATTTGGGGATGACCTGCTTACGTGAAGCGGACAGTGGGAGATAAGTTGGATAGTCGATCCAGCTTATGTTATTTTGTAGGGTATCCGAATAATTCAATCGGATATTATTTCTATTATCCTGCTGAAACAAAGGTGTTTGTTTCAAGGAATGCCACCTTCTTGGAGAAGGAGTTCTTATTGGATAAGAAAGGCGAGATGATGGAACTCGAAGAAATTCGAGAAGAACCCGAAATACAAAATAACGATCCTACACCTCAGGAACCATTGATAGACACGCCTGTACCTAGAAGATCCGAGAGGACTTCTAGACCTCCTATTCGATATGGTCTTCTTCTTGAAGGGGATCAAGATGAACCCGATGTTGGATGTGATCCAAGAAACTTCAAGGAAGCAATTTCTGATGCGGATTCAAATTTATGGCTTGAAGCTATGCAGTCGGAAATAGATTCGATGCATACAAACCAAGTTTGGTCTTTAGTAGTCCTCCCGATGGAATTGTTCCAATAGGGTGTAAATGGATCTACAAGAGAAAGCTTGGGCCTGATGGTAAGGTATTGACCTACAAGGCGCGATTGGTGGCGAAAGGTTATACTCAAAGACAAGGAGTTGACTATGATGAAACCTTTTCACCAGTTGCCATGTTCAAGTCCATAAGAATCCTTATTGCCATAGCTGCTTGGTATGACTATGAGATATGGCAAATGGATGTGAAGACTGCTTTTCTTAATGGAGACATTAAGGAAGAAATCTATATGAAGCAGCCTGAGGGGTACACATCCATGGGAAGCGAGCATAAGGTATGCAAGCTTCAGAGATCAATTTATGGTCTAAAACAAGCATCAAGAAGTTGGAACCAGAAATTTGATGAAAAAATAAAGGATTTTGGTTTCATCAAGAACCCGGAGGAACCATGCGTGTACAAGAAAGTAGTTAAGGATGCTGTGACATTCTTAGTACTTTATGTTGATGACATCCTACTCATTGGGAATGACGTAGGGATGTTGCAGTAAACAAAGATATGGTTATCAGGTAGATTCTCGATGAAGGATTTGGGTGAGGCATCCTATATTCTAGGGATACAGATCTATAGAGATAGATCTAAGAGAATGATAGGACTCACTCAATCAACCTACATCGACACCATATTGAAACGGTTTTCAATGGATGGGTCCAAGAGAGGACATCTACCCATGTGTCATGGAGTTTCTCTATCCAAGTCTATGTGTCCCAAGACTGATGAAGAGATAGAGAAAATGACACATGTACCATATGCGTCAGCCATAGGAAGTATCATGTATGGGATGATATCTACCAGACCGGATGTAGCATTTGCTCTGAGTGTCACGAGCAGATATCAAGCTAATCCCGGTCAAATGCATTGGAAATCCGTGAAGGACATTCTTAAGTACTTACGAAGGACTAAGAATATGTTCATGGTATATGGAGGAAGAGAACTAAAATTGGAAGGCTATACCGACTCTAGCTTCCAAAGTGACGTGGATGACTCGAATTCAACCTCTGGATTTGTGTTCATGCTCAATGGCGGTGCTGTCTCTTGGAAGAGTTCCAAGCAGGACACCACAGCGGATTCCACCACTGAGGCAGAATACATTGCAGCATCAGCTGCTGCTAAAGAGGCCGTTTGGATGAGGAATTTCGTCCAAGAGTTGGGCGTCATTCCTGAAGTTGTTGGTCCAGTCCCGGTGTACTGTGACAACACGGGTGCCGTTGCTCAGGCAAAGGAACCAAGATCTCATCAAAGATCCAAACACGTACTGAGGAAATACCACATCATCCGGGAGATTGTGGAAAGAGGAGACATCACTGTCGAAAGAGTGGCCTCTGCAGACAATATCGCTGATCCACTTACTAAGCCCTTGCCAGGACCATTATTTGACAAACATCGCGAAGCAATGGGTCTACGTAGTATGACTAGTTGGCTTTAGGGCAAGTGGGAGATTGAAAGAGTAGGTGCCCGGTGAGCCAAATTGTGGCTAAGGGCTTTGATGACTCTTTGTATAAACAATCTTTTGTTTAATATAATTTACACTTTTATTAATGGCAATGACTTTATCTTTCTTCATATTGTTATATTGTGATATACTATTGCTGTTTTGATAAAGACCTTGAATATACTATAGTGTATGTAAGATGTGGTAGCACATGGGGATGACTATCATGAAACACATCTTATAGTCACTGTATATTCTAAACTGTTCCTAGTCTATTGAGCCGTCCGATAATAAGGATAAGGATCGCTCGAGTTTGAGACTAGCATTTGCGATGCAGAGTACCACGTTTCATTGGTAAGGAACATAGAGATGTTCGAAGCATGCAAATGGATATTCATACGATGAATGATCGAACTACCCTATCCGGACTTTCCAAGTGGTTATCACTTATCGAGTGGATAAAGTCCGCGGTTTTGGTTGTACACCATTAGTCCTTACTACTTGAAACATCATTGAGACTCTATATGCTAGTACTGTGCTTTGACTCGTTTACCGACTTTATTGGGGTCATCAGGTGTCGGGATTGGGTACAGTTACAACACATATAGGAGTCGATGCTTTGTTGTCAAGGATTCACCACATACTTGCGAGTG
Source organism: Henckelia pumila (assembly GCF_033568475.1). NCBI lineage: Eukaryota > Viridiplantae > Streptophyta > Magnoliopsida > Lamiales > Gesneriaceae > Henckelia > Henckelia pumila. Next base: position 87,343,448 of record NC_133122.1, read on the forward strand.
TGGATATCCTATGCGATCTGAGGAGATATTAGTGTGACGAATCTCTGGCCAGAGTACATGATGTGTTTTAAGAAATGGTTTCTTAGTAGCACATGCGATGTCACTATTTGATCTTCAAGATGTATTGCATAGTTATCGAATCTCGAACGACTCTCGATATACCAATGGTTGTTGATTCGATCGGGATATATGGATGAAGGGACCGTACTGTACGCTAACAAAAATCTATTGGTTTTTATAGGCACTATCAGTGATACCTAGGGAATCATGGGGCGATGTTGCTAGGCGCTCTTACCATGATTCGATGGGCAAGTCGGAAATTGTTGTTCCGAGTCACAAGGAGTTGTGAGCCCATGGCTAGCTGTATCCCTGAACCATTGAGGGTCACACAGTGTAATGGATTTTTAATCCCCGTTGAGATAGTTAAATTTAAAGAGTTAAATTTAATGAACAAAGAAGTTGGACTTCTTAATTATGAGTAGAGGAGTAAGATTTCCTAATATGACATAGGGATGGACATTTTTGGAAACCACTGAATTAGGATTCAGAAAAATTTATCTTGACTTTAAAAGGTGCAGAAATGGTTTCTGTGCACATTGGTGAAATCGGTTTATCAATCGGAGTCACGATGAATTTTATATTAATTTCTGAACATGCGGGCTTTGCTTGTCGGGCTTGAACTTATGACTAATGGACCCTAAGCTGTTAGCGGCCTACATTATAAATAAGTTATTGCAGTATAGAAATTAGACACAACAGGTCACAATTTTCGAAAAAAAACCCTATTTTTCTCTCAGTAGTGGCCGCCCCCCTTCTCCCCTCTGCTCGGAAAATCCAGTCTGTGAATTTTGAATTGCAGTCTGGTTTAACGGATCAAATTCGTTAATCTCTTCGTAGAAACTTCTGATAGATTTTCTAGTGCAATCTATCAGAGGGATTAAATATCCGTTCGTGGAACTGATTGAAGAACAGTTCGTCCATCAGTTCCAGGGATATACAACAAGAGCAGAGCAATCTGTTGGTGTCCATAATCTCGCTTCGAGATTGGAGGTAAAAATTTATAATCGTTATTTAATTTTTACACACACACAATTTAATCGTAAGGTTGATACCCATTATGGAATCGTTCCATATAAAAATTTTAAACTTCCGCTGCACCGGGTATCAATCCTGATTGATCTGATCGCCGCATTCTCCAACACCAAGATCATCTACTTTAATACCATTGTTATTCTCCACCCAGTGAAACTTGAACATCGGAATTTGAAATTATGGTAATCAAGTGACCATATTTATTCAATAATTCCATAGAAAACCATGTCTGCCATAATTGGATTTTTGTCCTTTGAACTGAAAACTTGCATGGTCTTTGCGACTAAGCTTACTCCGGAATTCTGAGTAACTCTTACATCATCACGTTCTTTTGCAGCATAATTAACCCCATAAATCAAATAGCCATAATACTTTAACACGTTGTTTCTAGGTCCATGCGATATCCACTTTAATCTTTCTGATATTTGATGGGTGGAATGGTAAATTGCACGTTCAACCTACATTTAACAATAATCTTAATATTTTGCATAAGAAAGAAAGGGTTTTATATATGCTTATACTTAGTTCTTTTGGAACATACAAAATCATACAACCATGTAATAAACGTTCAGTTATGCTCATCTTGTAACCACTTTTTGGACTTTGCTTTATGAGAAAATCTTGTCCTCAACTCCACCATGTGTTCCCTAATTGAATTATTACAATTCATAAATCAATCAAATGTGTTGAATGCACAAGAAAGTATTAATAAGTTGAGGATCTTACTCAATATAAGGATTAATCTCAATATCATTTGTCAATACATAAAGATGTGCTTGCTGGAACTCATCATGACTAGTGGAGTGCACAATTGCTCTTGATAAAGTCTTGGTGCATTGTATTTTTCGGTCCCTTGATGGTATCCCAATTGTGTGGACATTAGGTCTGAGCAAAATTCAATTGCCTCTTCAGCAATATAACATTCAGCTATACACCCTTCAGGCCGATTGCGATTGCGCACATAACCTTTCAAAATCTTCATGTATCTTTCAAATGGGTACACGTGTCTGCACCAAACCGGTCCACACAATTTCACCTCCCGAACGAGATGAAATGTTAAATGAATCATTATATCAAAAAATGAAGGGGGAAATACTTTTCAAGCAAACAAAATATCATCACAATTTCTCTTTGCAAGTCATCCAACTTTGAGACACCCATCACTTTACTATATAATTCATTGAAGTTGAAACACAACCGAGTGATTGTATCTCTGACATGTTTTGGAAGGACACCGCGAATGGCCACATGAAGCAATTGTTGCATTAGAGTATGATAGTCATGTGACTTAAGGCGAACAAGTTTCAAATCCTTCATCGACACAAGGTTTTTAACATTAGAAGAGTAACCTTCAGGGACCTTCATTCCTGATAATGAATTGAAAATACTTCTCTTTTCATCTTTACTTAGAGTGTAGCAGGTTGGTGGCAAAAACATTTTTTTATCCCCAATTATTGGTGCCAATTCAGACCTCACATTCATTTCCATAAGGTCAAGTCTTGCTGCTACTCCGTCCTTTTTTTTTCTTGGAATGTCAAGAAACGTACCGATGACACTTTCGCATACATTTTTTTCAACATGCATCACATCAAGAACATGTCAAACCACTACAAAAAAAAATGCTTTTTCGCAGCGCGCAAAATGGCTATCCGCGGTGCGCATCGCATGCTGTACAACTTAAAGTTAAAACTCGTGGGTTATTGACAGCGCGCGATGCATGCCACGGAAACTCAAATCACAGCGTGCGATGCATGCCGCGAAAACTTCCGTCAACAGCGCACGATGCATGCCGCGAATACTTCCATCAGCAGCGCGCGATGCACGCTGCGGAAAATAACATTGACAACATGCAAAGAACGTCGCGGAAACTCACATCAACAGCACACAACGCACACCGCGAAAACATTATTGACAACATACATGTGCACGCCACAAAAACATTAAGATAGTGATAGTACATAATTTTAATAATTGATAGCCTTATATAATTTCAATGCAACAGAAACTTCAACAGATAAATTAAAGTGAAGAACTAAACAAAATATTCCAATTTTATTCATGAAAATCGAAAAAAATCATATCTTTACAAGAAATTAAACGCAAGTTCTAACTCTATACTACACACAAAATAAAAGACAATTTTTTGCTCATCATACCAACATAAAAGTCTCAACACCCAAAACAAGATACATAATCTCTCACAAACTAACTACACATAACAACGATTAGAGTTTCAATCCACACAAATCAGTAGAATATATGTCAATCATACAAAAGCTCCAACTTTTGATGTTGTAACTCCAAAGCCCATTATGTGCACTCTACCTCGAGCTTCCTTTCCAAATAAGGTACACTTAACTATAGTTTTCAAGTAATACTTTAGTTTTGAGGAAGCTCGTCTCTTCAAAAATATCATCCCGAAGTAGTAAAATATAGTGCGAGAAAAGAAGTTGCCTTCTTTAGCATAAAACTTGCGACTATGTCATGACCTGTGGAATATCAATAGTGGAATGTATAGATAAATAATTAAATTCGGAAAAATAAAAACCTTCAAAAATTGCGTATATAGAATCAGGTGACAAACCAAAGACTGATTCCAGCAAGAAAATGTACCTCATCATGTAAAATGGAAAGAATCTTTCAGATTGCATCTTTCAATTCACTAACCTGCACATATGGATAACGAAAGCAAGCTTCTGATCTGGTTACTTGTGATGAGTTCTAATTGATATAATGTAATTACATTTCACTTGGAATTCAACTTAATGAAATCAATCCAAGTACTTGACTACTAGCAAAAACAAAGATATTTGAGTGCACCTAGCTACTTACTGGACTGAGGTCCACACCTGGTTCTGTTACAGCATCTACTTTCAGAGTCATGGCATACTCCACTAGCTTATCTTCCCTGGTGAAATTAGTTTCTATCACCGTTCAATTCAAAATTCCATACAGATTTGTTACAAATAGCATCAAAAAGGAAAATAATGTGCATTGAAATAGTAAAAAACCACGACATAGAGTCTCCAACAAAAATGAGAGTGTTGAAGAGGCAAGTAACATTTCACATTTAGATTTCTTATATTCAACTTACTAACATTATTATTCAGCTGCTGAAGTACGACATTTAATATCATGAAATTAAATTTACCTAAGTTCTTTTGGGCAATAAAACAACACTTTATCATGGACATCATCAGTGACTTTGTGAAGTCTCCTCATGCACTGGTTCATCATCAGAATATTTCTCAATTTGACAAATATATATACATTCAAAAACCCCTTATGAATAAAGGAGACATATAACATCAATAAAATAATTTTTTGCAATGCTAATATATATATTCAGAGAACAAAAATTTCACATCATCTTTAGTTATTCTTATAGAAATCGAGGTTTGGTTCCAAAAAAAAAAAATATTTGACATAAATTAAGGTTCTAATGCATATCAAAACCACACATACCATTGTACGCATTTATAGTGGAAAGGAATGACTTTAGAACGAGTAGTTTCATCTCTTGCAACTTCCTTTCCATCCGCATAGTGCAACATAGGTCCACTATCCTGCAACACCCAATAACATATGAATATAATGCAAGCATATTTTAATTTTATCACAAAAGTTTTTACAGAAATGACATAAGCAGTAATCTTACAAAGAGAAAAGTGACAAAATCAGCAACATTACATACAACTGTCTGAGCAATGTGGCACGTCATTTACTAAAAAAAGAGTCTTTTCTACCAGCAGAAAACATTGGCAACAGGGTAGAGGTGAAAACAACATCCAAATTCTTATAAATGGCGACAATATTATCCATGTAAGGAGCTGTTATTTCTATAAAACAAATCAATCTTTTCCAATCAATAACCCACATGGAATCAGACACCATAATCAGTGTGCAATTAAAAACCATGCCAACAAATTGTTAACTCCCCAAAATGTGAACTTTATACTGAAATCATGGATAAAATAAAACATCTGCAAAACATACTGTCGAAAAATCTTGTACCTTGATCCGTGAATTGCTGCTGGCATGAGGGACAGTCACTACTGAACTGACTAGGCTTGGGGATACAAACACTACAAAATCCAGAAAATAAAATTTCAAAATGAAATCTTTCAGCGTTCTATGCATGGAAAATTATCTAGTTGGAAATATAATGGAACAAACTGGCTAAGGATGGAGATGCTAAAGCGAACTATTTTGTAATTTCATAGAAAAAGCCAAGACAATGATATAAATTGTCTAATTTCATAGTACTTTTCCTAATGATATAAATTTCACAAAATTTTTGCAAAGGAAAAATTCGAAAAACATGAACAATCAAGATTTGTGTCCTAAAATTATTGTTCTTTATTATTTTCTAAAAAATCGAGTAATCTAAATTTTTTCTCAAAAATCGAGTAATCTAAATTTTGGCTGAGAATTAGTTAATTTTTTTATTAACTACTTGACATTAGTTAATGTTTTTATTCACTACTTGACATCCAAAAACAACATAGAGCCAACCCTACATGTTTAAAGAATCATGTTAATCATTGAAACTGCATCTCTCATAAAAACAAGCATCTTTACAAACTAAAAGTTTTTCGTTGAATATGCAAGTGAAGAGGGAAAAAAACTTAACCAAACAATAAAATAATTCTTTAAATTTAAATTAGGAGATTTACCGAGAAGAATCTTGAACATTTACTCAAATACCAGAACACTTGGAGAATTTCATGTCTCACCTGAAACTGCAATAAATCTTATATAATCAACACCTAAACTCAGCGGAAACAATTGAAACTTTCTCCTCGAATTCAAAGCCACGCACACACACTACAAAAAATAAAAAATTTCAAAGATAAAATTTGAACAATACAATGAAAATTCAAAGAAAGAGGGATATGGGTTTCGAATTTTACCCCCATGTCGTAATAAAACACTGGATTAGCATGACTTCATCCATTTCACATCATCCCTAGTGTTATTAAAATTCCCACCAATTATAGAAGTGAATGAGAGGATTTGGCGATGGGAGGGTTGTGTTCAAAAAAAAAAAAAAGAGAGAAAATGCGAAGAGGAAAGAGAAGTGATTTGGGAATTTGACACCGAGCTTATGATACTAAGCGCTGAAATAAAGAAATTTTCATTTTAAAAAAGAAAGAAACAAATCGATTTTATTTCTATACTATTAGCAGGGAGCTTCGCGGGCTGTAAATATTAAGTTTCAACAGCATGCCCCAATGCCGCCATTGAAATAATTATTAGCAGCTTGCTTTTCCTTCATGTTGTTATTGTACAAGCTAAAACAATATTAGCAGCATACATGGTTAGGCACGCTGTAAGTAATACTATTGGCGGCGGCATGCTTTTAATGTGCGCCGTTGATGTCGTGCTGCGAAAAGTCAAATTTCTTGTAGTGAACGTGTAAATATTTCCAATACTCAAGTACAAAAAAAAATTGATTTTTTTTCCAGCACTGCTCTCCATCACCCATCTTTGACTGAAGCTTTCTGCTGAATTTTTCCATATGATAATTAATTCTTTCAACTCTTTCCAAAATTTCATGGCCGCTCAATGGACGTGGTGCAGTGTTAAATTCTTGGTTCCGATTAAATGCCTTCTTTTGTCTTCGATACGGATGATTTAAAGGTAAAAACCTTCGATGGCCCATGTATGACATTTTTCTACAATGCCTCAACCTTTCGAACATATTTTTTCTGCACAAATAGGACATGCATGATATCCCTTCACAACACAACCTGACATGTTCCCATATGCAGGAAAATCATTGATTGTCCACAATAGCACAGCTCTAAGGGAGAAACTTTCTTGTCGATATGCATCTTATGCTTCAACACCTTTTTCCTTTAAGCATTTTAAGTCTTCAACCAAAGGTGCTAAGTAAACATCAATATCATTTCCCGTTTGTCTACGACCAGAAATCAACAAAGTGAGCATCACAAATTTTCTCTTCATACACAACCATGGTGGAAGATTGTATGTGATCATTAAAATTGGCCAACAACTATACGAAGAACTCATCAAACTATGGGGATTGATCACGTCTGCTGATATAGCCAATCTCAGATTTCTTGTCTCGGAAGCAAAATCTGGCCACATGCGATCAACTAATTTCAAAGATGGTGCATCAGCTGGATGACGTAAGTATCCATCACGAATTCTTTTGCCAGAATGCCAAGTTAACTCTTTGGATACCGTCTTATCCCAAAACATTCTTTGAAATATTGGAATAGGTGGGAAATACCACAAGACCTTTACAGGAACTCCTTCTTTTACCTTAGATTTGTTGCTCAACTTCCACCTTGATGTCCTACAAGTAGGGCAATTGGCAAGATCTTCGTACTCCTTCCGGTATAAGATACAATCATTGGGACAAGCATTTATTTTCAGGTATTCCATACCTAGTGCACGTAAGCTTTTCTTGGCATCATACAATCATGAAGGCAATTCATTGTCATCTGGAAGAATTTCTCGAAACAAACTAAGTAGATCGGTTAAACTTTTATTACTCCAAACATATTTTTCCTTCAAGTTAAATAATTTCACAATGGTAGATAACTTCGTGAATTTAGTACATCCAGAATATAAAATTTTCTCGGCATCTTCGAGTAGCTTATTGAATTGACTTGGATTCTCAGCATACGAATCATATACAACATGTACCATATCTATAGGTTCTTCAGCAAAACATGCGTGTTCATTTTGTCCAACTCCATCAATACTGTTCATTGAGTTCACTGTCATAGATATTTCCCCATGTCATATCCATGTATGATATGTCAAATCTATACCATTATAGATCAAATGCGCCCTTATAGTTTGAACATTTTTCTTCTTCAAATTACCCCATCTTGCACATGGGCAAGGAATTGCATTAGGATCATTAGCATTGCTCATTGCAAATTTCAAGAAAAACTATACTCCGATTTCATATTCAAGTGACAACCTATATATCCTTACACATCCATTCTTTGTCCATTGTTGATGTAGCTAATCACCCAAAAATTAGCTAGAACCTACCTTCAAAATAGTTTGTAGGTCATACAGTAAGATCTTAACATAACCCCAATGGCAAATAGTAACCAAATAATCATAAAATTTTGTGACAAAAAAACTAGTGTTCATAAGAAAATATAATCCATATTTTTAAAAAATATAACATGAAATAAAATAAATTACACATATATATGCTTGAAGCCTTCAACTTAAGTTCATGAAATCGAATAACAAAAACTATAATTTAATAAACAATAAGAAAGACTTTAAAATTTATCTTATGTATTGTTCCCACTCAAATACAAAACGGCCCCAAGATTTGATTTAAAAAACCCACTACAGTTTTACATTATTACCCTTAAAGAATACAAGGTTTGAGATCGGCGCAGTCCTTCGAATTTGCTGCAACCAAGATCTTTCTCCTTCAAATTAACAATATTATCAATATTTGTATGCAATTGCAATGAAATTTAATGAATAATAGTGCAATAAAATTTTCCCATAATAGTTATCGCAGGCAAGAAATTAAATTACCAAAAAGGTACTCTGTTTTAAAAATAGTTTTAAATTAAAAAAAATTGAAATACAAATAAATGTTATTGTAGGCAAGAACTGACCAGGACACAACCTAGAAAAATGAAAAAAAGGGCCCTACCTTCCAATGGTAGTGAGAAATGTGAGAATGATACCATTCTCAGTGATAAGATTGTTGTAGTAGTTGATAACAACTCCATTAGTTATCCACTTGACGACATAACTCAAACAAGAAAAAATATTGTTTTCTTAGAGAATACTGGGGAAAAAGATAAATGACAGATAACAAATGACAATGAGAATTAACTTGTCTTTTGAAACTCTCCCGTCATTTTACTCTTTCTGAAATCTTCAAAGAAAAGAAGTTGAGCAGAAAATGGGAGAATTAACTTTTCTTTGAAGAATCAGGCTACAACATGGGTTGCCATACCTAGGAGACCTCAAGTGGATCAGTGATTATAGGGTCAATTTGGAGCAACAAAGAAACTACTACTGCTCTTTGAAGCACATGATAATGGAGATCGGGAGATTAGTTTGCGGAACTGGAGAGATAAATGAAAGGTTTTGGTTAATGGGAATTGCTTCATTTCAAACTTATATGAAGTGTAGAAATGGCTCGAATTCACTAGAAACCATTTGGGGTTTACATCCAGTCATAATTCCTGCCAACAGATTAGGCTTGAGCCTACTTTTTGAGAGATATAAAAAAATCAATATTTTCTTGATTTGCATGTTTTCTTGCCAGATTCATCATTTTTACAATCAAAATCAAATAAATGGTTGCTTGAGAATTTAAAGAACTAGAACCATGCATCTCTCTTTTTGGCATTTTTGAGGGTTAACTACTGAATATTTCAAATAGGGATGAACAAATTGAAGTTGGACATGGCAGAGGTAAAAATGGATCCTGTAAACTTCTGCTCATAAATAGAGAAGAAAACATGATTTTCAGCACAAATTACACAACAAAATTCGAAGAAGAAACCGGAAAGATGCAATCCGATGTGCACACAAGCCTTCCTCCTTGGCTTATGAATGAAAGAAAAAGGCTTAGTAACAATATATTGGTACCATATACTGCATTTACCATATAGTTGGACATAACTCAAACCAGCAAAGATATCATATACAACATGTACAATATATTGGTTAGGGTGTTGTTAGACAGGGAGACAAATGACAGATTCTGTGAAGCCGCTATGCTGGGAGAAATCTCTCCAGACAGCGAGTTAGTCGCCAACAAAAGAGCCACAAGCGTATATGTATTTTCAATAACAGATAACAAAGATGAGCTCATCATTAAATAACGGGTAAGCATACATACGTATATGTATATAATTAATGTTCTTTTCTCGAATCAATATACAACACTTAGAAATTTTTACAGGGAACGAGAATCAAGGGTAAAATTTAGGCCAAAAATTCAGCCGGCAGCCATGCCAAACCTGGAATTGGTGGATTGGTAAGTGAGATAGATCATGGTTTTAATCTCTACTGTGAAATCTTCCCTTAAATGATGAAAGACTTATTTAATAAAAATCATGTGAGTGCATGGGCCTCTGTATATAGTTTTACGTTCTATTTAAGCTTGTCAAAGTTGAAAGATGGGCTACAGATAGATAGAAGTTTGTCATACATTATTATAACTGCATTATTTGTATTTTGAATGTTTAGATGAAGGAGCACAGAAACTATGCTCGATACTTCTAGTGCCGTTCACAACTGTTTCTTCAGAGTAATTGAAAATTGTGTACCCGAATCGATCAAAATCCCAATTCGAAAATCTAACATAATTTATTCATCTAATAATATGTAGCTATAAATATACTTGAGCCCACAAGACATGAGTATGAGTGTGTGCCTTATGAAATAATCGGTTCCCCACTTGATAGCTTCCAATGCAAAAGTTCCCTCGGGTTCAGCGTGTCTCATCAATTCAAGCCTTCAATATGTATCCTCTTACACTTTTCCTCAAACACCTATTGCTCGCTGTTTTACTGGGTCCAGGGGATTTTGCTTCAAACCTGCGAGCAAAACAACAATGACATAGAGGTTATGTAAAAATTATTACATTCATCAAGATTCACGAAAAGCTCACGATCTTGAAATTTCACGAACCGATTTAGGTGGCTTCTGAAGACTTACAATTTTGGATTTAGGGCTTCTTGTCACGGCAGAGTGCTGAACGTACGGTGGAGTAGATGGCCAGAAACGAGATGAATCCACGGAAGTGATAGAGAAAAATCACCGAAGAAGAAAGAGATTGGAGTTGTGGTTCAGTGAAAGTTTCCCTAGGGTTTTCTTTTTAAACAAAAAAATAGTGCCACATTTCGTGTTGCCTTAGGGCAATGCCCTTAAGCCAGCATCGACTAATCCATAATTAATGGAGTATAAGTTATCTAAACTAAAGCACTCGAGCTTAATTGAATTGGATGATCTAATGCAACATTAAATTATAAAAAAAAAGACAGTATAACAGCATGTTCAAGGATATGACGAAGTTGGCGTGATAAAGATGGTAACTTGATCGCAGTCTTGTCTATGCTATCCCATTCGGGTAGTGCCCGAATGGAGATCCAAGAGCCCAATTTTTCTGGCAATTGAGATGTTCACGTGAACATCTCAAATGCAAAAAATTTGGGCCTTTGGATGCAGCACATGGGCATTGCCCATGTGCTGGCATAGACAAGACCCTTGATCGCAAAATGTTGTCAGCGTTGATAACTTTGTATTTTCCTACAGTGGTGTGGTGACGTTGTAGTGATGATGTTGAAATATTTTTAATTTTATGCAATTTAATAACTTTATTTTTAAATTAAATTTTTTTATTGCACATAATTGTGAAAAAAATACAATTACACATAATTAAATATTAAAACTTACACATAATTTTTAAAAACATAAAACAATTGAATTAAAAACACACACAATTTTAAAAATACACTTAATTAAAATGACACATGAGTAAAAAAATACAAATAATTGAAATGACATGTTGATAATTTTATATATATTTTAAAAATAATTTAGATATTTATTTAATTTGAAAAAAAAACAAATTATTTTTAATTACAATTAAAAATATACTTTTGACATAAAAATAATAATTTTAAATAGGTGACCCAAATAGGAGATCCGTTATGTTTCCCTAAATTGATCCGTTAGATCTTCTCACGAAATTTTTTCAGTTTTTCCTACAACAAAATATAATTTTGTTTTGATTTAGAGCTATATAAAATCTATAGGATGACCCACCAAAAGTACTCTTCAAGTAGGAGTCTAAATAAAAACTTTCCATATACAAAATAATTACCTAGGCTCCGTTTGGACGTGTTTTTCAAAAACGTTTTTATAATAGTGTTTTTTAAAAAAAATTTGTAAAATGTTTTGAAAGTTGTTTTAAGAATAGATATGTGTTTGGCAACTATTTTATAAAAATGTTTTTATAGTTAAAAATGTGTTTGGATAACTATTTTATAAAAATAATTTTAAAGTTAAAAATAATTAAGAAGGTGTTTGGATCACTATTTTATTAAAAAAAATTAATTTTTAATTTTTTCTAATTTTTTCCTTTTTTTTGAAATGGATAGATTTTTTATTTTTCTTCTCATTTTTTTTTATATTTTTGTGATTGGTTTTATTTATTTTTTTATTATTGCACAATTAAATGCATAAATAAAATTTAAAACATACAAATCCTCATTTAAAATGTAGCAACCAAAAAAACATAACAAGTGCATTAAATATGTAAAATTAAAACTTACAAATTCTCTCTAAAATGTTGGAAGAAAAAAACACATAATTTATAATAATAAAATTTTTAACGACTTGATCTCGATGCATTCCACATTTCATTTGCTATATTAATTCGACGATTATTCCATTGCAAGACGGCACCATCTGACGTATCAATTTCTTCCAATCTGTTCTGATTTGCATCATTGACTTCATTTCCGCCTTCTTGCTCCACTTGTAAATCTTCAGTTGCAAACTCACGAATAATATCATCTTCCAGTTGAACATCTTTAATAAAATTATGTAACACACAACAAGCAATTACAAAGAATATTTGGTGCCTTAAACTATAATTATTCATTGGTCCCCTAAGGAAGGCAAAACGACGCTTCAAACATCCAAAACTTCTTTCAATCACATTTCGTAAAGAAGAATGAATGTGATTGAAATATTCTTCTTGAGTTCTTGGAGCACGGCCTCGACCAACAAAGTCTTGCATGTGATAGCGAACACCACGAAATGGAGCCATAAATCCCGGCATATTTTTGTACGCCGAGTCAACAACATAGTATTTACCTAAAGGAGGCATAGGAAAATTCACACCTTGACGACTTAATGCACTCTGTAGGATTCTAGAATCGTGTGCGCTACCCTCCCATCCGGCATAAACACAGATAAATCTCATATCATGGTCACATGCAACCAATACATTTTGAGTGATGTTCCCTTTTCTATTTCGAAATGCATCTTGATAAGCTAATGGTACGAATGCAGGCACATGTGTCCCGTCTATAGCTCCAACACAGTCCTAAAAAAATATTGGTATTTATCAACTGATGCTTAAAGTTTTATTTCATATAAAATGCATAAAAGAAATTGATATATACCTTAAACCACGGGTTGAACTTCGAGCTATCCCTTATTCTAGGATGTATCACATGCTCATTCCGAGGAACAATAATATTTGGAGAAAAGCGAACAAAAGCTTCAACAATCAAAGAAATATTACGGTCGACGGTTTCAGTTGAATGTTGAAATCTCTCTGCAATTACACGTATACGACCATCTGTACCAGTCAATGTCAAGAACATGGCAAGAGACTCCTCAATTGATACTTGACGATTATGATGCTCCGGTATATAATGTCCTTCTCTAAGTATGTTACAAAGTCGTCTAAAAGTATCAACTGTGATCCGACAATTTTCCAAAATTCGAGCACAATGTCCGATCAATAGTTCCTTCGTATAATCATTCCCAGTAAGTGTCGATGTTCTACATGGTATTCTATCCATCGCAAGAATTTTTCTTTTACGAGCTTGCACTAATTGGTATAGCCTCCATTCCTCAATCTCATCGTCAGATGAAGAAGAGAAATCTAATTGTGAAAACCCAGCCATATAGTTTACCTACAAATTTAGTTCACAATAATTAACATTGACAAACACATTTAAGGCATAATTACATTGCTTGACTAAAAAGCACAAGAATAAATTAAGCCGCTATGTACAAGACAACAAGATGACTTCCAAAATCAAATTCATGAACAAATGAAGACATTACTCTCGAAATTCTTGAATTAACAATTGACATGAACAAAGTTGATACAAGAAAACCTTGATGCCCCATGAAAACAAGTAATTTTTCAATGAGTATCGAACTGGAATAGATAAAAATCAATTTAACAAAGGCAAAAAAAATCGCAAAATAAATCTACCCTTCAACTGATGAGAGCTGCTAACTGAAACAGAGAACATAGCAGTACATATTTGGTTTCAAAATTTGAGCAGACAAATGAAATCTTAGCACACAACCAAGAAAACAGAAAACTTATATATACTTCTTCACTTGTGAGACCAAACATTCTTAAACAACTAATAATGCCACCTTTGAAATCATATTTGATAACCTGAAAAAGATATCCTAAAAGTAGTAGGCATATACAATCAGTCAGAAACTTGAAGCAAACACCTGCCTCTTTGAGATTGAACGGATATTGATACAAGACAAAAAGTCTAAAACATAGTAATCACGTGCCATAGCTTTGTAGTCCCGAAACAATATTCCAAGATGAATTAAAATTAAAAACATTAATTTGTAACAGTAGAAATCATTAAGAATTACTAGCCCAATTCATTGATACAGGAAATAAACTTAGTTTTCTCACTACAAGAGGTACCCAATATTCAATTTCACAAAATAAAATCTAGAGACTCTTTATCCAAACTAATCTATGTCTTCGAGCCATCTTCATAAAAATGGGTCGCCATGTAGGGTCAACAAATGACTTTGCTGCCTTCACAAAAAAGATGTCATCATCAATATCATCTTCTAACTCATATAGTGCATCCATGCATTTTTCAGAAGAATACTCATCAACTGTTGGGGTTATCTGAGCATTATATCTGTTAGCCTTAGCAATACAAGCTTGGGTGGCAGCTTCTAGATAAAGGTCTTCATTATATGTGCTCTTCCTCGCTTTTTTACCTCTTGATCCTTCTTGTTTTGTGCTACTAGCGGTATCTAAAATAGGCCTCTTAGTAGAAGATTTTGTAGTCAAGGGCACTTCTTCATCATCATCAAAACCCAAAGAAGTATTTGCATTAACCTCAAGATCCTCATTCACTTGACTTTGCCCCGATGCAAATGCAAAGTTTCCAGTTGAACTACTTTTTTGAAATATTTCTGCTAGCTCTTTGTTAAATTCAAGACCTCTAGATTTGAACTTTTTGAACTCCTTATTTTTCTGCATTTAAAGATTAAAATAACACATTTAAAAACTCTAAACTGAATTTCAATGTTCATAAAATGTATTAGTTGATGATATATGTAGGTAATACCTTAATCAAATCTGCCCATTGTTCCTCTGAAGCAGTAACAGTCTCATTTACAGAGTCCCACCCAAGTCCAGTATAATCACATAAATCTTTGAATACACGCCAATCTGCCCTGAATCGATTAAATTTCTGACTCATTTGTTCTTGAGTTTGTCTAAACTCAGCTTTGGAATTGAAGTCCTTGCATATTTTTGTCCATGACTTGCCAAAGTTGTTATTTCTCATCTCACCTTTCCTTTTATATTCTAGCAATATATCAATAAACAACTTAACATCCTTTGTACTCCAATATGTTCGAGAGGAACCATGCTTGCTACTAGTTTGTTCACCTTCTTCTGCCATCTAAAGTTTCATCATTAAAAATTATTACTGTCCACTAAAATTCTGGTTTTACATTAATATAATGGATATAGAAACATATACCAAGCACAACATTAAATAAAAGTCAGTTACATCTAGCAACAGCAACTTGGATTCAAAATATTGAGCTGAAGCTTTGGCAAGCATTTGCTAATACAATTCTAGAGAGCTTACCAGCAGGTCTAAAGAGCAATGTTGTTTGCTAATACGCTCGAGCTCGATCGTTTGACCTGAGAGATTGAAAAGTAAATATGAAGCTTAACTATAAATACTATATGAGCTAAACAAGAAAGAAATCACTAAATATGTTGAAAAAGTATTTGGAAAGATTTGCATGATACTGGACCCTGCTAAGAACTTAATATAAAATGCCCTACAATTGTTAGCTAGATGTTAGCAAGAGATAACCATATCTAGGTTCCAGGCCAAGCAGGAGAGCAGCAGTAAGTTCTTGTAATTTATATCATCATGCAATTACATGCTGGAAAATGTTAGAACATTCTTCAAACCTAATTTAATGCACAATATGTGAAACACTGAAACTTAATTAAATACATGTTCTAAGAAACCAAAGGCCAAACCTTCCAAAAAACTACTTTATTTAATACACAAAGTTTAACTATAATATCGAATACACATATAATTAGTAGTTCAATTATATTGAAATGCTAGCATATTGTGCATTAAATTTTGTTCAATTAATTAAGCTTTACAGTTATAATTAGTAGTTCAATTATATTGAGGGAGAGATTAAAATTTAAAGTAAATGAGATGACATTTTTCGAAAGTAACAACAGATATAATTAAAATAATCCCAATGATTAGCTTTATTTAGCCACATGGTAAGAATGACAGCACAACAAATGAATATAATAAGAAGCAACGGCCATTAGCAAAGAACAGGCAGATGCAAATGCAAATGCAAATGCCAATCCAACACGATAAAAAAAGGGACTATTCTCGTATGCCAGCAAATTCATACACACAGTAGCTCTCCAATTCCATTTTTCATCAATAAAAGCACCATTTTCCCAATAAAAATTATTGCCAAAACTGGGAAAGATAATCATGTCTGTCCCAGATCCCATTTCCTTCCTAGCTAGCTAACTTCTCCGTGGATCATCGATAAATGCATGAAATGACTATTATAACATCGTTTACAAAACATTTGCTTATACGTACAATCCAACCGTATATGCATTCATTACTTCAACATAAAACACACCATAAAGCTTTCTTTTTCTTGAAAATATAACATCGAGATGGCAAAATAAACCGATTTTATGGCACTTCCTACCATTTACCACATTTTGGAAAACCAAAAATACAAAAAATTCTTAAATAGTCAATTTGGACCTTTGCTATGGAGATAAGCACATGTGCATTTTTTACAAGATGATCTACTGCTCATCTTGTAAAATCTGATACTATGTCTATGTGGGTATGTAAAATGATAAGTTAATCATGTTTAACGCATAAAATTGTACGCCTCTAGAGTGAGACCTTCGAATCAAAATGTATGCATATTCAAGAATTAAAAAAATTAGCTTAGAAAGATCCAAATCTTTAGATCTCACGAAACTCCCCCCTCACACTCCAACAGTACTATCCTTAGCAAACTCCAAACCCAAAGATCACAACATTACAAGAAGCAGCACAACAAAGCTTGATTCGACTCGAATGTTAATCATGTTTTAAGCATAAAGTGTACGAGCTTAAGTGTGAATTCATCTCAGATTCAACCTCGGCGTGACCTCAGAATGGCTCGATGTGTTCTTCCTCCTATGCGTCCCCCCTACGCCCTGTCGAAGTTGCCGCTTACATTTCCAGAAACAAACTAGATGTTAAAATCTCACACAAGAAAAACAGAGATCGAAGAAAAACAGAGCACTGAAAAACGAATCAAAATAAACGAACCCAAAATCTCTAGTAGCAATCAAGCTCTGTTCATCGGTGGAGAGGGCATCGGCAGGTTGGGGAGAGACAATTAGGGTTCAAATGAGAAATGATTTTACAGAGTGACCCATTTAGGGCGTCTGACCCGATTTGTTCACTTTACGGGTCTAAAAGATCCGCGTGTTTTTTTAAAAACAAAAAAAAAACACCTAGAAAATGTTTTCTAAAAAGTGTTTTTGAAGAACACTTCAAGAACATTTTTTAGAAAATATTTTAAAAAAAAAATTCAAAAATTTTATCCCAAACACAGATTTTAAATTTTTATACTAATAAAACACTAAAAACATTTTCTAAAAACACGTCCAAACGGAGCCCTATTAATTAGTAAAACAAACTAAGGCGTGGAAGTGTACGTAATTAATTCTACTACACAAACCCTAAACCCTCGTTCCTTTCCATTCACGGATTTCAACATCATCAGTCCCGGCCCTCTTCTTTTCATACATCGCAACAATCAATCTATCGAAGAAAACTTCTCCAAAATCTCTGAAGAAAAGAAATCAAAGGTATGGTACCTATCTTTTGACTATTATAATATTCGATAATACTTATTAGGGTTTTGTGTTTTCTCTGCGGGATTTTGAAATGTACTTTTTCTGCTGTCTTTTTCATATGAATCTCTTTGTTTTCATTCTTACACATGATGAGACGGGTTTGGAGAACAATTGTGATTGGAAAACTTGTTTTTTTTATATAATTTATATTGGAGAGGTTCGAATTGGGGTTTTCAAGGGGTGGTGGACTCGCATATATAGTATGTGATGGGGTTTTGAGACTTTCGATAAAAATCTCTCTTGTTTAATTTGTTGCGCAGAGGAATGGATCACTGCAAACACCGTGGCACTGAATCGGATGCGGCTGCAGTCGCCGCAGCTTGGACTCTGATGTCGATGCAACACTCAAAGTTGGATCAAGAAACAGCGGCAAAGTTGGAAGAGATGAAAAGAATGGTGTCTCAAAAAGCCAGAGATGAATCCCGACAGCCAACCAGAATCATAACAGAATCTCCGAACCAAACGGCCAGAACGATCAACGTTGTTGCAAAACACAAAAGATCGAAATCCAGCCCGAGAGTGATCAATGGTGATCATGTTTCAAAACAGAAAAGATCCAAATCCCTGAAATCGAACGAGACTCCTGGCCTAGTGTTACCGGCTCGGCCGCCGTTCCCCGAGCTGCAAGATTTCGTAGGCTCGTGCAGCAGGCCTTTTCAAAAGCAAATAACCAGGAGCGATGTGAAGAAACATCTCTCCAGGTATATGCTTAACAGTCCATTCTTTGAAGCTCATTTGAAACCTATGCTCCACACGAATGTCGAAATAATCAAAGACGGGATACCCGTGACCGTATTCGGGCCAGGCGGGAGAGGTTATGACATGACCTTGAAATTCTGGTGTGAAAAGTACTACGTGCTTCAAGGCACAACGTGGATCCACTTCTGCAACGATTATGATCTGGAATCTTTCATCCATCATCCGGCAACGATTTGGATGTTTCGGCATACGCGAACAAACGGACTTTGTTTCGCTATAACTTGGAGCAATTAATGGAACACGATGAGGCCGATCGAAAGTGCACTGCTGAAGATTTGCTCTTAATTTGGACAAGTTTTGTTTAGCATTCTTTAGTACTACTTTTGCTCTTTAGGCAATATTGTATTTCAGTACATAAAACTAATTCACAATTGTTGTTGTTACGTCATATATATTCATTCTTTTCGTTGTTCATCGATTAATATTATCATATTCTTTTCCATTTTTAACATTATTATTTCAATCAGACCTATATGTTTCTCCAATATATATTTGTATATATAGGATACATATAGTTTTATTTTTATTTATAACATTATATAATGTAATAAGTTTTTAATGGCGCTCTCCCTTAATGAAACCTGGCTATAATATGGCCAAACTTTTATAAAACCTAGCAATTGTTCTAAAAACAGTTCTTTCTCAGTTCATGGTCAAACAGGCGAAGTGCTAATTATGCCAACATGTTCATGTGAAGCACCTTCTTTCAAATAAGCACCTTCTTTCATGGTCCACCTCGGCATGCAACATCAGCCTCCACTGCTTTAGAATAGGCATGCTGCACAGCCCTACCAACTCTTGTATCCCAGTTATTTTCGCATGCACATGCCATCAAATTTGTAGCCTCGTCGATAAATTCATCATATAATTCAATAACCTCACCCCCAACACAAACTCAGGGCCGATCCTAATAATTTTTGGGTCTGAGTCTAACTTTTAAAAGAGACCCCTAAATCATAATGTGTGTTCATATTCTTTTACAATAATAACAAATTTTTCGATTTAAGAAATGTGCAGTAGTCAAAATATTTCTATTTTAATTGAGTAATAAGATCAAACATGTACAAAATGATTACTATAAAACAACTCGTCTAACAGTTTAGAGCTAACAATATCGATCAAATTGTTTAGGAATTTTTTTATCAATTAATAGCATAACCAATTCATTCAATCTTTTCATATAACATGGTTTATTGAGGAAATGTTTTGAAAAGCTTTAAATTTTAGAAATTTTGTTTTTCACTTACAACTATAAAAAGTATAGTCAATAAGATTTTATAAGCAATATGAGTATTTGAGAAATATACATCAATTTTTTTTTCAAGTAATTCACTACATCCATTGTCGATTTTGTTTCTCTTGGTAATGAGAACTTAAAAAATGTCAACTCCAAAAATAAATCGTGCTCATTAATATCAAAACAACCCTTATGAGTCAGAAAATATGTTTTTATATTGGTCCAATTACACTAATATATAATAAATTTAGGGAATAAAAAAATTTTTGTTTATATTGGGCACGAGAAAAATAATTTATATTTGAAAAAAATTATCAAGAGACATAGGAATAATAAACTTCATAAATAAATTTATCAAAAAGCCCAGAAATAATAATAATAAAAAAAGTTTATATTAGGCAGTAGGCAAAGAAAAAAAAATTCCTGAGATATAAATGAAAAAAACCCAAGAATAATAATAAAAAAAATTTCATATATATTCATTCTTTTCGTTGTTCATCGATTAATATTATCATATTCTTTCCCATTTTTAACATTATTATTACAGTTCTGTATTAATTTCAATCAAACCTATGTTTTTCCCATATATATATATATATATATATATATATATATAGAAATTTTCACCTGTCCAACCATGTTTTCTCGTTTGGTCCGCGACCACTACCGGGTTTTAGTGGCCGCGGACCAAGTGGGAAAAAATGGTTGGGCAGCTTGAAAATTCCTATATATATATATATTTGTATCATATATATATAGTTATATTTTTATTTATAACATTATATAATGTAATAATTTTTTATTGGCTTTCCCTCAACGGAACCTAGCTATAATGATGGCCAAACTTTTATTTAACCCTTTGAAAGTATTTGTCCAAAGGAAATCTATACGATCAATCTAAAGATTTTAATGGATTAAACATGACTGATTTGATTATCATCTAAATCAAAATCAATAAAAAGGATTAGATTAGTTTAGAATAGGATCAAGATTTGTATGTATTTAACAAGTCATTCATATCCTCTAGTACGATTAATTTGTAATTTTTGTCTTCTATATTATAAAATTTCAGTTTTAATACGTTAATTTTTTTTTTGGAAATTTTAGTCCTTGACACACAAAAAAAAAAAAACATTGTCATTTCACACTTGATGTGTATTACTTTGTTCTATAATTGATATAAAAGATATGAGGTTATATAATTGAATAGAAATTAATCACATAAATGCTATTTGTTTTCGAACCTTAGCTTCCAAAAATAATGAACTCAAAGTTACTCTAGCTAGAGCTACCAGTTTATGGTACTGAAAGAGAGATGATTTGTTTGGCTATGCATGGCGAAAAATCCTTTTCCAAATCATCAAGGTCACCGTTTTTATCAAGCTACGTAGGGTGTAATCTTGGCAGAACTGGTTCCAACTTTTGCAAACTAAAAGACAAGAAAACGGATACAAACCAACGGATGTATTTGAATTAATATGACTATTATCTTGTAGATATAAATAGAGACCACAACCAGTAGAAGAACCTTCCGGCTCGCTAGAACTCACAATCAGTCATATCATTTCTTAGAAAAACTGAATACTTTCAGTTGTTCACATACAACCCCGTAGAAGAGTTTAAATCTTACATTGCGAAACATATCAAGCCGAAGAACGTACACTCAGCACATGCTTCAAGAAGATCAGATCTTTTAGGATCATATTTTGTTAAGTGTCTATGTGTAATCTTATTATTCATACAGTTTAGGTGCTGCAAACCTCTGTAACCTGTTTTCAGTCGAAGGCTGAAATCAGTAGAGTAATTAGGAGTCTTAACATAGGCAGTGGGGTAAGTCCTGGCTGAGGTGGACTGTTTAGTCAAAGTCTTCTAGTGATATCTTTTGCAAATAGAATAAGGGATGACGTAGGGGCAGTTGAGTTTTCGAACATCCAAAAACAAATTCATGTGTTAGTTATTTTCTTTTAAACAATCACGCACATCCAGTAGAGTCATTTGATACAAGTTCAATATCTCAGTTGACCTTTTTCCTCACAATCATCTATTCGTTGGTTAACTATTTTGGAGATTCAGAGAAAGGAGAGTTCAGTGGCTCACACTATTGAACTCACTACTGAAGTAGTGGACGAAAGCTTCAGCAAACCAGTTCTAAACACAGTAGCAACTCACTACTAATTCATTTCCAGTAGCGCCTCAATCCCAACATATTATTCCTTAGGTTAATAATAGTTAAATAAATTAAATATGGAAATATTTTTATGTAAATATAAAAAAATATATAGGAGATGAGAATGGCCATTTCCTTCCTAAAAGGGGAAAGGTCGATGCTGGCAGACGGGTACTGCTCAATGCAATTGATTTTGGGCCTTCGATGCACCTTTCGGGTAGCTTGGGAAAAATTCGATGCTACCCGGGTAGCATCGAATTTTCCCTAAATGGATGGAATTGTTAATCCCATGAATATGAAAATAATCATTCCAATGTGAATGTACATTCTAATTCAAATGTCAAACTAAACATGCCTATAGAGATGAGACGAGAATGCTCATTGCATTTCCAACTCATTCTCTCAGACCAAGCTACTCACTACAAGAAAAATGTTCATTAACAACGGTTAATAACTGTTGCCGTAGGCCCCTAGGAACTGTTGTTAAATGCACTGTTGTTAAAAGGGGCGCTCATAGACAACGGTTAAAAACTGTTGTCTTTGCATATACGACAACAGTTCTGCAACGGTTTTTCACTGTTGTGGTTTTGTCCATTTGACAACAGTTTGACAACATTTTTAATGTGTTGTATTTGAGTGATATAGACAACAGTTTTACAACATTTTTAAACCGTTGTCTTTGGATGCAATAAACAACAGTTTTACAACAAATAAAAACCGTTGTTATTTCTTGAGATTGACAACGCTTTGGCAACTTGAAAAAACCGTTGTCTTTTCAATTAAAATATTGTCTATTTTGAATAATAATGGAATTATACATACTTTTTATTTATACTTAATACTTAGATTATTTTATAATTAACAAACAAAACTTTGAAGTAATTAAACCAGCTTATATAAAATAAAATCAAACATCACGAAAATATCATTAATTAAGAAAATATCCATGTTTGAATTACAATAGAAGATTTATCAAAAGATTCACAATCTATCAGTAACTAAACGAGACATAAAATATGCCAAAAAATTTTGAACCAAGTTTACAAAACGAAAAAGACACCCAAAAAAAATAGATAATAGTGCATATCAAACCCAAAATATCTTGCTTTGTTGATAAACTTTTCCACTTGTGCATCTTCTAAGATATCATTCCATGCATTTCTGTAAAAAAAAAACATGATTTGAATCCAATTCAACAAGCAATAATGAATCATAAAGTACGGAGCATTGAAAGTATAGAAGAATAAATAAAGTTAATGAAGTCACAATAGTCCCAGAACATCCCCAAAAAAATCTCCAAACTCCAAAAAATACCAAGTTTGCAATGAGTTTAATAAATATTTGCATGAAAATTTGATAAGGAACAGGATATTCTCGAGAAAAGCGCCACAAACATTCTCCTCGAAAGAAGCAACTCAAAACAACCTTCAGCACTTCCCAAAACCGCTCCAAACAGCCCCAAAATAGACCCAAACACCTTCCAAAAGTAGTTCAAAACAACCCCATCACCTCTCAAAGCCACTCCAAACAAGCTCAAAAACCAACCCAAAACAGCCTCCAAAATAGCCACCACCAATACAACCCAAAGTAGACTCCAAAATAACCTCCCAATAGCCCCAGAAGAACCTCAAAATAGCCCAAAAATAGACTCCAAACATCCTCCAAAAGCAATACAAAACAGCCCCATCACCTCTAAAGCCGCTCCAAACAAGCTCTAAAAGCAACCAAAATAGCCACAAAATAACCACCAATACAACCCAAAGTAGACTCCAAACACATTCCCAAAATGAAGCTCAAAACAGCTCTATTCAAAATCAACATGACAAACTCATGTACATACCTATTCATAGATATCATATTGTATGCATTCGGCTACCTCAGAGCGCACTTCATCAATTTCATCTTGAGAGTACTCTGCTTTTGTGAACTGTGAACACAAACAAAAATGTATATGAGCTTGAAAACAAAACTAAAAGAATTTTAAAAATGATAAGTATATAACTTCCAAATATTTGTGATATTGACGAAGATGATATTACAATTGATCGTAGTGCATCTCCCTCGATAGTTGCAACTTTTTCAGTAATTTGCCTCATATATCTCATCACATAATAACCGCATTGCTTCATATCTGGTTGTCTAGGAGCCTGTAAAAATGTCAAAATTTTAATGGCTAGTATACACAATATTTTAGATTGAAATAGAAGTACACATACATTGATTACTTCCCATTGGACATGCTTTTTCCTTTCTTTTCTTTGTTTGAATTGAACAATTTTAATGCCCTTCATATATACATTAAAAATATATGATTTATGAGTTTTCGTAATAAAATAAATGAATACTTAAAATTAATTATGAACTCACATTTCCACGACATATATATTTCCATTTCTCATCACGAATTTGTTGACTTGCAGAATCCAACAGGTAAACCATTTCTTTGTGAGGTTCAATGACCCTGAGATTCCATTGGAAACTACACAAACAAAAAATCATAATTACACACAAACATGAAATCAAAACATACAAATGTCTAAGAAAATCAATTGAAAATTATACTATGGATGTAAGTTACCCGCTACTACTTGGCACCAAAACCAATTGATTAACTAATGCACCGCTCAGTTGGTCTGATAAAAAGCTTGTCCTATGGTTCAACCGTTCAGTTTTACCTATTTTGTCATTTGTGGTTCTTTGAAAGTTTGGGATGTTGTATGGATTTAAAAATTTGAATTTACCAATATTGTTTTCCTTGACCAACTTCTTATAAAGATTCCTACAATTTTAAGGAGAATAAAATTAGAATTACATTCAATAATACATAGCTTACTAATAAAGAATTTGATTATTATATTTAATAAAACAACAAACAAAGTGTAAGGCAATTTGAAGATTTATCATATGTAAGAAACCATACAATTTGCTGAAATTGGCTCCAACATATACAAAGGAATGATGTACTCAAGGTGCAAGTTTAGTTCATAGTTATCTCCAAATACCTCTTCATCCAAATGAATTGAAAATTTCTTTTCGTTATCAAAAGCTTGCTTTCAATAACAATACAACGATCGCACCGATCTTGGCACATTTGACGACAAAGTCTGATTTTTTTTTTCATGTCCAGTTATCTTTCTTTGATGTTTCTAATAATTGAAAATGTAAAATTGGTTCAAAAATTCATATCAATACCAAAAATTTAAAGCATATGTACTTAGAAATTAAATAAATTCCATTTTCCTCGTGTCGTAGCATTACCAAATGTTCTAGCCAAACAACATGTGTTCCAACAGCATCACTGATAAGTGCATTTTTTATGCATTATTTCATGATATTTTTATGTATATTTTGTGTGCATTCATATTGATTTTAGGTGTTTTAGTGCATGTGTGTGTATTTCACTCTCCGTGTTAATTTTGTAGGAAAATAAATTTATGAAGAATGAATTACGGAGCAGCCTTGGTCAAAAATTAAATTTTAATTTTAGAAAGTTCTAAATCCAATCTTCACCGTTCAGAATGACGTTCAAGATTTTTGAAGTTGCTGTCCAAATTTCAGGTCGATCCAACGGCTAGAAATCAAGATATGAATTTTTCAAATTTGTCGCTCGGAGTAGGTTGAAAGTTGCGCTGTTGGTGAATGTTGTAGCGCGATTGCACTTGAGTTTGGTGCTAGGAAGAGTGCAAACGCGCTTGTGGTTAGCGCTAAGAAGAAAGATGGAGTAAAGAACAAAGCAGCGCTGTTGGTGTTTGGAAGTAGCGCAATCGCGCTTGCAAGATGGAAGTAGGCGCATCAAATTGAGCTATCGCACATGCTTCAGGAATTAAAGAACGCGCGCGAGCGAGCTATATCCCTCGCGCAAGCGTAGTATAAAATTCCAGCAAAGTTGATGAAGGAATGCAAGCGAGCGGGACTATTTCGCGTGTGCGCGCGAAAGAAGAAGTCTGAGCCACTGTTTTATATAACTGCGCGCGCGCGAGGTATTTTTGGCTCGCGTGCGCGTGTCGCGGAGAGAAAAATTTCCGTGAATTATTGTTGCGTAAGAAATTAATTTTTAGGGGATCCAAACACTATAAATAGAAGTTTTTAATTATTTTTGAGGGTTCCGGAGATCCAGTTCCGAATCCAGACGTAGAGAGACGCAAGGTGACAGGCTTGGGAGAATTCTTTTCTTTTCTTTTATTTTCTTTTGTCAATTCATGATTTAAACTTTGTTTGAATTATGAATTTGATTCTTGAGTAGTTTTTCTTTCTCGATCAAGGCCACGTGATTGGGCCAGACAATTTATGTATAAAACTTGATTTGTTTATTTGAGATTTTCAGATTTGATTTGATTTTATTGATTATAGAATTTATATTTGTCTTGTGAATTTCCTCGCCAGTTATTTGCTTGCATGTTAATCGATTCCAAGTCGACAGAGGAGGTTTCGAATTCGATCACTTTGATAATCAACATGGTGTAAAACTGACTAGAAATAAAATTCGGTTTCATTATGCGGTTTGGGTGTAAACTGAATTTTCACAGTTATTCATGCATTCAAATTTGATTAGAATTACGAAAGATTAGTTCATCAATATTTGAATAGGTTTGATTGTTCTAGAAATAGTCCTTCGAACAAATTAGAAAAATTCTTGTGAATTAAGATTAAGTCTGATGTCTTAGATCGACTGCTTGTTACATGAATTGTCTGGTACCTACGTGAGTCCTTGATTGAACTTTTCCCATATTTGAATTAATCCAAATTTTTCAGCTGCGTTTTACTTAATTTAATTATAATTGCAATTTTTAATTATTAGTTTAAAATCTGAAATCACTATTTTTGATTAGTCTAGATTAAGTAGAAATAAATATATTCTGGTAGTCATAATTATACAGTCCATGTGGGTTCGACATTCGAATTTTATTCACTATCTATAATTTGACCTGGTACGCTTGCCAGTTGATTTTTAATCATACCTATTTAGCCGGTCAATCACCAAGAATTTCACATTCATTGGGAATTGGAAATGGCAAACGTTCTTATTTTTTCATTTCTTCATCGATGGATACACGCATGCAATTTTTGGGTATTGAAAGACCATGGAGAAACTTACCAGCTCCACTAACCTCAACAACTGTTCCGTATGCAACGACTTCTGTAAGACCCGAAAATATTGAGTTATTAATTATGGTATTTGAGAATTAAATTTCATAATTTGGGCAAATATTGATTTGAGAAGTTATGAAAATTATAGATTTAATTTCTTAGCCGAAAATATTTAATTTGAGATTTTACGGATTTTGAGAATTAAATTCCGAGATTCTTAAATTAAAAGAATAAAATATTCAAATTGAATATTTAAGGAATTTAAGATTAAATTCCAAGTTTCGATAATTAATATGATTTAATTTGAAGGTGAAACCCGATCCGGGGTTGATTTGCAAATATTGAAGTTTCGAGGGATAAAGTACAAATGGCCGAGATTATTTAATTTAATCCAAATTTATTTAATTTTAATCCGATTATATTTAATTTTGGAATATTTATAGTTTTGATTTAAATTTTAATATTATTAAATTATTTAGGATTGAAATTGAATTAAAAAGAGGGCGATGACTGAATTGTAATTTACGAAGGTTCAGGGACTAAAGTGCAATTTATGCAATACATATCTGATTTTAATTAGATTATCAGCATATCAACGTGTATACTTTATATTGAATTCAGAATTTGGAGAACAGAGTGTCGATGCCTTCTTCATTTTCTTTTACTTTTGGATTTTCAAAACCCCGTAACTTTTGATCCGATCGCCCGATTTTGATTCCGGAAATTGTTCTAGAATCCTTGCGACGAGGACTTAGATTTGATGTAAGTATTGATGAGATTTAGCATGTTTCGAAATTATGTTATGGGACAGCAATCAGATTTGGTCATCGTGTTGTGTTCTTGAGCATGTATGCATTCCGATACCGAAACCAAATCGACGAAAGGCTATCGTTTGTATTGGTTATGATTTTACAGCATGAGTTCGATTATTTGCACTGCTGATATGAGGATATATATGCTGTTATGTTGACTAGAATTTGCATATGTAGTTATAATGGTTTCGATATTAAGTCGGTTATCGATTTTCGATCGCTACGCCATCGATTTATGTTTTTAAGCCGTTTAGATAGCCGATGATTGAGCTGAGATGTTAGTAGAGATGTTGCTGATGTTGTAGCATCTTTATTCTTCATTTTCAGTATTGATAAGAGGTGACGATTCTAGATTCACAATTGTTGTTGTTACGTCATATATATTCATTCTTTTCGTTGTTCATCGATTAATATTATCATATTCTTTCCCATTTTTAACATTATTATTTCAATCAGACCTATATGTTTCTCCAATATATATTTGTATATATAGGATACATATAGTTTTATTTTTATTTATAACATTATAATGTAATAAGTTTTTAATGGCGCTCTCCCTTAATGAAACCTGGCTATAATATGGCCAAACTTTTATAAAACCGTTGGAAAGTATTTGTCCAAACGAAATATATATATACGATCAATCTAAAAATTTTAATGGATTAAATATGACTGATTTGATTATCATCTAAATCAATATCAATATCAAGGATTAGATATTAGTTAGTTTAGAATAGGATCAAGATTTGTATGTATTTAACAAGTCATTTATGTTTGTAATTTTGGTCTTCTATATAATCAAATTTCAATTTTAGTTCGTTAATTTTTTTTTTATTTTTGATAATTTTAGTCATTGATAAGCACAAAAAAAAAACATTGTCATTTCGCACTTGATGTGTATTACTTTGTTCTATAATTGATATTGCACAAAAAGATACGAAGTTCTATAATTGAATAGAAATTAATCACATAAATGCTAGCTATTTGTTTTCGAACCTTAGCTTCCAAAAATAATGAACTCAAAGGTACTCTAGCTAGAGCTACCAATTCATGGAGAAACAGAGATGGTTTGTTTGGTTATGGCGAAAAATCCTTTTCCAAATCATCAAGGTCACCGTTTTCATCAAGCTACGTAGGGTGTAATCTTGGTTCCAACTTCTGCTCTTGAGGCCGTTGTATTTTTTTTGGTCCACCTTATGTATTAATTCCTTCATTTCCTCATGAGGATTCAACCGTACGTGTTTAAGTTGTTCTTCCACCTCATTAGGTATGCACATGAGTTCGTCAAATTTATTTCTTTTTATGTGCTATTCTTCTGCCTATGTTATTTTACAAATAAATTGACCTAATAAGATTTAAATTAGTAAAAAAAATAAAAATAAAAAAACTACTAACCGTAGAAATGAGATTATATAAAAATAAAATTAAAAAAAAAAACTAAAATACAACCTGTATATTCATATGAGAATAAAAGTAATATTTTTCAAAAAATAAAAGTAGATTCCGGACATTTAGCAATTGTTCTAAGAACAGTTCTTTCTCAGTTCATGGTCAAACAGGCGAAGTGCTAATTATGCCAACATGTTCATGTGAAGCACCTTCTTTCAAATAAGCACCTTCTTTCATGGTCCACCTCGGCATGCAACATCAGCCTCCACTGCTTTAGAATAGGCATGCTGCACAGCCCTACCAACTCTTGTATCCAAGTTATTTTCGCATGCACATGCCATCAAATTTGTAGCCTCGTCGATAAATTCATCATATAATTCAATAACCTCACCCCCAACACAAACTCAGGGCCGATCCTAACAATTTTTGGGTCTGAGTTTAACTTTTAAAAGAGACCCCTAAATCATAATGTGTGTTCATATTCTTTTAGAATAATAACAAATTTTTCGATTTAAGAAATGTGCAGTAGTCAAAATATTTCTATTTTAATTAAGTAATAAGATCAAACATGTACAAAATGATTGCTATAAAACAACTCGTCTAACAGTTTAGAGCTAACAATATCGATCAAATTGTTTAGAAATTTTTTTATCAATTAATAGCATAACCAATTCATTCAATCTTTTCATATAACATGGTTTATTGAGGAAATGTTTTGAAAAGCATTAAATTTTAGAAAAACTGAATACTTTCAGTTGTTCACATACAACCCCGTAGAAGAGTTTAAAGCTTACATTGCGAAACATATCAGAGCCGAAGAACGTACACTCAGCACATGCTTCAAGAAGATCAGATCTTTTAGGATCATATTTTGTTAAGTGTCTATGTGTAATCTTATTATTCATACAGTTTAGGTGCTGCAAACCTCTGTAACCTGTTTTCAGTCGAAGGCTGAAATCAGTAGAGTAATTAGGAGTCTTAACATAGGCAGTGGGGTAAGTCCTGGCTGAGGTGGACTGTTTAGTCAAAGTCTTCTAGTGATATCTTTTGCAAATAGAATAAGGGATGACGTAGGGGCAGTTGAGTTTTCGAACATCCAGAAACAAATTCATGTGTTAGTTATTTTCTGTTAAACAATCACGCACATCCAGTAGAGTCATTTGATACAAGTTCAATATCTCAGTTGACCTTTTTCCTCACAATCATCTATTCGTTGGTTAACTATTTTTGAGATTCAGAGAAAGGAGAGTTCAGTGGCTCACACTATTGAACTCACTACTGACGTAGTGGACGAAAGCTTCAGCAAACCAGTTCTAAACACAGTAGCAACTCACTACTTATTCATTTCCAGTAGCGCCTCAATCCCAACATATTATTCCTTAGGTTAATAATAGTTAAATAAATTAAATATGGAAATATTTTTATTTAAATATAAAAATATATAGGAGATGAGAATGGCCATTTCCTTCCTAAAAGGGGAAAGGTCGATGCTGGCAGACGGGTACTGCTCAATGCAATTGATTTTGGGCCTTCGATGCACCTTTCGGGTAGCTAGAGAAAAATTCGATGCTACCCGGGTAGCATCGAATTTTCCCTAAATGGATGGAATTTTTAATCCCATGAATATGAAAATAATCATTCCAATGTGAATGTACATTCTAATTCAAATGTCAAACTAAACATGCCTATAGAGATGAGACGAGAATGCTCATTGCATTTCCAACTCATTCTCTCAGACCAAGCTACTCACTACAAGAAAAACGTTCATTAACAACGGTTAATAACTGTTGCCGTAGGCCCCTAGGAACTGTTGTTAAATGCACTGTTGTTAAAAGGGGCGCTCATAGACAACGGTTAAAAACTATTGTCTTTGCATATACGACAACAGTTCTGCAACGGTTTTTCACTGTTGTGGTTTTGTCCATTTGACAACAGTTTGACAACATTTTTAATGTGTTGTATTTGAGTGATATAGACAACAGTTTTACAACATTTTTAAACCGTTGTCTTTGGATGCAATAAACAACAGTTTTACAACAAATAAAAACCGTTGTTATTTCTTGAGATTGACAACGCTTTGGCAACTTGAAAAAACCGTTGTCTTTTCAATTAAAATATTGTCTATTTTTAATAATAATGGAATTATACATACTTTTTATTTATACTTAATACTTAGATTATTTTATAATTAACAAACAAAACTTTGAAGTAATTAAACCAGCTTATATAAAATAAAATCAAACATCACGAAAATATCATTAATTAAGAAAATATCCATGTTTGAATTACAATAGAAGATTTATCAAAAGATTCACAATCTATCAGTAACTAAACGAGACATAAAATATGCCAAAAAATTTTGAACCAAGTTTACAAAACGAAAAAGACACCCAAAAAAAATAGATAATAGTGCATATCAAACCCAAAATATCTTGCTTTGTTGATAAACTTTTCCACTTGTGCATCTTCTAAGATATTATTCCATGCATTTCTGTAAAAAAAAACATGATTTGAATCCAATTCAACAAGCAATAATGAATCATAAAGTACGGAGCATTGAAAGTATAGAAGAATAAATAAAGTTAATGAAGTCACAATAGTCCCAGAACATCCCCAAAAAAATCTCCAAACTCCAAAAAATACCAAGTTTGCAATGAGTTTAATAAATATTTGCATGAAAATTTGATAAGGAACAGGATATTCTCGAGAAAAGCGCCACAAACATTCTCCTCGAAAGAAGCAACTCAAAACAACCTTCAGCACTTCCCAAAACCGCTCCAAACAGCCCCAAAATAGACCCAAACACCTTCCAAAAGTAGTTCAAAACAACCCCATCACCTCTCAAAGCCACTCCAAACAAACTCAAAAACCAACCCAAAACAGCCTCCAAAATAGCCACCACCAATACAACCCAAAGTAGACTCCAAAATAACCTCCCAATAGCCCCAGAAGAACCTCAAAGTAGCCCAAAAATAGACTCCAAACATCCTCCAAAAGCAATACAAAATAGCCCCATCACCTCTAAAGCCGCTCCAAACAAGCTCTAAAAGCAACCAAAATAGCCACAAAATAACCACCAATACAACCCAAAGTAGACTCCAAACACATTCCCAAAATGAAGCTCAAAACAGCTCTATTCAAAATCAACATGACAAACTCATGTACATACCTATTCATAGATATCATATTGTATGCATTCGGCTACCTCAGAGCGCACTTCATCAATTTCATCTTGAGAGTACTCTGCTTTTGTGAACTGTGAACACAAACAAAAATGTATATGAGCTTGAAAACAAAACTAAAAGAATTTTAAAAATGATAAGTATATAACTTCCAAATATTTGTGATATTGACGAAGATGATATTACAATTGATCGTAGTGCATCTCCCTCGATAGTTGCAACTTTTTCAGTAATTTGCCTCATATATCTCATCACATAATAACCGCATTGCTTCATATCTGGTTGTCTAGGAGCCTGTAAAAATGTCAAAATTTTAATGGCTAGTATACACAATATTTTAGATTGAAATAGAAGTACACATACATTGATTACTTCCCATTGGACATGCTTTTTCCTTTCTTTTCTTTGTTTGAATTGAACAATTTTAATGCCCTTCATATATACATTAAAAATATATGATTTATGAGTTTTCGTAATAAAATAAATGAATACTTAAAATTAATTATGAACTCACATTTCCACGACATATATATTTCCATTTCTCATCACGAATTTGTTGACTTGCAGAATCCAACAGGTAAACCATTTCTTTGTGAGGTTCAATGACCCTGAGATTCCATTGGAAACTACACAAACAAAAAATCATAATTACACACAAACATGAAATCAAAACATACAAATGTCTAAGAAAATCAATTGAAAATTATACTATGGATGTAAGTTACCCGCTACTACTTGGCACCAAAACCAATTGATTAACTAATGCACCGCTCAGTTGGTCTGATAAAAAGCTTGTCCTATGGTTCAACCGTTCAGTTTTACCTATTTTGTCATTTGTGGTTCTTTGAAAGTTTGGGATGTTGTATGGATTTAAAAATTTGAATTTACCAATATTGTTTTCCTTGACCAACTTCTTATAAAGATTCCTACAATTTTAAGGAGAATAAAATTAGAATTACATTCAATAATACATAGCTTACTAATAAAGAATTTGATTATTATATTTAATAAAACAACAAACAAAGTGTAAGGCAATTTGAAGACTTATCATATGTAAGCAACCATACAATTTGCTGAAATTGGCTCCAACATATACAAAGGAATGATGTACTCAAGGTGCAAGTTTAGTTCATAGTTATCTCCAAATACCTCTTCATCCAAATGAATTGAAAATTTCTTTTCGTTATCAAAAGCTTGCTTTCAATAACAATACAACGATCGCACCGATCTTGGCACATTTGACGACAAAGTCTGATTTTTTTTTTTCATGTCCAGTTATCTTTCTTTGATGTTTCTAATAATTGAAAATGTAAAATTGGTTCAAAAATTCATATCAATACCAAAAATTTAAAGCATATGTACTTAGAAATTAAATAAATTCCATTTTCCTCGTGTCGTAGCATTACCAAATGTTCTAGCCAAACAACATGTGTTCCAACAGCATCACTGATAAGTGAAATTTTTATGCATTATTTCATGATATTTTTATGTATATTTTGTGTGCATTCATATTGATTTTAGGTGTTTTAGTGCATGTGTGTGTATTTCACTCTCCGTGTTAATTTTGTAGGAAAATAAATTTATGAAGAATGAATTACGGAGCAGCCTTGGTCAAAAATTAAATTTTAATTTTAGAAAGTTCTAAATCCAATCTTCACCGTTCAGAATGACGTTCAAGATTTTTGAAGCTGCTGTCCAAATTTCAGGTCGATCCAACGGCTAGAAATCAAGATATGAATTTTTCAAATTTGTCGCTCGGAGTAGGTTGAAAGTTGCGCTGTTGGTGAATGTTGTAGCGCGATTGCACTTGAGTTTGG
This sequence comes from Henckelia pumila, assembly GCF_033568475.1. Taxonomy (NCBI): domain Eukaryota; kingdom Viridiplantae; phylum Streptophyta; class Magnoliopsida; order Lamiales; family Gesneriaceae; genus Henckelia; species Henckelia pumila. The sequence continues at coordinate 87,377,975 of NC_133122.1, forward strand.
TGCTAGGAAGAGTGCAAACGCGCTTGTGGTTAGCGCTAAGAAGAAAGATGGAGTAAAGAACAAAGCAGCGCTGTTGGTGTTTGGAAGTAGCGCAATCGCGCTTGCAAGATGGAAGTAGGCGCATCAAATTGAGCTATCGCACATGCTTCAGGAATTAAAGAACGCGCGCGAGCGAGCTATATCCCTCGCACAAGCGTGGTATAAAATTCCAGCAAAGTTGATGAAGGAACGCAAGCGAGCGGGACTATTTCGCGTGTGCGCGCGAAAGAAGAAGTCTGAGCCACTGTTTTATATAACTGCGCGCGCGCGAGGTATTTTTGGCGCGCGTGCGCGTGTCGCGGAGAGAAAAATTTCCGAGAATTATTGTTGCGTAAGGAATTAATTTTTAGGGGATCCAAACACTATAAATAGAAGTTTTTAATTATTTTTGAGGGTTCCGGAGATCCAGTTCCGAATCCAGACGTAGAGTAGTTTTTCTTTCTCCATCAAGGCCACGTGATTGGGCCAGACAATTTATGTATAAAACTTGATTTGTTTATTTGAGATTTTCAGATTTGATTTGATTTTATTGATTATAGAATTTATATTTGTCTTGTGAATTTCCTCGCCAGTTATTTGCTTGCATGTTAATCGATTCCAAGTCGACAGAGGAGGTTTCGAATTCGATCACTTTGATAATCAACATGGTGTAAAACTGACTAGAAATAAAATTCGATTTCATTATGCGGTTTGGGTGTAAACTGAATTTTCACAGTTATTCATGCATTCAAATTTGATTAGAATTACGAAAGATTAGTTCATCAATATTTGAATAGGTTTGATTGTTCTAGAAATAGTCCTTCGAACAAATTAGGAAAATTCTTGTGAATTAAGATTAAGTCTGATGTCTTAGATCGAATGCTTGTTACATGAATTGTCTGGTACCTACGTGAGTCCTTGATTGAACTTTTCCCATATTTGAATTAATCCAAATTTTTCAGCTGCGTTTTACTTAATTTAATTTTAATTGCAATTTTTAATTATTAGTTTAAAATCTGAAATCACTATTTTTGATTAGTCTAGATTAAGTAGAAATAAATATATTCTGGTAGTCATAATTATACAGTCCCTGTGGGTTCGATATTCGAATTTTATTCACTATCTATAATTTGACCTGGTACGCTTGCCAGTTGATTTTTAATCATACCTATTTAGCCGGTCAATCACCAAGAATTTCACATTCATTGGGAATTGGAAATGGCAAACGTTCTTATTTTTTCATTTCTTCATCGATGGATACACGCATGCAATTTTTGGGTATTGAAAGACCATGGAGAAACTTACCAGCTCCACTAACCTCAACAACTGTTCCGTATGCAACGACTTCTGTAAGACCCGAAAATATTGAGTTATTAATTATGGTATTTGAGAATTAAATTTCATAATTTGGGCAAATATTGATTTGAGAATTTATGAAAATTATAGATTTAATTTCTTAGCCGAAAATATTTAATTTGAGATTTTACGGATTTTGAAAATTAAATTCCGAGATTCTTAAATTAAAAGAATAAAATATTCAAATTGAATATTTAAGGAATTTAAGATTAAATTCCAAGTTTCGATAATTAATATGATTTAATTTGAAGGTGAAACCCGATCCGGGGTTGATTTGCAAATATTGAAGTTTCGAGGGCTAAAGTGCAAAAGGCCGAGATTATTTAATTTAATCCAAATTTATTTAATTTTAATCCGATTATATTTAATTTTGAAATATTTATAGTTTTGATTTAAATTCTAATATTATTAAATTATTTAGGATTGAAATTGAATTAAAAAGAGGGCGATGACTGAATTGTAATTTACGAAGGTTCAGGGACTAAAGTGCAATTTATGCAATACATATCTGATTTTAATTAGATTATCAGCATATCAACGTGTATACTTTATATTGAATTCAGAATTTGGAGAACAGAGTGTCGATGCCTTCTTCATTTTCTTTTACTTTCGGATTTTCAAAACCCCGTAACTTTTGATCCGATCGCCCGATTTTGATTCCGGAAATTGTTCTAGAATCCTTGCGACGAGGACTTAGATTTGATGTAAGTATTGATGAGATTTAGCATGTTTCGAAATTATGTTATGGGACAGCAATCAGATTTGGTCATCGTGTTGTGTTCTTGAGCATGTATGCATTCCGATACCGAAACCAAATCGACGAAAGGCTATCGTTTGTATTGGTTATGATTTTACAGCATGAGTTCGATTATTTGCACTGCTGATATGAGGATATATATGCTGTTATGTTGACTAGAAGTTGCATATGTAGTTATAATGGTTTCGATATTAAGTCGGTTATCGATTTTCGATCGCTACGCCATCGATTTATGTTTTTAAGCCGTTTAGATAGCCGATGATTGAGCTAAGATGTTAGTAGAGATGTTGCTGATGTTGTAGCATCTTTATTCTTCATTTTCAGTATTGATAAGAGGTGACGATTCTAGATTTACGACTTTGAACCGAAGAAAGAATTGAAGAAAATTTGAGGTGAATTGTATTGATGATTTGATGATGTTTGGTCATGATTCTATGAATTTACAACTTGTGTTCAACCTATTACACATTTGATTATGCTAGTACATGATGCATTCAAGTTGATATGTGTAAGGTTAGGTAGTGTAAGATTGATATATTGAGATTCAGTTACCGAGTTTGATACCGTTAAGTTATCGATTCAAGAACTGATTTGATTTCGAGTCTTGTGGATTAAGTGGAACAAGATATGAGTTCATTGCTGATCATTCTCGATTATGATAATTTATTTAAAGATTTATAGTGAAGTTAGACGACTCGAGAAATCAGCCAATCGAAATGAGAAAGGATGGATCAATGTTGAAGTTGTTCTACCTTGAAGGGTGAATTGAGTCTTGAGCAGATTTTTGTATATGCTTATATTGAAGATGAGATGATGAACTTGAGAAAATTAGATTGAAGTTCTTGAAGATGTATCCGTATGTGGAGCACTTCAAACTCGAGAACTACAGGTATAAGACAACATCGAGAGTCAGGAACTTGTTACTCAAGGATGATACTTCTTGAGTTGTTCCGAACAAATCACATACTTGTTATTGTTGTTTATATTTGATTGATGTTGTTGATCCATCTCAGGTAGTGGATCTTTGATATAATATGAGTTGATTATGATATGATATTGATAGAATTTATTCTATTGCCAAGATCTGAGGCGATCTTATTTTCAAGTCTGAGACGACTTCGATAGATGGATATCCATGTCAAGATCGGTTACGAATCTTGATGGCATCGATGATATATGAATCAATTCATGTTCTAGATATGCGTTATTTACTATATTGTTGAGTCGGTTATCTTTAGAGTCGATATGAATTTATTTAACGTATTTATATGTTGATTATACTGGGAATTATATTCTCACCGGAGTTTATCCGGCTGTTGTTTTGTTTTGTATGTATGCATTACAACAGGTGGGACAGAAGCTAGCCAGAGAGAACATGGGTAGCTCGAGAGAGAGTCTAGACGTGGGACTCGGGTTGTTGTGTAGCAGAATGATGTATGTTGCATTCTTGTTAAGCATGCTAGAAGAATTATGCTTAGTTGTAGTTGAATAACATATTAGCACTTTGTGTAGTTTAGTGCTTTTGTTGTATTTTAAACTACTTTGTTTATGTAAGAAATACATGTAGTGTTGCTTGAGAATTGATACATGTATATATGAATATTTCCAGATTGGATATAGCTTGCTTCAAGTTGTTTAGCATGTTTAGAATAAAGTTTGACAGCACAAAAATCAGCAGCAGATTCGAGCAAATTCTAGTTCGCTCGATTGGTAGATTTGCACCGATCGAGCGAGGCCACCTTTGGCTTGAACCCGAGAGTGGGTAAATTTTTCTCGCTCGATCGGTGATGTTTAACCGATCGAGCGAGGCTCATTTTAAGAAAAAATAAAAAATTTGCTCTTGTTTTAGTTTATTTTTTAATTGTATGATTAATTGTGCTTAATCGTTAATTGCACTTAAAAAGAGATTAGCAACCCGAGGTCCCCACAACAGGTGGTATTAGAGCATAAGTTTCTCGGACTGAGATAGAAGTTGAGCGGGGTAGATTGAGTCACATGCATGTATAGTATTGCATGATGATGCATTACTTGATTTGGTGATTTGATAAATTGCATGTGAGCATGATCTACTCTTGAAACTAAACTGTCTGATTTACTGATTTGTAAATTTTTGAATTTCTTACTAATTTTGATATAAGATTTCCCGGGTGATGTAAGCACCCAGAATTGAATAGAACAATGTTCTTTGGGTGACGTAAGCACCCCAGACTGAACATAATCTTATTGCTCAACTGAAAGAGGTATCTCCGATTGAACAGAACAGTATCTCAGAGAATCAGTAGATGTTATACTTATATCTCTATCAGTGATAATATGGAAGAGAAGTCAGAAATATCATCCATTAACCCGAAAAGGTCTAGTAGATGTTATTGAAGGTAGAAGTTGGTTTGGAGAACTTAATCAGTTATTTACATCCTTGAAAGATACAGATGAATGTTGTAACAGATGGACTGTATATCAACTTCAAAACCTAGCAACCAGCGGATGAATTGTGACGAAGAAATTCTGATACAGCATAGATAGAAATGATGAAAAATAGAAGATTATGCCACGAAAACAGGAGATGCTCATTTGAAGGTAAGCCTATTAAGATTCATTGAATTTTGAATGATGAAAATTTCAAGATTGAGTTGTCTATTCATGGCTTGAATCTTAAGATTTTGTTTGAGCAAATGTTGATGATTGAAACATTTTGCGAAGAAAAGGGCCAAAAGAACTGAAACTGAGTGATGAGGCAGAATAAATAAAATTGTAGGCATGCCATAGTATGTGAGACAATCACAACTTCAACTATAATTTTCATTCTAGAGCAGATACGAGATAAAAAGATATCGAAGTAGTTCTTTAGCTCTAGCGGACTAAGACAGATTGGTATGAGTCTGAATGCAGTGTATGCTAATGATTATTACACTCATTGTGGGAGGAGATAGCCTAACAATCAGTGTAGAAAAATCTGGAATCAGATTTAGAGGAAATTAGAATGAAGAACAGTTCCAGAAGTGTACAGAGGGTCAGAATGAAATGGCACCTTAAAATGAGATTGCAGGTAACAAATTTATTATGTTTTAACCTCTGTATCAGAAGATAGAGTTTGTGAATTGAAGAATTGAATTACAGCTTTTGATGAAATGAGATTGAACATGATTTTGTTCATATTTGAGATATCTGTTTATGTTTCATGATAGATGATAGTGCAATAATCAGGTGCTGAATAGCAGAAGATTGATGATAAGAAATGATAGAATAGACGATGATATGAAAATTAGTAAAGATGAGTCTTTTCTTTAATTATGCTAAATTGATTACATCAATTGGAGATATGATTCTTGAAATGTTTTATTTGAGTGGCTCTTCTTGTTTTGTTCATAGAGCTTGAGTTGATTTACTCATTCTGTGTTATGAATTGCAAGTGAGTTGTTTTTACATAGCAGAGTTTGTTATCCAGAAGATTTGTGAAACGACCCTGACCCAACTTTTAAATTTAAACTAAATAAAAATACGGATTTTTCAAAAAGAATCAAAATATTAAAAATTTTATTATAAATTTCGGCATGACCTCTCTGTTTATAATACAACCAACCTGTCTCAGACAGAAACCAAAATAAAATAAAATAAATGGACGACTGACGACACAAGTAACTAGGCCGAGACAAGAACGAGACCCAAGAAAGAGGTTCGACATAACAAATATCCAAAAGGTTTAAGAAATCTAGTGCTTACAAGCCAAGATTTCTCTCAACCCCACGCTTACACGTCTATATTTGGTAAGGTAGGCCAAGACGTCTCTTAACCCCACACATATACGTCCATTGGTAAGGTAGGTCAGAACGTCTCCCAACCCCACACATACACGTCATTTCTATAGTCACAATCAGTTCACCTCGTTCGAAAAGTAATTTTATTTCTTTATTGGATATAGGACTTAGCAAGCACATGTGAAAGTAATGAACTCAAAGAAAAACTGTTTACTCAATGTACATGCAAGAGACTCGATGGTGAATGACTGAAATGGTGATTTAGAAAAGTACCAGGGGTGGGATTCTAAACCATGATTAAAGCACTTAGGTGAAAGGAGCGGTACACCCATCAAATCTTATATCTCACTCAAAACTTATTCAAAAAGATTTCCGCTCGAAACCACGATCCCATGACACTTAGGACTAAATAAAGAAGTCATCTTCGGGGTATTATTCCTATCCCAACCATTTTATAAAAATAAAATAAAATTCCGGACAGCAGCAGGTCATTCTTCAAATTCTGCACCTATACATTCAAAGGCTTAGAACTCGACCAAAACTTAACCGAATTAATTCCCGCTTTTACCAAAATATTCCTAACATGTTGGCCTAATCCCAAACCCAAGCCCCTGTCCAAATTCTGATTTTAGCCTAACTTTAGCAATAAGTTTCTGGACAGTTCCACACCACCTGAAATTCTGCTCAAGATCAACATCCTAAATTCAAACCGAACTTACCAAATTGCCCCAAATCCTTGAACCACTGACCTAAGACCAAGGACCGATATCTAGTCTCAACCATGACCCTTAGACAGTCTCCAATCCCTCCTTGCTAAAGCTCAAAATCCGGACACCCCAACACAGTCCCTAAGCTGCTGTCAAGTTCGAACAACCCCTATCACAATACTCAAAACATATCCGACTCATTCTATTGCTACCACGTGAACTACGTATCACCCATGGTAGCCTCTATATCGCCACACCAATCAAAAAACATCAACACCACAACAGAAAACGTACAAGACAGCCCAAAAATTTTTGGAATTTTCGAAAAATAAAACAAGCATGAAGGCAATGGCATTCGAAGCTTTTAACTCCATCATTTAACTCATATGTGCAATAATAAACTCCCGGCAATCAAAATCCCAGTGTTAAAAAAAATATTCCAGCCGTGAGAACAAGGGAGCAGGGCACGCACAAGGGGAAAAAAAATACTTTCTATACAACAACAAAATGCCAATCAACACAACTAACATATTCTATAAAGCATACGAATGAATTCCATAATCTTGCCTTGAACTAAAAAAATCAGAAATGGGGGAGAGAGCTCGGTTCAACTGGAGCCGATTCCATTTACTTCGAAACAAGGGCACGAACTTTCTGAAAAAGAGTTAAATGTGATTACCCAATCTACACACGACCCAAAACTCTAAAATGGTGAAAAAAGAACTAATATTCTTGCCTTTTCCCAAGGAAATCGAAGGGAAGGAAAAGAGAAGAAGCCGAGAACGAGCTGGTACAAGCTTGGGAATGAACTGGAACAAAGGAGCTCACTGAGCTTGAGCTTCAATCGGAAATGGCGGCTCATGGTGATGCAGGCAGCGATCAGGAAGAAAGAAATGAGAGGTGTCGCGAGAAGAACAAGAATGGGAAGAAGGGATGTCAGTATCGGCTTTAGGCTTGGAAAGGGGTGAGGAAATTGGGTTGGAGTTAATCCCTAATGGGCCGAGAACTTTGGGCTGGGAAATAAAAATAACTCCTTTGGGTCGATGAAATTAAGTGTGCGAGGGTCTTAATGCATAATATATAATGTATGGCATTTATAAGCGCTAGGTCTAAATTTTGCAAATACTTGATTTTATAAAATTTAAGAATTAAATACTCAGATTCTCTTTACTGGGTTTGCAAATGCTAATTTTTAATACTTAAACATTTTGATGTCACACCGATAAATAAAATATTTAACTCATAAACTGAGCGATTTAAAATAATTTAAACGAATTATACTAACGTTTAAAAGCAATTTAAATAGACACACAAGCGTAAAATAAAAACCTTTAAAATGATTTGGACAATTAAAAAGGATATAAATAAATAAGCTAGACATTTGAAATAGTTTAAAATAATTTAAAGTAACTAACCACTAAACTTAGGCTATTTAAAAATAAATAAGTTGTACACTCGAAAATATTTAAACAAATAAGCTAACCAGTTAAAATCATTTAAAAGAATAAACTAAACAATTAAAAATTATTTTGACAAATAACCTTAAACAATAAAAAAAACATTAATTAAATAGTTAGTACAATAAAAATCATTTGAATAAATAATAAAATATTTTATTAACAGATAAATCGCATAAAGAATTTAATCAATTAATCTTAAAAATAATAATCCTAATATTTATTTAATTTAATGCATGTGATATAGTATATTGAATTTTAGGCGTCACAATTCCTTCCTCCCTTAAATGGAATTTCGTCCTCGAAATTCAGGACTTACTAACTAGGTTCGAATACCTTAGACCAGATCAACACTAAGTTTTCCAACTTAGCACCTACCTGAGTTGGTCCAAGTCAGCTTTCGCTGCGCACTCTGATGCTTATCAACACCTACCAAACAAGGAGCTAACTAACTCCCACTGCAAAATAAGTTTGCAAATTCCTATTTATCCCCTAATGTTTGTAGCCTAAGAGGAATTTTTAATCACTGTTCCCACGTGACTGTAAGAGTTTTAATGCGCCACCTATACTCCTAAAATATCTGATACCTGTATTAGTTCAATAACCTTAAATCCTAAATCGCAACTTAAATCAATAAATATCCGTAAAACCAATAAATAATTTATGTCGACCTTTCTCATAACTTAAAGGCTTCCTGACAACGAAACTATGCTTAATGTCTATTCACCAGCAAAACTTAACTCATATAACCTAGAACTTGAGCTCTTGAGAAATCAACAAGTCTACAAAATACTTAGCAACTAAACACTAAACTCTTCTAAATAGGATATCTAAGGGACTATACAATTCTACCTTGTTGGACCTCTAGATACTAGATGATTCTAACTCGTACTTCCACAACCACGACACATGAAACCCATCATGCATCCCTAACAACTCTGCGCTAGCTCAACATATAAAACAAATTACCTATCTCCTCGACAATCGCATAAGAACCGACAAAACGAGTAAATTTCATTATATTCCCAAATCGGTAATATTACAGAACAATGATACCTTCCAGAACAACTTAATATCCATTTTGAAATTCTAAAGGTCTGCCACTTATTAGTAGTGCTACACTTAATGGCCTTGGGCTTATGTTCAATCCCATACACAACGACTAAGAAATCCATAATTTACACCTCAAAATATACCACAAGTTATCATCCACTTATAAGATTAGACGGTCTTTAAGTACCAAACAATTCTTATTTATCGCTTGAAGTTATATCTCAGATCCCTAGTTCAACTTGACAGTAAGTTTGTAAATCCAAAAATTTCCAAATTATTATATGTTCAACCTTAATTCATATTTCAAGAACTTAATATACAATTAGACACCTCGAAGAGGTTGTAACTTGATCATAAAGGCTTTCTAATTTATACTCCAGTACTTAGCATTTCACCGAATAATAAATCTACAGCTTATCCGGAAATCTTCCGAAATATTCTATTCATTCTACTGTACCCATAGTTGGTGCAAAGGCCTTACCGGTTGACATTCACAGAATCTTAGAATGCTGGTATATAGTACCCAAAAGTATTCTAAGGGCAGCTCTATTTCTTATCTCGCAACTGATCACCCATTCAGCTTACCGAAATCATCTGTTTACTCCTAACGATCCTATTTAAAATAGGACAACCCAATCAGCTAATTCACTAACTAGAAATCTTCTCGCTAAAACTAGATATAACTAGTAGTCACCACTCCTCGGATCACAACAATAACTTAGGATTTGATCTAGTACTAATACTAAATTCCAATAGTCTAAACTCTTACTATGCGGCTACGAGCCAAATCTCTACACAAGAATTCGAAATAATAATTGAAATTATGATCCACACAAATTCTCATTATGATGGATCATGCAAGGAAACATAATGCAAGTAATACTGCTTAATATGAGATGAAATAATGCAAGCATTACAAACAAATGAGCTGAAAATGAAAATTTAGATAAGTGAAAACAACTCACTCATAATTCAATTCTAGGGGTGAATGAATAATAATAGAGGCTCCATGAATAATGAATATGAGCCAACAAGATAGCAATTCTCGTGATCACTCATCCATGAGTACTGAAATCATGCCCAAACAAGCAGCGCACAATTAAGAGCAATCGGTGTGACTTCAGTCAAGAGAAGTCCACGCAAGTCAATAATCAGGGAAAAAAAACGGTCTCAAAGTAAAATCAAATGTCAGCGGCTCAGCCACAACATAAGTAGATCACTAAAAATAAATACAAGGTGAATCTTACTCACATCAACATGTGGCTCTAGAACCGCAGAAAAATTTCAAGTAATGAAAAATACGGACAAGGTCTTATTTGAAAAGTTCATCCAATGTCAAAGTAGTAGAGTACAAAGCAGGTTGATACCGTACGAATCTCATAAATGCACAAAGGAGGTGTAAAGAGAATTTGGATACTCGAAGGTATATGTTGCAATGGATACAAGCACGAATGAAGAATACTGAAATAATGATCAGAATAATAGTTAACAAGATTGAAAGGCTCATGGTAACCGACTCACTAAATCCAAAATCATATTTACCCAAATAAACCAGAAAATTCAAACTATCCATAATAATATGAAACCAAGTTCGTATCTCAAGTCTTCACACGAGTTTCGATTCATTAACTTAACAGACCAAAACATACGCCTTATCAATTTCTTAAACAAACTGTTTGCTTAGTGGTATCTGACAAAAATCCATTATGAGAAAATAAATTACAATAAGGACCCAAGAATTAGTATCTCCTAATGCGCAAGTTTAGCATTTTCCAACCAACTCCTACAATCTCACAAATATTATTAACACTACCTAATAACTTCAAACAACATCCACGTACTATCCAAAACTAGAAGGAATATTAGTACACCAACTCCGTTTAACATGGAACCACATGCTACAAAAATAAACAGCCAAATAATACACTTTAAACTAAAAAAGAAGTTTTAAACAATCATAAACACTAAACTACACACTTAAGAAAATTAAACATCTAGTTTTAAAAAAAAAGGTGACATCAAAACATTTAAAGTAATAATTCAATTACGAATATCATATAAAATTCATTAAAACTTACAGACTTTGAGGCGAGAATTCTCGAGTTTCTTGCAACCGGCAGTAGGCACAACCCAAACCAGAACAATTCTTTGATACCAACTGAAATGACCCTGACCCAACTTTTAAATTTAACTAAATAAAAATACGGATTTTTCAAAAAAAATCAAAATATTAAAAATTTTATTATAAATTTCGGCATGACCTCTCTGTTTATAATACAACCAACCTGTCTCAGACAACAACCAAAATAAAATAAAAGAAATGGACGACTGACGACACAAGTAACTAGGCCGAGACAAGAACGAAACCCAAGAAAGAGGTTCGACATAACAAATATCCAAAAGGTTTAAGAAATCTAGTGTTTACAAGACCAAAACAATACTAACTAAACTTCTCATATACACTTGACAGATAAACAAAATGAATGCTTCATAGCATATAAAATTCTATTAACTATGCGGAAGACGAGCAAAGGACGGAGGGATGTGCCATGCCCGCATCGCAGCCCACTCGATAGTCTTGCCCCTCGATCTCAATGAAATGCACCTCACCTAAAAGTAGGAAGAAGTGGGGTGAGTCTAAAAGACCAAGCAAGACTATGGGGGGGATAAAAAGTACTACATAACTACAAGCACACACAGAATTCGAAATAGTGCGTAATAAAATAACTGTTAGTGCCCCTGAACTTAAAAGTAATGAAAATGTAAAAGATGCGAGAACATGAATATCACAAGTGCAAGGATAAGTCAAATAACTCAATAAATTGCATAACATGGTTCTAAAAATAAACATATAAATAGCGAACTTAGATCCTTGAGTTGTGACTCTGTGGTTTCGATCATGATCATGGCTGTAGTGCACTATGCCGCAAGGAAGTTAGGATGTCTCCTAAACTCATCTTGCCCTGTGATTGGTAAGGGAGGCCAAGATTTCTCTCAACCCCACGCTTACACGTCTATATTTGGTAAGGTAGGCCAAGACGTCTCTTAACCCCACACATACACGTCCATTAATAAGGTAGGTCAGAACGTCTCCCAACCCCACACATACACGTCATTTCTATAGTCACAATCAGTTCACCAAGTTCGAAAAGTAATTTTCTTTCTTCATTGGATATAGGACTTAGCAAGAACATGTGAAAGTAATGAGCTCAAAGAAAAACTTAATGAGCTCAAAGAAAAACTGTTTACTCAATGTACATGCAAGAGACTCGATCGTGAATGACTGGAATGGTGATTTAGGAAAGTACCAGGGGTGGGATTCTAAACCATGATTAAAGCACTTAGGTGAAAGGAGCGGTACACCCATCAAATCTTATATCTCACTCAAAACTTATTCAAAAAGAGTTCCGCTCGAAACCACGATCCCGTGACACTTAGGACTAAATAGGGAAGTCATCTTCGGGGTATTATTCCTATCCCAACCATTTTATAAAAATAAAATAATATTCTGGACAGCAGCAGGTCATTCTTCAAATTCTGCACCTATACATTCAAAGGCATAGAACTCGACCAAAACTTAACCGAATTAATTCCCGCTTTTACCAAAATATTCGTAACATGTTGGCCTAATCCCAAACCCAAGCCCCTGTCCAAATTATTATTTTAGCCTAACTTTAGCAATAAGTTTCTGGACAGCTCCACACCACCTGAAATTTTGCTCAAGATCAACGTCCTAAATTCAAACCGAACTTACCAAATTGCCCCAAAATCCTTGAACCACTGACCTAAGACCAAGGACCGATATCTAGTCTCAACCATGACCCTTAGACAGTCTCCAATCCCTCCTTGCTAAAGCTCAAAATCCGAACAGCCCAACACAGTCCCTAAGCTGCTGTCAAGTTCAAACAGCCCCTATCACAATACTCAAAACGCATCCGACTCATTCAATTGCTACCACGTGAACTAAGTATCACCCATGGTAGCTCTATATCGCCACACCAATCAAACACCATCAACACCACAACAGGAAACGTACAAGACAGCCCAAAACTTTCTGGAATTTTCGGAAAATAAAACAAGCATGAAGGCAATGGCATTCAAAGCTTTTAACTCCATCATTTAACTCATATGTGCAATAATAAACTCATGGCAATCAAAATCCCAGTGTTAAAAAAAATATTCCAGCCATGAGAACAAGGGAGCAGGGCACGCACAATGGGAAAAAAATACTTTCTATACAACAACAAAATGCCAATCAACACAACTAACATATTATATAAAGCATACGAATGAATTCCATAATCTTGCCTTGAACTAAAAAAATCAAAAATGGGGGAGAGAGCTCGGTTGAGCTGGAGCCGATTCCATTTACTTTGAAACAAGGGCACGAACTTTCTGAAAAAGAATGAAATGCGATTACCCAATCTACACACGACCCAAAACTCTGAAATGGTGAGAAAATATGGAGATTTCAATCTACACTTTCAGTTCTTTTAGTTCAATCGATGTCATTCGATAAGGAGATTTCAATATGGGTTGAGTACCTGATACTAGCTCGGTGCTGAATTCAATCTCACGAATAAGCGGCAATCCAGGAATCTCATCCGGAATGACGTCAGCAAATTCTCTAACCACTAGTATATCAACCAATTTGGGGCTAGATTTCAGTACATCAACTGCATATACCAAGAATCCCTCTGCACCTTTCTATAACAAACGAGTCATCGATAACACAGATATCAAAGGAATTCTAGATCGAGAAACCTTACCGAAGAATTTCCACTCGTCTGCCATTTCAGGCCTAAATCTCACCACTTTCTGAAAACAATTGGCGGTTGCCATGTACTTGCTTCAAGCATCTATACCAACAATACAGTCAAAATCTAACAATCCAAGTACAATACAATCAAATTCTATCAAATTCTCCTCAAATAGAAGTTCACATTTTTTGACAAATCTGATAGAAAAAATTCCTCCACCCAAAGGTGAAGTAACAACTACTAAAGTAAGCAAAAGCTCAGTAGGCAAAGCATGCATCGACACAAATTTTTCAGAGATAAAGTAAAGAGAAGCACTTGTATCTAGCAATACATGAGCAGAAAAACCAGAAATGAAGCAGTTACCTACGATAACATCGTTGGGTGCAGCTTGAACCTGATCCTCGATTAAAGCAAAATCTCGTGCCAGAGGCCTCGAAGGCTGATTCGAACTCTGATTACCTTCCTGTCGATTCTGGTGCTGAGGTTGGAAAGAGTGAACTGAAAAAAGTTTGCCTCTCGGGCTGAGCTATCGGTCTAGAAGAATTTCCACTCTGAGCCTGGTAAGAATCCTTTTGAGGACACACTCTGGCATAGTGTCCAGTCTAATGACAGATATTTCTGCTACCCGTGATACCTCGGCACTAATCACTAGGGTGGCGACCTCCGCACCTGCTGCATGACATGCCTGATTAACTCGCACTTTGGCCAAAGACAAACTTCCTCGAGCCACTAGAACTCGAAGAACTGCTCTTTGGCTTCTTAAACTGCTTTCCCTTCGTTCTATATTGATCTCTTCGCTTGTTGCTACTGTTACCTCCCTCAAACCTCTAAGGTTGGTTCTAGTATTGATAAGGTTGATTCTGAAACTGAGACGGTTGTGCCTGAAACTGTCTCTGCTGTTGCTGAGGTACAAACTAATTCCCTCTCTGCCTCAGCACCCTTGGCCTGATCCATTGCATCTGAAAAATTATCGGGCCTTCCAGTGTTGGAACACGCGTTCTCTGATCACACGGATGTGATATCCGGATCAGCGGAAGTTTTAAAAATTTTATTTTTTGATATGGAACGATTCCATATCGTGGGTATCAAATCCTAACGATTAAAATCTTGCAAGTAAAAATATAAATTCAAAATTAAATATTATTACCTCTTCAAGCTAAGGCTTGATTATGGACTCCAACAGAATTTAATCTGCACTTCTTGTAAATCTCGGGAACCGATGACTTGCTCGATCAATCTCCGGAATTAGGTCCACGAATAGAAAAGAGAAACCCTCTGATTGATTGCACTAGAAATCAATAAGATGTTTATCGTACAGAATAAACAGATTTGATCTGTTAATTCAGAAAGTGATTTTTCAGAAAAATCACAAACCGAATTTTCTCAAAAAGGAGAATAGAGAATTCGAAATTCCCTTAGAATATTATGAGTGTTTTTTCAAAAATTTCAAGGATGGAATGCATGCAATTTTCGAACTCTACACCTACATTTATAGATAATTTCTAGACTAGATTAAGTTATAATTATATTAGGACTCTAACTCCTTAGGGCCCATAATCCATAACTTAAGCCCAACAAGTCAAGCCTGTTATTATAGAAATTAATATAAAATTCATCATGACTCCGATTGATAAACTGATTTTACCAATGTGCACAAAAACCATTTCTGCATCTTTTAAAGTCAAGATAATTTTTCTGAAACCGAATTCAGTGATTTCCAAAAATGCCCATCCATATGTCATTTTAGGAAATTCCACTCCCTTTAGTTAAGAAGTCTAACTTCTCTTTCATTAAATTTAACTCTTTAAATTTAACTATCTCAACGGGGTTTAGTAATCCATTACTTGTGTGACCCTCAATGTTTCAGGGATACAACTAGCCGTGGGCTCACAACTCCTTGTGACTCGGAACAACAATTTCCGACTTACCCATCGAATCATGGTAAGAGCGCCTAGCAACATCGCTCCATGATTCCCTAGGTATCACTGATAGTGCCTGCAAGAACCAATAGATTTTGGTTAGCATACAGTACGGTCCCTTCATCTATATTTTTCGATCGAATCAATAACCATTGGTGCATCGAGAGTCGTTCGAGATTCGATAACTATGCAATGCATCTTGAAGATCAAATAGTGACATCGCATGTGCTACTAGGAAACCGAGTAACCTAAAACACATCATGTACTCTGGCCAGAGATTCGTCACACTAATATCTCCTCAGATCGCATAAGATATCCTCACTCTCAAGTATGTGGTGAATCCTTGACAACAACACATCGACTCCTATATGTGTCGTAACTGTACCCAATCCCGACACCTGATGACCCCAATAGATTCGGTAAACGAGTCAAAGTACAGTACTAGCATATAGAGTCTCAATGATGTTTCAAGTAGTAAGGACTAATGATGTACAATCAAAACCGCGGACTTTTCCACTCAAATAATAATAACCACTTGGAAAGTCCGAATAGCGTAGTTCGATCATTCATCATATGAATATCCATTTGCATGCTTTGAACATCTCCATGTCCATTACCAATGAAATGTGGTACTTGGCATCACAAATGCTAGTCTCAATCTCGAGCGATCCTTATCCTTATTAGCGGACGGCTCAATTGACTAGGAACTGTTTAGAATATACAGTGACTATAAGATGTGTTTCATAATAGTGATCTCTCTTTATTCACTATCTCATCTTACTTACACTATAGTATATTCAAGGTCTTTATCAAAACAACAATAGTATATCACAATATAACAATATGAATAAAGATAAAGAAAATGCCATTAATGAATGTAAATTATATTAAACAAAGATTGTTTATACATAGAGTCATAAAAGCCCTTAGCCACAAGTTGGCTAACCGGGCACCCACTCTTTCAATCTCCCACTTGCCCTAAAGCCAACTAGTCATACTACGTAATCCCATTGCTTCGCGATGTTTGTCAAACAATGGTCCTGGCAAGGGCTTAGTAAGTGGATCAGCGATATTGTTTGTAGAGGTCATTCTCTCGACAGTAATGTCTCCTCTTTCAACAATCTCCCGGATGATGTGGTATTTCTTCAGTACGTGTTTGGATCTTTGATGAGACCTTGGTTCCTTTGCCTGAGCAACGGCACCAGTGTTGTCGCAGTACACCGGAACTAGACCAACAGCTTCAGGAATTACGCCCAACTCTTGGACGAAATTCCTCATTCAAACGGCCTCTTTAGCAGCAGCTGATGCTGCAATGTATTTTGCCTCAGTGGTGGAATCTGCTGTGGTGTCCTGCTTGGAACTCTTCCAAGAGACAGCACCACCATTGAGCATGAAAACAAATCCAGAGGTTGACTTCGAGTCATCCACGTCGCTTTGGAAGCTAGAGTCGGTATAGCATTCCAATTTCAATTCTCTTCCTCCATAAACCATGAATATATTCTTAGTCCTTCTCAAGTACTTAAGAATATCCTTCACGGCTTTCCAATGCATTTGACCGGTGTTGGCCTGATATCTGCTCGTGACACTCAGAGCAAAGGCTACATCCGGTCTGGTAGATATCATCCCATACATAATACTACCTATGGCTGACGCATATGGTATGTGTGTCATTTTCTCTATCTCTTCGTTAGTCTTGGGACACATAGACTTGGATAGAGAAACTCCATGACACATAGGTAGATGTCCTCTCTTGGACTCATCCATAGAAAACCTTTTCAATATGGTGTCGATGTAGGTTGCTTGAATGAGTCCTATCATTCTCTTAGATCTATCTCTATAGATCTGTATCCCTAGAATATAGGAGGCCTCACCCAAATCCTTCATCGAGAATCTACCTGATAACCATATCTTTGTTGACTGCAACATCCCTACGTCATTCCCAATAAGTAGGATGTCATCAACATAAAGCACTAAGAACGTCACCGCATCCTTAACTACTTTCTTGTACACGCACGGTTCCTCCGGGTTTTTGATGAAACCAAAGTCCTTTATTGTTTCATCAAATTTCAGGTTCCAACTTCTTGATGCCTGTTTGAGACCATAAATTGATCTCTGAAGCTTGCATACCTTATGCTCGCTTCCCATGGATGTGAATCCCTCGGGCTGCATCATATAGATTTCTTCCTTAATGTTTCCATTAAGAAATGCAGTCTTCACATCCATTTGCCATATCTCATAGTCATACCATGCTGCTATGGCAATAAGGATTCTTATGGACTTGAACATTGCAACTGGTGAAAAGGTTTCATCATAGTCAACTCCTTGTCTTTAAGTATAACCTTTTGCTACCAATCGTGCCTTGTAGGTGAGTACCTTGCCATCAGGCCCAAGTTTTCTCTTGTAGATCCATTTACACCCTATTGGAACAATTCCATCGGGAGGATCTACTAAAGACCAAACTTGGTTTGTATGCATCGAGTCTATTTCCAACTGCATAGCTTCAAACCATAAATTTGAATCCGCATCAGAAATTGCTTCCTTGAAGTTTCTTGGATCACATCCAATGTCGGGTTCACATTGATCCCCTTCAAGAAGAAGACCATATCGAATAGGAGGTCTAGAAGTCCTGTCGGATCTCCTAGATGTAGGCGTGTCCACTGAAGGTTCTTGAGGTGTGGGATCGTTATTTTGTATCTCAGGTTCTTCTCGAATTTCTTCGAGTTCCATCATCTTGCCTTTCTTATCTAATAAAAAACTCCTTCTCCATGAAGGTGGCATTCCTCGAAACAAACACTTTTGTTTCAGTAGGATGATAGAAATAATATCCGATTGAATTCTTCGGATATCCTACAAAATAACATAAGGTGGATCGACTATCCAACTTATCTCACACTGTCTGCTTCACGTAAGCAGGACATCCCCAAATCCTCAAGTACGAATACTTAGGAGCTTTGCCATTCCATAACTCGTATGGAGTTTTATTCACTGCTTTGGTGTGAACATTTTTCAACAACAACACCGTCGTTTCAAGTGCATAGCCCCTAAACGAAGGAGGGAGCTCAGTGAAGCTCATCATAGATCAAACCATGTCCAACAAAGTTCGATTGCGATGCTCCAAGACACCATTCAGCTGAGGTGTCATAGGAGGAGTCCACTGAGAGAGAATCTCATTCTCTTTTAGATAGCTCAAAAACTCGGTACTTAAGTATTCTCCACCTCGATCCGATCGAAGTGCTTTAATACTTCTACCTTGTTTGTTTTCTACTTCAGCCTTGAATTCTTTGAACTTTTCAAATGATTCAGACTTATATTTCATTAAATATAAATACCCATACCTAGAATAATCATCAGTAAAGGTAATGAAGTAAGTGTGACCAAATTTAGTACCGATACTAAATGGTCCGCAAACATCTGTATGGATCAAATTCAACAGATTTTGACTACGCTCAGGCTTCCCTTTGAAAGGAGATTTAGTCATTTTTCCTTTTAGGCAGGACTCACAAGTAGGTAGAGAGTTAATATCAGACATATTAAACATGCCCTCTCCCACTAGCTTGTTCATCCTCCTTGAGGAAATATGACCTAGCCTAGCATGCCAAAGGTTTGCCGGGTTTTGACTATCATTTTTCATTTTATTTGTTGTTACAGGTTTATCAACATAATTAATTGGAACGTCTTTTAATTTTAAATTATATAGATCGTTTTCAAGTTGTCCATTTCCAATCAAACATTCATTCTTGTAAATATTGCAAATCTCATTTACAAAATTACAAGAAAAACCATCTCTATCAAGCATAGAAACAGAAATAATGTTTTTAACTAAATCTGGCACAAATAAGACATCTCTTAAAAATAACTTAAAATTGTTCTATAAAACTAAATAAACGTCTCCTACTGCTTTGCCTTCAACTTTGGAACCATTTTCGAGCCTCAGCTGGGTCTCACCCATCCTAAGCTTACGACTTCTTGTCATCACCTGCAAATCATTGCAAATGTGAGATCCACATCCGGTATCCAATACCCAAGAAGTAGTATTAAGTGAAACATTTATTTCAATGTAAAACATACCCTTTGCAGTTCGCAACTGCTCGAGGTATTCCTTGCAGTTACGTTTCCAATGATCGGGTTTCTTGCAGTGATGGAAAACATCTCCAGATATGTTCACATTTGAAGCTTTTGTCTTGCACTTCTTCTGTGGTACAATTTTCTTGGGTGGGGCAGAACGTTTCTTACCCTTTCCACTTGGCCCCTTCTTGGAGTAAGAAGAGGAGCCAACCAAGAGTACCGGTTTTTCTTTCTTCAATGTGGCCTCATAAGACACAAGCATATTGACCATCTCTTCAAGGGTGGCCTCTATCTTGTTCATATTGAAGTTCACCACAAATCCGTCAAACGACAAAGGAAGAGAAAGAAGTAACAAGTCCGCGTTTAGGTCATGCTTAAATGTCAAATCGAGTGTTACCAACTTTTCAATGAGCCCAATCATGTGTACCCCATGCTCACGGACCGAAGTCCCATCTCGAATGCGGCATGTCATGAGCTCTTTGATGGTGGCATACCTCTCCGACCTTGACAGAGCTTCAAAAAGTTCCTTGAGCTTCATGTGTATGTCAGCAGCATTCACGGCATCCTCAAATCACCTCTGGAGTTCATCAGACATTGAAGCTTGCATATAGCATTTAGCCTTGATATCATGGTCCCACCATTGATCAAGTTTTGCCAATTCTTCCGGACTTATATTAGCTGGTGCTTCCTTTGGAGGATTCTTTTCTAACACGTAGAAAATTTTCTCCGAGTTTAGAACAATCTTTAATTTACGGAACCATTCCGTATAGTTTGCGCCAGTCAATTTGTTTTGTTCGAGAATTGAGTATAGTGGATTTCGCGAATTCATTGTAATGAAATACTGAAAAGAAACAGACAATAATCAGTGATTGTTTAATTAATTTACTAAGACATAAAATATGGCGAGATTTAATTTTATGAATTTCACTCCCACTATTTTAACGATTTCACTACCCTCTATTGAAAACGGGAAACTTGTTTCCTTAGTGGGAACGTGGAGTCCAATTGACAAACTATAGTCCCGAATAATATCAGTCAATCATAATTTTCAAAAGGTAGAGCCCAATTGCTTCCAAAGCAACCCCCATGTTTTTACTTCATGTCCAATAAGGGCCCAATAATATGACGCCGTTTAATGTGACATGTCAAGATGACCCATCAATATTAAGTTGTGATGGACGGTCGCCATGTGGATCTCCAATAATATGAGCCAATCCCATGGGAGTTCCACCCAACTTACAACATATGTCGATCCAATGTGCAGCTTTCCGACGAACGGGACCCCCAATAATATGAGCCGGACCGTACCCGCGGGTAGCATCTCATGCATTGATCGTTGATGGAAGGTAGGAACATTTAAACAATATTTAAATTCCCTTTTGTTTATCTTGATATCAATTTTAAATCATATTTAAAATGAGAGATTTTTTATTTTGAAAATTGTCTCATCATGCAATATTTCTATGCTTGTGGGATTCATACAATTTAGTCTAAACATGCATACAACAATAATATCATATATTATTTAAAGAATGATCGATCCTAATCACTAATCGACCCGTGGTTGCCAATCACGAGTCTAAGTCCAATCCTAGGTGATATGCAAGTATGCAATGCAATCCTATTACATTGAGCTTCCAATTTACATTTCTTCGGTCTTTATTGTCTGCTGGGCCTACCTTTGTCTTCAAATCTTTATCTCCCACTGAGTCTAATAAATTTAAAATAAATTTCGATGACAAGTAGGGGATACATATTTAACGGTGGGAACGTGCCATAAACCAAGCCCACTTTTTATTACAAATGACAATTCAAATTGGGCCATAAACCAAACCCATTAATAAAACCTAACAACAATAAAACCAAATGTAAACAATCTAACATACACCTATAATATTGGTCTTGACAATCGATCATCCTTATCCAATAACATTTAATTCAAAATTAATATATTGGATAACATGCAATGACAAAATAATTAATTTTATAAAATCTAATTTAACGGATAAAATTTATAAATTTTCCAAAAATTCAAATTTATTCAAAAATCAATTTTAAAATTTTCGGACTCAAACAATTTGATCCGATGCCTCGTGGACCAATCAAAAACAATTTTCGATCGCACCAAAAACTAAAATTTCAAAAATTTCAAAAAATCCAAAAAATCAAATTTTAAAATTTCCGAACTGCCCGGGACATTCCTGGACAGCCCCGTCTCCACGTGGGACAGGGCTGCCCACGTGCTCGTCGCTGCCCGATTGCCCTTGTTTCCCTTCAAATTTAATTTTAAAAATTTTTCGTTTTGTTTCAAAAACCGAGGCTAAAATTTTGTACAATCGATTAATTTTAATCGTTTGATCAAAGTTTACGTCCTGGCTCTGATACCACTGTTGGAACACGCGTTCTCTGATCACACGGATGTGATACCCGGAGCAGCGAAAGTTTTAAAAATTTTATTTTTCGATATGGAACGATTCCATACCGTGGGTATCAAATCCTAACGATTAAAATCTTGCAAGTAAAAATATAAATTCACAATTAAATATTTTTACCTCTTCAAGCTAAGGCTTGATTATGAACTCCAACAGAATTTAATCTGCTCTTCTTGTATATCCCGGGAACCGATGACTTGCTCGATCAATCTCCGGAATTAGGTCCACGAATAGAAAATAGAAACCCTCTGATTGATTGCACTATAAATCAATCAGATGTTTATCGTAGAGAA
This sequence comes from Henckelia pumila, assembly GCF_033568475.1. NCBI lineage: Eukaryota > Viridiplantae > Streptophyta > Magnoliopsida > Lamiales > Gesneriaceae > Henckelia > Henckelia pumila. Next base: position 87,400,547 of record NC_133122.1, read on the forward strand.
TAAACAAATTTGATCTGTTAATTCAGAAAGTGATTTTTCAGAAAAATCGCAGACCGAATTTTATCAAAAAGGAGAATAGAGAATTCGAAATTCCCTTAGAATATTATAAGTGTTTTTTCAAAAATTTCAAGGATGGAATGCATGCAATTTTCGAACACTACACCTACATTTATAGATAATTTCTAGACTAGATTAAGTTATAATTATATTAGGACTCTAACTCCTTAGGGCCCATAATCCATAACTTAAGCCCAACAAGCCAAGCCTGTTATTATAGAAATTAATATAAAATTCACCATGACTCCGATTGATAAACTGATTTTACCAATGTGCACAGAAACCATTTCAGCATCTTTTAAAGTCAAGATAATTTTTCTGAATCCGAATTCAGTGATTTCCAAAAATGCCCATCCATATGTCATTTTAGGAAATTCCACTCCCTTTAGTTAAGAAGTCCAACTTCCCTTTCATTAAATTTAACTCTTTAAATTTAACTATCTCAACGGGGTTTAGTAATCCATTACTTGTGTGACCCTCAATGGTTCAGGGATACAGCAAGACGTGGGCTCACAACTTCTTGTGTCTCGGAACAACAATTTCCGACTTACCCATCGAATCATGGTAAGAGCGCCTAGCAACATCGGCCCATGATTCCCTAGGTATCACTGATAGTGCTTGCAAGAACCAGTAGATTTTGGTTAGCGTACAGTATGGTCCCTTCATCCATATATCCCGATCGAATCAACAGCAATTGGTGCATCGAGAGTCGTTCGAGATTCGATAACTATGCAATGCATCTTGAAGATCAAATAGTGCATCGCATGTGCTACTAGGAAACCGAGTAACCAAAAACACATCATGTACTCTGGCCAGAGATTCGTCACACTAATATCTCCTCTGATCGCATAGGATATCCACACTCGCAAGTATGTGGTGAATCCTTGACAACAAAGCATCGAATCCTATATGTGTCGTAACTGTACCCAATCCCGACACCTGATGACCCCAATAGAGTCGGTAAATGAGTCAAAGTACAGTACTAGCATATAGAGTCTCAATGATGTTTCAAGTAGTAAGGACTAATGGTGTACAAACAAAACCGCGGACTTTTTCACTCAAATAATAATAACCACTTGGAAAGTCCGAATAGGGTAGTTCGATCATTCATCATATGAATATCCATTTGCATGTTGTAGTAGCCCGTAACCAAAATCAGTAATTAAGGAATTAATCATAATTACTTGGGTAGAGTTCGGAAGCTCCGAAGGTGAGTTCGGAAGCTTTGAACAGGATCGAAGGCTCTGATGCAGGATCGGAAACTCCAATGGTATTGCGTCAGGCATGAAGTGTGTCAAGATCGGAAGCTCCGATCAGGATCGGAAGCTCCAATCAGCCCTATCCGAAGTCAACAAGTGATATTTTGACACGTGGCAGATCAGGATCTTCGGAAGCTCCGATGGTAGGATCGGACGTTCCGATCGAGGATCGGAGGCTCCGATCGTTGTCTATAAATAGAGGGCCGAGAATTCACTTTCAATTGCCAATTTCGGATTTCCTCTTTACTCTAGTCGTATTCGAGTTGTTCTAGCCTTCCTAGGCTTGCCCCGGGAGTCATCGAGGCGTTCGATAGTCGTAGCGGAGTTGTGCCCAAGTTCTGGAGACATCGACATCAAAGGGCTAACGACGGACGAAGGTATAGATTTTGCTTCCTATAAATATTTAGGAGTATGCTTTAGCTTAGTTAAGGCTTTTAGAGCGCTATAATGATAGTAGTATCATTTGGCAGTGTAGCGCGGATTATAGGCGTGGACCTAGGGCTGATAGCACTTGCCTAGTATTTGAGGTACGAAAGTACTATTCGAGATATCCTGACTGAGTTTGCATGTATTATGTGACTGCATGGTTTATATGTCATTAATTTATGCTGCATTCATTTGCATACTGAGTTATCTCCTTCGAGATGTCTGTTAGTAGGGTTTTTCCCTATCCTGTTAGTGGTTGGACTTCCATCGATTTGGGTCTGGCATATCCACTTGAATTTTGGTATGGGAGCCACCTCCTGAAGCGACGGCACAGCGTGCTACATACCAGGGCCCGGTCTGTCTCTATTATCTGATCCTTGACCTCGAGTTTATAGGGAGTTCACTTTGTATGCATGTATACTCATACTCTCGTACTGAGCGTTTTATGCTCACGTCTCGTACTCTGTTTTCTGGACACCTATTCCATGGGGCAGGTTTGCGATTGGACGAGGCGGGTGGATCCAAAAGGGTCTAGTCAGTGGTTGGCCAGCTGGAGCTTCGTCTAGGTTTTATTTCTGTTGTTTTGGGTTGATACAGCTATTCGATTTGGTTGTATAATATTCGGATAAATTACAGATTCCTTTCCTTGGGATTGTTTATGGTTTCCGCAAGATTATTCTGATATCTGTTTAATTAAGTTAATTGCATGCCTAAGTTCAGTTTAGTAGGTGATCCAGGTAAGGGTCACTACATTTATGGTATCAGAGCATGCAAAGTATTTTTGGGATTTAGATTCTACATAAAGATAACCGTTAGGTTAATTTTGTAGATGACAGATCATGATGACCAGAGTTCCCATGGCAGTATTGGTGGGCATTGGGGTGATGCCGATCGGGAGCCTCGTCGGGAACGCCGCCATCGTCATCGAGATGAGGACCGTTTCAGTGTACGTCGATTCTTGCAGATGGGGCCTAAGCCCTTGGTTGGAGGAGAGTCTCCGGAGGATGCGGAGAATTGGTTAGACCGCATGGAGATGACTTTTCAGACTTTCCAATGCACCAAGGAGCAGAAGATGGAGACTCCGAGTTAGCTTCTGGATGGACGTGCGCGTAGGTGGTGGAGGTTTACTTCTGCACCTTTTGTTGCGGCAAGAGGAGTGGCCACCTGGGCCGAGTTCCGCACATTTCAGAAGCTGTATTTTCCTCGTGCACTCTGTCAGTCAAAGGCGGGTGAACTACTGAGTCTGCGACAGGGAGCCATGTCTATTGATGAGTATCAGCAGAAGTTCTTTGATCTGCTATACTATTGCCCCGAGATTGCTGACAGCTCTGGGATGAAGTATAATATGTTCCTTCAGGGCCATAACCTTGAGATCCATGACCGTGTGGCGGTTGGCGACGACATGTCCTACGAGGGTTTGGTGAGCCGTTGTCACCAGGCGGAGGACAGCATTCGGCGGAATAGGTCTTTTCCTCAGTCGAGGCCTGCTAGTTCTTTGGGTCCCCGTGCCCAATCTTTCAAGAAGTCTTGATCTACTTCTTCTTCCTCTGGCTCTGCTGGTGTTGTCCATTTCGGTAAGAAGGACAAGTGTGATCACTGTGGGAAGAACCATCCATCCGACAAGTGCCGTAGAGCTTCTGGAGCTTGTTTCCGCTGTGGAGAGACTGGTCACATCCGGAGGGATTTTCCACTATCTGGGGGAGGCGGTTCTGGTTCTGGTTCAGGATCTGGTTCTCAGGCCACTGTTTAGCAGAGGTCGCAGGGACAGCCTGCTGGGAGTTCTCATTTGAGGCCACGAGCTTCTGGCCAGGTGTTTGCCTTAAGACATGATCAGGCAGTGGAGGAGAATGAGAAAGTCATCGCAGGTACATTTCTGCTTTATGGTATACCTGCTCTTGTACTTATTGACACTGGTGCATCTCATTCCTTCATTTCTGCACGTTTTGTTAAGAGGCCTAAGTTACCATGCATTGCACTAGACGTAGTGATGTCTGTTTCTACTCCGACGGGCCAATCTGCTTTGGCTAAGCGTCTAGTGATGGGTTGCCTTTTAGAGTTCGAAGGGAACATTTTGTTAGCAAATCTCATGGTCCTAGCGATGGACGACTTTGACTGCATTCTGGGAATAGATATGTTGACTACCTATCGAGCTTCAGTGGACTGCTATCAGAGATTAGTACGCTTTCATCCGGAAGGGAGCGAAAGCTGGTTTTTCTATGGTGAGGGAGCGCGACCCCCGATGCCTTTGGTATCAGCTTTGAGAGCCTGTCGAGCTCTAGAGTCTGGCGGGGAAGGCTACCTTATCTATGCAGTTGATTTGTCCGCTGAGAGTATTGGGATAGAGAGCATTCCTATTGTAGATGAATTCTCAGATGTATTTCCTGATGAGATTCCGGGATTTCCTCCTGTTTGGGAAGTCGAGTTTGGCATAGAGTTGATGTCGGGTACTTCGCCTATTTCTCGAGCACCGTATCGTCTGGATCCGTCAGAGATGCGTGAGTTGAAGAATCAGCTACATGATCTTTTGGACAAGGGGTACATTTGTCCTAGTGTATCTCCTTGGGGAGCTCCTGTTCTTTTTGTAAAGAAGAAGGATGGGTTGATGCGGCTGTGCATTGACTATCGGCAGCTGAATCGAGTCACTGTGAAGAACAAGTTTTCGTTGCCTTGTATTGATGACTTGTTTGATCAGCTGCAGGGCACGTCAGTTTACTCCAAGATTGACTTGAGATCAGATTATCATCAGTTGAGAGTTCGTGATCAAGACGTAGCCAAGACTGCATTCCGTACTCGCTATGGGCATTACGAATTCCTAGTGATGCCATTTGGTTTGACTAATGCACCGGTTATATTCATGGATCTGATGAACCGCGTCTTCAGGGAGTATTTGGACAAGTTTATCATGGTCTTCATTGACGACATCTTGGTGTATTCACGTAATACGGAAGAGCATGCTTCTCACTTGCGGTTGGTACTGCAGACTCTTCGGGATGAGCAGTTGTATGCCAAGTTGAGCAAGTGTGAGTTTTGGATGGATCGAGTGGTTTTTCTTGGCCATATCATATCTAGGGAGGGGATTTCTGTTGATCCAAGCAAGATTGAAGCGGTACTTAATTGGTCGCGTCCGACGACAGTTGCTGAGATCCGTAGTTTTCTGGGTATAGCAAGGTATTATCGTCGCTTCATTCTGAACTTCTCTCAGTTAGCTCGACCTTTGACGCAGCTTACCCGCAAGGGTGTGGACTTCGAGTGGTCCTCCGAGTGTGAGGAGAATTTTCGTGAGCTTCGACGGCGGTTGACTTCTGCGCCGGTGTTGGCATTACCGTCAGGATCTGGAGGGTATGTGGTATACACTGATGCTTCTCTTCAGGGGTTAGGTTGTGTTCTGACTCAGAATGGGCATGTGATCGCATACGCTTCTAGACAGCTGAAGCTTCACGAGGAAAACTACCCAGTCCATGATTTGGAGTTAGCAGCCATTGTGTTCGCTTTGAAGATTTGGCGTCATTATCTGTATGGCGAGAAATTTGAGATCTTCACCGACCATAAGAGTCTCAAGTATTTTTTCACTCAGGCGGAGTTGAACATGAGGCAGAGACGTTGGATGGACTTGCTTAAGGACTATGATTGCGAGATTAGGTACCATCCGGGAGCTGCTAATCTCACCGCTGATGCTTTTAGTCGCAAGGTGCGACTATCCGCACTTCAGACTTGTTCGATGTCTAGTGTGATCAATGATTGTTGTACTTCAAGATATGCCTTCAAACATAAGAAAGGTATGCAGAGTATCCAGATGTTTGCAATACTATCTGAGCCAGCTTTTTATTCGCGGATTCGAGATGCTCAGATGTCTGATTCGAAGACCCAGCGTTTAGCTCGTCTAGCTAACGAGGGTAGCTCATCTGGATTTCATTATCAGTCAGATGGCTTTCTGTGTTTGTCTGGTAGGCTTGTGATTCCGCAGGATGAAGAGTTGCGAGAGAAGATTTTGTCTCAGGCACATCGCACTAAGTTGAGTATTCATCTTGGGAGCAACAACATTTTCAAGGATCTACGTACTCGTTTTTGGTGGAAGGGAATGAAACGCAGTGTTTATCAGTTTGTTTCAAGATGTTTGGTGTGTCAACAGGTCAAGGCAGAGCACCGACGACCTGGAGGATTGCTTCACAGTCTGCCTATTCCTGAATGGAAATGGGAGTTTATCACAATGGACTTTGTGACCAATTCCCGAGGAACTGTGATGCTATCTGGGTTGTGGTGGACCGACTCACCAAGTCAGTGCATTTCATTGCCTATAGTCGGGAGTACAATGTGGATCGTATGGCTCGGTTGTACATTCAGGAGATCGTTTGACTTCATGGAGTGCCTGTGAGCATTGTCAGCGATCGGGACCCCAGGTTCACTTCTAGATTCTGAGGGAGTGTTCAGCGTGCGATAGGTACTACTCTCAGTTTGAGTACTGCCTATCATCCGGAGACTGATGGTCAGTCAGAGCGCACTATCCGTACTTTGGAGGATATGCTTAGAGCGTGCGTCATGGATTTTGGTTCAGCCTGGCATGATCATTTGCCATTGATCGAGTTCGCGTACAACAACAGCTATCATACTAGTATTGGAATGACACCGTTTGAGGCGTTGTAAGGGCAACGTTGTCGTACTCCACTCTTCTGGGAAGAAGTGGGGGAGAGACAGACTGAGGGACCAGAGTTTATCCAGCAAGCAATAAACATTGTTGATCAGATCAAGAAATGGATTAAGACTGCACAGGATCGTCAGGCCAGCTATGCTAATACCAAGCGTAGGCCTTTGCAGTTCAATGTCGGGGAGAAAGTGTTTCTGAGAGTGTTACCTTTCCGCAAGATTCTCAGATTTGGCCTTAAGGGCAAGTTACCTCCCAAATTTATCGGTCTGTTTGAGATCTTGGAGAGCATTGGCGATTTGGCTTATCAGCTAGCTTTGCCACCGCATCTTTCCAGTATTCACGACGTGTTCCACGTATCTCTGTTGCGACGATATGTGGCGGATGAATCTCATATTCTGCAGCGGTCTGAGATTCAGGTGAGCAAGGATTTGACTTATGTTGAGAAACCTATTCGTATCCTGGATTATAAGGATAAGGTTTTGCGGAACAAAGTCATTCCTCTGGTTTTAATTTAGTGGCAACGCCGAGGCACTGAGGAGGCTACTTGGGAACTTGAAGACAGGATGCGTGAAGATCATCCTGAGTTGTTTTGATTTCATTCTTTTAGTTGTATTCAGTTGCAAACTCTGTAAATGTTTGATTTGAATAAAGAATGTTTCTGAATTCTGTATTACATTCAGTACTTAAGATCTGATTTCGAGGATGAAATATCTTAAGTGGGGGAGAATGTAGTAGCCCGTAACCAAAATCAGTAATTAAGAAATTAATCATAATTACTTGGGTAGAGTTTGGAAGCTCCGAATAGGATCGGAAGCTCCGATGCATGATCGAAAACTCCGATGGTATTGCGTCAGGCATGACGTGTGTCAAGATCGAAAGCTCCGATCACCCCTATCCGAATTCAACAAGTGATATTTTGACACGCGGCAGATCAGGATCTTTGGAAGCTCCGATGGCAGGATCGGATGTTCCGATCGAGGTTCGGACGTTCCGATCGAGGATCGGAGGCTCCGATCGTTGTCTATAAATAGAGGGCCGAGAATTCACTTTCAATTGCCAATTCCGGATTTCCTCTCTACTTTAGTCATATTCGAGTTGTTCTAGCCTTCCTAGGCTTACCCCGGGAGTCATCGAGGCGTTCTATAGTCGTAGCGGAGTTGTGCCCAAGTTCTGGAGATATCGACATCAAAGGGCTAACGACGAACGAAGGTATAGCTTTTGCTTCCTATAAATATTTAGGAGTATGTTTTAGCTTAGTTAAGGCTTTTAGAACGCTATAATGATAGTAGTATCATTTGGCAGTGTAGCGCGGATTATAGGCGGGGACCTAGGGCTGATAGCACTTGCCTAGTATTTGAGGTACGAAAGTACTGTTCGAGATATCCTGACTGAGTATGCATGTATTATGTGACTGCATGGTTTATATGTCATTAATTTATGCTGCATTCATTTGCATACTGAGTTATCTCCTTTGAGATGTCTGTTAGTAGGCTTTTTCCCTATCCTGTTAGTGGTTGGACTTCCATCGATTTGGGTCCAGCATATCCACTTGTATTTCGGTATGGGAGCCACCTCCTGAAGCGACGGCACAGCGTGCTACATACCAGGGCCCGGTCTTTCTCTATTATATGATCCTTGACCTCGAGTTTATAGGGAGTTCACTTTGAATGCATGTATACTCATACTCTCGTACTGAGCGTTTTTGTAGTGACCCTTACCTGGATCACCTACTAAACAGAACTTATGCATGCAATTTAATTAAATAGATATCAGAATAAAACTGCGGAAACCATAAACGAAGCTCCAGCTGGCCAACCACTGACTAGCCCCTCCTGGATCCACCCTCCTCGTCCAATCGCAAACCTGCCCCATGGAATAGGGTGTCCAGAAAATACAGAGTACGAGACGTGAGCATAAAATGGTCAGTGCGAGAGTATGAGTATACATGCATGCAAAGTGAACTCCCTATAGACTCGAGGTCAAGGATCAGATAACAGAGACAGACCGGGCCCTGGTATGTAGCACGTTGTGCCGTCGCTTCAGGAGGTAGCTCCCATACCGAGATAACCGTAGATACGCCGGACCCAAATCGATGGAAGTCCATCCACTAACAGGATAGGGTACAACCCTACTAACAGACATCTCGAAAGAGATACAGCAAGATGCAAATGAATGCAGCATAATATCATGGCATATAAATCATGCAGTCACATAACACATGCATACTCAGTCAGGATATCTCGAACAGTACTTTCGTACCTCAAAATAGTGCAAGCTCTACCAACTCTAGGTCCACGCCTATAGTCTGCTCTACACTGCCAAATGATACTACTATCATTAAAGTGCTCTAAAGGCCTTAACTAAGCTATTTGATACTCCTAAATATTTATAGGAAGCAAAAGCTATACCTTCGTCCGTCGTTAGCCCTTTGATGTCGATGCCTCCAGAACATGGGCACAACTCCGCTACGACTACCGAACGCCTCGCCGACCTCCGGACCAAGCCTAAGAAGACTAAAACAGCTCCAAAAAGACTAGAAAGGAAAGGAGAACTCGGAATTGTCAATTGAAAGTGAAGGCTCGGCCTTCTATTTATAGACAACGATCGGAACTTTCGATCCTTGATCGGAACGTCCGAACCTCGATCGGAACGTCCGATCCTGCCATCGGAGCTTTCGAAGATCCTGATCTGCCACGTGTCAAAATATCACTTGTTGACTCCGGATAGGGGTGATCGGAGCTTCCGGTCCTGATCGGAGCTTCCGATCTTGCCACACGTCATGCTTGACGTAATACCGATCGGAGCTTCCGATCCTATTCGGAGCTTCCGATCCTGATCGGAGCTTCCGAACTCTACCCAAGTAATTATGATTAATCCCTTAATTACTGATTTTGGTTACGGGCTACTACATTCTCCCCCACTTAAGATATTTCGTCCTCGAAATCAGATCATAAGTACCGAATGCAAAATACAAAAATCAGAAACATTCTTTATTCAAATCAAACGTTTACAGAGTTTGCAACTGAATACAACTTAAAGAATGAAATCAAAACAACTCAGGATGGTCTTTACGCATCCTGTCCTCAAGCTCCCAAGTAGCTTCCTCAGTGCCTCGGCGCTGCCACTGAACTAAAACCAAAGGAATGACTTTGTTCCGTAAAACCTTATCCTTATAATCCAAGATACGAAGAGGTTTCTCAACATAAGTCAAATCCTTGTCTACCTGAACCTCAGACCGCTGCAGAATATGAGATTCATCCGCCACATACCGTCGCAACAGAGATACGTGGAACACGTCATGAATACTGGATAGATGCGGTGGCAAAGCTAGTCGATAAGCCAAATTGCCAATGCTCTCCAAGATCTCAAACGGACCGATAAATCTAGGAGACAACTTGCCCTTAAGGCCAAATCTGAGAATCTTGCGGAAATGTGACACTCTCAGAAACACTTTCTCCCCGACCTCAAATTGCAAAGGCCTACGCTTGATATTAGCATAGCTGGCCTGACGATCCTGTGCAGTCTTAATCCGTTTCTTGATCTGATCAACAATGTCTATCGCCTGCTGGATAAACTCCGGTCCCTCAGCCTGTCTCTCCCCCACTTCTTCCCAGAAGAGTGGAGTACGACTGTAGTGACCCTTACCCGGATCACCTACTAAACAGAACTTAGACATGCAATTAACTTAATTAAACAGATATCAGAATAAAACTGCGGAAACCATAAATAGTTTACAACCCAAAGTAAAGGAATCTGTAATTTATCCAATAATATACAACCAAATCGAATAGCTGTAAAAACCCAAACAACAGTAATAAAACCTAAGCGAAGCTCCAGCTGGCCAACCACTGACTAGCCCCTCCTGGATCCACCCTCCTCGTCCAATCGCAAACCTGCCCCATGGAATAGGGTGTCCAGAAAACACAGAGTACGAGACGTGAGCATAAAACGCTCAGTGCGAGGGTATGAGTATACATGCATGCAAAGTGAACTCCCTATAGACTCGAGGTCAAGGATCAGATAACAGAGACAGACCGGGCCCTGGTATGTAGCACGCTGTGCCGTCGCTTCAGGAGGTGGCTCCCATACCGAGATAACCGTGGATACGCCGGACCCAAATCGATGGAAGTCCATCCACTAACAGGATAGGGCACAACCCTACTAACAGACATCTCGAAAGATATACAGCAAGATGCAAATGAATGCAGCATAATATTATGTCATATAAATCATGCAGTCACATAATACATGCATACTCAGTTAGGATATCTCGAACAGTACTTTCGTACCTCAAAACAGTGCAAGCTCTACCAACTCTAGGTCCACGCCTATAGTCTGCTCTACACTGCCAAATGATACTACTATCATTAAAGTGCTCTAAAAGCCTTAACTAAGCTATTGCATACTCCTAAATATTTATAGGAAGCAAAAGTTATACCTTCGTCCGTCGTTAGCCCTTTGATGTCGATGCCTCCAGAACTTGGGCACAACTCCGCTACGACTACCGAACGCCTCGCCGACCTCCGGACCAAGCCTAAGAAGACTAGAACAGCTCCAAAAGAACTAGAATGGAAAGGAGAACTCGGAATTGGCAAATGAAAGTGAAGCCTCGGCCTTCTATTTATAGACAACGATCGGAACTTCCGATCCTTGATCGGAACGTCCGAACCTCGATCGGAACGTCCGATCCTGCCATCGGAGCTTCCGAAGATCCTGATCTGCCACGTGTCAAAATATCATTTGCTGACTCCGGATAGGGGTGATCGGAGCCTCCGGTCCTGATCGGAGCTTCCGATCCAACCACACGTCATGCCTGACGTAATAACATTGGTGCCTCCAATCGCTCATCATAGCTTCCGATCCTGTTCGGAGCTTCTGATCGTGCCTTCGGAGCTTTCGATCCGTCCAATACCCAATTCAATTAATTAGCATAAATCCTTTAATTACTCAATTAGGGTACGGGCTACTACATTCTCCCCCACTTAAGATATTTCGTCCTCGAAAAAAGATCTTAAGTACCGAATGTAAATACAGAAATCAGAAACATTCTTTATTCAAATCAAACGTTTACAGAGTTTGCAACTGAATACAACTTTAAAGAATGAAATCAAAACAACTCAGGATGGTCTTTACGCATCCTGTTCTCAAGCTCCCAAGTAGCTTCCTCAGTGCCTCGGCGCTGCCACTGAACTAAAACCAAAGGAATGACTTTGTTCCGTAAAACCTTATCCTTATAATCCAGGATACGAAGAGGTTTCTCAACATAAGTCAAATCCTTGTCTACCTGAACCTCAGACTGCTGCAGAATATGAGATTCATCCGCCACATACCGTCGCAACAGAGATACGTGGAACACGTCGTGAATACCGGATAGATGCGGTGGCAAAGCTAGTCGATAAGCCAAATCACCAATGCTCTCCAAGATCTCAAACGGACCGATAAATCTGGGAGACAACTTGCCCTTAAGGCCAAATCTGAGAATCCTGCGGAAAGGTGACACTCTCAGAAACACTTTCTCCCCGACCTCGAACTGCAAGGGCCTACGCTTGATATTAGCATAGCTGGCCTGACGATCCTGTGCAGTCTTAATCCGTTTCTTGATCTGATCAACAATGTTTATCGCCTGCTGGATAAACTCCGGTCCCTTAGCCTGTCTCTCCCCCACTTCTTCCCAGAAGAGGGGAGTACGAAAACGTCGCCCATACAACGCCTCAAAAGGTGCCATCCCAATACTAGTGTGATAGCTGTTGTTGTAAGCGAACTCGATCAACGGCAAATGATCCTGCCAGGCTGAACCAAAATCCAAGACGCATGCTCTAAGCATATCCTCTAACGTACGGATAGTGCGCTCTGACTGACCATCAGTCTCCGGATGATAGGCAGTACTCAAACTGAGAGTAGTACCCATTGCACGCTGAACACTCCCCCAGAATCTAGAAGTAAACCTGGGGTCTCGATCACTGACAATGCTCACAGGCACTCCATGAAGTCGAACGATCTCCTGAATGTACATCCGTGCCATGCGATCCACAGAGTACTCTCGGCTATAGGCAATGAAATGCGCTGACTTGGTGAGTCGGTCCACCACAACCCAGATAGCATCACAGTTCTTCGGGGATACCGGCAAATGGGTCACAAAGTCCATTGTAATAAACTCCCATTTCCATTCAGGAATAGGCAGACTGTGAAGCAATCCTCCAGGTCGTCGGTGCTCTGCCTTGACCTGTTGACACACCAGACATCTCGAAATTAACTGATAAACACTGCGTTTCATTCCCTTCCACCAGAAACGAGTACGTAGATCCTTGTACATCTTGTCGCTCCCAGGGTGAATACTCAACTTAGTGCGATGCGCCTGAGACAAAATCTCCTCTCCCAACTCTTCATCCTGCGGAATCACAAGCCTACCAGACAAACACAGAAAGCCATCTGACTGATAATGAAATCCAGACGAGCTACCCTCGTTAGCTAGACGAGCTAGACGCTGGGTCTTCGAATCAGACATCTGAGCATCTCGGATCCGCGAATACAAGGCTGGCTCAGATAATATCGCAAACATCTGGATACTCTGCATACCTTTCTTATGCTTGAATGTATAACCTGAAGCACAACAGTCACTGATCGCACTAGACATCGAACAAGTCTGAAGTGCGGATAGTCGCACCTTGCGACTCAAAGCATCAGCGGTGAGATTAGCAGCTCCCGGATGGTACTTAATCTCGCAATCATAGTCCTTAAGCAAGTCCATCCAACGTCTCTGCCTCGTGTTCAACTCCGCCTGAGTGAACAAATACTTGAGACTCTTATGGTCGGTGAAGATCTCAAATTTCTCGCCATACAGATAATGACGCCAGATCTTCAAAGCGAACACAATGGCTGCTAACTCCAAATCATGGACTGGGTAGTTGTCCTCGTGAAGCTTCAGCTGTCTAGAAGCGTATGCGATCACATGCCCATTCTGAGTCAGGACACAACCTAACCCCTGAAGAGAAGCATCCGTGTAAACTACATACCCTCCAGATCCTGACGGTAATGCCAACACCGGCGCAGAAGTCAACCGCCGTCGAAGCTCACGGAAATTCTCCTCGCACTCGGAGGACCACTCGAAATCCACACCCTTGCGGGTAAGCTGCGTCAACGGTCAAGCTAACTGAGAGAAGTTCAGAATAAAGCGACGATATTATCCTGCTAGACCCAGAAAACTACGGATCTCAGCAACTGTCGTCGGACGCGACCAATTAAGTACCGCTTCAATCTTGCTTGGATCAACAGAAATCCCCTCCCTGGATATGATATGGCCAAGAAAGACCACTCTATCCATCCAGAACTCACACTTGCTCAGCTTGACGTACAACTGCTCATCTCGAAGAGTCTGCAGTACCAACCGCAAGTGAGAAACATGCTCTTCCGTATTACGAGAATACACCAAGATGTCGTCAATGAAGACCACGACAAACTTGTCCAAGTACTCCCTGAAGACACGGTTCATCAAATCCATGAATATAGCCGGCGCATTAGTCAAACCAAATGGCATCACTAGAAACTCGTAATGCCCATAGCGAGTATGGAATGCAGTCTTGGCTATGTCCTGATCACGGACTCTCAACTGATGATACCCAGATCTCAAGTCAATCTTGGAGTAAACTGATGTGCCCTGCAGCTGGTCAAACAAGTCATCAATACGAGACAACGGATACTTGTTCTTCACAGTGACTCGATTCAGCTGCCGTTAGTCAATGCACAGCCGCATCGACCCATCCTTCTTCTTCACGAAGAGAACAGGAGCTCCCCAAGGAGACACACTAGGAAGAATGTACCCCTTGTCCAAAAGATCCTGTAGCTGATTCTTTAACTCACGCATCTCTGACGGAGCCAGACGATACGGTGCTCTAGAAATAGGCGAAGTACCCGGCACCAACTCTATGCCAAACTCAACTTCCCTAGCAGGAGGAAAACCCGGAATCTCATCAGGAAACACATCTGGAAATTCATCCACAATAGGAATGCTCTCTATCCCAAAACTCTCAGCGGAAAAATCAACTGCATAGATAAGGTAGCCTTCCCCGCCAGACTCCAGAGCTCGACAGGCTCTCAAAGCTGATACCAAAGGCATCGGGGGTCGCGCTCCCTCACCATAGAAAAACCAACTCTCACTCCCCTCAGGATGAAAGCGTACTAATCTCTGATAGCAGTCCACTGAAGCTCGATAGATAGTCAACACATCTATTCCCAGAATGCAATCAAAGTCGTCCATCGCCAGGACCATGAGATTCGCTAACAGAATGTTCCCTTTGAACTCTAAAGGGCAACCCATCACTAGACGCTTAGCCAAAGCAGATTGGCCCGTCGGAGTAGAAACAGACATCACTACGTCTAGTGCAATGCATGGTAACTTATGCCTCTTAACAAAACGTGCAGAAATGAAGGAATGAGATGCACCAGTGTCAATAAGTACAAGAGCAGGTATACCATAAAGCAGAAATGTACCTGCGATGACTTTCTCATTCTCCTCCACAGCCTGATCATGTCTCAGGGCAAACACCTGGCCAGAAGCTCGTGGCTTCAAATGAGAACTCCCAGCAGACTGTCCCTGTGACCTCTGCTGAACGGTGGCCTGAGAACCCGATCCTGAACCAGATCCCGAACCGCCTCCCCCAGACTGTGGACAATCCCTCCGGATATGACCAGTCTCTCCACAACGGAAACAAGCTCCAGAAGCTCTGCGGCACTTTTCGGATGGATGGTTCTTCCCACAGTGATCACACTTGTCCTTCTTACCATAACAGACAACACCTCCAGAACCAGAGGAAGAAGAAGATCCAGACTTCTTGAAAGTTTGGGCACGGGGACCCAAAGAACTAGTAGGCCTCGACTGAGGGAAAGACCTATTTTGCCGAATGCTGTCCTCCGCCTGGTGACAACGGCTCACCAAACCCTCGTAGGACATGTCGTCGCCAACCGCCACACGGTCATGGATCTCAGGGTTAAGGCCCTGAAGGAACAGATTATACTTCATCTCTGAGCTATCAGCAATCTCGGGGCAATAGGATAGCAGATCAAAGAACCTCTGCTGATACTCATCGATAGACATGGCTCCTTGTCGCAGACTCAGTAGCTCGCCTGCCTTCGACTGACGGAGTGCAGGAGGAAAATACCGCTTTTGGAAAGCTGTGCGGAACTCGGCCCAGGTGGCCACTCCTCTCGCCGTAACAAAAGGTGCAGAAGTAAACCTCCACCACCTGCGCGCACGCCCATCCAGAAGATAGCCAAGGGTTTCCACCTTCTGCTCATCGGTGCATTGGAAAGTCTGAAAAGTCATCTCCATGCGGTCTAACCAATTCTCCGCATCCTCCGGAGACTCACCTCCAACTAAGGGCTTAGGACTCATAGCTAAGAATCGACGCACAGTGAAACGCTCGTCGTCATGGTGACGATGATGCCGTTCTCGACGAGGCTCCCGGTCGGCATCACCCCAACGCCCACCAACACTGCCATGAGAACTCTGGTCGCCACGATTTGACATCTACAAAAATACCTCAAGATGAGACTAAATCCCAAGAAATCTTTTGCATGCTCTGATACCATAAATGTAGTGACCCTTACCCGGATCACCTACTAAACAGAACTTAGGCATGCAATTAACTTAATTAAACAGATATCAGAATAAAACTGCGGAAACCATAAATAGTTTACAACCCCAAGTAAAGGAATCTGTAATTTATCCAATAATATACAACCAAATCTAATAGCTGTAAAAACCCAAACAACAGTAATAAAACCTAAGCGAAGCTCCAGCTGGCCAACCACTGACTAGCCCCTCCTGGATCCACCCTCCTTGTCCAATCGCAAACCTGCCCCATGGAATAGGGTGTCCAGAAAACACAGAGTACGAGACGTGAGCATAAAACGCTCAGTGCGAGGGTATGAGTATACATGCATGCAAAGTGAACTCCCTATAGACTCGAGGTCAAGGATCAGATAACAGAGACAGATCGGGCCCTGGTATGTAGCACGCTGTGCCGTCGCTTCAGGAGGTGGCTCCCATACCGAGATAACTGTGGATACGCCGGACCCAAATCGATGGAAGTCCATCATCTAACAGGATAGGGCACAACCCTACTAACAGACATCTCAAAAGAGATACAGCAAGATGCAAATGAATGCAGCATAATATTATGTCATATAAATCATGCAGTCACATAATACATGCATACTCAGTCAGGATATCTCGAACAGTACTTCCGTACCTCAAAACAGTGCAAGCTCTACCAACTCTAGGTCCACGCCTATAGTCTGCTCTACACTGCCAAATGATACTACTATCATTAAAGTGCTCTAAAAGCCTTAACTAAGCTATTGCATACTCCTAAATATTTATAGGAAGCAAAAGCTATACCTTCGTCCGTCGTTAGCCCTTTGATGTCGATGCCTCCAGAACTTGGGCACAACTCCGCTACGACTACCGAACGCATCGCCGACCTCCGGACCAAGCCTAAGAAGACTAGAACAGCTCCAAAAGAACTAGAATGGAAAGGAGAACTCGGAATTGGCAAATGAAAGTGAAGCCTCGGCCTTCTATTTATAGACAACGATCGGAACTTCCGATCCTTGATCGGAACGTCCGAACCTCGATCGGAACGTCCGATCCTGCCATCGGAGCTTCCGAAGATCCTGATCTGCCACGTGTCAAAATATCATTTGCTGACTCCGGATAGGGGTGATCGGAGCCTCCGGTCCTGATCGGAGCTTCCGATCCAACCACACGTCATGCCTGACGTAATAACATCGGTGCCTCCGATCGCTCATCGGAGCTTCCGATCCTGTTCGGAGCTTCCGATCGTGCCTTCGGAGCTTCCGATCCGTCCAATACCCAATTCAATTAATTAGCATAAATCCTTTAATTACTCAATTAGGGTACGGGCTACTACAACGACAACGTCGCCCATACAACGCCTCAAAAGGTGCCATCCCAATACTAGTATGATAGCTGTTGTTGTAAGCGAACTCGATCAACGGCAAATGATCCTGCCAGGCTGAACCAAAATCCATGACGCACGCTCTAAGCATATCCTCTAACGTACGGATTGTGCGCTCTGACTGACCATCAGTCTCCGGATGATAGGCAGTACTCAAACTGAGAGTAGTACCCATCGCACGCTGAACACTCCCCCAGAATCTAGAAGTAAACCTGGGGTCCCGATCGCTGACAATGCTCACAGGCACTCCATGAAGTCGGACGATCTCCTGAATGTACATCCGGGCCATGCGATCCACAGAGTACTCTCGGCTATAGGCAATGAAATGCGCTGAATTGGTGAGTCGGTCCACCACAACCCAGATAGCATCACAGTTCCTCGGGGATACCGGCAAATGGGTCACAAAGTCCATAGTGATAAACTCCCATTTCCATTCCGGAATAGGCAGATTGTGAAGAAATCCTCCAGGTCGTTGGTGCTCTGCCTTGACCTGTTGACACACCAAACATCTCGAAACAAACTGATAAACACTGCGTTTCATTCCCTTCCACCAGAAACGAGTACGTAGATCCTTGTACATCTTGTTGCTCCCAGGATGAATACTCAACTTAGTGCGATGCGCCTGAGACAAAATCTCCTCTCGCAACTCTTCATCCTGCGGAATCACAAGCCTACCAGACAAACAGAGAAAGCCATCTGACTGATAATGAAATCCAGACGAGCTACCCTCGTTAGCTAGACGAGCTAAACGCTGGGTCTTCGAATCAGACATCTGAGCATCTCGGATCCGCGAGTACAAGGCTGGCTCAGATAATATCGGAAACATCTGGATACTCTGCATACCTTTATTATGCTTGAAGGTATAACCTGAAGTACAACAGTCACTGATCGCACTAGACATCGAACAAGTCTGAAGTGCGGATAGTCGCACCTTGCGACTCAAAGCATCAGCGGTGAGATTAGCAGCTCCCGGATGGTACTTAATCTCGCAATCATAGTCCTTAAGCAAGTCCATCCAACGTCTCTGCCTCATGTTCAACTCCGCCTGAGTGAACAAATACTTGAGACTCTTATGGTCGGTGAAGATCTCAAATTTCTCGCCATAAAGATAATGACGCCAGATCTTCAAAGCGAACACAATGGCTGCCAATTCCAAATCATGGACTGGGTAGTTGTCCTCGTGAAGCTTCAGCTGTCTAGAAGCGTATGCGATCACATGCCCATTCTGAGTCAGGACACAACCTAACCCCTGAAGAGAAGCATCCGTGTAAACTACATACCCTCCAGATCCTGACGGTAATGCCAACACCGGCGCAGAAGTCAACCGCCGTCGAAGCTCACGAAAATTCTCCTCGCACTCGAAGGACCACTCGAAATCCACACCCTTGCGAGTAAGCTGCGTCAACGGTCGAGCTAACTGAGAGAAGTTCAGAATGAAGCGACGATAATACCCTGCTAGACCCAAAAAACTACGGATCTCAGCAACTGTCGTCGGACGCGACCAATTAAGTACCGCTTCAATCTTGCTTGGATCAACAGAAATCCCCTCCCTGGATATGATATGGCCAAGAAAGACCACTCTATCCATCCAAAACTCACACTTGCTCAGCTTGGCGTACAACTGCTCATCTCGAAGAGTCTGCAGTACTAACCGCAAGTGAGAAACATGCTCTTCCGTATTACGCGAATACACCAAGATGTCGTCAATGAAGACCACGACAAACTTGTCCAAATACTCCCTGAAGACACGGTTCATCAAATCCATGAATATAGCCGGCGCATTAGTCAAACCAAATGGCATCACTAGAAACTCGTAATGCCCATAGCGAGTACGGAATGCAGTCTTGGCTACGTCCTGATCACGGACTCTCAACTGATGATACCCAGATCTCAAGTCAATCTTGGAGTAAACTGATGTGCCCTGCAGCTGATCAAACAAGTCATCAATACGAGGCAACGGATACTTGTTCTTCACAGTGACTCGATTCAGCTGCCGATAGTCAATGCACAGCCGCATCGACCCATCCTTCTTCTTCACGAAGAGAACAGGAGCTCCCCAAGGAGATACACTAGGATGAATGTACCCCTTGTCCAAAAGATCCTGTAGCTGATTCTTCAACTCACGCATCTCTGAAGGAGCCAGACGATACGGTGCTCTAGAAATAGGCGAAGTACCCGGCATCAACTCTATGCCAAACTCGACTTCCCTAGCAGGAGGAAAACCCGGAATCTCATCAGGAAACACATCTGGAAATTCATCCACAACAGGAATGCTCTCTATCCCAATACTCTCAGCGGACAAATCAACTGCATAGATAAGGTAGCCTTCCCCGCCAGACTCCAGAGCTCGACAGGCTCTCAAAGCTGATACCAACGACATCGGGGGTCGCGCTCCCTCACCATAGAAAAACCAGCTCTCACTCCCCTCGGATGAAAGCGTACTAATCTCTGATAGCAGTCCACTGAAGCTCGATAGGTAGTCAACATATCTATTCCCAGAATGCAATCAAAGTCGTCCATCGCCAGGACCATGAGATTCGCTAACAGAATGTTCCCTTCGAACTCTAAAGGGCAACCCATCACTAGACGCTTAGCCAAAGCAGATTGGCCCGTCGGAGTAGAAATAGACATCACTACGTCTAGTGCAATGCATGGTAACTTATGCCTCTTAACAAAACATGCAGAAATGAAGGAATGAGATGCACCAGTGTCAATAAGTACAAGAGCAGGTATGCCAAAAAGCAGAAATGTACCTGCGATGACTTTCTCATTCTCCTCCAAAGCCTGATCATGTCTCAGGGCAAACACCTGGCCAGAAGCTCGTGGCCTCAAATGAGAACTCCCAGCAGACTGTCCCTGCGACCTCTGCTGAACGGTGGCCTGAGAACCCGATCCTAAACCAGATCCAGAACCGCCTCCCCCAGATAGTGGACAATCCCTCCGGATATGACTAGTCTCTCCACAACGGAAACAAGCTCCAGAAGCTCTACGGCACTTGTCGGATGGATGGTTCTTCCCACAGTGATCACACTTGTCCTTCTTACCGTAACGAACAACACCTCCAGAACCAGAGGAAGAAGAAGATCCAGATTTCTTGAAAGTTTGGGCACGGGGACCCAAAGAACTAGCAGGTCTCGACTGAGAGAAAGACTTGCTCCGCCGAATGCTGTCCTCTGCCTGGTGACAATGGCTTACCAAACCCTCGTAGGACATGTCGTCGCCAACCGCCACACGGTCATGGATCTCAGGGTTAAGGCCTTGAAGGAACAGATTATACTTCATCTCTGAGCTATCAGCAATCTCGGGGCAATAGGATAGCAGATCAAAGAACCTCTGCTGATACTCATCGATAGACATGGCTCCCTGTCGCAGACTCAGTAGCTCGCCTGCCTTCGACTGTCGGAGTGCAGGAGGAAAATACCGCTTTTGGAAAGCTGTGCGGAACTCGGCCCAAGTGGCCACTCCTCTCGCCATAACAAAAGGTGCAGAAGTAAACCTCCACCACCTGCGCGCATGCCCATCCAGAAGATAGCCAAGGGTCTCCACCTTCTGCTCCTCGGTGCATTGGAAAGTCTGAAAAGTCGTCTCCATGCGGTCTAACCAGTTCTCCGCATCCTCCGGAGACTCACCTCCAACTAAGGGCTTAGGACCCATAGCTAAGAATCGACGCACAGTGAAACGCTCGTCGTCATGGTGACGATGACGCCGTTCTCGACGAGGCTCCCGGTCGGCATCGCCCCAACGCCTACCAACACTGCCATGAGAACTCTGGTCGTCACGATTTGACATCTACAAAAATACCTCAAGATGAGACTAAATCCCAAGAATTTTTTTGCATGCTTTGATACCATAAATGTAGTGACCCTTACCTGGATCACCTACTAAACAGAACTTATGCATGCAATTTAATTAAACAGATATCAGAATAAAACTGCGGAAACCATAAACGAAGCTCCAGCTGGCCAACCACTGACTAGCCCCTCCTGGATCCACCCTCCTCGTCCAATCGCAAACCTGCCCCATGGAATAGGGTGTCCAGAAAATACATAGTACGAGACGTGAGCATAAAACGCTCAGTGCGAGAGTATGAGTATACATGCATGCAAAGTGAACTCCCTATGGACTCGAGGTCAAAGATCAGATAACAGAGACAGACCGGGCCCTGGTATGTAGCACGCTGTGCCATCGCTTCAGGAGGTGGCTCCCATACCGAGATAACCGTGGATACGCCGGATCCAAATCGATGGAAGTCCATCCACTAACAGGATAGGGTACAACCCTACTAACAGACATCTCGAAAGAGATACAGCAAGATGCAAATGAATGCAGCATAATATCATGGCATATAAATCATGCAGTCACATAACACATGCATACTCAGTCAGGATATCTCGAACAGTACTTTCGTACCTCAAAATACTGCAAGCTCTACCAACTCTAGGTCCACGCCTATAGTCTGCTCTACACTTCCAAATGATACTACTATCATTAAAGTGCTCTAAAAGCCTTAACTAAGCTATTGCATACTCCTAAATATTTATAGGAAGCAAAAGCTATACCTTCGTCCGTCGTTAGCCCTTTGATGTCGATGCCTCCAGAACTTGGGCACAACTCTGCTACGACTACCGAACGCCTCGCCGACCTCCGGACCAAGCCTAAGAAGACTAAAACAGCTCCAAAAGGACTAGAAAGGAAAGGAGAACTCGGAATTGGCAATTGAAAGTGAAGGCCCGGCCTTCTATTTATAGACAACGATCGGAACTTCCGATCCTTGATCGGAACGTCCGAACCTCGATCGGAACGTCCGATCCTGCCATCGGAGCTTCCGAAGATCCTGATCTGCCACGTGTCAAAATATCACTTGTTGACTCCGGATAGGGGTGATCGGAGCTTCCGGTCCTGATCGGAGCTTCCGATCTTGCCACACGTCATGCCTGACGTAATACCGATCGGAGCTTCCGATCCTGTTCGGAGCTTTCGATCCTGATCGGAGCTTCCGAACTCACCTTCGGAGCTTCCGAACTCTACCCAAGTAATTATGATTAATCCCTTAATTACTGATTTTGGTTACGGGCTACTACAGTTTTATGCTCACATCTCGTACTCTGTTTTTTGGACACCCTATTCCATCGTGCAGGTTTGCGATTGGACGAGGCGGGTGGATCCAAAAGGGTCTAGTCAGTGGTTGGCCAGCTGGAGCTTCATCTAGGTTTTATTTCTGTTGTTTTGGGTTGATACAGCTATTCGATTTGGTTGTATAATATTCGGATAAATTACAGATTCCTTTCCTTGGGATTGTTTATGGTTTCCGCAAGATTATTCTGATATCTGTTTAATTAAGTTAATTGCATGCCTAAGTTCTGTTTAGTAGGTGATCCAGGTAAGGGTCACTACACATGCTTTGAACATCTCCATGTCCATTACCAATGAAACGTGGTACTTGGCATCACAAATGCTAGTCTCAATCTCGAGCGATCCTTATCCTTATTAGCGGACGGCTCAATTGACTAGGAACTGTTTAGAATATACAGTGACTATAAGATGTGTTTCATAATAGTGATCTCTCTTTATTCACTATCTCATCTTACTTACACTATAGTATATTTAAGGTCTTTATCAAAACAATAATAGTATATCACAATATAACAATATAAAGAAATATAAAGAAAATGCCATTAATGAATGTAAATTATATTAAAAAAATATTGTTTATACATAGAGTCATAAAAGCCCTTAGCCACAAGTTGGCTAACCGGGCACCCACTCTTCCAGTATTGACCAACGTAAAGTTCTCGGGATTCAAGCCATTGATAAATTGGTCAGCTTTCACTTCTTCATTGTCGGCAATATGCGGTGCAAAACGCAACAGGCTGTCAAATTTGGCAACGTAATCCTCGATGTTCAAGTTCCCTTGCCTCAGAGTACCAAACTCGGCACCTTTATCCTTATGGTACGAAACTGGGAAAAATCTCTTATAGAACTCAGTTTTGAAAAGGTTCCAAGAGATGACTGTACCTCGATTCTCCACGGCTCTCTTTGTCGTGGTCCACCAATTTTTGGCAACACCGAGCAACTGATGAATGACTAACCTGGTTCGGAGGTCGTCAGAGTATTTGAGAGAATCAAACAGTTGGTCTATGTATTCCAAACAACTCTCACAGTCAATCGGATTTTCAGTGCCCTTCAAAGTCGGCGTATTGAATGCCTGAAACCTCTTCAGTAATGTTTCCATCGGAGTAGCTGTTGCATCCATCTGATTGGTTTCGGTGCTAGCCTGTTCGTTAGGAGGAGTCACTGCCGGTCGTTCCCTGTTCAAAAATCTTCAAGGTGCCATATCTGATAATAAATGGGGTTAGGACACCACTATCTCGTTCACAACAATTCGGTGCCCAAAATCTCTGTTCGACAAACTCGTTCCACCTCAAAAGTACTCGTATAAAATTCGGAAACAAATAATTCATATCTCAAGTAGTTCATGCTTTATAAATTAAACCACATAATCATGTAATTCAATTAGTTCGTCAGATAATAAAACATACTCGCATGGAATTCGAATAATCAAATAAGGAATTCAATCACATGCGAGAATTCAAGTCAAGCGGACTCGATCTACCCCGCTTACTCTAATTCAGTCCAATAATCTTATCGCTCTGATACCACTTAATGTAAGACCTCGATTCTAATCATCTAATCAGGAATTAATCCTATCAATATTCAACAAAAGATCCAAAAGAAAAAGCAGTAATAAAAAAAAATTAATAGTGCCTCGCTCGATCGGTAGAATTCAACCGATCGAGCGAGCAAAAAGTTTCAAACTTACTGCCCGAGGGAATTCCAGCTCTGCTCGATCGGTAGTATTCAACCGATCGAGCGGGATCCCAAATTCCAAAACAGAAACTTAGCATATTCGCCATCGCTCGATCGGTCAAATCCTACCGATCGAGCGATGAAAGTATAGGGCTAGAATACAGCAGAAAATTCACCAAATTCAAGTCCAATATTCTTTCAATACATAACGAGGTACACAATACATGCAACAACAACATACAACCTCAATTTTCGAACATTCGTTACAATCGAAACAACAAGGTTCGAGTTCTAAACATGCTTTCAAAATATAAACTAGATTAGTATGCTTTCAACTTCTATCATCGAAGTCCCACTTCTAATCCTCAACCTTGATCTATCCTTGACGTCTCTGACTTGATCCTGCCCCACCTGTCGCCAAGTACACATACAAAATAAAGCAACAGCCGGATAACTCTGGTGAGAATAAATCTCAGTAAAAGCAACAAGACATTCGATAGAAATTAGCATATCAATATCATGATATGACATACATAGGATTCAATAACGATAGAGATGAGATGCATGTCTTCAAAAGTTCGGTATTATCAAAATCAGATAATCAAAATGAAATTCATTCGTTTGGTGGGGATCCCGAGGCCAAGATCTCATGACTGACCACCGACTCACCTATCGGGGTGGGTCACTTATCTCTAACCTCTAGACTTTGAGCGACATATAAAGAGTCTTCTGCGCTCTGGGCAAAATCCACAACCCAGGCCACTCAGTTATAGTCCCCAAAATGTCTAATTCGATTCAGGCGGTTATGACCTTTCAAAATAAAGTTAAAGGCTCAATATTAATGCAATACAATTCGATATGCATGAAACTACATTTATGAAGTCACATATGAGCACATAGTCAAAAGAAACTCATTCAAGATCAAATAACATGCAATATGTGATTTTAGGGGAAAATCGAGCTTTGAAATCATTCTCGAGTTATCATTCTCATTCGATCGATGTTCGCTTATACCTTATTTGCTTCGAAGGTACTCCAATATGTAATTCAAATAAAAAGGATATAATCAATATCCAAATCAAACTCATTCAACCAAAAATAGGTAAAACTCATTACCACTCAATCACTTCTTCGTTTATTCAAATCCTGCTAACTCCGGACTCGAAGGCCTTCACATGAATCTGAAATGAAGCCAAGTAGATCAATAAAGACACTCAAACTTCAACAAACACGATTCGATCAATTCAAACTATTCGATAACAAAAATTCTAACCGGCGGAATAACGGCTATAAACTGACAAATCCGAAAACACAAACAGCAGTTCAATAACTCATTCGACTCATAAAAACTTCAATATCATAAAAACAACTCAAACCCATCAAATCTCTAAGCCTCATTTTCGAAAATCATAAGAAATTTCATAACAACTCCAATCGTCAATATTTCTCCAAACCGTCTTAGATATACCGTCACAGCTATCTCAAGAACAACATAACCGAAACTCAATTTATTCTAACAACATCCGAAAATCAAAGTCTAACTGATCGAAAAAAAACTTACGATATAATGAAGCTTTAGTTGTTGTGATCGCTTAACTGCCATCAAAAATAAATTCCAACGGACGGATCGTGCAAAGAAGAAATCAGAAAGCTTGGATCACATTTGAAGCTTCTTCAATGGTGGGAGGCGTGATGGAGAGGAGAAATAAAGGAGAAGACAAGTCAAAGGAAGCTTAAATATCTAACAAATCCTAAATTTTCATTTTTAGTCCCTGAAAAATTCGAAAATTGCAAAATAGACCCTGATCAAAATCAAGTCGGCCCTTGAACTCTGTAATCTCTGATTATCTAAAATGAACTCAATTAAGATAATTTCGGAGCATTACAATTCTCCCCCTCTAAGAATAGATTTTGTCCTCGAAATCGAATCAATTCAATAACATATGATAGAATAAAGAATCATAAATAGAGTTAAGAACTCACGTCAGATAAATAAGTCCGAAATTCTCTGTCGCATAACAGATTCTGTCTCCCAAGTCGCTTCCTCGACTCCGTGATGACTCCACTGAACCTTCACCAACGAAATCGACTTGGTTCTGAGCTGCTTTTCTTTTCGGGCAAGAATCTGAATCGGTCGTTTGAAGTAGCTCAACGTGTCATCAAGCTCTACCTGATCTGGCTGAAGAACATGAGAAGGATATGGGTGATACTTCTGCAACATAAAGACGTGAAAGACGTCGTGAATATCAAAAAGAGACGGAGGAAGTGCAAGTCTGTAGGCAAGATCACCTATCTTCTCAAGAATCTCATACGGTCTGATGAATCTCGGAGATAACTTTCCTCTCTTTCCAAATCTGATAGTGCCTCTAAAAGGAGAAATCTTCAAAAATACTCGGTCACTTTGATCAAAACTCAAAGGTATACGTCGGACATTCGCATACTTCGCCTGTCGTTCCTGAACTGAATTCATTCTCAACTGAATAATCTTCACCTGCGTAGACATATCTCAAATCATATCTGGTCCCAAATCAGGTGACTCAGACACATCGTCCCAATACAAAGGAGACCGGCACTTGTTGCCGTACAAGGCTTCGAAATGTGCCATACCGATACTTGTTTGGAAATTGTTGTTGTAAGAAAACTCTACAAGAGGTAAGAAATCCTGCCAACTAGTGCCAAAATCAAGCACTACGGCCCTCAGCTTATCCTTTAAGGTCTGAATCGTTTGCTCAAACTGTCCGTCAGTCTGAGGATGATATGTTGTACTCAGATGCAATCGAGTTCCAAGAGCCTCTTGAAGACTGTGCCAGAAGTGAGAAGTAAATCGAGGATATCGATTAGAAACAATCGACTACGGCACCCCGTGCAATCTCACAACATTACTGACATACGACTCAGCCATCTGATCATGAAGATACGTCATTCAGTACAGAATGAAACAAGCAGATTTTGTTAGACGGTAAATCACTACCCAAATAGCATCACATCCTCGAGCTGATCGCGGTAGCTTCGTGACAAAATCCATCGAGATATGATCTCATTTCCACTCAGGAACGAATAAACTATGCAGCAGACCACCCGGTCTTTTCCTCTCGGCTTTCACCTGCTGACAGTTCAGATAATGAGATACAAACATCGTAACGTCGCTCTTCATCTTCTTCCACCAGAACTGAGTCCTCAGATCGTTATACATCTTTCGACCACCAGGATGAATGCTAAATCGACTGCAATGTGCCTATCGTAGAATTCGCTGTCTCAACTCAGAAACATCAAGCACAACAATACCACTATTCACAAACAAAGCATCATCTCTAACCTGGAATTCAGACTGGTGTCCAGATCCGACTTTCTCAGTCGAACTCTAAATACTCGGATCAGATCTCTGTGTCTCCTTGATCTGTACAAACAACTCTGGTTTAGCCTGAATAGCAAAAACTCGGATAAACCTCCTATATGTCTCAAACTCCAAACCATAAGTACAACAATCCTTGATCAACTGAGAAACACCAACAATAGATAAAGATAAAGAACATACCTTTCGGCTGAAAGCATCTGCTGCTGCATTCGACTTCCCCGGATAATATTTTATCTTGCAGTAAAAGTCCTTCAGTAGGTCCAACTATTTCCTCTGTCTCATGTTCAGTTCATACTGTGAAAACAAATACTTCAAGCTCATATAATCAAAAAATATCTCAAAGGACTCACCGTAAAGATATTGACGCCAGATCTTCAGCGCAAACACAATAGCAGCAAGTTCAAGATCATGAACCAGATAACGAGTCTCGTGCAACTTAAGTTGTCTCGACGCATAAGCTATCTTATGCTTCTTCAGCATAAGAACGCATCCTAGACCCTGAAGAGAAGGGTCATAATAAACCGTGAAACCACTAGTACCTGAAGGAATAGAAAGAATCGGAGCACTGGTCAATCTCTTCTTCAAGTCAATAAAGCTTGATTCACAAGCTTTGGTCCAGATAAACGGTGCGTTCTTCTGAGTCAGCTGGGTAATTGGCTTGGCGATAGAAGAGAACCCCTCGATGAATCGATGATAATAACCAGCTAAACCCATAAAACTTTGAATCTCAGGTACAGACGTCGGTCCACGCCAGCTCATAACCGCTTCAATCTTGCTGGGATCAACAAAAATCCCATCTCCAGAAATAATATGACCGAGAAAGACGACTCGGTCCAACCAGAACTCACATTTAGGCAGCTTAGCGAACAACTCTTTGGTTCTTAGAATCTGCAAAACGATCCTCAGATGCTCTGAATGCTCGGTACGACTCTTCGAGAAGATAAGGATATCATCAATGAAAATAATAACAAATTCATCCAGATAACGCTGAAAGATTTGGTTCATCAAACTCATAAAGACTGCTGGAGCATTGGTCAAACCAAACGTCATGACAATAAACTCGAAATGGCCATACCTCGTTCTAAACTCTCAGCTGATGATAACCGAACCTCATATCTATCTTCGAATAAACACAAGAACCCTGCAATTGATCAAAGAGGTCATCTATGCGAGGCAAAGGGTACTTGTTCTTTACCGTCGCTTGGTTCAATTGACGGTAGTCAATACAGAGTCGCATCGATCAATCTTTCTTCTTCACAAAAAGAACAGGAGCGCCCCAAGGAGATACACTAGGTCGGATGTAACCCTTGGCAATCAATTCTTCCAGCTGTTCTTTTAGGTCTTTTAGTTCAATCGATGTCATTCGATAAGGAGCTTTCGATATAATTTGAGTACCTGATACTAACTCGATGCTGAATTCGATCTCACGAATAAGCGGCAATCCAGGAATCTCATCCGGAAAGATGTCAGCAAATTCTCTAACCACTAGTATATCAACCAATTCGGGGCTAGATTTCAGTACGTCAACTGCATAAACCAAGAATCCCTCTACACCTTTCTGTAACAAACAAATCAACGATAACACAGATATCAAAAGAATTCTAGATCGAGAACCCTTACCGAAGAATTTCCACTCGTCTGCCATTTTAGGTATGAATCTGACAACTTTCTGAAAACAATCAACGGTTTCCCTGTACTTGGTTAAAGCATCTATACCAACAATACAGTCAAAATCTAATAATCCAAGTACAATACAATCAAATTCCATCAAATTCTCCTCAAATCGAATTTCACAGTTTTTGACTAATCTGATAGAAACAATTCCTCCACCCAAAGGTGAAATAACAGCTACTAAAGTAGGCAAAATCTCAGTAGGCAAAGCATGCATCGACACAGATTTTTCAGAGATAAAGGAATGAGAAGCACCTGTATCTATCAATACATGAGAAGAAAAGCCAGAAATGAAGCAGTTACCTACGATAACATCGTCGGTGCAGCTTGAGCCTGATCCTCGGTTATAGCAAAAACATGTGCTGAGGCCTCGGAGGCTGATTCGAACTCTAATTACCTCCCTGTCGATTATACTGCTGAGGTTGGAAAGAGTGAACTGCAGAAGTTTGCCTCTCGGGCTGAGCTATTGGTCTAGAAGAATTTCCACTCTAAGCCTAGTAAGAATCCTTCTGAGGACACACTCTGGCATAGTGTCCAGTCTGATGACAGATATTGCAGCTACCCGTGATACCTCGGCACTGATCACTAGGGTGGCGAACTCCGTACCTGCAGCATGACATGCCTGAATAACTCGCACTTTGGCCAGAGCCAAACTGCCTCGAGCCACTGGAACTCGAAGAACTGCTCCGTGGCTTCTTAAACTGATTTCCTTTTGCTCTATACTAATCTCTTTGGTTGTTGCTACTATTTCATCCCTCAAACCTCTGAGGTTGGTTCTGGTACTGAGAAGGTTGATTCTGAAACTGATACGGTTGTGTCTGAAACTGTCTCTGCTGTTGCTGAGGTACAAACTGATTCCCTCTCTGCCTCATCAGTCCTGCCTCAGCACCCTTGGCCTGATCCATTGAATTTGCAAAATTATAGGGCCTTCCAGTATTGACCAATGTAAAGATCTTGGGATTCAAGCCATTGATAAATTGGTCAGCATTCACTTCTTCATTGTCGGTAATATGCGGTGTAAAACGCAACATGCTATCGAATTTGGCAACGTAATCCTCGATGTTCAAGTTCCCTTGCCTCAGAGTGCCAAAATCGGCACCTTTCTCCTTATGGTACAAAACTGGGAAAAATCTCTTATATAAATCAGTTTTGAAAATGTTCCAAGTGATGACTGTACCTCGATTCTCCACGGCTCTCTTCGTCGTGGTCCACCAGTTTTTGGCAACACCAAGAAACTGATGAATGACTAACCTGGTTTGGCAGTCGTCAGAGTAATCGAGAGAATCAAACAGCTGGTCTATGTATTCCAACCAACTCTCGCAGTCAACCGGATTTTTAGTTCCCTTCAAATTCGGCGGATTGAATGCCTGAAACCTCTTCAGCAAATTTTCCATCGGAGTAACTGTTGCATCCATCTGATTGGTTTTGGTGCTAGCCTGTTCGTTAGGAGGAGTCACTGTTGGTCATTCCCTGTTCAAAACTCTTCGAGGTGCCATATCTGATAATCAAGGGGGTTAGGACACCACTATCTCTTTCACAATGATTCGGTGCCCAAAATCCCTGTTCGACAAACTCGTTCCAGCTATAAAGTACTCGTATGAAATTCGGAAACAAATAAATCATATCTCAAGTAGTTCATTCTTTATAAATTAAACCACATAATCATGTAATTCAGTTAGTTCGTCAGAAAATAAAGCATACTCGCATGTAATTCGAATAATCAAATAAGGAGTTCAATCACATGCGAGAATTCAAGCCAAACGGACTCGATCTACCCCGCTTACTCTAATTAAGTCCAAGAATCTTATCGCTCTGATACCACTTAATGTAAGACCTAGATTCTAATCATCTAATCAGGAATTAATCCTATCAGTATTCAACAAAAGATCCAAAATAAAATGCAGTAATAACAAAAATTTAAATAGTTCCTCGCTCGATCGGTAGAATTCAACCGATCGAGCGAGCAAAAATTTTCAAACTTACTGCTCGAGGGAATTCCAGCTCCGCTCGATCGGTAGTATTCAACCGATCGAGCGGGCTCCCTAATTCAAAAACAAAAACTTAGCATATTCTCCATCGCTCGATCGGTCAAATCCTACCGATCGAGCGATGATAGTACATGGCTAGAATACAGCAGGAAATTCACCAAGTTCAAGTCCAATATTCTTTCAATACATAACGAGGTACACAATACATGCAACAACAGCATACAACCTCAATATTCAAATATTCGTTACAATCGAAACAACAAGGTTCGAGTTCTAAACATGCTTTCAAACATAAACTATATTAGCATGCTTTCGACTTCTATCATCGAAGTCCCACTTCTAATCCTCAACCTCGATCTATCCCTAACATCTCTGACTCGATCCTTTCCTACCTGTTGCCAAGTACACATACAAAACAAAGCAAAAGCCGGATAACTCCGGTGAGAATAAATCCCAGTAAAAGCAAAAAGACATTCAATATCAATTAGCATATCAATATCATGATATGACATACATAGGATTCAATAATGATAAAGATGAGATGCATGTCTTCAAAAGTTCGGGATTATAAAAATCAAATAATCAAAATAAAATTCATTTGTTCGGTTGGGATCCCAAGGCCAAGATCTAATGACTGACCACCGACTCACCTATCGGAGTGGGGTCACTTATCTCTAACCTCTAGACTTTGAGAAACATATATAGATTCTTCTGTGCTCTGGGAAAAATCCACGACGCAGGCCACTCATTTATAGTCCCCAAAACTTCTAATTCGATTCGGGCGGTTCTTCCCTTTCAAAATAAAGTTAAAGGCTCAATATGAATGCAATACAGTTCGATATGCATGCAACTACATTTGTGAAGTCATATATGAGCACAAATTCAAACAAAACTCATTCAAGATCAAATAACATGCAATATGTGATTTTAGGGGAAACTCGAGCTTCGAAATCATTCTCGAGTTATCATTCCCATTCGTTCGATGTTCGCTTATACCTTATTCTCTTCGAAGGTACTCCAATCTGTAATTCAAATAACAAAGATATAATCAATATCCAAATCAAACTCATTTAACCAAAAATAGGTAAAACTCATTACCACTCGATCACTTCTTAGTTTATTCAAATCCTGCTAACTCCAGACTCAACGGCCTTCACATGAATCTGAAATGAAGCCAAGTAGATCAATAATGACACTCGAACTTCAACAAACACGATTCGATCAATTCAAACGATAACCAAAATTCAAATCGGCGGCATAACGGCTATAAACTGACAAATCCAAAAACACAGACAGCAGTTCAATAACTCATTCGACTCATAACAAATTAAATATCCTCAAAACAACTCAAACCCATCAAATCTCTAAGCCTCATTGTCGAAAATCATAAGAAATTTCATAACAACTCCAATCGTCAATATTTCTCCGAACCATCTTAGATATACCGTCACAGCTATCTCAAGAACAACATAACCAAAACTCAATCGATTCTAACAACATCCGAAAATCAAATTCTAGCTGATAAAAGAAAAAATTACGATATAATGATGCTTTCGCTGCTGTGATCGTTAAACTGCCTTCAAAAATAAATTCCAACGGGCGGATCGTGCAAAAGAAGAAATCAGAAAGCTTGGATCACGTTTGAAGATTCTTCAATTGTGGGAGGCGTGATGGAGAGGATAAGTGAAGGAGAAGACAAGTCAAAGGAAGCTTAAATATCTAACAAATCCCAAATTTACATTTTAGTCCCTGAAAAATTCGAAAATTGCAAAATAGACCCTGATCAAAATCAAGTTGTCCCTTGAACTCTGTAATATCTGATTATCCCAAATAAACTAAATTAAGATAATTTCGGGGCGTTACAATAATGTTGGAGTGATATGGCCTCCAACGGCCCTGACACGTCCACCATGTTCTCTTGTATTAAGCACTTTGGTGAGGATATCTTCTTTCGCACCTTTTATTTCCAATGTACCCTCAATCTTCTAATGTATGTACTGATCCTGTCATCCAATTTAAAGAAATAATTATTTTCAAAAGGTTTTATTGAAATACAATTATTGTACTTGTATAGTTTCTCACAATCTTGTCTACTGCTTTTTTCAACTCGTGGCCTTCAAACTCCCCTTCTTTATTGACTCTTCCTTTTTTCCAAATAATTGCTCGATTGATCTCATCATCGTCACATAAATCATTTACCTACAAACAAGAAAAATCAAATGATATATGTCAAATTCGAACCATTTACACATATGCGAAATAAATTTGTAACTAAATTTGTTAATTGTGTAAGTGCTATAAAAAATTAAAAGGTGCCAAATGAATAATACATACCATTTCTTCAGCATATCGTGCATATCCTTTGCGAGCAAGGAGATGGGGGTATATGTTCATCTTTCTTCTCTCCTTCTAGATGTCGCTTAGTTGCTAGTCAAATGAAGCATTCCACATGTCAAGAACCTTAACGTGTTTTAATTTGAACTGAACTGAAAACTAAACATACATTGAAGTCGTCAGGCATGCGAGTAATGACAAAAGAAGTCCAATCATCTCTTGCAAGACCATAGCCACTAGGTGGTTCACTCAACTCTTCTAGTTTGTCAAGCTTGTCCATAATATATGTTTGAGTGAGATGGGATTTAAATTGTCGCCACTTATTATTTGCTGAATTCAAACATCCCTTATTCCAACTTGCAGGAACATCATATGACAATTGAAAAAATCATATTTGGAAATGCATTAGAATGAATCCTATAACATTAAATATATTGTAAAAATATGAGTACTAAATTGTGAACAAAGAAAGTCATTTACTTACATTAACAGATTCCCATATCAATTCTTTAACTGCATTTGGAACTTGCTTCCACGTCTTGCAAGTTATCTTCACCATTTCTCGAGCAAGTATGCCTATGTAACTTTGCATCTCAATAACATCATCTCCCACCTGTTGTCCAAGTTTATTGAATCTTACCTATTTCCGAATGCCCTGAACCCTTTGCCTAGCAAGTTTATCTAAATGTGTAAGACCTCTAGATGTTCTTGTTGTTTCGGTGTCTGCTGATTCTAGCATTCTCTTACCCTCGACGCTCTTGTTAGTCAACGTAGATCCAACTTTTTCCTCGCCCTTCCTAATCACTGCTGGAGGCTGCCCAATTCTCTTGCTCCACGCTTCAATTGTCTTCTCATTGGACCTGATTTTGAGATTCCCAAAGGATGTCATTGAGTCTAGATTTAATCTAGTCATTTAAAAAGTAAATAATAATATGAATATTGTAAGAAACACCATAATAAAATCATTTTGAATTAAAATCAACATACACAAAGATACATAAAATTAGAAATAGTCTACAA
The DNA here is from genome assembly GCF_033568475.1 of Henckelia pumila. Lineage (NCBI taxonomy): Eukaryota > Viridiplantae > Streptophyta > Magnoliopsida > Lamiales > Gesneriaceae > Henckelia > Henckelia pumila. The sequence continues at coordinate 87,435,082 of NC_133122.1, forward strand.
AATAATATTTAGAATGAAGATGCATTTCAATATTGTCTACAAATATATCTTCTACAGCAAAATAATATATTTCTTTAAGAATTGTCGATCTATGTTCCATCACAATCTTCACGAAGGCATGGGGGCTCATTGTCATCTTCATCGTCGACATCCATTCATGGTAAGCCTCTGGTAAAATATTCATAGTGGATTACAATGTCTTCCAGATCGTCCTCATTTGAGAGCTCGAATGATTCTCTTGTAGGAGCTGCAAATACAGTACTCCATAATGGATCTTCAGGTTCTTTAACGAAAAATACTTTCTTTGCTTAACTTCCCAAGAAAAAACTTTATGATTTAAATCCAATTCTGTTCAGACTCACTAATGTGAAACCAAGATCATCTACTTTAATACCATTGTTATTCTCCACCCAATGAAACTTGAACATTGGAATTTGAAAGTTGTGGTAATCAAGAGACCATATTTCTTCAATAATTCCATAGTCAACCATGTCTGCCATAATTGGATTTTTGTCCTTTGCACTGAAAACTTACATGGTCTTTGCGACTAAGCTTACTCTGGAATCCTAAGTAACTCTTACATCATCATGTTCTATTGTAGCATATTAACCCCATCAATAAAATAACCAGAATAATTTAACACTTTGTTTCTAGGTCCACGCGATATCCACTTTAATCTTTCTGATATTTGATGGGTAGAATGGTAAATTGCACGTTCAACCTACATTTAACAATAATCTTAATATTTTGCATAAGAAAGAAAGGGTTTTATATATTCTTATTGTAATGCCCCGATTTTATAGTAATTGAGTTTAATCGAGATAATCAGGGCTTTCAGTAATTAAGAATCGTATTGATATTTGCAGGGGGGTCATTTTGCAAACTTGGAGAAATAAAGGAGTGAAATGCAAAAGTTGGATTTTTATATATATTAAGATGCAAGTGGCCAATCATTAGTCATCTCCTTCCTCCCCTACTCCCTCTCTCGATTTCTCTCTCCCCGAAAGCCATGAGAGGCGATTTCCAAACTTTTTTTTCCATTCGATTCGCTCGATCCGAACGTTAGATTTTCATTCCGAGTTGAGATTCACGATCACCGCAACGAGGGCTTCATTTAGACGTAAGTTTTGATACGATCTCTTGAACTTCGATTTTGTTGAGTTGTCAGAATTTGATAATATTGGAGTATGTCATTCTTGAGCTAGTATAGATCGTGTATTCGAAGTCGGTTTGGAAAAAGAAAGAAGTTTGGATTTTATATGATTTTAGAGGTGAAATTTGAAAATGATGATTTTGATTGAGGTTGGATTTGAGTTGTTTTGATGGATTGTGGTGATGATTGAGTTATTGTGTTTGTTGTTTGATGGTTTGTATTTTCGAATAGTCAGTTTATAGTCGTTATGCCGTCGAAGTCGAGTTTGAGTTATCGGTTTTGGTTCGGTTTGATTTGTATATCGAATTTGATTGAGTTTGAATTCCGAGTTAATATTGAGTCCGTATTCGATGCTTTGACAGTTGATTGAGGATTCGGGAGTTGATCGAACTTGGAGACTTGTTTATCGATTGAAGAATTGAAGACGGTATAATTTTTATTGTTGTATCGACTTTGAGTTGTTATCCGAATAGACTATGATATCGAGTTACCTCTTGTTCATAGGAATCACTTGAAGTTTCGAGAAAAGGTAAAAGTCGACATTGAAATGAATGGGAACGAATACTCGAGATCGACTTATTCTCGAGTTCCCGAAAATCACATACCGCTTGTTTATTTGCTTGCGTGAACTTGATTTAGTTATTGTTGCACTTGCATTCATATTGAGCCGACTTTCGATTCGTTTTGAAATTAGACGTTTTAGGGAGCTATATTGAAGTGGCTTTGGATTTTGAGTTTTTTCAATTGCCAGAATACTTCTTATAGTTTCTCTGAAGTCTAGGGGATCGAGTTGATCGACTTCCACCCCGAAAGGGTGCATCGGTGAGTTGTCGTGAAGACTTGACCCCGGGATCCCAACCGAGTACCGATCGATTTTATGATTATCTGACTTGATAATCTTAACTTTTAAATTCATGCATTCATTCAATATCATTTCGATGTTATGATTTATGTTGACACATTTCGATTGAAGTGCTTATTTGATATTGAGTGCATGTCTCTTTTACTTAGAAATTATATTTTTAACCGGATTATTCCGGCTGTTGTCTTTGTTTTGTATGTGTAACTTGGCAACAAGAGGATCAGGAGCTGGACCGAATCGTCCCGGTTAGCTTGGGGTGAGATTGATAGAAGTGAGACTTCGTGTCGTAGGGTCGAGTCTATTTGAAATTGTATTAGTTTTGTTGAGTCGGTGGAACTCATTTATAAAACTCGACTGGTTATTGTATTTTGGGCAGAACCTAGATTTGGCATGTTCTAAATATTGATTTGTATTATGTTTGAACTTGGAATTTTTAGAATTGCCTTGTTGGTTGTTTTTGTAGGCTCCTCGACCCCTCTGCCCATTTTGCCTGCGCACGGGCGAGGCATCACCTCGCGCGTGCGCGAGGAGTTTGAAAAGGCTCGAGAGATTTTGCCCGCGCGCGCGCGAGCTCCCTTCTCGCGCGCACGCGAGCATCTCCGCGAGTCTCTACTCGCGTAGCCTGCACCCGCGCGAGGTGATGACCTCGCGCGGGCGCGAGGCTTCTTTTTAAAAAATTAAAAAAAAAAAATTGATTTGTTTTCCGCGACTTATTGTGTTTGATTATGTTTAATTATTCGATATTAGAGGATTAGAAACGGGGTCTAACATTAAGTGGTATCAAAGCGATAAGATTCTTGGATTTGAACTAGAGTGAGCGGGGTAGATCGAGTCCGCATGAATTGAACTCTCGCATGTGATTGATTTATTTAAATAATTATTTTTAAATACGTGCGAGCATGCTTTATTGATTCTTGAATTAATTGAATTACATGAGTAGTGATTTAATTTATAAAGCATGAATTATGTGATATATATTTGTCCTTGTACTATTATCTGTTCTCGTATATCATTGAGATTCATGAGTACTCAGAGCAGAGTTTTGGACACCGAGGTTATGGGATTGAGAATAAGTCTGAGATATTGTGCCCTAACCCTTGATATTAAATGGCACCTCGACGATCTTTGAGGAGGAATCAACCACCTTTGACTCCTCCTTTTACTGAGAATCCGCCGCCAGTGATAACTCCTCAGAATGATCAGGGTATACTGGCGTTGGAGAACGGCGATCAGATCAATCAGAATTGATACCCGGTGCAGCGGAAGTTTAAAAATTTTATATGGAACGATTCCATAATGGGTATCAAAACTTTACGATTAAATTGTGTGTGTAAAAATTAAATAACAATTATAAATTTTTACCTCCAATCTCGAATCGAGATTATGGACACCAACAGATTGCTCTGCTCTTGTTGTATATCCCTGTAACTGATGGACGAACTGTTCTTCAATCAGGTCCACGAACAGAGATTTAATCCCTCTGATAGATTGCACTAGAAAATCTATCAGAAGTTTCTACGAAGAGAATTAACGAATTTGATCCGTTAAACCAGACTGTAATTCAAAATTCACAGACTGGATTTTTCCCGAGCAGAGGGGAGGGGGCGGCGGCCACACTTTGAGAGAAAACTAGGGTTTTTCGAAAATTGTGACCTGTGTTGTGTAATTTCTGTACTGCAATAACTTATTTATAATGTAGGCCGCTAACAGCTTAGGGCCCATTAGTCATAAGTTCAAGCCTGACAAGCAAAGCCCGCATGTTCAGAAATTAATATAAAATTCATCGTGACTCTGATTGATAAACCGATTTTACCAATGTTCACAGAAACCATTTCTGCATCTTCTAAAGTCAAGATAAATTTTCTGAATCCGAATTTAGTGATTTCCAAAAATGCCCATCCCTATGTCATTTCAGGAAATCTTACTCCTCTACTCTTAAATAAGAAGTCCAACTTCTTTGTTCATTAAATTTAACTCTTTAAATTTAACTATCTCAACGGGGATTAAAAATCCATTACTCTGTGTGACCCTCAATGGTTCAGGGATACAGCTAGCCGTGGGCTCACAACTCCTTGTGACTCGGAACAACAATTTCCGACTTGCCCATTGAATCATGGTAAGAGCGCCTAGAAACATCGCCCCATGATTCCCTAGGTATCACTGATAGTGCCTGCAAGAACCAATAGATTTTGGTTAGCGTACAGTACGGTCCCTTCATCCAAATATCCCGATCGAATCAACAACCATTGGTAAATCGAGAGTCGTTCGAGATTCGATAACTATGCAATATATCTTGAAGATCAAATAGTGACATCGCATGTGCTACTAAGAAACCATTTCTTAAAACACATCATGTACTCTGGCCAGAGATTCGTCACACTAATATCTCCTCAGATCGCATAGGATATCCACACTCGCAAGTATGTGGTGAATCCTTGACAACAAAGCATCGACTCCTATATGTGTTGTAACTGTACCCAATCCCGACACCTGATGACCCCAATAGAGTCGGTAAACGAGTCAAAGCACAGTACTAGCATATAGAGTCTCAATGATGTTTCAAGTAGTAAGGACTAATGGTGTACAACCAAAACCGCGGACTTCATCCACTCGATAAGTGATAACCACTTGGAAAGTTCGGATAGGGTAGTTCGATCATTCATCATATGAATATCCATTTGCATGCTTTGAACATCTCTATGTTCCTTACCAATGAAACGTGGTACTCGGAATCGCAAATGCTAGTCTCAATCTCGAGCAATCCTTATCCTTATTATCGGACGGCTCAATCGACTAGGAACAGTTTAGAATATACAGTGACTATAAGATGTGTTTCATGATAGCCATCCCCATGTGCTACCACATCTTACATACACTATAGTATATTCAAGGTCTTTATCAAAACAACAATAGTATATCACAATATAACAATATGAAGAAAGATAAAGTCATTGCCATAGATAAAAGTGTAAATTATATTAAACAAAAGATTGTTTATACAAAGAGTCATCAAAGCCCTTAGCCACAAGTTGGCTCACTGGGCACCCACTCTTTCAATCTCCCACTTGCCCTAAAGCCAACTAGTCATACTACGTAGACCCATTGCTTCGCGATGTTTGTCAAATAATGGTCCTGGCAAGGGCTTAGTAAGTGGATCAGCGATATTGTCTGCAGAGGCCACTCTTTCGACAGTGATATCTCCTCTTTCCACAATCTCCCGGATGATGTGGTATTTCCTCAGTACGTGTTTGGATCTTTGATGAGACCTTGGTTCCTTTGCCTGAGCAACGGCACCCGTGTTGTCACAGTACACCGGGACTGGACCAACAACTTCAGGAATAACGCCCAACTCTTGGACGAAATTCCTCATCCAAACGGCCTCTTTAGCAGCAGCTGATGCTGCAATGTATTCTGCCTCAGTGGTGGAATCCGCTGTGGTGTCCTGCTTGGAACTCTTCCAAGAGACAGCACCGCCATTGAGCATGAACACAAATCCAGAGGTTGACTTCGAGTCATCCACGTCACTTTGGAAGCTAGAGTCGGTATAGCCTTCCAATTTTAGTTCTCTTCCTCCATATACCATGAACATATTCTTAGTCCTTCGTAAGTACTTAAGAATGTCCTTCACGGCTTTCCAATGCATTTGACCGGGATTAGCTTGATATCTGCTCGTGACGCTCAGAGCAAATGCTACATCCGATCTGGTAGAAATCATCCCATACATGATACTACCTATGGCTGACGCATATGGTACATGTGTCATTTTCTCTATCTCTTCATCAGCCTTGGGACACATAGACTTGGATAGAGAAACTCCATGACACATGGGTAGATGTCCTCTCTTGGACCCATCCATTGAAAACCGTTTCAATATGGTGTCGATGTAGGTTGCTTGAGTGAGTCCTATCATTCTTTTAGATCTATCTCTATAGATCTGTATCCCTAGAATATAGGATGCCTCACCCAAATCCTTCATCGAGAATCTACCTGATAACCATATCTTTGTTGAATGCAACATCCCTATGTCATTCCCAATGAGTAGGATGTCATCAACATAAAGTACTAAGAATGTCACAGCATCCTTAACTACTTTCTTGTACACGCATGGTTCCTCCGGGTTCAGAATGAAACCAAAATCCTTTATTATTTCATCAAATTTCTGATTTCAACTTCTTGATTCTTGTTTTAGACCATAGATTGATCTCTGAAGCTTGCATACCTTATGCTCGCTTCCCATGGATGTGTATCCCTCAGGCTGCGTCATATAGATCTCTTCCTTAATGTTTCCATTAATAAATGCAGTCTTCACATCCATTTGCCATATCTCATAGTCATACCAAGCAGCTATGGCAATAAGGATTCTTATGGACTTGAACATTGCAACTGGTGAAAAGGTTTCATCATAGTCAACTCCTTCTCTTTGAGTATAACCTTTCGCCACCAATCGCGCCTTGTAGGTCAATACCTTACCATCAGGCCCAAGCTTTCTCTTGTATATCCATTTACACCCTATTGGAACAATTCCATCGGGAGGATCTACTAAAGACCAAACTTGGTTTGTATGCATCGAATCTATTTCCGACTGCATAGCTTCAAGCCATAAATTTGAATCCGCATCAGAAATTGCTTCTTTGAAGTTTCTTGGATCACATCCAACATCGGGTTCATCTTGATCCCCTTCAAGAAGAAGACCATATCGAATAGGAGGTCTAGAAGTCCTCTCGGATCTTCTAAGTATAGGCGTGTCTATCAATGGTTCCTGAGGTGTAGGATCGTTATTTTGTATTTCGGGTTCTTCTCAAATTTCTTCGAGTTCCATCATCTCGCCTTTCTTATCCAATAAGAACTCCTTCTCCAAGAAGGTAGCATTCCTTGAAACAAACACATTTGTTTCAGCAGGATGATAGAAATAATATCCGATTGAATTCTTTGGATACCCTACAAAATAACATAAGGTGGATCGACTATCCAACTTATCTCCCACTGTCTGCTTCACGTAAGCAGGACATCCCCAAATCCTCAAGTACGAATACTTAGAAGCTTTGCCATTCCATAACTCGTATGGTGTTTTGTCCACTGCTTTAGTGTGGACGTTGTTCAACAACAATACCGCCGTTTCAAGCGCATAGCCCCAAAACGAAGGTGGAAGCTCAGTGAAGCTCATCATGGATCGAACCATGTCCAACAAAGTTCGATTACGACGCTCCGATACACCATTCAGCTGAGGTGTCATAGGAGGAGTCCACTGAGAGAGAATCCCATTCTCTTTCAGATAGTCCAAAAACTCGGTACTCAATTATTCTCCACCTCGATCCGATCGAAGTGCTTTAATACTTCTACCTAGCTTGTTTTCTACTTCAGCCTTGAATTCTTTGAACTTTTCAAATGCTTCAGACTTATATTTCATTAAATATAAATACCCATACCTAGAATAATCATCAGTAAAGGTAATGAAGTAGGTGTGGCCGAATTGAGTACCAATTCTAAATGGACCACAAACGTCTGTATGGATCAAATCCAACAGATTTTGACTACGCTCAGGTTTCCCCTTAAAAGGAGATTTAGTCATTTTTCCTTTCAGGCAGGATTCACAAGTAGGTAGAGAGTTAATATCAGACATATCAAACATGCCCTCTCCCACTAGCTTGTTCATCCTCCTTGAGGAAATATGACCTAGCCTAGCATGCCAAAGGTTTGCCGGTTTTGACTATCGATTTTCCTTTTGTTTGTTGTTGCCGGTTTATCAACATAATTTATTGGAACGTCTTTCAATTTTAAGTTATATAGATCGTTTTCAAGTTGTCCATTTCCAATCAAACATTCATTCTTGTAAATATTGCAAATCCCATTTACAAAATTGCAAGAAAAACCATCTCTATCAAGCATAGAAACAGAAATAATGTTTTTAATCAAATCTGGAACAAATAAAACATCTCTCAAAAGTAACTTAAAATCGTTCTGCAAAATTAAATAAACATCTCCCACAGCTTTAGCTTCAACTCTGGAACCATTTCCGAGCCTCAGCTGGGTCTCACCCATTCTAAGCTTGCGACTTCTTGTCATCACCTGCAAATCATTGCAAATGTGAGATCCACATCCGGTATCCAATACCCAAGAAGTAGTATTAAGTGAAACATTTATTTCAATATAGAACATACCCTTCGCAGTTTGCAACTGCTCTAGATATTCCTTGCAGTTACGCTTCCAATGACCGGGCTTCTTGCAGTAATGACAAACATCCTTGGAGTTTTCCATGTTTGAAGCCTTTGTCTTGTACTTCTTCTCGGGTTCGATTTTCTTGGGTGGGGCAGAACGTTTCTTACCCTTTGTACTTGGCCCCTTCTTAGCAGAAGAAGATGAGCCCACCAATAAAGCCGGTTTATCCTTATTTAAAGTGGATTCATATGTTACAAGCATATTGACCATCTCTTCAAGGGAGGCCTCTATCTTGTTCATATTGAAATTCACCAAAAATCCATCAAACGAAGAAGGAAGAGATAGAAGTAGTAAGTCTACGTTGAGTTCATGCTCCAACACCAAATCAAGCGTTACCAACTTCTGTATGAGCCAAATCACTCGTACCCCATGATCACGGACCGAAGTCCCTTCACGCATGCGACACGTCATTAGCTCTTTTACAGTAGCGAACCTTTCAGCTCTCGATTGAGCCCCAAAAAGTTCCTTGAGTTGTACGTGAATGTCAGCAGCATTCACGGTGTCCTCAAATCGCCTCTGGAGTTCATCAGACATCGAGGCTTGCATATAGCATTTGGCCTTGATATCATGGTCCCACCATGTATCAAGTTTGGCCAACTCTTCTGGACTTACATCAGCTGGTGCTTCCTTCGGAGGAGATTTTTCTAACACGTAGAGCATCTTCTCCGAAGTCAAGACAATCTTCAACTTACGGAACCATTCCGTATAGTTTGCGCCAGTCAGTTTATTTTGTTCGAGGATAGAGAAAAGTGGATTACGCGAATTCATCTTTATGAAATACTGAAAAGAAACAGACAAATATCAGTGATTGTTTAATTAATTTACTAAGACATAAAATAGGAGAAATTTATTTTATGAATCTAACTCCCACTATTTTAACGATTTCACTACCCTCTAGTGAAAACGGGAAACTGTTTTCCTTAGTGAGAACATGGAGTCCAATTGACAAACTATGGTCCCGAATAATATCAGCCAACCATAATTTTCAAAAGGTAGAGCCCAATTGCTTCCAAAGCAACATCCACGTTTTTATCTCATGTCCAATAAGGGCCCAATAATATGACGCCGTTTATTGTGACATGTCAAGATGACCCATCAATATTAAGTTGTGATGGACGGTCGCCATGTGGATCCCCCAATAATATGAGCCGATCCCATGGGAGTTCCACCCAACTTACAACATGTGTCGATCCAATGTACAACTTTCCGACGAACGGGCCCCCCCAATAATATGAGCCGGACCGTATCCGTGGGTAGCATCTCATACATTGATCGTTGATGGAAGGTAGGAACATTTAAACAATTTTAAATTTCCTTTATTTATCTTGATATCAATTTTAAATCATATTTAAAATGAGGGATTTTTAATTTTGAAAATTTGTCTCATCATTTTAAAATTTTGTATGCTTGCCGGATTCACACAATTTAGTCTAAAACATGCATACAACAATAATATCACATATTATATAGGATGATCGATTCCATTTCTAATCGACCCGTGGTTGCCAATCACGAGTCTTAGTCCAATCCTAGGTAATATGCAGTATGCAATGCAATCCTATTACATTGAGCTTCCAATTTACATTTCTTCTGTCTTTATTGTCTGCTGGGCCCACCTCCATCTTCAAATCTTCATCTCCCACTAAGTCTAATGTATTTACAATAAATAACCATGACAAGTAGGGGATACATTTCAAGGGGTGGGAACGGGCCATAAACCAGGCCCACTTTTATTACATATGACAATTCATATTGGGCCATAAACCAGGCCCATTAATAAATCCAACAACAATAAAAACAAATGTAAATTCCTAAAATACACCTACAAAATTGGTCATGACAATCGATCATCCTTATCCAATAATATTTAATTCAAAATTAATTTATTGGATAACATGCAATGGCAATTTAAATTAAAAAGATAAAATCATATTCCATATATAAAATCTTATTTTACATACAAAATCATATTTTATCTTTTTATCAAATAAAATCATATTTTACATATAAAATCCAATTTTATACATAAAATCATATTTTACTTAATATTTCCATAAGATCATATCTTATCATCAATTGTACCAAAATTAATTAATTTCATAAAATCTGATTTAATGGATAAAATCTATAAATTTTCCAAAAATTCAAATTTATCCAAAAATCAATTTTAAAATTTTCGGACTCGAACAATTCGATCCGACGCCTCGTGGACCAATCAAAAACAATTTTCGATTGGACCAAAAATAGAATTTTAACATATTAAAATTTTAATTTAAAAATTAAAAATTAATTTTTTCGCGGGCCGCCCGGGACGCTCCCGAGCTGCCCGCGCCCCAAAGGGGCTCGGGCCGGGCAGCCCGGCTGCCCCTAGGGCAGCGACCATCACTGCCCCCCCCGGGCAGCGATCCAATCGCTGCCCGGGTTTTGCCCGGAAAAAAAAAACATTTTATTTTTAAAAAAAAAATTATTTTGTTTCAAAAACCGAGGCTTAAAAATTTTCGTACAATCGATTAATTTAATCGCTTGATCTGAGCAACCTGGCTTTGATACCACTGTTGGAGAACGACGATCAGATCAATCAGAATTGATACCCGATGCAGCGGAAGTTTAAAAATTTTATATGGAATGATTCCATAATGGGTATCAAAACTTTACGATTAAATTGTGTGTGTAAAAATTAAATAACAATTATAAATTTTAACCTCCAATCTCGAATCGAGATTATGGACACCAACAGATTGCTCTGCTCTTGTTGTATATCCCTGTAACTGATGGACGAACTGTTCTTCAATCAGGTCCACGAACAGAGATTTAATCCCTCTGATAGATTGCACTAGAAAATCTATCAGAAGTTTCTACGAAGAGAATTAACGAATTTGATCCGTTAAACCAGACTGTAATTCAAAATTCACAGACTGGATTTTTCCCGAGCAGAGGGGAGGGGGCGGCGGCCACACTTTGAGAGAAAACTAGGGTTTTTCGAAAATTGTGACCTGTGTTGTGTAATTTCTGTACTGCAATAACTTATTTATAATGTAGGCCGCTAACAGCTTAGGGCCCATTAGTCATAAGTTCAAGCCTGACAAGCAAAGCCCGCATGTTCAGAAATTAATATAAAATTCATCGTGACTCTGATTGATAAACCGATTTTACCAATGTTCACAGAAACCATTTCTGCATCTTCTAAAGTCAAGATAAATTTTCTGAATCCGAATTCAGTGATTTCTAAAAATACTCATTCCTATGTCATTTTAGAAAATCATACTCCTCTACTCTTAAATAAGAAGTCCAACTTCTTTGTTCATTAAATTTAACTCTTTAAATTTAACTATCTCAACGGGGATTAAAACTCCATTACTCTGTGTGACCCTCAATGGTTCAGGGATACAGCTAGCCGTGGGCTCACAACTCCTTGTGAATCGGAACAACAATTTCCGACTTGCCCATTGAATCATGGTAAGAGCGCCTAGCAACATCGCCCCATGATTCCCTAGGTATCACTGATAGTGCCTGCAAGAACCAATAGATTTTGGTTAGCGTACAGTATGGTCCCTTCATCCAAATATCCCGATTGAATCAACAACCATTGGTAAATCGAGAGTCGTTCGAGATTCGATAACTATGCAATATATCCTGAAGATCAAATAGTGACATCGCATGTGCTACTAAGAAACCATTTTTTAAAACACATCATGTACTCTGGCCAGAGATTCATCACACTAATATCTCCTCAGATCGCATAGGATATCCACACTCGCAAGTTTGTGGTGAATCCTTGACAACAAAGCATCGACTCCTATATGTGTTGTAACTGTACCCAATCCCAACACCTGATGACCCCAATAGATTCGGTAAATGAGTCAAAGCACAGTACTAGCATATAGAGTCTCAATGATGTTTCAAGTAGTAAGGACTAATGGTGTACAACCAAAACCGCGAACTTCATCCACTCGATAAGTGATAACCACTTAGAAAGTCCGGATAGGGTAGTTCGATCATTCATCATATGAATATCCATTTGCATTCTTTGAACATCTCTATGTTCCTTACCAATGAAACGTGGTACTCGGCATCGCAAATGCTAGTCTCAATCTCGAGCGATCCTTATCCTTATTATCGGACGGCTCAATCGACTAGGAACAGTTTAGAATATACAGTGACTATAAGATGTGTTTCATGATAGCCATCCCCATGTGCTACCACATCTTACATACACTATAGTATATTCAAGGTCTTTATCAAAACAACAATAGTATATCACAATATAACAATATGAAGAAAGATAAAGTCATTGCCATAGATAAAAGTGTAAATTATATTAAACAAAAGATTTTTTATACAAAGAGTCGTCAAAGCCCTTAGCCACAAGTTGGCTCACTGGGCACCCACTCTTTCAATTGGAATGGATCAGTTTGATGCAACTGCAACCCCGATGGAGACTCTACTGAAGAGGTTTCGATCTTTCCGACCGCCTACTTTATCGGGTCCCCAGAACTCCGTTGCTTGTGAAAGTTGGCTAGATGAAATGGATGATCTCTTCGATTCCCTCGACTATACCGATGACCGCAGAATCAGGTTAGTCAGTCATCAGTTGCAGGGTGTTGCCAAGAATTGGTAGACCACGACCAAGAGGGCCAATGAGAATCGAGGCACCATTATAACTTGGAGTTTGTTTAAGACCGAGTTCTACAAGCCTTTCTTTCCTGTCTCGTATCGAAAGGAAAAGGGTGCCAAATTTGCGAATCTGAAACAAGGTAACTTGAGCATTGAGGACTATGTGAGCAAATTTGACAGTCTCTTGAGGTTTGCAGCTCACGTTGCAGATAACGAGGAAGCCAAGGCCGACCATTTCATCAATGTCTTGAACCCTGAGATATTTACCTTGGTCAATACCGGAAGACCCAACAACTTCGCAGTTGCTATGGATCAAGCAAAGGGAGCCGAAGCCGGATTCTTGATGCAACGAGTTAATCAGGTAGCTCCTCAGCAGCAGCAGAGATCTTTTCCGAATCAGCCTGTTCAGTTTCAGCCTCAGCAGTCTCAGTATCAGTACCAACCTTCTCAGCAGTCTAATCAGTCTCAGAGGGTTGAGGGAGGCAACAGTGGCAGAAACAGGAGAGATCAGTATAGACCGAAGGGAAAGCAATTTAAGAAGTTTGGGAGCAATTCATCGAGTTCCAGTGGCTCTAGACAGTTCAGTTCTGGACAGAATTCTGGGTTTTTTGGAGCTTCGTGAAGCAAGTGTGGAGGACGTCATCCCAGTGATCAGTGTCAAGGCGTGTTTGGTAGTTTCAATATCTGCCAGCAGCCGGGTCACTTTGCTAGAGTTTGTCCTCAACGAGGATCCGATAGAGCTCAGAGCGGCAGTTCTTCTCGACCGCCAGCTCAGCCAGAGAGATCAGCTTCTGCAGTTCATTCCTTTCAACCTCAACAGCAGACTCGTCAGGGAGGTAATCAGAATCAGAACCAACCTCCTCGACAGCAGGCGAGGAAGTTTGCCTTGACAGAGGATCAAGCCAATGCAGCCCCGAACGACGTGATAGCAGGTAACTGTTCGATTTTTGGTTATCTTGCGCTTGTGTTGATTGATACGGGTGCTTCTCACTATTTTATTTTTGAAAAGTTTGTCATGACGCATGATTTATTTGTTGAGCCATTATCTGATGTTGTTCTATTACTTCACCTTTGGGTGGAGGAATTGTTTCGGTGAGAATGGTCCAAAATTGTGTAATAGAATCCGAAGGGAATTCAATTGAGATTGACTGCATCGTACTTGGATTATCTGATTTTGACTGTATTGTCAGGATTAATGCTCTGACCAAGTATAGGGCGACAGTAGATTGCTTTCAGAAAGTGGTTCGATTCAAACCTGAGACTACAGACGATTGGAAGTTTTTCGGTAAGGGTTCTCGATCCAAAATTTCGTTAATTTCTGTGTTATCCATGTCTCGTTTGCTACAGAAAGGAGCAGAGGGATTCTTGATTTATGCAATGGATGTTCAGAGGTCTAGTCCTGAGTTGTCTGAGATATCGGTTGTTAGCGAGTTTCCAGATGTTTTTCCAGACGAGATTCCTGGTTTACCGCCTATTCGAGACATCGAATTTAGCATTGAACTAACAACAGCTACTCAGCCTATTTCGAAAGCACCTTATCGTATGGCTCTGTTAGAGTTGAAAGAATTGAAGGAACAGTTAGAAGATTTGATTGCCAAGGGATACATCCGACCTAGCGTATCGCCTTGGGGTGCACCAGTGCTTTTTGTGAGGAAGAAAGACGGTTCTATGCAACTTTGCATTGACTACCGTCAGTTGAATCAAGCGGCGGTCAAGAACAAGTATCCTCTACCAAGAATCAACGATCTTTTTGATCAACTGCAAGGTTCTTCAGTGTATTCGAAGATAGATCGGCGATCAGGGTATCATCAGCTGAGAGTTCGCGATGAGGATGTGCCGAAGACAGCTTTCAGAAACAGATATGGGCATTTCGAATTCATAGTCATGCCATTTGATTTGACCAATGCTCCAGCAGTTTTTATGGATCTGATGAATCGTAACTTTCAGCGGTATCTAGATGAGTTCGTCATCATCTTCATCGATGACATTCTGATCTATTCAAAGAACCGTTCTGATCATGCCGAGCATTTGAGAATCGTATTGCAGACTTTGCGATCCGAACAGTTGTATGCTAAGCTATCGAAGTGCGAGTTTTGGTTGGACCGAGTGGTTTTCTTAGGCCACATTGTATCGGAAGATGGAATATCTATGGACCCCAGTAAGATCGAAGAAGTTATGAATTGGCAGAGACCGACATCAGTGCCAGAAATCCGAAGCTTCATGGGTTTAGCGGGGTATTATCGCCGATTTATTGAGGGATTCTCTTCCATTGCAAAGCCGATTACTCAGTTGACCCAAAAGAATGCACCGTTTGTTTGGTTAGAACAGTGTGAGGCTAGTTTCATTGAGCTGAAGAAGACATTGACCAGCACTCCGATCTTGTCTATTCCATCAGGTACTGGAGGTTTCTCTATGTACTGCGATGCTTCTAACCGTGGTCTTGGATGCATTCTCATGCAGAGGAAGCACGCCATAGCTTATGCTTCGAGGCAGCTGAAGCCTCACAAGACTCGTTATCCGATCCATGATCTCGAGCTAGTTGCAATCGTTTTTGCTTTGAAGACTTGGCGCCATTACCTGTATGGAGAGTCGTTTGAGATATTTTCTGACCACAAGAGCCTGAAATACTTGTTTTCTCAGTCCAAGCTGAATATGAGGCAGAGGAGATGGATGGATTTGCTTAAGGACTTCGACTGCGAGATCAAGTATTATCCTGGAAATTTGAATGCAGCTGCAGACGCTCTTAGTCGGAAGCTTTGTTCTTTGTCTCTTGCTATGATTGGTGTCTCTCAATTGATTGAAGACTGTTGTAATTCTGGTTTGGAGTTTGAGACCGATAGGAGATCCATCAGAGTTTTTGCGATTCAGGCCGAGCCAGAGTTGTTTCAGTTGATCAGAGAGGCACAGAGATCCGATCCGAGCATTCAGAGTTCGATAGAGAAGGTCCGATCAGGTCATCAATCAGAATTTTAGGTCAAGGATGATGTTTTGTTTGTGAACAGTCGTATAGTTGTGCCCAATGTTTCTGAGTTGAGACAACGTATTCTTCGAGAGGTGCATTGTAGTCGGTTCAGTGTTCATCCTGGAGGCCGAAAGATTTATAATGACTTGAAGACTCAGTTCTGGTGAAAACAGTTGAAGGGAGACATCACGAGGTTTGTATCCCGTTGTCTGAATTGTCAACAGTTGAAAGCCGAGAGGAAGAAGCCCGGAGGTTTATTGCACAGCTTGCCTGTCCTGGAATGGAAGTGGGATCATATCTCTATGGATTTTGTCACGAAACTACCGCGTTCAGTCAGATGTTGTGATTCGATTTGGTTAGTGATTGGCCGGTTGACAAAATCTGCTTGTTTCATTCCATACCGTATGACCGAGGTGTATGTTAGAGAGGTTGTGAGATTTCATGGTGTGCCGAAGTCGATCGTATCAGACAGAGATCCGAGGTTCACTTCTCATTTTTGGCACAGTCTACAAGAGACCTTAGGCACGAGGTTGCACTTGAGCACAACGTATCACCCTCAGACAGATGGTCAGTCAGAGCGTACGATCCAGACTTTGAAGGATATGCTTCGAGTAGTGGTACTTGATTTTGGCTCAGGTTGGCAGAATTCTTTGCCTCTAGTAGAATTTTCGTACAATAATAGCTTCCAGGCGAGTATTGGAATGGCACCTTTCGAAGCTTTGTACGGGAAGAAGTGCAGATCTCCGTTATTTTGGGATGAGATTTTAGAATCACCTGAGTTGGGTCCAGATATGATTCGTGATATGACAGAGCAGGTGAAGCTGATTAGAGTCAGAATGAAGACAGCCCAAGATAGATAGGCCAAGTATGCGAATGTCAGACGCAAACCACTGTCTTTTGATCAGGGAGACCGTGTGATTTTGAAGATTTCTCCTTTTCGAGGCACTGTCAGATTTGGGAAGAGAGGAAAATTGTCTCCGAGGTTCATTGGTCCGTATGAGATTCTGGAGAAGATAGGCTATCTTGCCTATAGGATTGCTCTTCCTCCATCTCTTTCAGGCATCCACGATGTGTTTCACATTTCGATGCTACGGAAATATCATCCGGATCCATCTCACGTTCTTTATCCGGACGAGGCCGAACTTGATGAGACTCTGAGTTACTTCGAGCAACCGATTCAGATTCTTGACAGAAAAGAGAAGCAGCTCAGAAACAAGTCGATTCCGTTGGTGAAGATTCAGTGGAGTCGTCACGGAGTTAAAGAAGCGACTTGGGAGACCGAATCTGATATGAGGCAGCGATTTCCAAAGTTGTTCGATTGAGGTGAGTTAGTCTTCAGTTTGATTCTTTCTGTTCAGTCTGTGATCCGTTAGATTTCGAGGACGAAATCGAATCTTAGAGGGGGAGAATTGTAATGCCCCGATTTTATAGTAATTGAGTTTAATCGAGATAATCAGGGCTTTCAGTAATTAAGAATCGTATTGATATTTGCAGGGGGGGTCATTTTGAAAACTTGGAGAAATAAAGGACTGAAATGCAAAAGTTGGATTTTTATATATATTAAGATGCAAGTGGCCAATCATTAGTCATCGCCTTCCTCCCCTACTCACTCTCTCGATTTCTCTCTCCCTGGAAGCCATGAGAGGCGATTTCCAAGCTTTTCTTTCCGTTCGATTCGCTCGATCCGACCGTTAGATTTTCATTTCGAGTTGAGATTCACGATCACCGCAACGAGGGCTTCATTTAGACGTAAGTTTTGCTACGATCTCTTGAATTTCGATTTTGTTGAGTTGTCAGAATTTGATAATATTGGAGTATGTCGTTCTTGAGCTAGTATAGATCGTGTATTCGAAGTAGGTTTGGAAAAAGAACTAAGTTTGGATTTTATATGATTTTAGAGGTGAAATTCGAAAATGATGATTTTGATTGAGGTTGGATTTGAGTTGTTTTGATGGATTGTGGTGATTATTGAGGTATTGTGTTCGTTGTTTGATGGTTTGTATTTCCGAATAGTCAGTTTATAGCCGTTATGCCGTTAAAATCGAGTTTGAGTTATCGGTTTTGGTTCGGTTTGATTTGTATATCGAATTTGATTGAGTTTGAATTCCGAGTTAATATTGAGTCCGTATTCGATGTTTTGACAGTTGATTGAGGATTCGGGAGTTGATCGAACTTGGAGACTTGTTTATCGATTGAAGAATTGAAGACGGTATAATGTTGATTGTTGTATCGACTTTGAGTTGTTATCCGAATAGACTATGATATCGAGTTACCTCTTGTTGACAGGAATCACTTGAAGTTTCGAGAAAAGGTAAAAGTCGACATTGAAATGAATGGGAACGAATACTCGAGATCGACTTATTCTCGAGTTCCCGAAAATCACATACCGCTTGTTTATTTGCTTGCGTAAACTTGATTTAGTTATTGTTGCACTTGCATTCATATTGAGCCGACTTTTGATTCGTTTTGAAATTAGACGTTTTAGGGAGCTATATTGAAGTGTCTTTGGATTTCGAGTTTTTCCAATTGCTAGAATACTTCTTATAGTTGCTCTGAAGTCTAGGGGATCGAGTTGATCGACTTCCACCCCAAAAGGGTGCGTCGGTGAGTTGTCGTGAAGACTTGACCCCGGGATCCCAACCGAGTACCGATCGATTTATGATTATCTGACTTGATAATCTTGACTTTTAAATTCATGCATTCATTCAATATCATTTTGATGTTATGATTTATGTTGACACATTTTGATTGAAGTGTTTATTTGATGTTGAGTGCATGTCTCTTTTACTTAAAAATTATATTTCTAACCGGATTATTCCGGCTGTTGTCTTTGTTTGTATGTGTAACTTGGCAACAGGAGGATCAGGAGCTGGACCGAGTCGTCCCGGTTAGCTTGGGGTGAGATTGATAGAAGTGAGACTCCGTGTCGTAGGGTCGAGTCTATTTGAAATTGTATTAGTTTTGTTGAGTCGGTGAAACTCATTTATAAAACTCGACTGGTTGTTGTATTTTGGGCAGAACCTAGATTTGGCATGTTCTAAATATTGATTTGTATTATGTTTGAACTTGGAATGTTTAGAATTGCCTTGTTGGTTGTTTTTGCAGGCTCCTCGACCCCTCTGCCCATTTTTCCTGCGCGCGGACGAGGCATCACCTCGCACGCGCGCGAGGAGTTTGAAGAGGAACGGGAGATTTTGCAAACGCACGCGCGAGCTCCCTTCTCGCGCGGGCGCGAGCTCCCTTCTCGCGCGGGCGCGAGCATCTCCGCGAGTCTCTGCTCGCGTAGCCTGCGCGCGCACGAGGTGACGACCTCGCACGGGCGCGAGGCTTCTTTAAAAAATATATATATATATATTTTGATTCATTTTCCGTGGCTTATTGTGTTCGATTATGTTTAATTATTCGATATTAGAGGATTAGAAACGGGGTCTCACACTTATACTTAGTTCTTTTGGAACTTACAAAATCATACAACCATGTAATAAACGTTCGGTTATGCTCATCTTGTAACCACTTTTTGGACTTTTCTTTATGAGGAAATCTTGTCCTCAAATCCACCATGTGTTCCCTAATGGAATTATTACAATTCATAAATCAATCGAATGTGTTTAATGCACAAGAAAGTATTGATAAGTTGAGAATCTTACTCAATATAAGGATCAATCTTAATATCATTTGTCAATACGTAAAGATGTGCTTGCTGGAACTCATCATGACTAGCGGAGTGCACTATTGCTCTTGATAAAGGCTTGGTGTATTGTACTTTGCAGTCCCTTGATGGTATCCCAATTGTGTAGACATTAGAAAGTTAGTCTGAGCAAAATTCAACTGCCTCTTCAGCAATATAACATTCAGCTATACACCCTTTAGGCCGATTGTGATTGCTCACATAACCTATCAAAATTTTCATGTATCTTTCAAATGGGTACATGTGTCTGCACCAAACCGTTCCACACAATTTCACCTCCTGAACGAGATGAAATGTTAAATTAATCAATATATCAAAAAATGAAAGGGGGGGGGGCGGGGGGGGGGGTGGGGGGGGGGGGGGGGGGGGGGGGGGGGGGGGGGGGGGGGGGGGGGGAAATACTTTTCAAGCAAACAAAATATCATCACAATTTCTCTTTGCAAGTCATCCAACTTTGAGACACCCATCACTTTACTATATAATTCATTGAAGTAGAAACACAACCGAGTGATTGTATCACTGACATGTTTTGGAAGGACACCGCGAATGGCCACATGAAGCAATTGTTGCATTAGAGTGTGATAGTCATGTGACTTAAGGCCAACAAGTTTCAAATCCTTCATCGACACAAGGTTTTTAACATTAGAAGAGTAACCTTCAAGGACCTTCATTCCTGGTAATGAATTGAAAATACTTCTGTTTTCATCTTTACTTAGAGTGTACTAGGCTGGTGGAAAAAACGTTTTCTTATCCCCAATTCTTGGTGCCAATTCAGACCTCACATTCATTTCCATAAGGTCAAGTCTTGCTGCTACTCCATCCTTTATTTTTCCTGGAATGTCAAGTAACGTACCGATGACACTTTTGCATACATTTTTTTCAACATGTATCACATCAAGAACATGTCGAACATGTAAAGGTTTCCAATACTCAAGTTCAAAAAAATTGATTTTTTTTCCAGCATTGCTCTCCATCATCCATCTTCGACTGAAGCTTTCCGCTGAATTTTCCCATATGATAATTAATTCTTTCAACTCTTTCCAAAACTTCATGGCCGCTCAATGGACGTGGTGCAATGTTAAACTCTTGGTTACCATTAAATGCCTTCTTTTATCTTCGATACGGATGATTTGAAGGTAAAAACCTTTGATGGCCCATGTATGACATTTTTCTACAATGCTTCAACCTTGTCCAACAAGTTTTTTCTGCACAAATAGGACATGCATGATATCCTTTCACAACATAACCTGAAATGTTCCCAATGCAGGAAAATCATTGATTGTCTACAATAGCACAGCTCTAAGGGAGAAACTTTCTTATCGATATGCATTGTATTCTTCAACATCGTTATCCCATAAGCATTTTAAGTCGTCAACCAAAGGTGCTAAGTAAACAACAATATCATTTCCCGATTGTCTACGACCAGAAATCAACAAAGTGAGCATCACAAATTTTCTCTTCATACACAACCATGGTGGAAGATTGTATGTGATCATTAAAATTGTCCAAAAACTATACGAAGAACTCATCAAACTATGGGAATTGATCTCGTCTGCTGATATAGCCAATCTCAGATTTCTTGTCTCGAAAGCAAAATCTGGCCACATGCGATCAACTAATTTCCAAGATGTTGCATCAGCTGGATGACGTAAGTATCCATCATGAATTCCTTTGCCAGAATGCCAAGTTAACTCTTTGGATACCGTCTTATCCCGAAAAATTCTTTGAAATATTGGAATAGGTGGAAAATACCACAAGACCCTTGCAGGAACTCCTTCTTTTACCTTAGATTTGTTTCTCAACTTCCAGCTTGATGTCCTACAAGTAGGGCAATTGGCAAGATCTTCGTACTCCTTCCGGTATAAGGTACAATCATTGGGACAAACATGTATTTTCATGTATTCCATACCTAGTGCACGTAATATTTTCTTGGCATCATACAATCATGAAGGCAATTCATTGTCATCTGGAAACATTCTCGAAACAAACTAAGTAGATCGGTGAAACTATTATCACTCCAACTATATTTTACCTTCAAGTTAAATAATTTCACAATGGCAGATAACTTCGTGAATTTAGTACATCCAGGATATAAACTTTTCTTGGCATCTTTGAGTAGCTTATTGAATTGACTTGGATTCTCAGCATACAAATCATAAACATCATGTACCATATCTATAGGTTCTTCAGCAAAAGATGCGTGTTCGTTTTGTCCAACTCCATCAGTACTGTTCATTGTGTTCACTGTCATAGATATTTTCCCATGCCATATCCATGTATGATATGTCAAATCTATACTATTATAGATCAAATGTGCCCTTATAGTTTGAACATTTTTCTTCTTCAAATTACCACATCTTGCACATGGGCAAGGAATTGCATTAGGATCATTATCATTTCTCATTGCAAATTTCAAGAAATACTATACTCCGATTTCATATTCAAGTGACAGCCTATCCTTACACATTCATTCTTTGTCCATTGTTGATGTAGCTAATCACCCAAAAATTAGCTAGAACCTACCTTCAAAATAGTTTGTAGGTCATACAGCAAGATCTTAACATAACCCCAATTGCAAATAGTAACCAAATAATCATAAAATTTTGTGACAAAAAAACCAGTACTTATAAGAAAATATAATTCATATTTTTAAAAAATATAACATGAAATAAAATTAATTATTATATATATGCTTGAATCCTTCAACTTAAGTTCATGAAATCGAATAACAAAAACTATAATTTAATAAACCATAAGAAAGCCTTTAAAATTTATCTTATGTATTGTTCCCACTCAAACACAAAATGGCCCCATGATTTGATTTAAAAAACCCACTACAGTTTCCCATTATTACCTTTAAAGAATACAAGGTTTGAGATCGGCGCAGTCCTTCGAAGTTGCTGCAACCAAGATATTTCTCCTTCAAATTAACAATATTATCAATATTTGTATGTAATCGTAATGAAATTGAACGAATGATAGTGCAATAAAATTTTCCCATAATAGTTATCGCAGGTAAGAACTTAAATTACCAAAACGGTACTCTATTTTAAAAATAGTTGTAAATTAAAAAAATTGAAATACAAATATAAATGTTATTGTAGGCAAGAACTGAGCAGGACACAACCTAGAGAAATGAAAAAAAGGGCCCTGCCTTCCAATCGTAGTGAGAAATGTGAGAATGATACCATTCTCAGTGATAAGATTGTTGTAGTTGATAACAACTCCATTAGTTATCCACTTGACGACATAACTCAAACCAGCAAAGATATTGTTTTCTTTGAGAATACCGAGGAAAAAGATAAATTGATAAGAATCTTGGATGTCATGAAAAGCAAACACGATTATAGAGAATCGCACCCTCAGTTCAATAACAAAATGACTCAATAATTTTGTCCCGATCTTTTGAAACAAGTAAGTTTTCGGATATCCACCTCTAATTTATAATGAAACTAGCAACAGATAATCACAGTTTTTGGATATCCACCTCTAGTTTACAACGAAAATAGCAATAGATAATCACGAGATAAACAATCGATCTCAACGAAACCTTCAGAAAACTTGTTTCTGACAAGCCACGAAGAAGAACAATCGACAAACAATTAATCACAACGGAACCTTCAGAGGAACCTGTCTCTGACAATTCACGAAGATAATCAATTGACAAACGCCACAAAGTTTATGAAACTTTGATAAGTTTGATTTTTGGATACACAAAGCAAAGCTTTGTCATAATTCTAGAAAGAATTATAATTGATAAAATCAATATTCAATAATCTTCATTGTTGTATTGTATTCAATAATAAATGTATATGTTGTATTTATAATACAACTACAAAATAATAAAAGATAACGCAAAATAATACAAAAGATATAAAAAGATATTATCTAAAACTTTCCTAGTAGGCTTATAATACCAAAAATAGGAAAAAACATAAAAATTAATTAAAATCCCACGCACACACACTACATGCCGAAGTGTGTGTACGGACGCACATGCTTGCATTTGACATTTCTGCGCATTATTCTTGCAAAAATCATAACTCGAAATCTAGCCGTCGGATCGAGCCGAAATTTTAACCGTAGCTTCATAACATCCTAAAATACATTTTGGACGGTGAAGATTGGATTTTAATCTTTTTAGAAGCTTCACAAAATTTCAGTACTCCACCACAAACTCCATGCATTCCAACTTGGCTCCCTTGCTCTCAAACTTGATTGTCATGGATCCCAATTCCTTTTAATCTCGATAGCAAATTATGAGAGAAATATT
Organism: Henckelia pumila; assembly: GCF_033568475.1. NCBI lineage: Eukaryota > Viridiplantae > Streptophyta > Magnoliopsida > Lamiales > Gesneriaceae > Henckelia > Henckelia pumila. Next base: position 87,458,850 of record NC_133122.1, read on the forward strand.
TGAGCAATATGAATCTTTTATAGCTTTTTAGATTCATATCATAAATGATAGATAACAAATGACAGGGAAATTAACTTGTCTTTTGAAACTCTCCCGCCATTTTACTCTTTCTGTAATCTTCAAAGAAAAGAAGTTGAGCAGAAAAATGGGAGAATTAACTTGTCTTTTGAAGAATCAGGCTACAACATGGGTTGCCACACCTAGGAGACCTCAAGTGGATCAGTGATTATAGGGGCAATTTGGAGCAACAAAGAAACTATTACTGCTCTTTGGAGCACATGATAATGGAGATCGGGAGATTAGTTTGCGGAACTGGAGAGATAAATGGAAGGTTTTGGTTAATGGGAATTGCTTCATTTCAAACTTATATGAAGTGTAAAAATGGCTCGAATTCACTAGAAACCATTTGGGGTTTACATCCAGTCACAATTCCTGCCAACAGTTTAGGCTTGAGTCTACTTTCTGACAGATATAAAAAAAAATAATATTTTCTTGATTTGCATGTTTTCTTGCCAGATTCATCATTTTTACAATCAAAATCAAATAAAGGGTTGCTTGAGAATTCACTACAACAAAAATGTTGAAAGACTACGGTTAAAAAATGTAGTTAATTGGAGGTTTAAAACCGTAGTTAATAGCCATGTTGTTAAAAGTGCGGTCATAGACTACGATTTTTTACCGTAGTCTTTTGTCGTTAAAGACTACGATTGTTGTTAAGGACTACGGTTTTTAACCGTAGTGTTTTCTATTGCATTTTTAACTACATAGCCTTTAACAACGGTTTTAAAGACCCCTTTCACAACGGTTTTCACCCTTGTCTTTTTTTATGTATAAAACAAAAAAAATACAATTTCCAGTATTATAAATTCATCAAAATTTGAAATTTGAAAATAAATTTTAATATACAATTTTTTAGTATTGTAAATTACTCAAAATTGAAAATTTGAATCCTAATTTTATACACACTAAAAAATAGAGTAAAAAATGGTCCTAAATTCCTAATATTTCTGGCTCTGCCAAAACTAACTCGAAGCCTAGCTCCCTTGCTGTTGGAGAGACTTCCTCATGATTGTTCAAGATTTCTTTCCTCGTTATGATCATGATACGTGGCCTCAACCCTGTCAAGTTATCTCCAATAAGATTCCGACCAGTTACTAGTTGCAACAGAATGACTTCAAAGAAAGAGACACCTTCCCACTGTGCCAGCTGCAATGCGTCCATGTGACTTTGAGGAAAAGAGTTGATTGAATTGAGCAGTTGCACCAAATGAGCTTGTGCCAAGCTACAACATCGGACAATGAGATTAGTATTAAAATAAGAATGAAAAAGCACTCATCAATTGTAAATGATAGTAATATTGTGTATGTATACTGTATACAATGAAATCACATATAAAATAAAGGGATCAGGAAAATGGTTCTTCTATATCGACAAGGAAAAACTGGATAGTACTGAATTTTAATTGGTTAATAAATATGTATTACCTACTTAGAAATAAATAAAGTGAAGTAAAACACAAACAATTGAAATTTAAAAGCAATGCTACCTTAATTAACCTCTCCCAAAGCAGACATTTTTTCTGCTTTCCTTCACCATCCAACACCTATGGAAGACTCAAAACCTAAAGCAAGTGGATCTGTAAGGCAAAAAAGAAATGCAATGAGTCACTAGTAAATTGGGAGAATAATAAATCTTAAGGTCAAAATACTTGGTAATATTCAACTAAATCTCTTTCATTCCCAAAAATTCTCACAGATTCCTGAAAAACTACAAGCATAAAAGTTCACGCGTATTAATCACTTCAATCCATAAATAACAAAGTATCACAGAAATTCTAACATTTCCATTTGTTGTCTCTGAAAGTTGACGGGTCCAGGTGTTCGAAAGATTCAATGTGCCATCTTTCATAGACATGGTAACACCTGTCATTGCTGTAGAGTGGACAGAAAACTAGCTGCAAAAAAAATAGATAAAGAACAGGTAAGTGTGTGAAAATATTGTCACCTAAGAAGAGATAATATACCTAGTGGGCAAAGACATAACCCCACCGTGAAGTTTGAATTCCTAATAGAGATTGCAAACCCAAAGATGCCATTATTCCACAGAAGAAACTGGAGATAAGTCAAAGATTGTAGGTATGAATGAAAAATTCAAGCAAGTGATTCAATCCATCGTCTTGATTTTCTGCTCATCAACATTATAAATTTGTCAGTATTTATAAGAACTGTAATATGCTATTGGCACATATTTAAAGATTTAGTTAGATTAGGTGCATGCCTAGGCTATTAGATCATTCCCACTTCAATGGTAAAAAGCCAATGCGCCTTGATGCACCTAACATCTGATTTCCAGTGTAAAAAACTTCATAGTTTCACCCCATATAATTTTACACCCTCTTAACACACATCAATTTATAAGAAAATCTTATTTTCAAACTTGAACTATACATTGCCACCTCAACAATTCAACCAAGGCAATTTCATTAGAAACCGAAACAGAGTGGACAAAATTTGGTTAAAGCATCAAACATAGTTTTATGACACAAGTGTTTCAACTCATTACCTTTCGATACAATTATCTTCCGATAACCAATCCCGACTCTCTAGTCCTCGAGGATAATGAGGAAGCAGGGTCGCTTAGAGGCGGCTTCTTGCTCTGGAGTGCCCTACTTCCTCGGCCTTCCCCTCTTCCTCTTCACACCCTCAAGATCTGAAAAAAATTTTAGGGATCGTGAAGCTTAAAAGAAGGGGAAAATATGCCATCGGATCTTCATATACGACGAGTCACCAATCGTGGTATATCTTGAACAAATAGTCGTAGTCATCGTCCGCTCGAGACACACCTATGAATGTGTTCCTAAATCTGCGATAAAGAGCAAAGAAAAGAAAGATATCTTACCTTTTTCTAGTTTCAATCGACAGATTTCTGGAGTCTAGGGCGGCGAATCGACATCTTGGAGCGGCAGCTAGGGCTAGGGGAAAAATGGATCGATTGTGGGAAAGGGGTTTGGGAAGGAGAGAGACGATTCTTTACGTTGTATCTATCTATCTATTGTATATTTGATAGACTACGGTTATAAATATATGTAGTCTATTTATTAAAAAAATGTTCATAGACTACAGTACAAAAAAAAACCGTAGTCTATTTATTGAAAAAAAAACGCTCATAGACTACGGTACAAAATAACCGTAGTCTATTTATAAAAAACACGCTCATAGACTATGGTACAAAATAACCGTAGTCTATTTATAAAAAAAAATGCTCATAGACTACGGTTTTTAAAAACCGACGTTGTAAAACACAAACAACAACAGTTTTTATAAAATTGTAGACATATATTTTAAAAAAAGCCCATTAACTAAGGTTTCTATAAAAACCGTAGTTAATTGTAAAAATAATACGGTTTTATTAAAAACCATAGTCCATCTGGTGTAGTCTATTACCAAATTTCTTGTAGTGATTTAAAGAACTATAACCATACTTCTCTCTTTTTGGCATTTTTGAGAGTTAAATACTGAATATTTCAATTAGGGATGAACAACTTGAAGTTGGACATGGCAGAGGTAAAAATGGATCCTGTAAACTTCTGCTCATAAATGGAGAAGAAAACATGAGTTGCAGCACAGATTACACAACAAAATTCGAAGAAGAAACTGGAAAGATGCAATCCGACGTGCACGCAAGCCTTCCTCCTTGGCTTATGAATGAAAGCAAAAGGCTTAGTAACAATATATTGGTACCATATACAACATTTACCATATAGTTGGACATAACTCAAACCAGCAAATATATAATATACAACATGTACCATATATTGGTTAGGGTGTTGTTAGACAGGGAGACAAATGACAGATTCTGTGAAGCAACTATGCTGGGAGAAATCTCTCCAGACAGCGAGTTAGTCGCCAATCGAAGAGCCACAAGCGTATATGTATCTGCAATAACAGAAAAAAAAAAGATGGGCTCATCATTAAAGAACGGGTAAGCATACATACGTATATGTATATAATTAATGTTCTTTTCTCGAATCAATATACACCACTTAGAAATTTTTACAGGGAACGAGAATCAAGGGTAAAATTCAGGCCAAAAATTCAGCCGGCAGCCATGCCAAACCTGGAATTGGTGGATTGGTAAGTGAGATAGATAATGGTTTTAATCTATACTGTGAAATCTTCCCTTAAATGATGAAAGAGGTATTTAATAAACATCATGTGAGTGCATGGGCCTTTGTATATAGTTTTACGTTCTATTTAAGATTGTTAAAGTTGGAAGATGGGCTACAGCTAGATAAGAGTTTGCTATACATTATTATAACTCCATTATTTGTATTTTGAATGTTTAGATGAAGGAGCACAGAATCTATGCTCGATACTTCTGGTGCCGTTCACAACTGTTTCTTCAGAGTAATTGAAAATTTTGGACCCGAATCGATCAAAATCCCAATTCGAAAATCTAACATAATTATTCATCTAATAATATGTAGCTATAAATATACCTGAGCCCACAAGACACGAGGATGAGTGTGTGCCTTATGAAATAATCGGTTCCCCTCTTGATAGCTTCCAATGCAAAAGTTCCCTCGGGTTCAGCGTGTCTCATCAATTCAAGCCTTCAATATGTATCCTCTTACACTTTTCCTCAAACACCTATTGCTCGCTGTTTTACTGGGTCCAGGGGATTTTGCTTCAAACCTACGAGCAAAACAACAATGACATAGAGGTTATGTAAAAATGATTACATTCATCAAGATTCACGGAAAGCTCAAGATCTTGAAATTTCACGAACCGATTTGGGTGACTTATGAAAACTTACAATTTTGGATTTAGGGCTTCTTGTCACGGCAAAGTGTTGAAAGTACGGTGGAGCAGATGGCCAGAAACGAGATGAATCCACGCAAGTGATAGAGAAAAATCACCGAAAAAGGAAGAGATTGGAGTTGCGGTTCAGTGAATGTTGCCCTAGGGTTTTCTTTTTTTAAAAAATAGTTTCGCATTTCGTGTTGCCTTAGGGCAATGCCCTTAAGCCAACAGCGACTGATCCATAATTGATCGAGTATAAGTTCTAAACTAAAGCACTCGAGCTTTTAATTGAATTGGATGATCTAATGCAACATTAAATTATAAAAAAAAGATAGTATAACAGCATGTTCAAGGATATGACGAAGTTGGTGTGATAAAGATGGTAACTTGATCGCAGTCTTGTCTATGCTACCCTATTCGGGTAGTGCCCGAATAGGGATCCAAGAGCCCAATTTTTTTGGCAATTGAGATGCTCACGTGAACATTTCAAATGCAAAAAATTTGGGCCTTTGGATGCAACACATGGGCATTGCCCATGTGCTAGCATAGACAAGACCCTTGATCGCAAAATGATGTCAGCGTTGATAACTTTGTATTTTCCTACAGTGCTGTGGTGACGTTGTAGTGATGATGTTGAAATATTTTTAATTTTATGCAATTAAATAACTTTATTTTTAAATTAAATTTTTTTATTGCACATAATTGTGAAAAAAATACAATTACACATAATTAAATATTAAAACACATAATTTTTAAAAACATAAAACAATTGAATTAAAAACACACACAATTTTAAAAATACACTTAATTAAAATTACACATGAGTAAAAAAATACAAATAATTAAAATGACATGTTGATAATTTTATATATATTTTAAAAATAATTTAGATATTTATTTAATTTGAAAAAAAACAAATTATTTTTAATTACAATTAAAAATATACTTTTGACATAAAAATAATAATTTTAAATAGGTGACCCAAATAGGAGATCCGTTATGTCTCCCTAAATTGATCCATTAGATCTTTTCACGAAATTTTTTCAGTTTTTCCTACAACAAAATATAATTTTGTTTTGATTTAGAGCTATATAAAATCTATAGGATGACCCACCAAAAGTACTCTTCAAGTAGGAGTCTAAATAAAAACTTTCCATATACAAAATAATTACCTATTAATTAGTAAAACAAACTAAGGCGTGGAAGTGTACGTAATTAATTCTACTACACAAACCCTAAACCCTCGTTCCTTTCCATTCACGGATTTCAACATCATCAGTCCCGGCCCTCTTCTTTTCATACATCGCAACAATCAATCTATCGAAGAAAACTTCTCCAAAATCTCTGAAGAAAAGAAATCAAAGGTATGGTACCTATCTTTTGACTATTATAATATTCGATAATACTTATTAGGGTTTTGTGTTTTCTCTGCGGGATTTTGAAATGTACTTTTTCTGCTGTCTTTTTCATATGAATCTCTTTGTTTTCATTCTTACACATGATGAGACGGGTTTGGAGAACAATTGTGATTGGAAAACTTGTTTTTTTTTATATAATTTATATTGGAGAGGTTCGAATTGGGTTTTCAAGGGGTGGTGGACTCGCATATATAGTATGTGATGGGGTTTTGAGACTTTCGATAAAAATCTCTCTTGTTTAATTTGTTGCGCAGAGGAATGGATCACTGCAAACACCGTGGCACTGAATCGGATGCGGCTGCAGTCGCCGCAGCTTGGACTCTGATGTCGATGCAACACTCAAAGTTGGATCAAGAAACAGCGGCAAAGTTGGAAGAGATGAAAAGAATGGTGTCTCAAAAAGCCAGAGATGAATCCCGACAGCCAACCAGAATCATAACAGAATCTCCGAACCAAACGGCCAGAACGATCAACGTTGTTGCAAAACACAAAAGATCGAAATCCAGCCCGAGAGTGATCAATGGTGATCATGTTTCAAAACAGAAAAGATCCAAATCCCTGAAATCGAACGAGACTCCTGGCCTAGTGTTACCGGCTCGGCCGCCGTTCCCCGAGCTGCAAGATTTCGTAGGCTCGTGCAGCAGGCCTTTTCAAAAGCAAATAACCAGGAGCGATGTGAAGAAACATCTCTCCAGGTATATGCTTAACAGTCCATTCTTTGAAGCTCATTTGAAACCTATGCTCCACACGAATGTCGAAATAATCAAAGACGGGATACCCGTGACCGTATTCGGGCCAGGCGGGAGAGGTTATGACATGACCTTGAAATTCTGGTGTGAAAAGTACTACGTGCTTCAAGGCACAACGTGGATCCACTTCTGCAACGATTATGATCTGGAATCTTTCATCCATCATCCGGCAACGATTTGGATGTTTCGGCATACGCGAACAAACGGACTTTGTTTCGCTATAACTTGGAGCAATTAATGGAACACGATGAGGCCGATCGAAAGTGCACTGCTGAAGATTTGCTCTTAATTTGGACAAGTTTTGTTTAGCATTCTTTAGTACTACTTTTGCTCTTTAGGCAATATTGTATTTCAGTACATAAAACTAATTCACAATTGTTGTTGTTACGTCATATATATTCATTCTTTTCGTTGTTCATCGATTAATATTATCCTATTCTTTCCCATTTTTAACATTATTATTTCAGTCAGACCTATATGTTTCTCCAATATATATTTGTATATATAGGATGCATATAGTTTTATTTTTATTTATAACATTATATAATGTAATAAGTTTTTAATGGCGCTCTCCCTTAATGAAACCTGGCTATAATATGGCCAAACTTTTATAAAACCGTTGGAAAGTATTTGTCCAAACGAAATATATATATACGATCAATCTAAAAATTTTAATGGATTAAATATGACTGATTTGATTATCATCTAAATCAATATCAATATCAAGGATTAGATATTAGTTAGTTTAGAATAGGATCAAGATTTGTATGTATTTAACAAGTCATTTATGTTTGTAATTTTGGTCTTCTATACAATCAAATTTCAATTTTAGTTCGTTAATTTTTTTTTTTTTTTGATAATTTTAGTCATTGATAAGCACAAAAAAAAAAAAAAAAACATTGTCATTTCGCACTTGATGTGTATTACTTTGTTCTATAATTGATATTGCACAAAAAGATACGAAGTTCTATAATTGAATAGAAATTAATCACATAAATGCTAGCTATTTGTTTTCGAACCTTAGTTTCCAAAAATAATGAACTCAAAGGTACTCTAGCTAGAGCTACCAATTCAAGGAGAAACAGAGATGGTTTGTTTGGTTATGGCGAAAAATCCTTTTCCAAATCATCAAGGTCACCGTTTTCATCAAGCTACGTAGGGTGTAATCTTGGTTCCAACTTCTGCTCTTGAGGCCGTTGTATTTTTTTTGGTCCACCTTATGTATTAATTCCTTCATTTCCTCATGAGGATTCAGCCGTACGTGTTTAAGTTGTTCTTCCACCTCATTAGGTATGCGCATGAGTTCGTCAAATTTATTTCTTTTTATGTGCTATTCTTCTGCCTATGTTATTTTACAAATAAATTGACCTAATAAGATTTAAATTAGTAAAAAAAATAAAAATAAAAAAACTACTAACCGTAGAAATGAGATTATATAAAAATAAAATTAAAAAAAAAACTGAAATACAGCCTGTATATTCATATGAGAATAAAAGTAATATTTTTCAAAAAATAAAAGTAGATTCCGGACATTTAGCAATTGTTCTAAGAACAGTTCTTTCTCAGTTCATGGTCAAACAGGCGAAGTGCTAATTATGCCAACATGTTCATGTGAAGCACCTTCTTTCAAATAAGCACCTTCTTTCATGGTCCACCTCGGCATGCAACATCAGCCTCCACTGCTTTAGAATAGGCATGCTGCACAGCCCTACCAACTCTTGTATCCCAGTTATTTTCGCATGCACATGCCATCAAATTTGTAGCCTCGTCGATAAATTCATCATATAATTCAATAACCTCACCCCCAACACAAACTCAGGGCCGATCCTAATAATTTTTGGGTCTGAGTCTAACTTTTAAAAGAGACCCCTAAATCATAATGTGTGTTCATATTCTTTTACAATAATAACAAATTTTTTGATTTAAGAAATGTGCAATAGTCAAAATATTTCTATTTTAATTGAGTAATAAGATCAAACATGTACAAAATGATTACTATAAAACAACTCGTCTAACAGTTTAGAGCTAACAATATCGATCAAATTGTTTAGGAATTTTTTTATCAATTAATAGCATAACCAATTCATTCAATCTTTTCATATAACATGGTTTATTGAGGAAATGTTTTGAAAAGCTTTAAATTTTAGAAATTTTGTTTTTCACTTACAACTATAAAAAGTATAGTCAACAAGATTTTATAAGCAATATGAGTATTTGAGAAATATACATCAATTTTTTTTTCAAGTAATTCACTACATCCATTGTCGATTTTGTTTCTCTTGGTAATGAGAACTTCAAGAATGTCAACTCCAAAAATAAATCGTGCTCATTAATATCAAAACAACCCTTATGAGTCAGAAAATATGTTTTTATATTGGTCCAATTACACTAATATATAATAAATTTAGGGAATAAAATTTTTTTTGTTTATATTGGGCACGAGAAAAATAATTTATATTTGAAAAAAATTATCAAGAGACATAGGAATAATAAACTTCATAAATAAATTTATCAAAAAGCCCAGAAATAATAATAAAAAAAGTTTATATTAGGCAGTAGGCAAAGAAAAAATAATTTCCTGAGATATAAATGAAAAAAACCCAAGAATAATTAATTTATATTAGATCAATTTACACTTTATATAATAAATTTTTTTAAAAAAATTATGGGCCACGAAAAAAAATTGGCCCGAGTTGGACGACTCTTCGGCATCCAAATAGGAACGGCCCAGCACAAACCGAATCCTCCATCGATCGTTAGCAGATAAACTTCTACCATGTGTTTCTGCAGAAAACACAAAACCCATAAGCAATAGACCCGAAAACTTATACATATAAACATTCACGCACTATATCACTAATACTGGTCTACAAGTCATAACTAAGCTAATAATAGATACTATCTAATACTAATAGGGATCTGGACTATCCTGCATCCGTCTTCAGCTCAATGATGTCGAAGGTCCAGACTTTGCCACAGCGCTCCTCTATAAGCCCCGTACGTAGCACCTGTTATCGCCCGGCCCTCGAGTAAAAGGCTAAAACCATAAGAATATATGATTTGATGCACACTCAAGCACATCCAAACACACACTACTTGTGAGTATTTTGGCCCATATTTATAGACCTCGATCAGAAGCTCCGATCCTCAGTTCGGAAGCTCCGATCTATCCATGCATGCCACATTCTGAACCGTCCAGATCGGAAGCTCCGATCCCACCTTTGTACATTCCGATCTCATGATGCATGCGATTTCATGTCAAAACGTTGGCGACACGTCACTAGTGCGCATGACCTAACCTTTGAAATCTCCGATCTACTGTTCGGTAGTTCCGATCTTCACCCTCAACTTCTGAACTGCATCGGTTTATCCGAACTCTTAAGACCTTCCGATCTTCCTTTGGTCCATGTTTGGACCTTCTGAACTGCCCGAGTCAATTTTGTGTCTTGGACCATTTTCGGACATCTTGGAGTCGATTTCTTGGAATTCGATTGATCATATTAAAATCTCTAAATCATGTTTTACTAAACCAAATATGATTAACCAACTTAATCACGTAAAAAGGATATTGGGTTACTACATTTATATATATTTCATCTAGGATAACCACCAAGTCTTCAAGTAACTTGATCTCGAGGATGCTCTAACTTCCTTTGTGTGTCATTGGCTCTAATTAACAACGGTGTTCTCCATATCCACCTTTTCTGTCTACAGAATATAGCAAGAAAATTTTAGTCAAGAAATTAGAGTAGCGTATGTCTTTAAGAATAAAAGAACAAATAGTTCATGTCCCATTTATCAGTTATCACTATGGACTTATATATGAATTATGATGTCGTGATTTCTTGGCTTATATATTCTTTAGAGACGAAATTTCTATGATGTCCACGCAGGGGCGGCTCCATTAAAGGGCAAGGTTGATTTTCTTTATTAATACTTTTACATGTAAATAAATTTATAATTTATGAGTATAGATTATGAACCAAATACGAAAATACAAGAGAGGGGAAAAAAACCTTTGCTATTTTTTATTATTTAATGTGTGCAAAGTGATCCGAAAATTTGTGGCTCATAATTTTTAAAAAATTGAAACCCAAAAACTATGTTTTTAAACCTAAACACAAATGAGTTTAAGTTTTTTTAAACCTAAAAAAAAATTGTTGAAGCAAAAATTGTTAGATTACAAGCTTGTGAGTTTGAATTTGATTTTAACAATCGTAACAACCGCAATGAAAAAAAAAAAAAATTTGCTGTGAAAATTAAGGCGAATATTATAAATTACTTATACTGAAAAATATATATTCTGTAGTTTTTCGATTGAAGTTATTAATAATTTTCAAAAAATTTCAAGTTGTAGAAGTATATTGTAAGTTAAATTTGAAATCTAATAATATTATTTACATTATTAGAGTACTATATTTAAATTTTTTTATGTGTGTATGCATATATAATATATATTTGTGATCTTTGATCTTTGGTTATCCATCTGTGTCCACGTAATATGTAACGCCCGGAATTATTTAATTTTGATCCGAGAATATTTAATTTAGGAATATTGGGAGTTTTTATTTAAATTCTAATATTCTTAAATTATTTAGGATTGAAATTGAATGAAATGAAAAATTGAGGACCAAATTGAAATTATTGAAGACTTGAGGGGCCAAAGTGCAAATATTGGAAAATTGTTTGGACACTTGTGATTCTGATAAGCAATCACGTGTAGGACATCAAATTTCATCAGAAATTCAGAGGAGAACCCAGAGAGAAGAACAAAGAACCTCAAGTTTCTTCTTCATCTTTAAATGCCAATATCTTGAATTCCGGTTATCAGATTTTGATTCCGAAAAGTGTTCTGGACTCCTTGCAACGAGACCTTCGAATTGATGTAAGTTTTATTTTAGTTCATCATGATTTGAGAATTCAAAAATGGCAGAGATCAGATTTGTTTTTTAATTATGGTTGATGAGCTTGTATTCTTTGTTATGTTGAAGTCGGGCTGAAGAATGGATATCGATTATGTTCTTATGATTCCAGCTTATTATTTGATAGTATACCTGCTGATATGTCGAGGAATTATTGCTGGTTTTGATGGATATGAGATGTATTTGATTGTTAGACTTGTTGTAGTTGAGTTTCGGATTGCCGACTTTAACCGTTACGCCGCCGAACTTAGGATTCGGGACTGTTTTGCTAGTTTGTAGTGAGCTATGTTTCCATGAATTCTTGGCTGAAGATATTAGCTTATATAACTTCATTTCAGATTGTGTTTAAAGACCATCGAGCTCGAGAACATCGCCTTCGAACCGATAGAGATTGAAGCAAGGTTTGAAGTTATTCTACAATGGAGTTTGAATGGTTTTAAGTGCAGATTTTGAGACAAGGCTTATGGTTATGTTACTTGTACAGATTGGGCAGCTAGAAGACACCTTGAAACCTCACAATCGAAAGGTAAAAGTGGACTACTTTTTGAATGAGATTAAAACTCGAGATGGTTTGTATCGAGTTCCCTAAATCACATACTTAATTGATTATTTGCTCTTATGTGAATTATTGAATGTGTCTATGATATTGTTGAATGAATATATGATGTTATATATTGCATTCATCTTGTGAGACCTATCCTTTGATTTTTGAAATGAACGGAGTCGTTCAATTAGATGATTTGAGGAACTATATATGTATGGCCTGGGTGGTTGTATTAGCCTAGCGTCTGAATTATATGTATGGTGGCTTCAAAGTCTAGAGAAGCAAGATAAGTAGCCCCACTTCGATCGGGAGAGTCGGTGGTTTAGTTATGATATCTTCTTCTCAGGATCCCAACCGACGAAATGAGATATTTCTTGAGAGAAGCCTGTTTTAAATCATGCATTGTATTTTATTTCTTATCATGAGTTTCATAATTATAATTGCTATGCATGTTAGTTGCTTTTACTGGGAAAATATGTTTCTCACCAGAGTTATCTGGCTGTTGTCGTGTTTGTATGTGTGCATGGCAATATGTGGTTCAGGAACAGGGCAAAGACGGTCTTGACGAGTCGAAACTTGAGAGATTAAAGTGATGATCCGGTGTAGTTGTTAGTTGCTGTCAAACTTTTTTGGTACAAGAACATTGATCTTGTAGTTGTTAGACTTGAACTTTTAGTCTAGAGATTCTAATACTTTGAGATGTATAACACATGATCTTGTTGGGTTTGAGTTTTTGATGTTATCACCTTCTCTTGTACATTTAGTTTTGTTGGAAGAGGTTATATAGTATAAATCTTCATTGTACAGCAGAAAATCAGAGTTTTTAGTAGCTGACAGAGTGCAGCTCGCTCGAGCGGAACCCGAGGCTCGCTCGAGTGAGCCAAGGGGGGGTCTTGGACCCGAGAAGCTCTCGCTCGAGCGAAGGGTGAGGCTCGCTTGAGCGAGCCACATTGATTAAAAAAAAATATATATATATTTCTTTTGGTTTTAGCTTTGATGTTTGGCCTTAATTCATGAACCTTAGATTATTATTTTATTTGAGAGATTAAGAACCGGGTCGTCACAACAGGTGGTATCAGAGCGAGAAAATTCTGGACTAAGATAGATAGTAAGTGGGGTAGATCGAGTCTTCTTCCTTGCTTACTTATTTGATCATGCTATGATTTATTACATGATTGAATTACATGTTGTAAATGCTAGCATGTTTTACTTTCAAGTATTTGATTACATGATGTTGTATTTATTTTATTTAAAAGTAACGATTAGAAGCATGTGTTATGTTGTTTTATGACATGCTACCTGATTAGGGGTGTTCATTCGGGCGGTTTAGACCGAACCGAACCGAAATTTTGGTTAAACCGAAATTTCGGTTCTTCGAAAAGCCAAACCAAAAACCGAACCGAACTGGGCGGTTTGGTTTTTAACCGAAATTATTTTGGTTTTTTAAATAAAAAAAAATTTTGAACTTTTTTTTTTCTAAAAATCGGTTTTTTGAAAAAAAAAATTAAAATAATTTTTTTTTAAAAAAAACTAAATATTTTTAGTTATTCGAATAATTTTTTGGAAAAAATTAATGGTTAAATCAAATATTTGTGATTTAATACTTCGAAAAATATATTTGAAAATAACTGCACTTAAAACAAAAAAATTGCTAACGTTTTTAATTTCAATAATAATAATTTTTGAATTTATAAAAATAATGTAATATATAATGCAAATATGTGTATATATAATATAATAAAATAACTTCATTAATTTTTAATTATTTATATTTCAAAAATCAATATTTTTTAAAATCACTAAATCAATACATTTTTCAAGTTGAATCCATAATTCAAGTATGTTTGAATAATTAGATAACTAATTAAACCAGTTATGTTTTTTTTTAAAAAAAAAAACGAAGGATGACTTTTGTTATTTCAGTTTTTCAATAAAATTAATTTTATGGGCACACAATATTGATGTACATATTAATTGATTGGTAAAAAAATTCAAATTCAAAAACAAAAAAAAAAATAGTTTTTCGATTCGGTTCGGTTAACCGCGAAAAAAACCGAATCGAACCGAAAAACCGAAAATTCAGAAATCCGAAAACCAAAAACCGAACCGAATTTTCGGTTTCGGTTCGGATCGGGCGGTTATCTGAACCGTGAACACCCCTATACCTGATTATCTGAATTTATTGGAAGCATGTTTTATATGAGTACCATGATTATTTATTTAAGATTGAATCAGAACCGAGTCTTGATCAGAGGAGGACTGAGATCGATTTGATGATTAAGGTATTCTAACCATTTTGATAATCAGATATGTCTCGACGACCTGGACGACCACCTCTTAGACCAACAGTTCCTACTCCTCTGCCAGAACAGATAGTTGTAGCACCGACAGTGCCACCAACTACAGAAATTCCTAGCAATGAACAAGGAAGTACCTCTCGAGATATGACAGATATGACTGCTACTCCAATGGAAAAATTGCTGAAACGGTTTCAATCCTATAAGCCGCCAACACTAAAAGGTACTGAGAATGCGGTTGAGTGTGAAGGTTGGCTTGATGATATATAGATGCTATTTGATTCACTTGATTATGGTGATGAACGACGAGTCAGACTGATAGGGCACCAGTTGCATGAGGTTGCAAATAGTTGGTGGGTGACAACCAAGAGAGCTTTGGAGCGTAGAGGAACTGTAATTACCTGGAACATCTTCAAAACTGAATTCTACCAACGCTTCTTTCCGGTGTCTTACCGCAAAGACAAGGGTGCTGAATTTGCTAATTTGAAGCAGGGAAATTTAAACGTTGAAGAGTATGTTGCAAAATTTTCTACCTTGCTACGTTTTGCTCCACATGTTGCTGATAGCGACGAGACAATGGCCGATCAGTTCATTAATGGACTGAATCCAGACATCTTTACCTTGGTGAACACAAAGAGACCGAATACTTTTGCTGAGGCTTTGAATAATGCTAAAGGAGCGGAAGCTGGTTTGATACAACAGCGAGGAGCTTCGTATGCCGCTCAGCCCCCGAGACAGCCACAACCTCCGGTTCAGGTTCCGCAACAAACTCCTGGATTTGAAAGTGGTAGTAGCAATGGTAAGAAAAGATATTTGCAAGCTCGAGGGAAACAATTTAAAAAGTCAGGGAGCAGTTCTTCGAGTTCCAGTGGCTCAAAACCGAAGTCAGGAGTGTTTTGTAACAGTTGTGGTGGAGGTCATCCGACCGATCAATGCCGAGGTGTATCTGGGAGGTTCCATATATGCCATCAGACTGGCCATTTTGCGAGGGTGTGTCCTCAAAGAGGTTCTGGACAGTCACGAGGTATAGAGTCATCACGATCAGTGGCTCAACCTACGAGACAAGCCTCCTCTGTCCATTCCTTCCAAAAATCATAACCACAGCAATAGACAAGGCCGGGAGGGAGTCAGACAGGTAGTCAGCCTTCGAGACAACAAGCTCATGTCTTTGCACTGACAGAAGAACAGGCACAGGGAGCACCAGATGATGTGATTGCAGGTAACTGTTCTCTTTATGGTTATCCTGCCTATGTATTGATAGATACTGGTGTATCTCATACGTTTATCTCTGAACGATTTGAATTATTACATGCTTTGCCTGTTGAATCATTACCTGTTGTAGTATCTGTCTCTTCACCTTTGGGGAGAGGTCTTATATCCATGCAGATAGTTAAGAATTGTTTGCTACAGTTTGATGGTAATGGGATAGAGATAGACTGTATTGTGCTTGGTTTGTCTGATTTTGATTGCATTATCGGGATTGATATGCTAACCAAGTACAGAGCTACCGTAGACTATTTTCAGAAAGTGGTGAGGTTCAGACCCGAGATGGCTGGAGAATGGAAATTCTATGGTAAGGGTTCTCGTGCTAAGATTCCTCTGATTTCAGTATTATCTATGACTCGACTTTTGCAAAAAGTAGCAAAGGGATTTATTTTCTATACAGTTGATGTTCTGAAAACTAGCCCGAACCTGGCTGATTTTCCAGTGGTTAGTGAATTTGCGGACGTTTTTCCTAATGAAATTCCGGGATTACCTCCGTATCGTGAGATAGATTTCAGCATTGAACTGATGCCAGGTACTGTAACGATTTCTAAAGCACCTTATCGAATGACACCAGTGGAATTGAAAGAATTGAAAGAACAATTGGAAGATTTACTGGCCAAGGGATACATTCGACCCAGTGTTTCTCCTTGGGGAGCTCTAGTATTATTTGTTAGAAAGAAAGACGGTTCCATGAGGCTTTGTATCGACTACCGGCAACTGAACAAGGCAACGGTAAAGAACAAATACCCTTTGCCTCGTATTGATGATTTATTTGATCAGTTGCAGGGTTATTCTATTTATTCCAAGATCGATCTGAGATATGGGTACCATCAGCTAAGAGTTAGAGATTCTGATATTCCGAAAACTGCTTTCAGAACCAGGTATGGCCACTATGAGTTTATAGTTATGCCGTTTGGTCTGACGAATGCTCCAGCTGTGTTTATGGCTTTGATGAACCGTGTTTTTCAGAAATATCTTGATGACTTCGTGATAATATTTATTGATGATATTCTGATATATTCGAAGAATCTGATTGATCATTCAGAGCATTTGAGAACTGTGTTAAAGACTTTGAGAGCCGAGAAATTGTATGCTAAACTGTCGAAATGTGAGTTTTGGCTGAAACAGGTTGTTTTTCTTGGACATATCATATCCGAAGATGGTATATCTGTTGATCCAAGTAAATTCAAGGCAATGATCAATTGGTTGAGACCAACATCTGTTCCTAAGATATAAAGTTTTATGGGTTTGGCTAGGTATTATCGCCATTTTATTAAAGATTTTTCTTGCATTGCGAAACCGATTACTCAGTTAACTCAGAAGAATGCTCCATTTATCTGGTCTGAAGCTTGTGAATCCAGTTTTCTTGAATTGAAGAAACGACTAACCAGTGCACCAGTATTGACGATTCCTTCAGGTACTGGTGGTTTCACTGTGTATTGTGATGCATCTCATCGAGGTTTGGGATGTGTATTGATGCAGCAAGGGCATGTGATTGCTTATGCCTCGAGACAGTTGAAGCCTCATGAGACTAGATATCCGATTCATGATATTGAATTGGCCGCCACTGTATTTGCTTTGAAGATTTGGCGACACTATTTGTATGGGGAACAGTTTGAGATTTATTCACAAGAGTCTGAAATATTTGTTTTCACAGTCAGAACTGAATATGAGACAGCGGAGATGACTGGGTTTACTTAAAGATTTTGATTGTGAGATTAAATACTATCCGGGAAAATCTAATGCAGCTGCTGATGCACTGAGTCGAAAGGTATGTTCCTTGTCTTTATAGACGATTGGTGTATCAAATTTGATTGAAGACTGTTGTTTTTCTGGATTAGTATTTGACACAAATTGTAAACTTCTTCGACTTTATCACATTCAAATTGAACCAGTGTTATTGTTGCGAATTAAAGATGCTCAGAAACTTGATTAGAATGTGCAGAATTCAATTGAGAAAGTCCGATCAGGGCATGTATCTGAATACCAGGTTCGAGATGATCTTTTATATGTTAACAATCGCCTTGTAGTGCCTGATATTTCTGATGTGCGACAGTAACTACTGAAAGAGGCGCATTGTAGCCGTTATAGTATTCATCCTGGTGGTAGGAAGATGTACAATGATCTAAAGACTCAATATTGGTGGAAACAAATGAAATCAGATATCACTGATTTTGTGTCTCGGTGTCTTAATTGCCAACAGGTGAAGGCTGAAAGGAAGAAACCGCCTGGTTTGTTACAGAGTTTATCAGTGCCTGAATGGAAATGAGATCATATTTCCATGGACTTTCTGACAAAGTTACCTCGATCTTCTAGAGGTTGAGATGCTATCTGGGTGATTATTGAAAGATTGACGAAGTCAGCGTGTTTTATTCCTTATCGCATGACATATAGACACGACCAGATGGCAGAGATTTATGTCCGAGAGGTTGTCAGATTGCATGAAGTGCCGAAGTCTATTGTATCAGATCATGATCCTCGATTTACATCACACTTCTGGCACAGCTTACAGAATGTTTTAGGTACTCAGCTACACTTAAGCACAGCTTATCATCCACAGATAGACGGACAGTCTGAGCGTACCATTCAAACTTTGGAGGATATGTTGAGAGCTGTAGTGCTTGATTTTGGCACGAGTTGGCAAGATTCACTACCACTTTGTGAATTCTCGTACAACAACAGCTATCAATCGAGTATTGAAATGGCTCCGTTTGAAGCTTTATATGATACAAATATATATATATATATATATATATAGGAATTTTCATCTGTCCAACCATGTTTTCTCACTTTGTCTGCGACCACTACCGGGTTTTAGTGGTCGCGGACCAAGTGGGGAAACATGGTTGGGCAGCTTGAAAAATCCTATATATATATATATATATTTGTATTATATATATATAGTTATATTTTTATTTATAACATTATATAATGTAATAATTTTTTATTGGCTTTCCCTCAACGGAACCTAGCTATAATGATGGCCAAACTTTTATTTAACCCTTTGAAAGTATTTGTCCAAAGGAAATCTATACGATCAATCTAAAGATTTTAATGGATTAAATATGACTGATTTGATTATCATCTAAATCAAAATCAATATAAAGGATTAGATTAGTTTAGAATAGGATCAAGATTTGTATGTATTTAACAAGTCATTCATATCCTCTAGTTTGGTTAATTTGTAATTTTTGTCTTCAATATTATAAAATTTCAGTTTTAATTTGTTTTTTTTTTGGTAATTTTAGTCCTTGACACACACAAAAAAAAAAAAAATTGTCATTTCGCACTTGATGTGTATTACTTTGTTCTATAATTGATATTGCACAAAAAGATATGAAGTTATATAATTGAATAGAAATTAATCACATAAATGTTATTTGTTTTCGAACCTTAGCTTCCAAAAATAATGAACTCAAAGTTACTCTAGCTAGAGCTACCAGTTTATGGTGAAAGAGAGATGGTTTGTTTGGCTATGCATGGCGAAAAATCCTTTACAAATCATCAAGTTCATCGTTTTTATCAAGCTACGTAGGCTGTAATCTTGGCAGAACTGGTTCCAACTTTTGCAAACTAAAAGACAAGAAAACGGCTACAAACCAATGGATGTATTTGAATTAATATGACTGTTATCTTGTAGATATAAATAGAGACCACAGCTAGTAGAAGAACCTTCCGGCTTGCTAGAACTCACAATCACTCATATCATGTCTTAGAAAAACTAAACACTTTCAGTTGTTCACATACAACCAGTAGAAGAGTTTAAAGCTTACATTGCGAAACATATCAGAGCCAAAGAACACTAGGCACATGCTTCAAGAAGATCTGATCTTTTAGGATCACATTGTGTTAAGTGTCTATGTTTAATATTATTATTCATACACTCTGTAACCTGTTTTCAGTCGAAGGCTGAAATCAGTAGAGTAACTAGGAGTCTTAACAGTAAGCAGTGGGGTAAGTCCTGGCTGCGGTGGACTGTTTAGTCAAAGACTTCTAGTGATACCTTTTGCAAACAGAATAATGGATGATGTAGGAGCAGTTGAGTCTTCGAACATCCAGAAACAAATTCATGTGTTAGTTATTTTCTGTTGAACAATCATGCACATCCAGTAGAGTCATTTGATACAAGTTCAATATCTCAGTTGACCTTTTTCCTCACAATCATCTATTCGTTGGTTAACTATTTTGGAAATTCAGAGAAAGTAGAGTTCAGTGGCTCACACTACTGAACTCACTACTGAAGTAGTGGACGAAAGCTTCAGCAAAACAGTTCTAAAACAGTAGAAACTCACTACTTATTCATTTCCAGTAGCGCCTCAATCCTGAAATATTATTACTTAGGTTAATAATAGTTAAATAAATTAAATATGGAAAGAATTTTTTGTAAATATAGAAATATATAGGAGATGAGAATGGCCATTTCCTTCCTAAATGGGGAAAGGTCGATGCTGGCAGACGGGTACTGCTCAATGCAATTGATTTTGGGCCTTAGATGCACCCTTCGACCCATCTTGGGAAAAATTCGGGTAGCATCGAATTTTCCCTAAATGGATGGAATTGTTAATCCCATGAATATGGCAATAATCATTCCAATGTGAATGTACATTCTCATTCAAATGTCAAACTAAACATGCCTATAGAGAATGAGACGAGAAAGCTCATTGCATTTCCAACTCATTCTCTCAGACCAAGCTACTCACTACAAGAAAAACGTTCATTAACAACGGTTAATAACTGTTTTCGTAGGCCCCTAGGAACTGTTGTTAAGTGCACTATTGTTAAAAGGGGCGCTCATAGACAATGGTTAAAAACTGTTGTCTTTGGATATACTACAACAGTTCTGCAACGGGTTTTCACTGTTGTGGTTTTGTTTATTTGACAACAGTTTGACAACATTTTTAATGTGTTGTCTTTGAGTAATATAGACAACAGTTTTACAACATTTTTAAACCGTTGTCTTTGGATGCAATAAACAACAGTTTACAACAAATAAAAACCGTTGTTATTTCTTGAGATTGACAACGCTTTGGCAACTTGAAAAAACCGTTGTCTTTTCAATTAAAATATTTTCTATTTTGAATAATAATGGAATTATACATACTTTTGATTTATACTTAATACTTAGATTATTTTATAATTAACAAACAAAACTTTGAAGTAATTAAACCAGCTTATATAAAATAAAATCAAACATCACGAAAATATCATTAATTAAGAAAATATCCATGTTTGAATTAAAATAGACGATTTATCAAAAGATTCACAATCTATCAGTAACTAAACGAGACATAAAATATGCCAAAAAATTTTGAACCAATTAAGTTTACAAAACGAAAAAAACCCTCCAAAAATATAGATAATAGTGCATATCAAACCCAAACTATCTTGCTTTGTTGATAAACTTTTTCACTTGTACATCTTCTAAGATATCATTCCATGCATTTTTGTAAAAAAAAAAAATTGATTTGAATCCAATTCAACAAGCAATAATGAATCATAAAGTACGGCGCATTGAAAGTAGAGAAGAATAAATAAAGTTAATGAAGTCACAATAGTCCCAGAACATCCCAAAAAAATCTCCAAACTCACAAAATACCAAGTTTGCAATGAGTTTAATAAATATATGCATGAAAATTTGATAAGGAACATGATATTCTCGAGAAAGGCTCCACAAACATTCTCCTCAAAGAAGCAACTCAAAAAAGCCCTCAGCACTTTCCAAAACCGCTCCAAACAGCCCCAAAATAGACTCCAAACACCTTCCAAAAGTAGTTCAAAACAACTCCATCACCTCTCAAAGCCACTCCAAACAAGCTCTAAAACCAACCCAAAACAACCTCCAAAATAGCCACCACCAATACAACCCAAAGTAGACTCCAAAATAACCTCCTAACAGCCCCAGAACAACCTCCAAATAGCCCCAAAATAGACTCCAAACACCCTCCAAAAGAAATACAAAACAGCCCCATCACCTCTAAAGCCGCTCCAAATAAGCTCTAAAAGCACCCCCAAAACAGCCTCCAAAATAGCCACAAAATAACCACCAATACAACCCAAAGTAGACTCCAAACACATTCCCAAAATGCAGCTCAAAACAGCTCTATTCAAACTCAATATGACGAACTCATGTGCATACCTATTCATAAATATCATCTTGTATGTATTCGGCTACCTTAAAGCGCACTTCATCAATTTCGTCTTGAGAGTACTCTGCTTTTGTGAACTATGAACACAAACAAAAATGTATATGAGATTGAAAACAAAACAAAAATAATGTTAAAAATATAAGTATATAACTTCCAAATATTTGAGATATTGACGAAGATGATATTACAATCGATCGTAGTGCATCTCCCTCGGCAGTTGCAACTTTTTCAGTAATTTGCCTCATATATCTCATCACATAATAACCGCATTGCTTCATATTTGGTTGTCTAGGAGCCTATAAAAATGTCAAAATTTTAATGGCTAGTATTCACAATATTTTAGATTGAAATAGAAATACACATACATTGATTACTTCCCATTGGACATTCTTTCTTCATTTCTTTCCTTTGTTTGAATTGAACAATTTTAATGCCCTTCATATATACATTAAAAATATATGATTTATGAGTTTTCGTAATAAAATAAATGAATACTTAAAATTAATTATGAACTCACATTTCCACGACATATTTCCATTCCTCATCGCGAATTTGCCGACTTGCAGAATCCAACAGGTAAACCATTTCTTTGTGAGGTTCAATGACAGTGAGATTTCAATGGAAACTACACAAACACAAAATCATAATTACACACAAACATGAAATTGAAACATACAAATGTCTAAGAAAATAAATTGAAAATGATACTATGGATGTAAGTTACCTGCTACTACTTGGCACCAAAACCAATTGATTAACTAATGCACCGCTCAGTTGGTCTGATAAAAAGCTTGTCCTCTGGTTCAACCGTTCAGTTTTACCTATTTTGTCATTTGTGGTTCTTAGAAAGTTTGGGATGTTGTGTGGATTTACAAATTTGAATTTACCAATATTGTTTTTCTTGACCAACTTCTTATAAAGATGCCTACAATTTTGAAGAGAATAAAATTAGAATTACATTAAATAATACATAGCTTACTAATAAAGCATTAAATTATTATATTTAATAAAACAACAAACAAAGTGTAAGGCAATTTGAAGACTAACCATATGTAAGCAACCATACAATTTGCTGAAATTGGCTACAACAGATATAAAGGACTGATGTCCTCAAGGTGCAAGTTTAGTTCATAGTTATCTCCAAATACCTCTTCATCCAAATGAATTGACAATTTCTTTTCGTTATCAAAAACTTGCTTACAATAACAATACAACGATCGCACCGATCTTGTCACACTTGACGACAAAGTCTGATTTTTTTTTTTGCATGTCCAGTTATCTTCCTTTGATGTTTCTAATAATTGAAAATGTAAACTTGGTTCAAAACTTCATATCAATACCAAAAATTAAATGCATATGTAATTAGAAATTAAATTAATTCCATTTACCTCGTGTCGTAGCATTACCAAATGTTCTGCCAAACAACATGTGTTCCAATAGCATCACAAAGAATTTCACATTCATTGGGAATTGGAAATGGCAAACGTGCTGATTTCTGCATTGCTTCATCGATGAATACACGCATGCAATTCTTGGGCATTGGAAGACCATGGAGAAACTTACCAGCTCCACTAACCTCAACAACTGTTACGTATGCAACGATTTTTGTGCTAGAATCCAAGGTCAGAATAACTGATTCACCCTAAAAGAAAAATAGTTGTGTCATTGAATTGTACCAACTCTTTACGTAAATAACATTAATTAATATATACGACGACTAATATACCTTTAAAGAAATTTCTTTGTCCACAACTCGCATTTCAGCATCTTTGAACACCTAAAAACTGGGGAAAGTCTTGTTGATTTTCACTTCATTATCATTCAGTTGTTGCAAGTGTACTGAGCAACTTCCTTTGTCATCAACGTCATTCTCCCAAGCACCATTTTTGTAGATGATTGCCTCCAGTTTTTTAATGCGTGAATCTTGTTTTTCAATGCGTGTATCTAGTTCTTCAATGCGTGTATCTTTTTTTGTAATTAACTTTCTATCCTCCACCAACTCTTTCCCTTGCTCAATCATCAGCTCTCGGTCAACAATGTCAGTCTTCAAACATCTACAAACATTAAAATATAATTGTGAGACCTCGATTCTAATCGTATAATAAGTAATTAATCCTATCGGTATTCAACAAAATATCCAAAATAAAAAGAAGTAATAAAAAAAATTAATAGTGCCTTGCTCGATTGGTAGAATTCAACCGATCGACCGAGCAAAAAGTTTCAAACTTTTTGCCCGAGGGAATTCCAGCTCCGCTCGATCGGTAGTATTCAACCGATCGAGCGGGCTCCCTAATTCAAATACAAAAACTTAGCATATTCTCCATTGCTCGATTGGTCAAATCCTACCGATCGAGCGATGACAGTACATGGCTAGAATATAGCAAAAAATACACCAAGTTCAAGTGCAATATTCTTTTAATACATAACGAGGTACAAAATACATGCAACAACAGCATACAACCTCAATATTCGAACATTCGTTACAATCGAAACAACGAGGTTCGAGTTCTAAACATGCTTTCAAAACATAAACTAGATTAGCATGCTTTCGACTTCTATCATCGAAGTCCCACTTCTAATCCTCAACCTCGATCTATCCCTGACGTCTCTGACTCGATCCTGCCCCACCTGTCGCCAAGTACACATACAAAACAAAGAAACATCCAGATAACTCCGGTGAGAATAAATCCCAGTAAAAGAAACAAGACATTCAATATCAATTAGCATATAAATATCATGACATGACATACATAGGATTAAATAACGATAAAGATGAGATGCATGTCTTCAAAAGTTTGGGATTATCAAAATCAGATAATCAAAAGGAAATTCATTCGTTCGGTTGGGATCCCGAGGCAAGGATCTCATGACTGACCACCAACTCACCTATCGGGGTGGGGTCACTAATCTCTAACCTCTAGACTTTGAGTGACATATAAATATTCTTTTGTGCTCTGGGCGAAATCCATGACCCAGGCCGCTCAGTTATGGTCCCCAAAACGTCTAATTCGATTCGGGCGGTTCTGCCCTTTCAAAATAAAGGTAAAGGCTCAATATGAATGCAATACAGTTCGATATGCATGCAACTACATTTTTGAAGTCACATATGAGCACATAGTCAAACAAAACTCATTCAAGATCAAATAACATGCAATATGTGATTTTAGGGGAAAATCGAGCTTCGAAATCATTCTCGAGTTATCATTCCCATTCGATCGATGTTCGCTTATACTTTATTCGCTTTGAAGGTACTCCAATTTGTAATTCAAATAACAAGGATATAATCAATATCCAAATCAAACTCATTCAACCAAAAATAGGTAAAACTCATTATCACTCGATCACTTTTTTGTTTATTCAAATCCTGCTAACTCCGGACTCGACGGCCTTCACATGAATCTGAAATGAAGCCAAGTTGATCAATAACGACACTCGAACTTCAACAAACACGATTCGATCAATTCAAACTATTCGATAACCAAAATTCAAACCGACGGCATAACGGCTATAAACTGACAAATACTAAAACACAGACAGCATTTCAATAACTCTTTCGACTCATAACAACTTCAATATCATCAAAACAACTCAAACCCATCAAATCTCTAAGCCTCATTTTCGAAAATCATAAGAAATTTCATAACAACTCCAATCGTCAATATTTCTTCAAACCGTCTTAGATATACCGTCACAGCTATCTCAAGAACAATATAACCGAATCTCAATTGATTCTAACAACATCCAAAAATCAAAGTCTAGCTGATCGAAGAAAAACTTACAATATAATGAAGCTCTCGCTGCTGTGATCGCTAAACTGCCTTCAGAAATAAATTCCAACGGACGGATCGTGCAAAAGAATGATCAGAAAGTTTGGATCATGTTTGAAGCTTCTTCAATGGTGGGAGGCATGATGGAGAGGAGAGGAGAAGTGAAGGAGAAGACAAGTCAAAGGAAGCTTAAATATCTAACAAATCCCAAATTAGCATTTAGTCCCTGAAAAATTCAAAAATTGCAAAATAGACCCTGATCAAAATCAAATCGGCCTTGAACTCTGTAATCTCTGATTATCTCAAATAAACTCAATTAAGATAATTTTGGGAAGTTACAATTCTCCCTCTCTAAGAATAGATTTCGTCCTCGAAATCGAATCAATTCAATCACATAAGATAGAATAAAGAATCATAAATAAAGTTAAGAACTCAAGTCAGATGAATAATTCCGGAAATCTCTGTCGCATTACAGATTCTGTCTCCCAAGTCGCTTCCTTGACTCCGTGACGACTCCACTGAACCTTCACCAACAAAATCGACTTGGTTCTGAGCTGCTTTTCTTTTCGGTCAAGAATCTGAATCTCGTTCTAACTAGCTCAACGTCTCATCAAGCTCTGCCTCATCTAGTTGAAGAACATGAGAAGGATCTGGGTGATTCTTCCACACCATAGAGACATGGAAGACGTCGTGAATACTAGAAAGAGACGGAGGAAGTGCAAGTCTGTAGGCAAGATTTCCTATCTTCTCTAGAATTTCATACGGTCCGATGAATCTCGGAGATAACTTCACTCTCTTTCCAAATATGAGAGTGCCTCTGAAAGGAGAAATCTTAAAAAATACTCGGTCTTCCTAATCAAAACTCAAAGGTCTACGTCAGACATTCGCATAATTCCCTTGTTGATCCTGAGCTGACTTCATTCTCGACTGAATAATCTTCACTAGCGCAGACATATCTCGATTCATATCCGGTCCCAAATCAGGTGACTCAGACACATCGTCCCAATACAAATGAGATTGGCACTTCTTGTCGTACAAGACTTCGAAAGGTGTCTTACCGATACTTGCTTGGAAACTGTTGTTGTAAGAAAACTCGACAAGAGGTAAGGAATCCTGCCAACTAGTGTCAAAATCAAGCATTACGGCCCTCAGCATATCGTCTAAGGTCTGAATCGTTCGCTCGGACTGTCCATCAGTTTGAGGATGATATGCTGTACTCAGATGCAATCGAGTTCCATGAGCCTCTTGAAGATTGTGCCTGAAGTGAGTAGTAAATCGAGCATCTCAATCAGAAACAATCTACTTCGGCACCTCGTGCAATCTCACAACATTAGTGACATACGACTCAGCCATCTGATCATGACGATACGTCATTCGGTACGGCATGAAACAAGCATATTTCGTCAGACGGTCAATCAGTACCCATATAGCATCGCATCCTCGAGCTGATCGCGGTAGCTTCGTGACAAAATCCATTGAGATGTGATCTCATTTCCACTCAGGAACGGATAAACAGTGCAGTAGAGCACCCGGTCTTTCCCTCTCGGCTTTCACCTGTTGACAATTCAGAAAACGAGATACAAACTTCGTAACGTCACTCTTCATCTTCTTCCACCAAAACTGAGTCCTCAGATCGTTATACATCTTTCGACCACCAGGATGAATGCTAAATTGACTGCAATATGCCTCTCATAGAATTTGCTGTCTCAACTAAGAAACATCGGGTACAACAAAACGAATATTCACATAGAATTAACTGCAATATGCCTCTCATAGAATTCTTCCACCAGAACTGAGTCCTCAGATCGTTATACATCTTTCTGACTTTCTCAATCTAACTCTGAATACTCGGATCAGATCTCTGTGTCTCCTTGATCTGTACAAACAACTCTGGTTCAGCCTAAATAGCAAAAACTCGGATAGACCTCCTATCTGTCTCAAACTCCAAACCAGAAGTACAAAAATTCTCGATCAACTGAGAAACCCCAACAGTAGATAAAGATAAAGAACAGACCTTTCGGCTCAAAGCATCGGCAGCTGCATTCGACTTCCTCGGATAATATTTGATCTCGCAGTCAAAGTCCTTCAGTAAGTCCAACCATCTCCTCTGTCTCATGTTCAGTTTGGACTGTGAAAACAAATACTTCAAGCTCTTATGATCAGAAAAGATCTCGAAGGACTCACCGTAAAGATAGTGATGTCATATCTTCAACGCAAACACAATAGCAGCAAGTTCAAGATCATGTACCGGATAACGAGTCTCGTGCGGCTTAAGTTGTCTCGACGCATAAGCTATCTCATGCTTCCTCTGAATAAGAACACATCCTAGACCCTGAAGAGAATCATCACAATAAACCGTGAAAACACCAGTACCTGAAGGAATAGAAAGAATCGGAGCACTGGTCAATCTCTTCTTGAAGTCAATAAAGCTCGAATCACAAGCTTTGGTCCAGATAAAAGGCGCGTTCTTCTGAGTCAGCTGGGTAATCGGCTTGGCGATAGAAGAGAACCCCTCGATGAATCGACGATAATAACCAGCTAAACCCATAAAACTTTGAATCACAGGTACAGACGTCAGTCTACGCTAGCTCATAACCGCTTCAATCTTGCTAGGATCGAGAGAAATCCCATCTCCAAAAATAATATGATCGAGAAAGATAACTCGGTCCAACCAGAACTCACATTTAGACAGCCTAACAAACAACTGTTCGGCTCGTAGAATCTGCAAAAAGATCCTCGGATGCTCTGCATGCTCGGTACGAATCTTCGAGAATATAAGTATATCATCAATGAAAATAATAAAAAATTCATCCAGATAACGTTGCAAGATTCGGTTCATCAAACTCATAAAGACTGCTGGAGAATTTGTAAAACCGAACGGCATGACAATTAACTCAAAATGGTCATACCTCGTTCTAAACGCAGTCTTAGGAACATCCTTTTCACGAACTCTCAGCTAATGATAACCAAACCTCATATCTATCTTCGAATAAACACAAGAACCCTGCAATTGATCAAAGAGGTCATCTATGCGAGGCAAAGGGTGCTTGTTCTTTACCGTCTCTTGGTTCAATTGGCGGTAGTCAATACAGATTCGCATCGATCCATCTTTCTTCTTCACAAAAAGAACAGGAGCACCCCAAGGAAAAACACTAGGTCGAATGTAACCCTTGGAAATCAATTCTTCCAGCTGTTCTTTCAGTTCTTCCAGTTCAATCGATGTCATTCGATAAGGATCTTTTGATATGGGTTGAGTACCTGATACTAACTCGATGCTGAATTCAATCTCACGAATAGGCGGTAATCTAGGAATCTCATATTGAAAGATGTCAGCAAATTCTCTAACCACTAGTATATCAACCAATTCGGGGCTAGATTTCAGTACGTCAAATGCATAAACCAAGAATCCCTCTGCACCTTTCTGTAACAAACGAGTCATCGATAACACATATATCGAAGGAATTCTAGATCGAGAACCCTTACCGAATAATTTCCACTCGTCTGCCATTTCACGTCTAAATCTGACCACTTTCTGAAAACAATCGACGGTTTCCCTGTACTTGGTTAAAGAATCTATACCAACAATATAGTTAAAATCTGACAATCCAAGTACAATACAATCGAATTTTATCAAATTATCCTCAAATCGAAGTTCACAGTTTCTGACTAATCTGACAGAAACAATTCCTCCACCCAATGGTGAACGAATAGCTACTACAGTAGGCAAAAGTTCAGTAGGCAAATCATGCATCGACACAAATTTTTCTGAGATAAAGAAATGAGAAGCACCTGTATCTATTAATACATGAGCAGAAAAACCAAAAATGAAGTAGTTACCTACGATAACATCGTTGGGTGCAGCTTGAGCCTTATCCTCGGTTAAAGCAAAAACTCGTACCTGAGGCCTCGGAGGCTGATTCGAACTCTGATTACCTCCCTGTCTATTCTGCAGTTGAGGTTGGAAAGAGTGAACTGCAGAAGTTTGCCTCTCAGGCTGAGCTATCGGTCTAGAAGAATTTCCACTCTGAGCCTGGTAAGAATCCTTCTAAGGACACACTCTGGCATAGTGTCCATTCTGATGATAGATATTGCAGCTACCATTATACCTCGGCACTGATCACTAGGGTGACGACCTCTGCACCTGCTGCATGACATGCCTGAATAACTCGCACTTTTGCCATAGCCAAACTGCCTCGAGCCACTGGAACTCAAAGAACTGCTCCCTGGCTTCTTAAACTGCTTTCCCTTCTCTCTATACTGTTCCCTTTGGTTGTTGCTACTGTTGCCTCCCTCAAACCTCTGAGGTTGGTTCTGGTACTGAGAATGTTGATTCTGGAACTGAAATGTTTGTGCCTGAAACTGTCTCTGTTGTTGCTGAGGTACAAATTGATTCCCTCTCTGCCTCATCAGTCTTGCCTCAGCACCCTTGGCCTGATCCATTGCATCTGCAAAATTATCGGGCCTTCCAGTATTGACCAACGTAAAGATCTCGGGATTCAAGCCATTGATAAATTGGTCAGCTTTCTCTTCTTCATTGTCGGCAATATGCGGTGCAAAACGCAACAGGCTATTGAATTTGGCAACGTAATCCTCGATGTTCAAATTCCCTTGACTAAGAGCACCAAACTCGGCACCTTTGTCCTTACGGTACGAAATTGGTAAAAAACTCTTATAGAACTCAGTTTTGAAAAGGTTCCTAGTGATAATTGTACCTCGATTCTACACGGCTCTCTTCGTCGTGGTCCACCAGTTTTTGGCAACACCGATCAACTGATGAATGACTAACCTGGTTCGGCGGTCGTCAGAGTAATCGAGAGAATCAAACAGCTGTTCTATGTCTTCCAACCAAGTCTCGCAGTCAACCGGATTTTCAGTGCCCTTCAAAGTCGGCGGATTGAATGCCTGAAACCTCTTCAGTAAAGTTTCCATCGGAGTAGCTGTTGCATCCATCTGATTGGTTTCGGTGCTAGCCTGTTCGTTAGGAGGATTCACTACCGGTCGTTCCCTGTTCAAAACTCTTCGAGGTGCCATATCTAATAATCAAGGGGGTTAAGACACCACTATCTCATTCATAACAATTCGGTGCCCAAAATCTCTGTTCGACAAACTCGTTCCACCTCAAAAGTACTCGTATGAAAGTCGGAAACAAATCATTCATATCTCAAGTAGTTCATGATTTATAAATTAAAAAACATAATCATGTAATTCAATTAGTTCGTCAGACACTACAAGAAAAATGCACAAACACAACATTTAAAAGACAACACTTTTAGTGAAAAGTGTTGTCGTTTTTTAAAAGACAACGCTTTTAGTGAAAAGAGTTGTGGTTATATCTTTCTTATTCATCAAAGACAACGCTTTTTTTAAAACGCGTTGTCAATAAGCATTTATTTTTGGGTCAAAGACAACGCTTTTAAAAGTGTTGTCTATTAGCGTTTTTTCCCATGTATCACGACACTTTTTAAAAAGTGTTGTAGAAAAAATATTATTTTTATTTAAAATAAAACATAAAATAAATAATATTACCCAAGATCCCCAAATCAGAATTCAGAGCCCTTCTCGATTACTTCTACCCCTTCTCGATTACTTCTCCGATCCGATCCCTTTCTCCTTTTTCTCTCTTTCAATTCAAAATCCCATGTTTATTTTTTCTGTTCTTGCTCGATTCTTCGGACGATTTTTGAAGTGACTCAGACAAGCCCCAAGCCCACCTCGCAACTGTTGTTCTCGCTCGGGCCGTTGGGCACCTCGTATCTGCTGCTACGCTCTCATCGAACATCTTCACTTCATTGAACGACACTACAGGTGAATACCGTGAAAATATTGACTTCTTGTAGCTCTTGTAGTTTCCTGTCACGTTACTTGAACGTGACTGATTAGGTGATGGATATAATTCCCGTAATATTATGCCAAATTCTTGTAGCTCTCCCTAGAATTCTTCTTTGATGTTGGACGGATTTCTTCTGCATTCCAGAATCTACAATGTTTGGGTAGGAAATGTCTTCTCGTAATCACGGTATGTCTCTTGGCTTCGAAGCTGTTTGAGAAACTTCAATGTATGCAGATTGTGTTCGACATGTTGCGTAAATTTTGATAGGGACCATTTTATTCTTGTATCTAGCTTTGAACTTTTAATTTTGTTGCTCGTATTTAAGTACTATTTTGGAAACTTCGTTGACTAATGTGATGAAATTCTGTAATTAGATGATTATTTTTTCTCATGAAATCTGGATGACGTACCTGAAGTCCTGAAACATTAATGAAGTACTAGTGAATTGCTTGGTTGTAAGAGTTTTGGCTTTAAATTTTCATGTTGTTTGTGTATGTCAGAGACACTTTCATAAAATTTATAGCTTTAATTATTAAACAATCTATTGCAAAGCATGACTTGATGCCCTTTTCTTTTCTTTTCTGTTATGGGCTTACTCAATTTTGCATGGCCATTGCCCAAACATCTCACATGTTATCAAGTACTGTGAAGAGAATGCAAAGGTATGACTTGTTAATATACATGGATAAACTAATCATGTAATGAGTGCGAAATGAAATAAATTCTCTGTCACGAAAAGAAAAATAAAAGAATCCAGTGTATAACATTCTACTAAATTTTAGACTTAGGACATAGGCTTGAGTCAAATTCATGACATATGATGTAATCCATCAAATGGAAAATGCTGAGTGTCTTGGATTTTATGTTTGGAATACATTTTGTGCACATGTTTATTAAACTTCGATTAACTTCCTCTTGATTTATATGTATTTAGCCATTGCGTGTGGTTGTTTAATATAGAATCTTTTTGTACGGATACGATTTTATACCCAGGAGCTTGGAGGAAAGATAACTCGACAACCAGGACCAATTCCTGGAATCAACACTAAGATCATTTCTTTCCTAGATCCAGATGGTTGGAAAACTGTAAGTTTGATATTTTGGATATTTACTTAAATATATCGAAAGTGATATTACTTGTAGTTCTTAGTAGCTTGCAACACTAATATACTGAGCATCATTTGCCTTGTCGAGCAGCCCTATTGTACCATTCTTTTTAACATCATCTTGACTCAAATCTCAGGTTTCCGGGATTTTTTTTGCTGCTAGTAGGTTCTGGTTGACAATGCAGATTTTCTGAATGAACTCGAGAAGCAAGGGTGAGAGGACAAACCTTATGGCTCACTATTGCATTCAAATGGAAATGGGAATGTTTTCTTGTTCTTGTTCTTTTCCTTCTCTTTACGTTGAATACGGCATTGTTAATTGTTGCATGTTATACCGTTCTATATACTTCAAAGAATAAAGTGTGTCGATACACTTGTCGGGCATATCATTGGGGTGGGGTGCATTACCATTTGTTTTTGAGCCTATCAACTTATTTTGCCTATTCGAGGTTTACTAGCTTATGAGCTGAGTAGCGTTTTTGGTAAGGTAATTGCTGAAATTTTGGAAATATGGAAGTCCCGAAGGACATCGATTCTTATTACAAGTCTGCTGAGTTATTCTTGTTTCTGAAGGCACAGTCGTTCGAAAGTTTTCTGTTGCATGTGACTGGAATTTATATGTAGTTTTTCTTATGCTTTAAATATAATATTTTGTTTTATTGGGATGAAACTAAAATTTGTGTCATAATATTTGTCAGGCTATGGAGAATATATCTCCGACTCTGGGAGTTGAAGATGGGATAAGTACTGAAGTTGAGTTCCTTCTTTTAGAACCCCAAGGTGGGCATGTTTCAATGGATAGTGTCTTGCGATTCGATGAAAAGATTCTGCACAATACCATGTGCATGAAAGATGTTTCCCCCAATTTTGGTATATATCATATCTTCAGCGTGTTAGCTTTTCTGACTAATAAAATACACGCATGGTGAGGTGAGGGAAAAATAGCTGCCAATAGGAATTCATCAGGGAACAGATCCTGATCCTTGGTGATGCTTAATTAGCAGCCTTCAGGGTTACATCCACCTTGTAATCCTTAATGTGTAGTTAGATAGTCAGCGTATGGGAACCTATTATCATAAAAGAGATGGTAGTCTTTTCTCACTGGTCCTTTGGATTCAAGTTTTTATTTGAGTATATTCTGTGATGTCTCTATTTTTATTTGTCTGCATGATATAATATTCCCAGATGCATCTTGTTTCAAAAATCAAAAGAAAACACTGCTATTTACTGATTGCCACTGACGAGTATGCTATCCGCTCTTATTTTATTGATTATAGCCAGTGAATCTGATCTGATCCATGCATGGCTGTCTATCAATAGTGGTGCTATTATCTTACTTGAAATTTCTTATAATTTTTTTGTTGTTTGCAGCTCAATCGAATACTGCAATTACTAGCAAAGTGGCAAATATTATCCGTGGAGAAGTACGTCATAATTGGTTGTTTATCCTTTTTTTATGGTTGGGTGAGATCCTTTCAAATTGGTGATTCATTATGTTTAGGATGTCCACAAACATTGAATCATTTTCTTGCGTGTCAAAAATACCAAAAAATAATCTTTATTGTTCTTTGATAGTGAAATGTAACCCTTAATTTAATGTATCAATGTGACACTGCTAACCTAACCACTTGGCAGCAGGTGGTATTTGTTATGATGAAAACTACAAAAGAAAATGATTTTCCATTTATGCATCTCTGTTTTCTGTGATGCCGTTTTTTTATCTCTTTGATGTTTCACATGTAGGTTATTGATGGGATGCATACTGGAACTGAGGTTTGCTATCTTCAGCTTCAAAATGATTTCTATACCGTGGGGGAAGACTATTTTTTAGGTTGGAATATATTAATAGATTTTGAGTTGTTTCCTGGTTACTAAATCAAGACAGCATCTGGCTTACAGTGGATTCCCCCACCCCTAAAAAAATGGCAAAATAAAATTATGTATTGAGGTCAGGTGTTTTTTTTCTTCCTAAACTTATTTTTTATTCAAAATGGAAAAATAAAATTCAAAATGGCTTACAGATGCTTGGCATGCATTGAGACATGGGATTTTAAATTTTTTCTGATTACTTGGCAGCTGTAAATGTTTCTTTCCTAATGATGAACATGCTAGAATCCTTTTATATCTTCATTGATCCCTTTTGTTGTTTCTTGCGGAGAAGATGGAATCCAACTTTTTGTGATTTATACAGTTCTTGTACTTGGGTTTTTCATGCAATAAGAAGTGTATAGATAAATCTTGATTCTTTAAGTAGTCGTAGAGCTTGGGCTGTTGTTGGTTTCGGTGTTTTGAGCTCTGGTTTTCATTAGCTAGTGTTTTGTTAATCGTAGTTCATGTTCTTTTACTGATAAATATGTGTTTGCTTTTACTTTTCATTTTAATCTATTCATATTTGTTTTATGTTTTTTTTTATTTTTAAT
This sequence comes from Henckelia pumila, assembly GCF_033568475.1. Lineage (NCBI taxonomy): Eukaryota > Viridiplantae > Streptophyta > Magnoliopsida > Lamiales > Gesneriaceae > Henckelia > Henckelia pumila. The sequence goes on from NC_133122.1 coordinate 87,494,117, forward strand.
ATTTTACAGTACGGAGATACAAATTAAAGGAAAAGAGGTTGTTGCGGCTTTTATGAAAGCTTGGGACGCTAACATGTGCTGAAGGAAGGAATCAAAGTTTTACGAGATTAATGCATATTTTTTTCCTAGTGTTCTTTAATTTAGAATTCGATTATTTTTATATTTGAATGATTTATAATATTGGAACACTCTATGTTAAATTTTATTTTACAAATTTTTGAATTTTGAGTGATTTATAATATTGAAAATTTGTGAATTAATTTTTTTTTGTTTTTTATTTGAACAAAGACAACGCTTTAAAAAAAGCGTTGTCTTTGCCAGAAAAGACAATGCTTTTTAAAGAGTTGTCTTTTTCAGATACAACGACGCTTAAAAAACGTTGTTTTTTTCAGAAAAGACAACGCTTTTTACAAAAGACTACGCTTAAAAAGCGTTGTCTTTTTCAGATACGACAACGCTTTTTAAGCGTTGTCTTTGAGAATGGTCTTTTACAACATTGGCTATGACAATGCTTTTTTGGGGACATTAACAACGCGGAAAAATCGTTGTCTTTAGCCGTTTTTCTTGTCGTTCTTATGCAGCATAAGCATGTGATAGCGTACGCATCGAGGCAGCTGAAGCCGCACGAGACTCGTTATCCGGTTCATGATCTTGTACTCGCTGCGATCGTTTTTTCTTTGAAGATCTGGCGTCACTATCTGTATGGTGAGTCTTTCGAGATATTTTCTGATCATAAAAGCCTTAAGTATTTGTTCTCACAGGCAAAGCTGAATATGAGACAGAGAAGATGGTTAGATCTGTTGAAGGATTTCGACTGTGAAATCAAGTATTATCCAGGAAAGTCGAATGTAGTTGCAGATGCCTTGAGCCAAAAACTTTGTTTTTTATCTCTTTCTACTATCGGTGTTTCTCAGTTGACTGATGATTGTTGCACTTCTGGTTTGGAGTTTGAAACAGATAGGAGGACTATCAGAGTGTTTGCTATTCAAGCCGAGTCGGAGTTGTTTATTGCGATCAAAGAAGAACAGAAGTTTGATCCGAGCATTCAGATTTCAGTAGAGAAAGTCAGATCTGGGCATCAGTCTGAATTCCAGGTTAGAGATGATGTTTTGTTTGTTAATAACCGTATTGTTGTGCCTGATATTTCGGAGTTGAGGCAGTGTATTCTTCGAGAGGCACATTGCAGTCGGTTCAGTATTCATCCTGGAGGTCGTAAGATGTACAACGATCTGAAGAATCAGTTTTGGTGGAAGAGAATGAAGAGCGATGTTGCGAGGTTTGTATCGCGATGTTTGAACTGTCAGCAGGTGAAAGAAGAAAGAAAGCGACCGGGTGGTCTGTTGCACAGTCTATCTGTTCTTGAATGGAAGTGGGATCACATTTCTATGGATTTTGTCACGAAGCTACCACGATCTGTTCGAGGATGCAATGCTATTTGGGTAGTGATCGACAGATTGACGAAGTCTGCTTGCTTTATTCCGTACAGGATGACGTATCATCACGATCAGATGGCTGAGTTGTATGTTAGCAACGTTGTGAGATTGTATGGTGTGCCGAAGTCGATCGTTTCAGACCGAGACCCTAGATTCACTTCGCACTTTTGGCACGGTCTTTAGGAGGCACTTGTTACTCGATTGCATCTGAGTACAGCTTATCATCCTCAGACCAATGGACAGTCAGAGGGAACTATCCAGTCATTAGAGGATATGTTTCGAGCAGTAGTGCTAGACTTTGGCACTAGTTGGCAGGATTATTTGCCTCTTGTCGAGTTTTCTTACAACAACAATTTCCAAGCGAGTATCGGTATGGCGCCTTTTGAGGCTTTATACGGTAAGAAGTGCCGATCTCCGTTGTTTTGGGATGATTTGTTTGAGTCACCTGATTTGGGACCGGATATTCTTCAAGATATGGCAGAGCAAGTAAAGATCATTCAGACGAGAATGAAGTCAGCTCAGGATAGACAAGCAAAGTATGCGAATATCATGCGTAGACCTCTGAGTTTCGAGCAGGGATACCGAGTTTTCCTTAAGATTTCTCCTTTCAGAGGCACTGTAAGATTTGGAAAGAGAGGGAAGTTATCTCCGAGATTCATCGGACCGTAAGAGATTCTCGAGAAGTTAGGCGATATTGCCTACAGACTTGCACTTCCTCCATCCTTATCTGGTATTCACGACGTTTTTCACGTCTCAATGTTGCGGAAGTATCATCCAGATCCTTTTCATATTTTTCAACCTGACGAGTCCGAGTTGGACGAGACTCTAAGCTATTTTGAGCGACCGATTCAGATCCTTGATCGGAAAGAGAAGCAGCTCAAAACCAAGTTGATTCCTTTGGTGAAAGTGCAGTGGAGCCGTCACGGAATTGAGGAAGCGACTTGGGAGACAGAATCTGACATGAGACAGCTATTTCCAAAGTTATTCGGATGACGTGAGTTCTTTTTACTTTCTTTAGTTCTTTATTCTATCTTATGAGTTGTGATTGTTATTGATTTTGAGGACGAAATCTCTTCTTAGAGGGGGGAGAATTGTAACGCCCCAAAATTATCTTAATTGAGCTTATTTGAGATAATCAGAGTTTGCAGAAGTCAAGAGCCGACTTGATTTTGATCAGGATCTATTTTGCAATTTTTTGAATTTTCAGGGACTAAAACACAAATAATGGATTTTATATATTATTTGCACTTGGATTGACTTTATAATCACTTCATCTCCTCCCCCTAGCCGTGTTGCACCATTGTAGCGACCCTTTTGAGTTTTCAAGCTTTCAGATTTCAGTCCAAGCTTGATCCGTCCGTTGGAATTTATTTCTGAAGGCAGGTTAGCGATCAACGCAGCGAGAGCTTCATTCTATCGTAAGTTTTTTTTCGATCAGATACACTTCTATTTTTGGATGTTGTTAGAATCGATTGAGTTTCGGTTATGTTGTTCTTGACAGGGTTTTGATCGTTTATTCTCAGTCGGTTTTGAATTAGAGCGTCGTTCGGATTTGTTATGATTTTTGGAAGCCTATTTCGAAAATTGAGTTTTGAGATTTGTTGGGTTTGAGCCTTTATTGTTGTATTAGCATTGATAAGAGTTGATATCGATATTATAATGTTGTCAGTGTTTTCGGTTTGATCAGTTTATAGCCGTTATGCCGCCGGTTTGAGTTTTAGGGATTTTGAACTGTTTGAGTTGTTGAACTTGGCTATTGAGTTTTGATCGTCGTTGTTGTTCTTCCTTGCCTCCGTACAGATTCATTTGGAGTTTGTCGAGCCCAGTGTTAGCAGCAGTCGATCGTCGAAGAGTTGGACGAAGAGCGGTAAAGAGATTACCTTGAGCAGTGTTGTTGTTAGGTTGTATAGTTTCTGATATAACCTTTTATTGTAGCTTATCCAGAGTTGGAGCTATTCGTATCGAAAGGTACAAGAAGTCATCGTTCAGCGGGATAGCATAATCAAGATAGTTGGTTCTTGAGTTTTCCCTTAAAATCACATACTTGCATCAATACTTGTTCTAGCATGTGGAACTTGTATTTTGTTGTTGATTGAGCTTTTGTTATATGGCTTAATATTTTATGTTTTTCTTATGCATTCATCTTGTGCCAAACCTTTTATTTCAACGGGTAGAACAGCCCTTTTTATTTAGACATTTTGGGGGCTATACTACGAGTGGCCTGGGTTGTAGAAGTTCACCTAGTGTCAGCATACTCCTTGTAGTCGCACCAAAGTCTAGGGGATTGGGATACGTGGCACCACCTCGATTGGGAGAGTCGTTGAGTTGTTACGTGATTTCATCTTTGTTCTGCAACAAGTGTGGAGGTAGACACTCCCCGGATCAGTGTGTAGGAGTCTATGGGAACTGCAATATCTGTCAGCAACCGGGACACTTTGCTAAGGTGTGCCCTATGCAAGGTAAAGATTGAGCTCAGAGTGGGAGTTCTTCTAGACCTGCAGCTCAGCCTGAGAGGCAGATTTCTGCGGTTCACTCCATCCAGCCTCAGCAGCAGAACAGACAAGGAGGTAACCCGAATGCGAACCAGCCTCCGAGGCCGCAGGCACGAGTCTTTGCTCTGACAAAGGATCAGGCTCAAGCAGTACCTGACGATGTTATAGCAGATAACTGTTCGATTTTAGGTTATTCTGATCAAGTATTGATGGATACAGGTGCTTCTCATTCCTTTACCTCTGAAAATTTTGTGTTGATGCATGCTTTGCCTACTGAGCTTTTGCCTACTGTAGTAGCTGTTACTTCACCTCTGGGTGGAGGAATTGTTTTTGTCAGCTTCCTCAGGAACTGTGAACTTATTTTTGAGGAGAATTTGTTATTATTCGACTGTATTGTACTTGGGCTGTAAGATTTTGACTGTATTTTTGGTATAGATGCTTTAACCAAGTACAAGGCAACCGTCGATTGTTTTCAGAAGGGTGTCCTATTCATTCCTGAAATGGCAGATGAGTGGAAATTCTTTGGTAAGGGTTTTCGATCTAGAATTCCTTTGAATCGATGACTCATTTGTTACAGAGAGGTGCAGATGGATTTTTGGTTTATGAAGTTGACGTACTGAAATCTAGCCCTGAATTGGTTGAATTACCAGTGGTTAGAAAATTTCCTAATGTGTTTTCGGTAGAGATTCCTAGATTTCCCCCTATTCGAGAGATCGAATTCAGCATTGATTTATTGGCAGGTACTCAAACTATTTCCAAAGCTCCTTATCGCATGGCATTGGTCGAATTGAGAGAATTGAAAGAACAGCTTGAGGATTTTATTGCCAAGGGATACATCCGACCTAGTGTGTGGCCTTGGGGTGCTTCTGTTTTGTTTGATTGGAAGAAGGATGGTTCTATGCGGCTCTGTAATGATTACCGTCAATTGAATCAAGTGACGGTAAAGAACCCGTATCCTTTACCCCGAAAAGATGACCTTTTTGATCAACTGCAGGGTTCTTCTGTCTATTTGAAGATTGATCTAACGTTGGGTTATCATCAGCTAAGAGTGAGAGAGAAAGATGTTCCTAAGACTGCATTCAGAACGAGTTATGGTCATTTCAAGTTTATAGTCATGTCGTTCGGTTTGACTAATGCTCCAGCGGTTTTTATGGGTTTGATGAACCGTATCTTTCAGCGCTATTTGGATGAGTTTGTTATTATCTTCATCGAAGATATTCTTATCTATTCGAAGAACCGTACTGACCATGCAGAGCATTTGAGGATCGTATTGCATATTTTGCGGGTTGAGCAGTTGTTTGCCAAGCTAAGTGTGAATTTTGGTTGGACCGAGTTGTCTTCCTTGGTCATATCATTTCAGGAGATGGGATTTCTGTCGATCCCAGCAAGATTGAAGCGGTTATGAATTGGCCTAGATCGACATCAGTGCCTGAGATCCAAAGCTTTATGGGTTTATCTTGTTATTATCGCCGATTCATCGAGGGATTCTTGTCTATTGCCAAGCCGATTACCCAGCTGACTCAGAAAAATGCGTCTTTTATGTGGACTGCAGATTGTGAGGCTAGTTTCGTTGATCTGAAGAGGAGACTGACCAGTGCTACGATTCTTTCTATTCCATCAGGTACTGGAGGTTTTACCATTTATTGTGATGCCTCTAACCGAGGCTTGGTATGTGTTCTTATGCAGCATAAGCATGTGATAGTTTATGCATAGAGGTAGCTAAAGCCGCACGAGACTCGTTATCCGGTTCATGATCTTGAACTCGCTGCAATCATTTTTGCTTTGAAGATCTGGCGTCACTATCTTTATGATGAGTCTTTCAAAATTTTTTCTGACAATAAGAGCCTTAAGTATTTGTTTTTACAGGCAGAGCTGAATATGAGCTATAGAAGATGGTTAGATCTGTTGAAGGATTTCGATTGTGAAATCAAGTATTACCCGAGAAAGTCGAATGCAGTTGCAGATGCCTTGAGCCGAAAGCTTTGTTATTTATCTCTTTCTACTATTGGTGTTTCTCAGTTGATCGATGATTATTGCACTTCTGGTTTGGAGTTTGAAACTGATAGGAAGACTATAAGAGTATTTGTTATTCAAGCCGAGCCAGAATTGTATATTTTGATCAAAGAAGCAAAGAATTCTAATCCGTGGGCATCATTCTGAATTCCAGGTTAGAGATGAAGTTTTGTTTGTGAATAAACATATTGTTGTGCCTGATATTCCAGAGTTGAGGCAGTGTATTATCCAAGAGGCTCATTGCAGTCGGTTCAGTGTTCATCCTGGAGGCCGTATGATGTACAATGATCTGAAGAATCAGTTTTGGTGGAAGAAGATGAAGAGCGATGTTGCGAGGTTTGTATCTCGATGTTTGAACTATCAGCAAGTGAAAGCAGAGAGGAAGCGACCGGGCGGTCTCTTGCACAGTCTATATGTTCTTGAATGGAAGTGGGATCACATTTCGATGGATTTCGTCACAAAGCTACCGCGATCTGTTCGAGGATGCGATGCTATTTAGGTAGTGATCGACAGATTGACGAAGTCTGCTTGCTTTATTCCGTACAGAATGATGTAACGTTGTGAGATTGCATGGTGTGCTGAAGTTGATCGTTTCAGACCGAGATCCTAGATTCACTTCGCACTTTTGGCATAGTCTTCAAGTGGCACTTGGTACTCGATTGCATCTGAGTGCAACGTATCATCCTCAGACCGGCAAACAGTTAGAGCCGACTATCCAAACGTTAGAGGATATTCTTCGAACAGTAGTGCTAGATTTTGGCACTAGTTGGCAAGATTCTTTGCCTATTGTCGAGTTTTCTTACAACAACAGTTTTCAAACGAGTATCGGTATGACACCTTTTGAGGCTTTGTACGCCAAGAAGTGTCGATCTCCTTTGTTTTGGGTTGATGTGTCCGAGTCACCTGATTTGGGACCGGATATGCTTCGAGATATTGCAAAATAAGTAAAGATCATTCAGTTGAGAATGAAGTCAGCTCAGGATAGACAGGCGAAGTATGCGAATATCAGACGCAGACCTCTGAGTTTCAATAAGGGAGACCGAGTATTATTGAAGATTTCTCCTTTCAGAGGCACTGTTAGATTTGGAAAGAGAGGGAAGTTATCTCCGAGATTCATCGGACCGTATGAGATTATCAAGAAGTTAGGCAATCTTGCCTACAAACTTGAACTTACACATCTTTATCTGGTATTCACGACATTTTTCACGTCTCTATGTTGCGGAAGTATCATCCAGATCCTTCTCATATTCTTCAGCCTGACGAGGCCGAGCTTGACGAGACTCTAAGCTAATTTGAGCGACCGATTCCGATCCTTGATCAAAAGGAGAAACAGCTAAGAACCAAGTTTATTCCTTTGGTGAAAGTGCAATGGAGCCATCACGGAGTCGAGGAAGCAACTTGGGAGACAGAATCTGACATGAGACAGCGTTTTCCTGATTAATTCGGATGACGTGAGTTTTTCTTACTATCTTTTGTTCTTTATTCTATCTTATGTGATTGATTCATATTGATTTTGAGAACGAAATCTTTTCTTAGAGGGGGAGAATTGTAACGCCCCGAAATTATCTTAATTGAGTCTATTTGAGATAATCGGAGATTACAGAGTTCAAGAGCCGACTTGATTTTGATCAGGATCTATTTTGCAAATTTTGGAAATTTCAGGGACTAAAATGCGAATATGGAGTTTTATATATTATCTTGACTTGTTGACTAATATTCATTCACTCCTTCTCGTCCCCAAGCATGCCTCCCTCCATTGTTAACGCCCCAAAGCTCCTTCGAGCTTTCAGATTTCAGTTTCCGGTCGATCCGTCCGTTGGAATTTATTTTTGAAGGCAAATTAGCGATCACGGCAGTGAGAGCTTCATTCTATGGTAAGTATTTCTCCGATCATTTGCACTTTTGTTTTCGGATGTTGTTAGAATCGATTGAGTTTCGGTTATGTTGTTCTTAAACGAGTTCTTATCATTTATTCTAAGTCGATTTTGAAATAGAGCATCGTTCGGAATTGTTATGATTTTTGGAAGCCAAATTCGAAAATGAGGATTTTTTAGATGTGTTGGATTTGTTTTGTTGTTGTTTTTTTAGCATTGATTTGAGTTGTTTGCAATGCTGTACTGTTGTCTGCATTTTTGGTTTGTTCAGTTTATAGCCGGTTTGAGATTTGAGATTTTTGAACCGTTGAATTGTAGGACTTGGGAAATTGGGTTGTACGTCATTGTTGATCATCTTTTGCCTCTGTACAGATTTGTTTGAAGTTTGTCAGCCCAGAGTTAGTAGCAGTCGATCGTCGAAGAGTTGGACGAAGAGCGGTAAAGAGTTTACCTTGAGCGATGTTGATGTTTAGGTTGTATAGATTTTGATATAACCTTCTTTTTAGCTTATCCAGAGTTGGAGCTATTGAATCGAAAGGTACAAGCAGTCATCGTTTTAGCGGGATAGCACACTCGAGACAGTTGGTTCTTGAGTTTTCCATTAAATCACATACTTGCATCAATACTTGTTCTAGAATGTGGGACTTGTATTTTGTTGATTGATAAGTGTATTTTATACACTTAATTTATATATGCTTTTAATTGTTAATTGCGTGTTTCGAGCAGATTTATCTGGGTATGTTGTTGTTTTTGTGTTTGTAGGAAATTATGTAATTTATGTGGAAAAGGAGAAAAAATGAGAAAAATGAGATTGGAGAGAAAAGAATTAAAGAATTGAGAAAGAAAAGAAGAAGAAAGAAAGAAAAAACGATCAGACAAGAGAGAAGAATAGTGATGGGCTTTCCTTTATTGGGCTTAAGGATAGCGCTAACTTAGCGCTAAATATTTGAAGGAGAAGCGCTATCGCGCTTGTCAATGAAAGCGAGAAGATTGGAGATCAGAGACCTATGCGCGGGCGCGTGATTTCTGGAGTGGGCGCTTGTCGCCAATTTCTGAACTTGGAAATATTTTATCGGAAGGAAACTTCTATATTTTGTGGGTTTTTGAGTGGGCTTTGGGAGACGATATAAAAGGCAATTTTTCATCTGATTAAGGGTGAGCCGCCACACACGTACAGAAGAGAAATCAGAGATTTGATCGAGAACTTTTGGGAAGGATTTTCTGGAGTTTTATCGTGAAGAACGAAGACGGAGTTTGATCGACCGGACACGGCGTCGACGACGGATTTGTTTATTTTATCTTTTATTTAATTCTGAACATGTTTGAATTTATGGATTATTATTGTTTTCAGAATTTTAGTATGAACTAATTTTTAGAGTCTAGAGGTCGGATGGAACCTGGTGTAGACACTTTCATGAATTTTTGATTTTATTGGATTGAATTTCTTCTAGATTAATTGTTTTTTCTAGAATTGATTGTCTTTTCAATTATCTGATCAATAATTGATTTGTAATATTTATTTGAAATTTGGCACTCGGAAGAGGAGATTTTGAATAGGACCATTGGAAAATACACTGTTAATTGTTTATCTGACTCGGGAGAGCTTATAATTTTAACAGAGCTTTTGAAGAGAACATAGTTTTGAATTGATCACTGCAAGTAGATTCTTAATAGGGATATTGGAATTCAATTGTAGTTGATATATTTTATTCGGCACTCGGGAGATGGAATAATACACGTAAGTGTTCTTGGCTATTAATTCTTTGAAATTCATGAAGATTAATTAATTAGGATTGATTGTTGTTGAAACCAGGTGAAATTTATACTTCTAGACCATTTTCTCTGATTGATTTTTAATCTGAAAGTTGTGTGCGTTCTTTTAAATCAACTGATTATTTATTTTAATTGCAAAATTCTTGATTATTGATTTTCTAGATAAAGTTTGGACTATTCTAATTACAAGCACTATTATTTTCATTTTACTCCCTGAGGGATCGATACTTGATTTTATCACTATATTAAAACTTGACACTCGTACGCTTGCGAGGAAATTTTCACAACAAGTTTTTGGCGCCGTTGCCGGGGAGTAAATTTGATTAATTTTTAGTCTTGTTACCAATTAGTCTAGATTTTAATTTAGAGTTTTTTTTCTTTTATTTTTTAAGTTGCTAATTAATTTCTTCTTATTTTTAATTGCAGTCTATGCGACGATCTCAAAGTTCTAATTCTCTACTGTTTGATCCGGAGATCGAGCGTACTGCGCGTGCTTTAAGACGAGCTAGAAGAGAAGAACTTGAAAGAATGGCTGAACAAGAAGAAAACCAAGCTCCCCTAGTGCCTATTAAAGATCACTTCAGACCGACGATCCAGGCTCACTATTCTGGAATCGCTCGAGGAACTATCAATGCAAACAATTTTGAGCTGAAGCCTACATTGATCAACATGGTTCAACAGAACCAATTTAATGGAAGCGCCACTGCCGATCCTTATCTACACCTACGCACTTTTTTGGAGATAACCGATACGGTAAAAATTAATGGTGTGTCTGAGGATACTATACGTTTACGCTTGTTTTCGTTTTCTCTCAGGGATCAAGCCAGAAGTTGGTTGCAATCATTGCCGCTTGGAAGCATCACTACTTGGGAGGGGATGGCAGAAAAATTTCTTGCGAAATATTTTCCACCTGCCAAAACCACCCAACTGAAGATTGAGATCAGCACCTTCCGGCAGATGGACACTAAACAGTTATACGAGGCGTGGGAAAGGTATAAAGAATTATTAAGACGTTGTCCTAACCACAATTTTGCAGATTGGGAATAGATTGAGTGGTTTTACAACGGACTGAATGCACCTACGAGAATGAATGTGGACTCAGCGGCTGGAGGTACTATATTTGCAAAGGATCATGTTCAGGCTTATGATATGTTGGAGGATATGACGGTCAATAGTTTCCAATGGCCATCTGAGCGTATAGGAGTAAAGAAGCCGGCTGGAGTGTATGCAGTGGATCCTCTCATGTCCATCACTGCTCAATTATCTGCACTGACTACACAGGTAGCTTCTTTGAATAAAATTAATGTTGCAGATTCAAATGGAGTTGAAGGATAACCGACCATAGAGCAAGTCAATTATATAAATCCAAATGGCTACAGAGGATATGGAGGCTATAGAGGTAACCCTGTCCCAAATACTTATCATCCTAGCTTGCGTAATCATGAAAATTTTTCGTATGCTAACAATACTAATAAGGGTGATGGTAAGTTGTCTTTGGAGGATGTGGTTAGTACCTTTGTTCAGGAATCAGGTAAGAGGATGGCAAGAACTGAATCTCGACTTGACATTTTGGAGACGCACATGACCAACATGGGTGCTGTGTTGCAATCCATGGAAACCAGCATAGGGCAGTTGGCGAACGCACTGAAGGACAACAACCGCGGCCAGTTCCCTAGCAATACTGAGGTAAATCCCAAGGAGCAGTGCAATTCCATAGAGTTGAGAAGTGGAAAAGAAGTTGGAATTCAAGAACCTGTTGTTGAAGAGAAGAGATTTGAGGAAAAATTTGAGGAGAAGGAGCCAAAACCGGAGCCAAAACCGATGTATAAGCCTCCACTTCCCTACCCGCAGAGGTTCAAAAAGAAAGCATTGGACGAGCAGTTCTCCAAATTCTTGGAGATTTTCAAGAAAATTCACATCAACATCCCCTTTGCTGATGCTTTGGAGCAAATGCCGAACTACGCAAAATTCATCAAGGAGATGATGTCCAAGAAAAGGAGACTGCTAGAGAACGAGGTGGTCAATCTGACGGAAGAGTGCAGTGCGGTGCTCCAAAAGAAGATGCCACAGAAACTTAAGGATCCAGGGAGTTTTACTATTCCTTGTTCTATTGGTGGTTTTCATTTTAATAATGCACTTTGTGATTTAGGAGCCAGTATTAATTTAATGCCATTATCTATTTACAGGGCCTTGGAGTTGGGAGACATGAAATCGACTAAGATTTCATTGCAATTGGCGGATCGGAGCATTAAATATCCACTAGGAATTGTTGAAGATGTTCTAGTGAAGGTGGATAAATTCATCTTCCCAGCAGATTTTGTGGTATTGGATATAGAAGCAGATCATGGTGCTCCGCTCATTTTTGGGAGACCATTCTTGGCCACGGCGGATGCAAAAATTGAAGTGATGAAAGGGGAGTTGTCAATGGGTGTGGAGTGCGAACGAGTAATCTTCAACTTATTTACGAAAGCACCTAATCCATCCATCGAACAATTATGCTTAATTGAACCGGTTATGAAGTTGGAGGGTCATTCAAAAGCCGACATTGCGGTTGATTCATCGAATGAGAGAGCGCCAAAACCACCAAAGAAGGCCACGAAAGAAGCAAAATTTAAAAGGCGGATCGTAAAATTTATTTGGCGCGTGAAAGAGAAAGGGAAGACTTAATACTTTGAGAGTCGGGCTGGCGACTCTAAACCAAGCGCTTTTTGGGAGGCAACCCAAAATTGTTGTTTTATTTTTTATTTATTTTAATTTTTTTTTATTTATTTAAATTTCTGCTTAAATTTTTTTATTTTTATTTTTTTCTCATTAGTTAATTTTATGATTTTTGAATTATTGTTGATAATTTTGGAGGCCTAATTTTAAAATTGTTGAATTATTTTTTAGGATTTTGGTCTTCTTGCAGCGCATTATGGGCGCTCGCCCAAGATTGGAGGCGTCCGCTCACGATTTGGGAGTTGAAATCAGAGGCTCATGCGCGCCCGCCCGCACTCCACACACCGAAGCCAAGCCAATAGCGCATCCCTAAGCGCTATCGCGCTGTTCAACCGCGCTTCCTAAGCGCTATCGCGCATCAATAGTCGCGCTCACCAACAGCGCTATCTTAATAGCGCCTCTTTCACCCTCAAATCAAGCGCTAATGCGCTCCTATACGCCATCATCAAGCGCTATCGCGCTACTTCACTAGCGCAACATAAAGCGCTAACGCGCGACTGAACAGCGCTATCGTGCACGAATTAGTTCAGGAGTTTAAAAGCCCATTCCAGAGTCTTCCTCCCAGACTTAAATCACAATCCCCAGTCCATATTTAAATCTCACGCAAGGGCATGATCATCGTAAATCTTCTACTCAACAAAATATCATCAGCTCAAGGATTGTGATCTTAATTACAAGGCAGAGATTCTCAAAATTGATCTTGCTCCATCTCAGCTTGTCGAGAAAGGGGAAATTGAAGAATTTGGAAAATGTATTCGTGAACGGTACAAAAGCTGAAATTTTATCTCTTATATTTGATTCTTGATAAATGTTGTGATTTGAGGCTATTGGGTTGTCTAAGTTTTGTCTGAGTTGTGGATTGGAGTACGTTTGCGGTAGTGAAATTCTATATCATTGTATTAGTGCCTACCAAGTGTTTGTTGAATTGCTTGGGTTATATTTGAACGTTGGTTGCTGGAATTGTTGGGAGTTTATTGCATTGTTTGAGGCATTTGATTTGAAGTGAGTTGAATTATTGAGTTACAATGCCACCGAAAACCAAAGGGAAAGGAGCAATTTCTTCGTCGTCCTCTGCTGCTTCATACGATAGACATAGATTTTGTAATGCCACAGCGGAAGAGTATTGTTTTGATGTAATGGAGCGAGGGATGCACAAAGAAAGAGGAATGAGTTTGAGAGAGTATAGTGCACCGGCGTTAATTGAAGCTAAGAGAAAAGGTTGGGAGACATTTGTTAGGAGTCCACCAGATGCTGTTATATCATTGATTCATGAGTTTTATGCAAATTTGATGGTCAAAGACGTGAATCTGAAAGTTCGAGTTCGAGGGAAATTGGTGCCTTTTGATAAGAGTACAATTAACCGTCTCTATGAAATGCCGGATTTGGACATTGCAGATGATGAGTATGAGGTATTTAAAAATCAGTCTTATCCAGATAACATTGTACTTCAGACCTTGTGTGAGGATGGGGCGGAATGGAAGAAGAATGCGAAAGATGAAATTGTTACATTTCCATCCATATTTCTTCGACGAGAAGCGAATAATTGGCATGAGTTTGTGGCTGCCAGTATGTTGCCATCTGGGCATACATCCGATGTGACTAAGGTTAGAGCTGGACTGGTGTACTGCATTGTGATAGGGAAATCCGTTGATGCTGGGAGAGTAATTCAGGAGTCTATTATTGCTGCAGTTAGGGGTTTCTCAACTATCAGTTTACCCCACTCGTCCTTGATTACTCAACTTTGCCGGTTAGCTGGTGTTGTGTGGGATGATACAGAGCAGATTCTTCCAATTTGAGGTCCTATAAGAATTACTGGTGCATTGAGACGGGACAAGAAGAAGAAAGCAGCCAGTACTTCTGAACAGGCAGCTGAACCACCGCAACCCTCGGAGCCACTACCACACTTTGAGCCAGCTCCTTCCCATTTGGAAGGACTTATGTCACTACCGACACATCCGGCCCTTGCGTATTCTACTCGTGATGATTCTACGGCCGTGCTTTCTCAGATGAATAAGCAGTGGAGGATGATGCGAGCACATATGACATATATGCATGATTTCACTGCCGCTCTTGCCCAGAATTATCCGCCCACTGTTGTGCCTTATCCAGCTCCTCCGCAGTGGTCTTCTGATGATACTGCTGCTGCTGCACCTTCGTTCCATGGAGATGATGATGATGACGTCGAGTCCTGATGCTCGGTGTCGAAGGTATGAGTCCCTTGTTCTTTTTATAGTTTAAAATCATTAGGGACAATGATTATATTAAGTTTGGGGGGTGAATCAATATTTGATTTACTGGTTTGGTGGATAGTTGAATTTTATTATGTGTGCTTCATAGATTAATTTTTCTTGAGTTTTGTTGTTTTAGTTGAGAGTTGAGTTGAAAAGAAGTCGAGAAATATATGGATGCATGGATGATAAAAAAATTTTGTGCTATAACTGAAATCCATGATTGTCTACCTACCTGACAAATATTTTTGGGCCTAATTTTCATTGAATTTATCCTTAGTTGCCCATTTGAGCTACACTTGTATATTAGTACATTGAGGTACGAGAAATCTGAAATTTGTTGAAAATCATCTTTAACTGCTGATGATTATTCTTTTTCTGCACTGATTAAATTTGTATGTTTTAATTGTGGATTGAGACTTGTCTAGACCTAGTTCGGACAATCTTCGAGGCGAAATACGGGCAAAACTGAGATTAGGACTGATTTAGGCGATTTTTCTGAATTCGTTTGAGCCTTTCAAGCTACCTAATTATCTATTTTATCCCTAGTACCTTGTTTGAGCTTTATTGAAAATCGAATGGCATGCGTGTAAACGTGTGATTATATCCCCATTCGTCATTATTTCAAGGTCCTACATTGACTACCTAATTAGCCTAAACACTATTTCCTACCTTTAAGGAAGTAATTTGAATGCTAAAATGTTGTATACTCCTAGCTTTATTTGTGAAAAAAGGATTGGTGTGGTGGATGAATTGAAAAGATGAAAAAAAAAAAAAAGGTAGTAGAAAAAAAGAGTTGAAAAATGTGGTAGAGAGTTGAAAAGTTTTGAAAAGAAGAGTTGTGAAAAAGTTGAGAAATGAAGTGAATTGAAAGAATGTGAAATTGTGAATGAAAAAGGAGTCGTAGTTGAGTTTGATAATATGAATTACTCCTTATTTTGAATTCTTATCCTTCATTTGTAGCCATGAGCCAGGCCTTACATTATAAGCTGAATAAGTCCTATTGATCGAGTCTCAGTTGCCCAATATACTAGTGGAGAAGAGTTGCGAGAATCTAGCATATGGACTGTTGATTGATGCTTTTAATGATTATGAATTTTGATCTAAACACTTACACGTTTATTCTTTGCATTTACCTAATTGTGAGTGTTTTTGATTAATATCCTATATTTGATCCTATGCTATCCTTGAAAAGTCATCATGATCTATGAATGTTTGAATTGAATTTGGAGAATGGTGTTTTGAACTTGAGTTGCGGAGATTGTGAGTTTATGCGGTTATTTTGTTATGATTGAAACTTTCGAGTGTTAGTAGGTTGGATGAAATTGGATTTGATATTTTTGAAATCATTGTTGAGGCCATTGTTCCATAATATTTCTTGACTATTCTTGTGGGTTTGATAGAATGAGTTGTTGAAATTTAATAGTTTTGCTCGGGACTAGAAAAATTCTAAGTTTGGGGGTATTTGATAAGTGTATTTTATACACTTAATTTATATATGCTTTTAATTGTTAATTGCGTGTTTCGAGCAGATTTATCTGGGTATGTTGTTGTTTTTGTGTTTGTAGGAAATTATGTAATTTATGTGAAAAAGGAGAAAAAATGAGAAAAATGAGATTGGAGAGAAAAGAATTAAAAGAATTGAGAAAGAAAAGAAGAAGAAAGAAAGAAAAAAACGATCAGACAAGAGAGAATAATGAATAGTGATGGGCTTTCCTTTATTGGGCTTAAGGATAGCGCTAACTTAGCGCTAAAGATTTGAAGGAGAAGCGCTATCGCGCTTGTCAATGAAAGCGAGAAGATTGGAGATCAGAGACCTATGCGCGGGCGCGTTTTTTGGAGTGGGCGCTTGTCGCTAATTTCTGAACTTGGAAATATTTTATCGGAAGGAAACTTCTATATTTTGTGGGTTTTTGAGTGGGCTTTGGGAGACGATATAAAAGGCAATTTTTCATCTGATTAAGGGTGAGCCGCCACACATGTACAGAAGAGAAATCAGAGATTTGATCGAGAACTTTTGGGAAGGATTTTCTGGAGTTTTATCGTGAAGAACGAAGATGGAGTTTGATCGACCGGACACGGCATCGACGACGGATTTGTTTATTTTATCTTTTATTTAATTCTGAACATGTTTGAATTTATGGATTATTATTGTTTTCAGAATTTTAGTATGAACTAATTTTTAGAGTCTAGAGGTCGGATGGAACCTGGTGTAGACACTTTCATGAATTTTTGATTTTATTGGATTGAATTTCTTCTAGATTAATTGTTTTTTCTAAAATTGATTGTCTTTTAAATTATCTGATCAATAATTGATTTGTAATATTTATTTGAAATCTGGCACTCGGGAGAGGAGATTTTGAATAGGACCATTGGAAAATACACTGTTAATTGTTTATCTGACTCGGGAGAGCTTATAATTTTAACAGAGCTTTTGAAGAGAACATAGTTTTGAATTGATCACTGCAAGTAGATTCTTAATAGGGATATTGAAATTCAATTGTAGTTGATATATTTTATTCGGCACTCGGGAGAGGGAATAATACACGTAAGTGTTCTTGGCTATTAATTTTTTGAAATTCATGAAGATTAATTAATTAGGATTGATTGTTGTTGAAACCAGGTGAAATCTATACTTCTAGACCATTTTCTCTGATTGATTTTTAATCTGAAAGTTGTGTGCGTGCTTTTAAATCAACTGATTATTTATTTTAATTGCAAAATTCTTGATTATTGATTTTCTAGATAAAGTTTGGACTATTCTAATTACAAGCACTATTATTTTCATTTTACTCCCTGAGGGATCGATACTTGATTTTATCACTATATTAAAACTTGACACTCGTACGCTTGCGAGGAAATTTTCACAACATTGATTGAGATTTTGTTATATGACTTAATGTTTTATGTTTTCTTATGCATTCATCTTGAGCCAAACCTTTGATTTCAGCGGGCATAATGGCCCTTTTTATTTAGACGTTTTGGGGGCTATACTGCGAGTGGCCTGAGTGTAGAAGTTCACCTAGTGTCAGCATACTCCTTATAGTCGCACCAAACTCGGGAGTGGGATATGTGGAACCACCTCGATTGGGAGATTCGGTGAGTCTTTACGTGATCTCATCCTCGGGATCCCAAAAGCATAGCAGAAATCCCTTGTTTATCAAAGTTGATATCACAATTTTGAAGACATGCATTCATTCGTCTTAAATTGATTATGTTGTCTTGAAAGCATGCTGTTTATATATTACTTTTATTACTTGTTATATTGCTTTTACTGGGAATACCATTCTCATCGGAGTTATCCGGCTGTTGCTTTGTTTTGTATATGTACTTGGCAATAGGTGGGGCAGTATCGAGTCATAGAAGACTTGGTTAGCATCGAGCAAGGAATAGAAGTGAGACTCGGTTTAGAAGTCGAATCAGCATGTCAATCTAGTTTATGTTTTGCGAGCATGTTTAGAATTCGAACTTCTTGTATTTTGTATTGTAAGCGAGAATCGATATAGGTACTATCGAATCAAATGTATTTCATCACTAGACTCTTCATGTACTGTTCTTGGCTTGTCGGATAATTGGAATGCATGTGTTTAAGTTTGGTTTGTTTTCGTTTTGGTGGTTTGGCATTTCAAAGAGAAGGGCCGGCACGGGCGCGCGCTCGGAGCGCGCGGGCATGCTTGTTTTTAGCAAGGCTCGGGAGCGGGCGCGGGCGCGCCTTGTTCAGCGCGGGTGTGAAGTCGTCTCTTTTTTAAAAAAATAACAATTTGGATTTATGCCATGGCCTTTTGTTATTTCTTGAACGATTTATTCTTGGCTAGATGTTTAGAACCGAGGTCTCACAGTTACTCTCTTATTTATAGGAATCCAAGGAAGGTGAATGGTCGGCCGATATCAATTGCATCTATCCACTGATAAGCTTACATGTCAAATCATATTTCTAGACTTGACGGCGTATCCGAAACGCCACAAATCCTGATGTCAGACAATCAGAAATGCATACAGACATTGGACTTTGGAACCAACTGCCTTTTATTATATTTATATGTATATTGTTTGTCTTATCTTTATCTTACCGCGTGTTTTTCATATTTCAAAATTCAAAATTCAAAATCTTCAGTGACGTGTACAACACCCGTGGCCACTCACACACATAAGGCAAAATTATATGTTTTTGCAACTAATCTCGTATCAATCCTCTACGCTTTTCTTCCAAAAATATTGATCATAATTTTTTATTACAAAACTCTACAAGATGTCCATCCATAAAACTTGTCTGGCAATCAACTTCGATGAAGTGCACTTCATCAAGAATTCCAAAATTTCAGCAATGTTCAACATGATTGAAGCTTTAGGACTTCGCAAATTTCTCAGTTCTGGCTCTACGGTCAACTACGATCTAGTCAAGGAATTATTCGAATCCACCGAATTGCATCATGGAAGCATTGTTTGAATCATCAAGCGACAAAAAATAGAATTCAATCAACACTTCTTCGGTGAAACTTTTGGGTTTCCTACCAGTGGTTTGATGAAATGCGTAGACCTACCTTATGGTAATGTCGATCACTGGGTAGCTCAGTTCACATTGGATGAAGCACCTATCAAAGTCAACGATCTCAAACACAGCTTGAAGCCAGCATATCGACTGCTAGCCAAAATAGTAGAAAAAATGCTCTTAGCCAAGGCTGGATCTTATGACAAGATCACTCTCGAGAAACTTCAGTACATGGCTTCCATTGCCTCCCAGTTGAACTTTAAATGGTCATCCATTCTCTACTCTACTCTCTGTGAGATGATTCAAGGCAAAGGACAATCCGAAGGCTTTTCATTACAGATTTGCCATCTTCTTGCAGCATTAGGTGTGGATTCCTCAGCTTTTGAAGCCTTATATGTCTCAAAATGGCTCAATGCAGTCACTGTCCCCCTATTCTTGCAAAAGAATCAAGTGACTACTGATCAATTAAGGACTATCAAATGAGAGATCGGGGCAGAACAACAAGCTGCTATGAGAACTACAACTCTTCAACTCAAGAGTCCTCGACCTACCAGACGCACTACAATCGTGGACTCTGATCTCGATGATGATGTTAGTGAAAATGCTCCTCTGGTCCAGGTTTTTGCCAACTCTTCTCCTTTTCCAAGGAAGAAAATGGCTCTCAAGCCATCTCAATCGAAACCCAAGAGGATCAAGCTATTATCCACCGTTCACACTCCAACTTCTCAGCTGACAGCAGCAACGGTTGAAGTCTCCGCATCAATGAATCTTCCTAAACAAACAGTCCCTATCCATCATCCGACATTTGAGCCAGCTGAAAGCACCATAGTTACAGTTGTACCTATCTCGTGGAAATACCTAATTCATCAGTCGATGAAGTCTCCATCATCAGTCAGCAAATTCTAAGGACTCAAGCTCCGGTTGTCAGCACTCAAGTTTCTCCACTAAACGGAATCACTTTCAACGAACCATCGTCCTCAGCTCTCAACACAACTTCGACCGACCTTCAAGGAAAAGGCAAAGGCATCTTCATACCACCTCCAAAAGCCCAATTAGTAGGCAAAATGGAGGTCCTCATCATTATTTTCAACATTCTCAGGGCTGTACGGTTCAGACTTCAGGAATTTGATGAATGGGTGAACTATCGCCTCAACGCTTCATATTCTCAGATTCTGCATGAGAACAAGCTGGAATACCTCTCCAAGTTACAGGACAAAATGTTCATTCTTACAGCTACCTCAAGTCTTGAGATTGCACTCAGCAGATATAAATTGGTTGATGTCCAACTCCGCGATAGCCTCGCCCGATACATTCTCTCTGAAAGAGAACAGAACTATCAACCGATGAGCAAGACTTCCAAGGATGACAGTGAATTAATCTTATGTCTCAAGTAGTCCATCGATGTCACTGACACCTTTTTATGGGAATATCGGCTAAAGCACTCCATTCCTCTACCAACCGATGAATACGAGCGAACGTATCAAGAAGAAGTTCAGGCGATGATTCCAATTATGGATTCTCACGATAACTCAGAATCACCTGACTTCATATTTACAGCAGAGTAACAGGACTTCATTGCGGCACAAGAAGAATGTCCTTCGACATACTTCTCCTTTGCCTCCACCTATGCCAAAAAAACGAAATCAAGTACTGCTCATGTTTCAGAACCTCAGCTGATTGAACCAATCACATCCGTTGTTGATGATCTCTTCCTGCGATTCCACTCACTTCAATCTCAGATGTTATAAAGTCAATATTTGATGAAGATCAGCCTACATCTCCTCTTCATGAGATTCATTTTGCTGACTCCTCTCCTTAACCGACTGCTAACGGATCTCTGCCTACCAGTCAAGTTAGTCCAGTTGATCAGGCAATTTGGTCGATGCATCCTCATTGGATAACACAACCACAATGCCATCACTTGCTGAGCACATTACCTCATCCCCTGTTACGACTACTGCCACTGATCAAGCAATCACGCTCAATACGTCAGGCGATGAATTTGACAAACTTGCTTCAGCTTCGGTTGTTGAACCAGAACCGACAACTTATTCTTTGGAACGCATCATAGATGAACTTTTCTCCACAATGCAGAGCCTTAGAAATCACATCCAAGGACAAGATGCTGGTATTGCAAGCTCCAGATTCGCGATTATGTCTCATCTAAACAGTCTTTCTTCTGAGCTCGGTCGATGCATTACTGAAATGCAAAACTACAAAGAACGCAATATTCGGGCCATGGATGTTGTTGTCGAACAAGTATCACAAACTGTTCATCGCACAAATGAGCACACCTCCTTGCAAATCTCAGTTCTTCAAGCTGATCTGACTGCTCACATTGACTCCCGTATTGACTCATTCCAAACCACCGTCGATGCTCAACTTGGAGAGATTATCTCTCATCTTAACCGTGGTGATTTCAAAAAGGGAAAAGTATCCAGGAAATCAGTTGACACCGAACGCCAAAAACAAGATACTCCACAACTAAGAATGCAAAGGAAATAAGGTATATTTACTTTATTTCAGCAACGTAGGTGTAATAGTTTTTTTTATCAATGATTTCTTGTAACACGACATGTATCAATGCAATTCATCTTTGCAATGAATTCATTTCATAAACTTTCTTCATAATGATTGTTAGGGCCTAGGTTTTGTCATCACCAAAAAGGGGAAAATTGTTGAATCCTGAATTTTGGTGATAACAAAACAATACATCGTTGTATTAGATCGACCTCCATTTACTTGTATACATAGGTAATCTACCGACGTCAAGACATCAGCTAACCAAGAAATATCAACTGGAATAAGCAGAATCAGCTGATCAAAGCATGTGAACCGCTATTTATCAATCGAGCAAGACATATCTACCGGCTAAGGTATCCACTAAACTTTTAAGGTGTTAAGATACACGCCACATTCAGATGTCACAGATTCCCAGTTCTCGAAAATTTGACAAGACAACTTAAATGCAAAGGACGAAGAATTTAAGGATCCGTCTGATAAAGTGAGAAAGCCATAAATAACATTTAATGTGAAGACACATTGAATGGACAATTAAAGGCACCCCTAGTACAAGATATTCAGAAGATATTATCACCGTTCACATATCAGAGATCGATATCTTACATCATAGACACTTTCCTACCGTTGACAGAAGAGAAAGGCGTTAAAGAAAGTTGATATAAATATCAAAGCCTCTCTACAAAGAAAAGAAGTAACTCTTACATAGAATTTGCATACTTGAGCTCTTAAATATACTTTGAATACTCGACCGCTCAATCAACCCTTAGCTAAAAAGCATATTCGATCTACAAGGAGATCTTTTCAAGGGTTACTCAAATCCAGCTGTTGTTTGAAGAACACTATCTGCTACAAGGATTTGAGAGTCTAAGTCTTCAAGAAACTTAGACATTTATCATCACCAACTGAAGAAAAGTTTGATAAGAGCTTTAAATCTTATCAATGTGAATCTAGGAGTTCCATCTTGGGCATTGGATAAGTCCTAACTTGGATCGGGCGTATTGCAAGATGTTGTAATAACCAAAGTCTTCTAGTGAATCCTTCCGATGTCGAAGAAGGGGTGACGTAGGATATTGAGCTCCGAACATCCAGAAACATATATGTGCTTACTTACATTACTGCATTACACTAGTATATCATTATCATCTAGCATATTAAGAGCTGTTTCCGCACTATTATAAGTAGCTCTTATATTTCTAGCAAGCTAACAGAAAATCAGTTGAGTAAACTAACATTTGCTCAATCACATTGCATTAGAATTAAAGATTATCATAAGTGTGTATTCACCCCCCCCCCTCCCCCCTCTCTACACACGTATTTGATCCCCAATAAAATTTAATGCAAATTGTGAAGTGAGACAACATTAAAAGATGGGTGATAAAAGCCTCATTAAAGCTCTTTCTTGTCCAAAACACAATTTTGGCGAAAGTGCCTGATGGAGAGGTAGCATTTAGATCCCAACAGGTGAAAACTAAACCATATACAAACAAAATCCGCATTACTTAATAGTAGGTGTAGTTACCCATATTCATAATTAGCGATTAATGTTAAATTAATCATATGATCAAGTTTAGATTAAGTAAAACATGATTAAAGAAAATCCTGGTGGATTAACGGAGTTCGAAAATGGATCTAGAACACTCGAATTATGTCAAAAAGGTTCCAAGGGATCGAACGAACCGAACCAGGTTAGAAGGATCCGAACTGGAAATGGAGCCAAGGATCGGAGGGTCTAAAGAGTTTGAACGGTCCAAAGTCAGTTCGGAAGATCTGAACGTGCATGGCCAGCTGTCTTGGAATAATATGTCATTGGTGACATCACAAAAAGAACTTCGGAGGATCCGATGGTGTAGATCGGAGGCTCCGATCGGAGTCCCGTACAGGTGTATAGTTGCATGTGAGGGTATTGACGCGTAGCACAGAACGGATGGCCCGATGTAAGAATCAAAGGGTCTGATCGATTTTGGATGCTCTGAACATAGAATCGTACGGTCCGATCGTCGTCTATATAAGGGGCAGCTGAGATCATTTCTTCTTGCACCTTTTCCTCCTCTCATCTCCTCTTTTCCTTTAGCTAGTATTAGGATTTCTAGGCATCCTATTGGGAATCCAAAAGTGGCGGAGCGATCCTAGCATTTTAGCGGAGCTGTGCCTAAGTTTTGAGGTAGTCACCATCAGTGGGCTGACGACGGACACAGGTATAACTATGGTCTCCTTAAATTATTTAGGAGTATGCAATAGCTTAGTTATGTCTTTTAGAGCTTAATAAATGATGCATGGATATTTGCATTGTAGAGTTGTTGATAGGCTAAGAACCTAGGGTTGGACTGCTAGGACTGCCTATAGTAAGATACGTAAGTACTGACTGAGATGGCCAGCAAGATATATATTATATGTGTTGCATGAGTGATAAGTGTGTTTAGTATACATTATTTTGTGTCATTTTATATTTATTTCGCATGCATTTATTCTATTTTCGTGAGTTTTGTTAGTGTTTTATTTTATGTGTGTAGTAGCCCGTAACCAAAATCAGTGATTAAGGAATTAATCATAATTACTTGGGAAGGGTTCGGAAGCTCCAAAGGCAGGATCGGAAGCTCCGAAGGTGAGTTCGGAAGCTCCGAAGGTGAGTTTGGAAGCTCCGAATAGGATCGGAAGCTCCGATCGAATTACGTCAGGCATGACGTGTGGCAGGATCGGAAGCTCCGATCAGGATCGGAAGTTCCGATCACCTCTATCCGAAGTCAACCACTGAGATTTTGACACGTGGCAGATAAGCGAGATCGGAAGCTCCGATGTCGGGATCGGGCGTTCCGATCGAGGAAAGGAGGTTCCGATCGTCATCTATAAATAGGGGGTGCCGAGCTCACATTTGAGTGCACCAATTCCTCTCTTCTCTCTCAATTCCTTATCCTTCTAACTCAGATCTAGGGAATTCTAGGCGTCTCGTGGGAATCCGGAAGTGGCATAGCGATCCAGGCGTCGTAGCGGAGCTGTGGCCTAGTTTTGAGGCACTCGACATCAAAGGGCTAACGACGGACGAAGGTATAGCTTTTGCTTCCTATAAATATTTAGGAGTATGCAATAGCTTAGTTAAAGCTTTTAGAGCACTATAATGATAATAGTATCATTTGGCAGTGTAGAGCAGACTATAGGCGTGGACCTAGAGTTGGTAGAGCTTGCACTGATTTGAGGTACGAAAGTACTGTTCGAGATATCCTGACTGAGTATGCATGTATTATGTGACTGCATGGTTTATATGTCATTGATTTATGCTGCATTCATTTGCATACTAAGCTATCTCCTTCGAGATGTCTATTAGTAGGGTTGTACCCTATCCTGTTAGTGGATGGACTTCCATGGCTTTGGGTCCGGCATATCCACTGGTATTATGGTATGGGAGCCACCTCCTGAAGCGACGACACAGCGTGCTACATACCAGGGCCCGGTCTGTCTCTGTTATCTGATCCTTGACCTAGAGTTTATAGGGAGTTCACTTTGCATGCATGTATACTCATACTCTCGTACTGAGCATTTTATGCTCACGTCTCATAATCTGTGTTTCTGGACACCCTATTCCATGGGGCAGGTTTGCGATTGGACGAGGCGGGTAGATCCAAGAGGGGCTAGTCAGTGGTTGACCAGCTGGAGCTTCGTCTAGGTTTTATTTCTGTTGTTTTAAGGTTGATACAGCTATTCGATTTGGTTGTATATTATTTGGATAAATTAGAGATTCCTTTCCTTGGGATTGTATTTATTTATGGTTTCCGCAAGATTATTCTGATATCTGTTTTATTAAATTAATTGCATGCCTAAGTTCTGTTAGTAGGTGATCCGGGTAAGGGTCACTACATTTATGGTATCAGAGCATGCATAATATTCTTGGGATTTAGACTCTGCATAAGGTAACCGTGAGGTACTTTTGTAGATGGCAGATCATGACGACCGAAGTTCTCATGGCAGTATTGGTGGGCGTTGGGGTGATGCCGACCGGGAGCCTCGTCGAGAACGGCGTCATCGTCATCATGACGACGAGCGTTTCACTGTGCATCGGTTCTTAGCTATGGGTCCTAAGCCCTTAGTTGGAGGTGAGTCTCCGGAGGATGCGAAGAACTGGTTAGACCGCATGGAGACGAATTTTCAGACTTTCCAATGCACCGAAGAGCAGAAAATGGAGACCCTGGGTTATCTTCTGGATGGACGTGCACGCAGGTGGTGGAGGTTTACTTCTGCACCTTTTGTTGCGGCGAGAGGAGTGGCCATCTGGGCCGAGTTCCGCACATCTTTTCAGAAGCTGTATTTTCCTCCTGCACTCCATCAGTCGAAGGCGGGCGAGCTACTGAGTCTGCGACAGGGAGCCATGTCTATTGATGAGTATCAGCAGAAGTTCTTTGATCTGCTATCCTATTGCCACGAGATTGCTGACAGCTCTGGGATGAAGTATAATCTGTTCCTTCAGAGCCTTAACCCTGAGATCCATGACCGTGTGGCGGTTGGCGACGACATGTCCTACGAGGGTTTGGTGAGCCGTTGGCACCAGGCGGAGGACAGCATTCAGCGGAACAAGTCTTTCCCTCAGTCGAGGCCTGCTAGTTCTTTGGGTCCACGTGCCCAATCTTTCAAGAAGTCTGGATCTACTTCTTCCTCTGGTTCTGGAGGTGTTGTCCATTTCGGTAAGAAGGACAAGTGTGATCACTGTGGGAAGAACCATCCATCCGACAAGTGCCGTAGAGCTTCTGGAGCTTGTTTCCATTGTGGAGAGACTGGTCATGCTCGGAGAGATTGTCCACTATCTGGGGGAGGCGGTTTTGGATCTGGTTTAGGAGCTGGTTCTCAGGCCACCGTAGAGCAGAGGTCGCAAGGACAGCCTGCTGGGAGTTCTCATTTGAGGCCACGAGCTTCTGGCCAGGTGTTTGCCCTGAGACATGATCAGGCAGTGGAGGAGAATGAGAAAGTCATCGCAGGTACATTTCTGTTTTATGGTATACCTACTCTTGTACTTATTGACACTGGTGCATCTCATTCCTTCATTTCTGCACGTTTTGTTAAGAGGCATAAGTTACCATGCATTGCACTAGACGTAGTGATGTCTGTTTCTACTCCGACGGGCCAATCTGCTTTGGCTAAGCGTCTAGTGATGGGTTGTCCTTTAGAGTTCGAAGGAACATTCTGTTAGCGAATCTCATGGTCCTGGCGATGGACGACTTTGATTGAATTATGGGAATAGATATGTTGACTACCTATCGAGCTTCAGTGGACTGCTACCAGAGATTAGTATGCTTTCATCAAGAGGGGAGTGATAGCTGGTTTTTCTATGGTGAGGGAGCGCGACCCCCGATGCCTTTGGTATCAGCTTTGAGAGCCTATCGAGCTTTAGAGTCTGGCGGGGAAGGCTACCTTATCTATGCAGTTGATTTGTCCGCTAAGAGTATTGGGATAGAGAGTATTCCTGTTGTGGATGAATTTCCAGATGTATTTCCTGATGAGATTCCTGGTTTTCCTCCTGTTAGGGAAGTCGAGTTTGGCATAGAGTTGATGCCGGGTACTTCGCCTATTTCTCGAGCACTGTATCGTCTGGCTCCATCAGAGATGCGTGAGTTGAAGAATCAGCTACAGGATCTTTTGGACAAGGGGTACATTCGTCCTAGTGTATCTCCTTGGGGAGCTCCTGTTCTCTTTGTGAATAAGAAGGATGGGTCGATGCGGCTGTGCATTGACTATCGGCAGCTGAATCGAGTCACTGTGAAGAACAAGTATCCTTTGCCTCGTATTGATGACGTGTTTGATCAGCTGCAGGGCACTTCAATTTACTCCAAGATTGACTTGAGATCTGGGTATCATCAGTTGAGAGTCCGTGATCAGGACGTAGCCAAGACTGCATTCCGTACTCGCTATGGGCATTACGAGTTTCTAGTGATGCCATTTGATTTGACTAATGCGCCGGCTATATTCATGGATCTGATGAACCGTGTCTTCATGGAGTATTTGGACAAGTTTATCGTGGTCTTCATTGACGACATCTTGGTGTATTCGCGTAATACGGAAGAGCATGTTTCTCACTTGAGGTTGGTACTGAAGACTCTTCGGGATGAGCAGTTGTACGCCAAGCTGAGCAAGTGTGAGTTCTGGATGAATCGAGTGGTCTTTCTTGGCCATATCATATCCAGGGAGGGGATTTCTGTGGATCCAAGCAAGATTGAGGCGGTGCTTAATTGGTCACGTCCAACGACGGTTGCTGAGATCCGTAGCTTTCTGGGTCTAACAGGATATTATCGTCGCTTCATTCTGAACTTCTCTCAAGTAGCTCGACCTTTGACGCAGCTTACCCGCAAGGGTGTGGATTTCGAGTGGTCCTCCGAGTGTGAGGAGAATTTCTGTGAGCTTCGACGACGGTTGACTTTTGCGCCAGTGTTGGCATTACCGTCAGGATCTGGAGGATATGTGGTATACACTGATGCTTCTCTTTAGGGTTCAGGTTGTGTCCTGACTCAGAATGGGCATGTGATTGCATACGCTTCTAGACAGCTGAAGCTTCACAAGGATAACTACCCAGTCCATGATTTGGAGTTAGCAGCCATTGTGTTCGCTTTGAAGATCTGGCGTCATTATCTGTATGGCGAGAAATTTGAGATCTTCACCGACCATAAGAGTCTCAAGTATTTGTTCACTCAGGCGGAGTTGAACATGAGACAGAGACGTATGGACTTGCTTAAGGACTATGATTGCGAGATTAAGTGTCATCCGGGAGCTGCTAATCTCACCGCTGATGCATTGAGTTGCAAGGTGCGACTATCCGCACTTCAGACTTGTTCGATGTCTAGTGCGATCAGTGACTGTTGTACTTCAGGATATACTTTCAAGCATAAGAAAGGTATGCAGGGTATCCAGATGTTTGCGATATTATCTGAGCCAGCGTTGTATTCGCGGATTCGAGATGCTCAGATGTCTGATTCGAAGACCCAGCATTTAACTCGTCTAGCTAACGAGGGTAGCTTGTAGTAGCCCGTGCCCTAATTGAGTAATTAAAGGATTAATGCTAATTAATTGAATTAGGTATCGGACGGATAGGAAGCTTCGAAGGCACGATCGGAAGCTCCGAACAGGATCGGAAGCTCCGATGAGCGATCGGAGGCACCGATGTTATTACGTCAGGCATGACGTGTGGTTGGATCGGAAGCTCCGATCAGGACCGGAGGCTCCGATCACCCCTATCCGGAATCAACAAGTGATATTTTGACACGTGGCAGATCAGGATCTTCGGAAGCTCCGATGACAGGATCGGACGTTCCGATCGAGGTTCGGACGTTCCGATCAAGGATCGGAAGTTCCGATCGTTGTCTATAAATAGAAGGCCGAGACTTCACTTTCATTTGCCAATTCCGAGTTCTCCTTTCCTTTCTAGTCCTTTTGGAGCTGTTCTAGTCTTCTTAGGCTTGGTCCGGAGGTCGGCGAGGCGTTCGGTAGTCGTAGCGGAGTTGTGCCCAAGTTCTGGAGGCATCGACATCAAAGGGCTAACGACGGACGAAGGTATAGCTTTTGCTCCCTATAAATATTTAGGAGTATGCAATAGCTTAGTTAAGGCTTTTAGAGCACTTTAATGATAGTAGTATCATTTGGCAGTGTAGAGCAGACCTAGGCGTGGACCTAGAGTTGGTAGAGCTTTCACTGTATTGAGGTACGGAAGTACTGTTCGAGATATCCTGACTGAGTATGCATGTATTATGTGACTTCATGATTTATATGCCATGATATTATGCTGCATTCATTTGCATCTTGCTGTATCTCCTTCGAGATGTCTGTTAGTAGGGTTGTACCCTATCCTGTTAGTGGATGGACTTCCATCGATTTGGGTCCGGCGTATCCACGATTATCTCGGTATGGGAGCCACCTCCTGAAGCAACGGCACAGCGTGCTACATACCAGGGCCCGGTCTGTCTCTGTTATCTGATCCTTGACCTCGAGTCTATAGGGAGTTCACTTTGCATGCATGTATACTCATACTCTCGCACTGAGCGTTTTATGCTCACGTCTCGTACTCTGTATTTTCTGGACACCCTATTCCATGGGGCAGGTTTGCGATTGGACGAGGAGGGTGGATCCAGGAGGGGCTAGTCAGTGGTTGGCCAGCTGGAGCATCGTCTAGGTTTTATTACTATTGTTTGGGTTTATACAGCTATTCGATTTGGTTGTATATTATTGGATAAATTACAGATTCCTTTACTTGGGATTGTATAATGTTATTGGATTCCGAAGTTTTATTCTGATATCTGTTTTAATTAAGTTAATTGCATGCCTAAGTTCTGTTTAGTAGGTGATCCGGGTAAGGGTCACTACATTTATGGTATCAGAGCATGCAAAAGATTTCTTGGGATTTAGTCTCATCTTGAGGTATTTTTGTAGATGTCAAATCGTGACGACCAGAGTTCTCATGGCAGTGTTGGTGGGCGTTGGGGTGATGCCGACCGGGAGCCTCGTCGAGAACGGCATCATCGTCACCATGACGACGAGCGTTTCACTGTGCGTCGATTCTTAGCTATGGGTCCTAAGCCCTTAGTTGGAGGTGAGTCTCCGGAGGATGCGGAGAACTGGTTAGACCGCATGGAGATGACTTTTCAGACTTTCCAATGCACCGATGAACAGAAGGTGGAGACCCTTGGCTATCTTCTGGATGGGCGTGCGCGTAGGTGGTGGAGGTTTACTTCTGCACCTTTTGTTACGGCGAGAGGAGTGGCCACCTGGGCCGAGTTCCGCACAGCTTTCCAAAAGCGGTATTTTCCTCCTGCACTCCGTCAGTCGAAGGCAGGCGAGCTACTGAGTCTGCGACAGGGAGCCATGTCTATCGATGAGTATCAGCAGAGGTTCTTTGATCTGCTATCCTATTGCCCCGAGATTGTTGATAGCTCAGAGATGAAGTATAATCTGTTCCTTCAGGGCCTTAACCCTGAGATCCATGACCGTGTGGCGGTTGGTGACGACATGTCCTACGAGGGTTTGGTGAGCCGTTGTCATCAGGCAGAGGACAGCATTCGGCGGAACAGGTCTTTCCCTCAGTCGAGGCCTGCTAGTTCTTTGGGTCCCCGTGCCCAAACTTTCAAGAAGTCTGGATCTTCTTCTTCCTCTGGTTCGGGAGGTGTTGTTCGTTATGGTAAGAAGGACAAGTGTGATCACTGTGGGAAGAACCATCCATCCGACAAGTGTCGTAGAGCTTCTGGAGCTTGTTTCCGTTGTGGAGAGACTGGTCATATCCGGAGAGATTGTCCAATGTCTGGGGAGGTGGTTCTGGTTCTGGTTCAGGATCGGGTTCTCAGGCTACCGTACAGCAGAGGTCGCAGGGACAGTCTGCTGGGAGTTCTCATTTGAGGCCACGAGCTTCTGGCCAGGTGTTTGCCCTGAGACATGATCAGGCTGTGGAGGAGAATGAGAAAGTCATCGCAGGTACATTTATGCTTTATGGTATACCTGCTCTTGTACTTATTGACACTGGTGGATCTCATTCCTTCATTTCTGCATGTTTTGTTAAGAGGCATAAGTTACCATGTATTGCACTAGACGTAGTGATGTCTGTTTCTACTCCGACGGGCCAATCTGCTTTGGCTAAGCGTCTAGTGATGGGTTGCCCTTTAGAGTTCGAAGGGAACATTCTGTTAGCGAATCTCATGGTCCTGGCGATGGACGACTTTGATTGCATTCTGGGAATAGATGTGCTGACTACCTATCGAGCTTCAGTGGACTGCTATTAGAGATTAGTACGCTTTCATCCGGAAGGGAGTGAGAGTTGGTTTTTCTATGGTGAGGGAGCACGACCCCCGATGCCTTTGGTATCAGCTTTGAGAGCCTGTCGAGCTCTAGAGTCTGGCGGGAAAGTCTACCTTATCTATGCAGTTGATTTGTCCGCTGAGAGTATTGGGATAGAGAGCATTCCTATTGTGGATGAATTTCCAGATGTGTTTCCTGATGAGATTCCGGGTTTTCCTCCTGCTAGGGAAGTCGAGTTTGGCATAGAGTTGATGCCGGGTACTTCGCCTATTTCTAGAGCACCGTATCGTCTGGCACCGTCAGAGATGCGTGAGTTGAAGAATTAGCTACAGGATCTTTTGGACAAGGGGTACATTCGTCCTAGTGTATCTCCTTGGGGAGCTCCTGTTCTCTTCGTAAAGAAGAAGGATGGGTCGATGCGGCTGTGCATTGACTACCGGCAGCTGAATCGAGTGACTGTGAAGAACAAGTATCCGTTGCCTCGTGTTGATGACTTGTTTGACCAGCTACAGGGCACATCAATTTACTCCAAGATTGACTTGAGATCTGGGTATCATCAGTTGAGAGTTCGTGATCAGGACGTAGCCAATACTGCATTCCGTACTCGCTATGGGCATTACGAGTTCCTAGTGATGCCATTTGGTTTGACTAATGCGCCGGCTATATTCATGGATCTGATGAACCGTGTCTTCAGGGAGTATTTGGACAAGTTTGTCGTGGTCTTCATTGACGACATCCTGGTTTATTCGCGTAATACGGAAGAGCATGTTTCTCACTTGCGGTTGGTACTGCAGACTCTTCGAGATGAGCAATTGTACGCCAATCTGAGCAAGTGTGAGTTCTGGATGGATAGAGTGGTTTTTCTTGGCCATATCATATCCAGGGAGGGGATTTCTGTGGATCCAAGCAAGATTGAAGCGGTACTTAATTGGTCGCGTCCGACGATAGTTGCTGAGATCCGTAGTTTTCTGGGTCTAGCAGGGTATTATCGTCGCTTCATTCTGAATTTCTCTCAGTTAGCTCGACCGTTGACGCAGCTTACCCGCAAGGGTGTGGATTTTGAGTGGTCCTCCGAGTGTGAGGAGAATTTCCGTGAGCTTTGACGGCGGTTGACTTCTGCGCCGGTGTTAGCATTACCGTCAGGATCTGGAGGGTATGTAGTTTACACGGATGCTTCTCTTCAGGGGTTAGGTTGTGTCCTGACTCAGAATGGGCATGTGATCGCATACGCTTCTAGACAGCTGAAGCTTCACGAGGACAACTACCCAGTCCATGATTTGGAATTGGCAGCCATTGTGTTCGCTTTGAAGATCTGGCGTCATTATCTTTATGGCGAGAAATTTGAGATCTTCACCGACCATAAGAGTCTCAAGTATTTGTTCACTCAGGCGGATTTGAACATGAGGCAGAGACGTTGGATGGACTTGCTTAAGGACTATGATTGCGAGATTAAGTACCATCCGGGAGCTGCTAATCTCACCGCTGATGCTTTGAGTCGCAAGGTGCGACTATCCGCACTTCAGACTTGTTCGATGTCTAGTGCGATCTGTGACTGTTGTACTTCAGGTTTTACCTTCAAGCATAAGAAAGGTATGCAGAGTATCCAGATGTTTGCGATATTATCTGAGCCAGCCTTGTACTCGCGGATCCGAGATGCTCAGATGTCTGATTCGAAGACCCAGCGTTTAGCTCGTCTAGCTAACGAGGGTAGCTCGTCTGGATTTCATTATCAGTCAGATGGCTTTCTGTGTTTGTCTGGTAGGCTTGTGATTCCACAGGATGAAGAGTTGCGAGAGGAGATTTTATCTCAGGCACATCGCACTAAGTTGAGTATTCATCCTGGGAGCAACAAGATGTACAAGGATCTACGTACTCGTTTCTGGTGGAAGGGAATGAAACGCAGTGTTTATCAGTTTGTTTCGAGATGTTTGGTGTGTCAACAGGTCAAGGCAGAGCACCGACGACCTGGAGGATTACTTCACAGTCTGCCTATTCCTGAATGGAAATGGGAGTTTATCACTATGGACTTTGTGACCCATTTGCCGGTATCCCCGAAGAACTGTGATGCTATCTGGGTTGTGGTGGACCGACTCACCAAGTCAGCGCATTTCATTGCCTATAGCCGGGAGTACAATGTGGATCGTATGGCTCGGTTGTACATTCAGGAGATCGTTTGACTTCATGGAGTGCCTGTGAGCATTGTCAGCGATCGGGACCCCAGGTTTACTTCTAGATTCTAGGGGAGTGTTCAGCGTGCGATGGGTACTACTCTCAGTTTGAGTACAGCCTATCATCCGGAGACTGATGGTCAGTCAGAGCGCACTATCCGTACGTTAGAGGATATGCTTAGAGCGTGCGTCATGGATTTTGGTTCAGCCTGGCAGGATCATTTGTCGTTGATCGAGTTCGCTTACAACAACAGCTATCACACTGGTATTGGGATGGCACCTTTTGAAGCGTTGTATGGGCGACGTTGTCGTACTCCACTCTTCTGGGAAGAAGTGGGGGAGAGACAGGCTGAAGGACCGGAGTTTATCCAGCAGGCGATAGACATTGTTGATCAGATCAAGAAACGGATTAAGACTGCCCAGGATCGTCAGGCCAGTTATGCTAATATCAAGCGTAGGCCTTTGCAGTTCGAGGTCGGGGAGAAAGTGTTTCTGAGAGTATCACCTTTCCTCAAGATTCTCAGATTTGGCCTTAAGGGCAAGTTGTCTCACAGATTTATCGGTCCGTTTGAGATCTTGGAGAGTATTGGCGATTTGGCTTATCGACTAGCATTGCCACCGCATCTATCCAGTATTCACGACGTGTTCCACGTATCTCTGTTGCGACGGTATGTGGCGGATGAATCTCATATTCTGCAGCGGTCTGAGGTTCAGGTAGACAAGGATTTGACTTATGTTGAGAAACCTCTTCGCATCCTTGATTATAAGGATAAGGTTTTACGGAACAAAGTCATTCCTTTGGTTTTAGTTCAGTGGCGACGCCGAGGCACTGAGGAAGCTACTTGGGAGCTTGAGGACAGGATGCGTAAAGACCATCCTGAGTTGTTTTGATTTCATTCTTTAAGTTGTATTCAGTTGCAAACTCTGTAAACGTTTGATTTGAATAAAAGAATGTTTCTGATTTCTGTATTTGCATTCGGTACTTAAGATCTGATTTCGAGGACGAAATATCTTAAGTGGGGGAGAATGTAGTAGCCCGTGCCCTAATTGAGTAATTAAAGGATTAATGCTAATTAATTGAATTAGGTATCGGACGGATCGGAAGCTCCGAAGGCACGATCGGAAGCTCCGAACAGGATCGGAAGCTCCGATGAGCGATCGGAGGCACCGATGTTATTACGTCAGGCATGACGTGTGGTTGGATCGGAAGCTCCGATCAGGACCGGAGGCTCCGATCACCTCTATCCGGAATCAACAAGTGATATTTTGACACGTGGCAGATCAGGATCTTCGGAAGCTCCGATGACAGGATCGGACGTTCCGATCGAGGTTCGGACGTTCCGATCAAGGATCGGAAGTTCCGATCGTTGTCTATAAATAGAAGGCCGAGACTTCACTTTCATTTGCCAATTCCGAGTTCTCCTTTCCTTTCTAGTCCTTTTGGAGCTGTTCTAGTCTTCTTAGGCTTGGTCCGGAGGTCGGCGAGGCGTTCGGTAGTCGTAGCGGAGTTGTGCCCAAGTTCTGGAGGCATCGACATCAAAGGGCTAACGACGGACGAAGGTATAGCTTTTGCTCCCTATAAATATTTAGGAGTATGCAATAGCTTAGTTAAGGCTTTTAGAGCACTTTAATGATAGTAGTATCATTTGGCAGTGTAGAGCAGACCTAGGCGTGGACCTAGAGTTGGTAGAGCTTTCACTGTATTGAGGTACGGAAGTACTGTTCGAGATATCCTGACTGAGTATGCATGTATTATGTGACTGCATGATTTATATGCCATGATATTATGCTGCATTCATTTGCATCTTGCTGTATCTCCTTCGAGATGTCTGTTAGTAGGGTTGTACCCTATCCTGTTAGTGGATGGACTTCCATCGATTTGGGTCCGGCGTATCCACGATTATCTCGGTATGGGAGCCACCTCCTGAAGCGACGGCACAGCGTGCTACATACCAGGGCCCGATCTGTCTCTGTTATCTGATCCTTGACCTCGAGTCTATAGGGAGTTCACTTTGCATGCATGTATACTCATACTCTCGCACTGAGCGTTTTATGCTCACGTCTCGTACTCTGTATTTTCTGGACACCCTATTCCATGGGGCAGGTTTGCGATTGGACGAGGAGGGTGGATCCAGGAGGGGCTAGTCAGTGGTTGGCCAGCTGGAGCATCTTCTAGGTTTTATTACTGTTGTTTGGGTTTATACAGCTATTCGATTTGGTTGTATATTATTGGATAAATTACAGATTCCTTTACTTGGGATTGTATAATGTTATTGGATTCCGCAGTTTTATTCTGATATCTGTTTTAATTAAGTTAATTGCATGCCTAAGTTATGTTTAGTAGGTGATCCGGGTAAGGGTCACTACATAGCTTGTCTGGATTTCACTATCAGTCAGATGGTTTTCTGTGTTTTTCTGGTAGGCTTGTGATTCCGCAGGATGTAGAGTTGCGAGAGGAGATTTTGTCTCAGGCACATCGCACTAAGTTGAGTATTCATCCTGGGAGCAACAAGATTTACAAGGATCTTCTGGATGGGCGTGCGCGTAGGTGGTGGAGGTTTACTTCTGCACCTTTTGTTACGGCGAGAGGAGTGGCCACCTGGGCCGAGTTCCGCACAGCTTTCCAAAAGCGGTATTTTCCTCCTGCACTCCGTCAGTCGAAGGCAGGCGAGCTACTGAGTCTGCGACAGGGAGCCATGTCTATCGATGAGTATCAGCAGAGGTTCTTTGATCTGCTATCCTATTGCCCCGAGATTGTTGATAGCTCAGAGATGAAGTATAATCTGTTCCTTCAGGGCCTTAACCCTGAGATCCATGACCGTGTGGCGGTTGGTGACGACATGTCCTACGAGGGTTTGGTGAGCCGTTGTCATCAGGCAGAGGACAGCATTCGGCGGAACAGGTCTTTCCCTCAGTCGAGGCCTGCTAGTTCTTTGGGTCCCCGTGCCCAAACTTTCAAGAAGTCTGGATCTTCTTCTTCCTCTGGTTCGGGAGGTGTTGTTCGTTATGGTAAGAAGGACAAGTGTGATCACTGTGGGAAGAACCATCCATCCGACAAGTGTCGTAGAGCTTCTGGAGCTTGTTTCCGTTGTGGAGAGACTGGTCATATCCGGAGAGATTGTCCAATGTCTGGGGGAGGTGGTTCTGGTTCTGGTTCAGGATCGGGTTCTCAGGCTACCGTACAGCAGAGGTCGCAGGGACAGTCTGCTGGGAGTTCTCATTTGAGGCCACGAGCTTCTGGCCAGGTGTTTGCCCTGAGACATGATCAGGCTGTGGAGGAGAATGAGAAAGTCATCGCAGGTACATTTATGCTTTATGGTATACCTGCTCTTGTACTTATTGACACTGGTGGATCTCATTCCTTCATTTCTGCATGTTTTGTTAAGAGGCATAAGTTACCATGCATTGCACTAGACGTAGTGATGTCTGTTTCTACTCCGACGGGCCAATCTGCTTTGGCTAAGCGTCTAGTGATGGGTTGCCCTTTAGAGTTCGAAGGGAACATTCTGTTAGCGAATCTCATGGTCCTGGCGATGGACGACTTTGATTGCATTCTGGGAATAGATGTGCTGACTACCTATCGAGCTTCAGTGGACTGCTATTAGAGATTAGTACGCTTTCATCCGGAAGGGAGTGAGAGTTGGTTTTTCTATGGTGAGGGAGCACGACCCCCGATGCCTTTGGTATCAGCTTTGAGAGCCTGTCGAGCTCTAGAGTCTGGCGGGAAAGTCTACCTTATCTATGCAGTTGATTTGTCCGCTGAGAGTATTGGGATAGAGAGCATTCCTATTGTGGATGAATTTCCAGATGTGTTTCCTGATGAGATTCCGGGTTTTCCTCCTGCTAGGGAAGTCGAGTTTGGCATAGAGTTGATGCCGGGTACTTCGCCTATTTCTAGAGCACCGTATCGTCTGGCACCGTCAGAGATGCGTGAGTTGAAGAATTAGCTACAGGATCTTTTGGACAAGGGGTACATTCGTCCTAGTGTATCTCCTTGGGGAGCTCCTGTTCTCTTCGTAAAGAAGAAGGATGGGTCGATGCGGCTGTGCATTGACTACCGGCAGCTGAATCGAGTGACTGTGAAGAACAAGTATCCGTTGCCTCGTGTTGATGACTTGTTTGACCAGCTACAGGGCACATCAATTTACTCCAAGATTGACTTGAGATCTGGGTATCATCAGTTGAGAGTTCGTGATCAGGACGTAGCCAATACTGCATTCCGTACTCGCTATGGGCATTACGAGTTCCTAGTGATGCCATTTGGTTTGACTAATGCGCCGGCTATATTCATGGATCTGATGAACCGTGTCTTCAGGGAGTATTTGGACAAGTTTGTCGTGGTCTTCATTGACGACATCCTGGTTTATTCGCGTAATACGGAAGAGCATGTTTCTCACTTGCGGTTGGTACTGCAGACTCTTCGAGATGAGCAATTGTACGCCAATCTGAGCAAGTGTGAGTTCTGGATGGATAGAGTGGTTTTTCTTGGCCATATCATATCCAGGGAGGGGATTTCTGTGGATCCAAGCAAGATTGAAGCGGTACTTAATTGGTCGCGTCCGACGATAGTTGCTGAGATCCGTAGTTTTCTGGGTCTAGCAGGGTATTATCGTCGCTTCATTCTGAATTTCTCTCAGTTAGCTCGACCGTTGACGCAGCTTACCCGCAAGGGTGTGGATTTTGAGTGGTCCTCCGAGTGTGAGGAGAATTTCCGTGAGCTTTGACGGCGGTTGACTTCTGCGCCGGTGTTAGCATTACCGTCAGGATCTGGAGGGTATGTAGTTTACACGGATGCTTCTCTTCAGGGGTTAGGTTGTGTCCTGACTCAGAATGGGCATGTGATCGCATACGCTTCTAGACAGCTGAAGCTTCACGAGGACAACTACCCAGTCCATGATTTGGAATTGGCAGCCATTGTGTTCGCTTTGAAGATCTGGCGTCATTATCTTTATGGCGAGAAATTTGAGATCTTCACCGACCATAAGAGTCTCAAGTATTTGTTCACTCAGGCGGAGTTGAACATGAGGCAGAGACGTTGGATGGACTTGCTTAAGGACTATGATTGCGAGATTAAGTACCATCCGGGAGCTGCTAATCTCACCGCTGATGCTTTGAGTCGCAAGGTGCGACTATCCGCACTTCAGACTTGTTCGATGTCTAGTGCGATCTGTGACTGTTGTACTTCAGGTTTTACCTTCAAGCATAA
The DNA here is from genome assembly GCF_033568475.1 of Henckelia pumila. Classification (NCBI taxonomy): domain Eukaryota; kingdom Viridiplantae; phylum Streptophyta; class Magnoliopsida; order Lamiales; family Gesneriaceae; genus Henckelia; species Henckelia pumila. The sequence goes on from NC_133122.1 coordinate 87,532,787, forward strand.
GAAAGGTATGCAGAGTATCCAGATGTTTGCGATATTATCTGAGCCAGCCTTGTACTCGCGGATCCGAGATGCTCAGATGTCTGATTCGAAGACCCAGCGTTTAGCTCGTCTAGCTAACGAGGGTAGCTCGTCTGGATTTCATTATCAGTCAGATGGCTTTCTGTGTTTGTCTGGTAGGCTTGTGATTCCACAGGATGAAGAGTTGCGAGAGGAGATTTTATCTCAGGCACATCGCACTAAGTTGAGTATTCATCCTGGGAGCAACAAGATGTACAAGGATCTACGTACTCGTTTCTGGTGGAAGGGAATGAAACGCAGTGTTTATCAGTTTGTTTCGAGATGTTTGGTGTGTCAACAGGTCAAGGCAGAGCACCGACGACCTGGAGGATTACTTCACAGTCTGCCTATTCCTGAATGGAAATGGGAGTTTATCACTATGGACTTTGTGACCCATTTGCCGGTATCCCCGAAGAACTGTGATGCTATCTGGGTTGTGGTGGACCGACTCACCAAGTCAGCGCATTTCATTGCCTATAGCCGGGAGTACAATGTGGATCGTATGGCTCGGTTGTACATTCAGGAGATCGTTTGACTTCATGGAGTGCCTGTGAGCATTGTCAGCGATCGGGACCCCAGGTTTACTTCTAGATTCTAGGGGAGTGTTCAGCGTGCGATGGGTACTACTCTCAGTTTGAGTACAGCCTATCATCCGGAGACTGATGGTCAGTCAGAGCGCACTATCCGTACGTTAGAGGATATGCTTAGAGCGTGCGTCATGGATTTTGGTTCAGCCTGGCAGGATCATTTGTCGTTGATCGAGTTCGCTTACAACAACAGCTATCACACTGGTATTGGGATGGCACCTTTTGAAGCGTTGTATGGGCGACGTTGTCGTACTCCACTCTTCTGGGAAGAAGTGGGGAGAGACAGGCTGAAGGACCGGAGTTTATCCAGCAGGCGATAGACATTGTTGATCAGATCAAGAAACGGATTAAGACTGCCCAGGATCGTCAGGCCAGTTATGCTAATATCAAGCGTAGGCCTTTGCAGTTCGAGGTCGGGGAGAAAGTGTTTCTGAGAGTATCACCTTTCCTCAAGATTCTCAGATTTGGCCTTAAGGGCAAGTTGTCTCACAGATTTATCGGTCCGTTTGAGATCTTGGAGAGTATTGGCGATTTGGCTTATCGACTAGCATTGCCACCGCATCTATCCAGTATTCACGACGTGTTCCACGTATCTCTGTTGCGACGGTATGTGGCGGATGAATCTCATATTCTGCAGCGGTCTGAGGTTCAGGTAGACAAGGATTTGACTTATGTTGAGAAACCTCTTCGCATCCTTGATTATAAGGATAAGGTTTTACGGAACAAAGTCATTCCTTTGGTTTTAGTTCAGTGGCGACGCCGAGGCACTGAGGAAGCTACTTGGGAGCTTGAGGACAGGATGCGTAAAGACCATCCTGAGTTGTTTTGATTTCATTCTTTAAGTTGTATTCAGTTGCAAACTCTGTAAACGTTTGATTTGAATAAAAGAATGTTTCTGATTTCTGTATTTGCATTCGGTACTTAAGATCTGATTTCGAGGACGAAATATCTTAAGTGGGGGAGAATGTAGTAGCCCGTGCCCTAATTGAGTAATTAAAGGATTAATGCTAATTAATTGAATTAGGTATCGGACGGATCGGAAGCTCCGAAGGCACGATCGGAAGCTCCGAACAGGATCGGAAGCTCCGATGAGCGATCGGAGGCACCGATGTTATTACGTCAGGCATGACGTGTGGTTGGATCGGAAGCTCCGATCAGGACCGGAGGCTCCGATCACCTCTATCCGGAATCAACAAGTGATATTTTGACACGTGGCAGATCAGGATCTTCGGAAGCTCCGATGACAGGATCGGACGTTCCGATCGAGGTTCGGACGTTCCGATCAAGGATCGGAAGTTCCGATCGTTGTCTATAAATAGAAGGCCGAGACTTCACTTTCATTTGCCAATTCCGAGTTCTCCTTTCCTTTCTAGTCCTTTTGGAGCTGTTCTAGTCTTCTTAGGCTTGGTCCGGAGGTCGGCGAGGCGTTCGGTAGTCGTAGCGGAGTTGTGCCCAAGTTCTGGAGGCATCGACATCAAAGGGCTAACGACGGACGAAGGTATAGCTTTTGCTCCCTATAAATATTTAGGAGTATGCAATAGCTTAGTTAAGGCTTTTAGAGCACTTTAATGATAGTAGTATCATTTGGCAGTGTAGAGCAGACCTAGGCGTGGACCTAGAGTTGGTAGAGCTTTCACTGTATTGAGGTACGGAAGTACTGTTCGAGATATCCTGACTGAGTATGCATGTATTATGTGACTGCATGATTTATATGCCATGATATTATGCTGCATTCATTTGCATCTTGCTGTATCTCCTTCGAGATGTCTGTTAGTAGGGTTGTACCCTATCCTGTTAGTGGATGGACTTCCATCGATTTGGGTCCGGCGTATCCACGATTATCTCGGTATGGGAGCCACCTCCTGAAGCGACGGCACAGCGTGCTACATACCAGGGCCCGATCTGTCTCTGTTATCTGATCCTTGACCTCGAGTCTATAGGGAGTTCACTTTGCATGCATGTATACTCATACTCTCGCACTGAGCGTTTTATGCTCACGTCTCGTACTCTGTATTTTCTGGACACCCTATTCCATGGGGCAGGTTTGCGATTGGACGAGGAGGGTGGATCCAGGAGGGGCTAGTCAGTGGTTGGCCAGCTGGAGCATCGTCTAGGTTTTATTACTGTTGTTTGGGTTTATACAGCTATTCGATTTGGTTGTATATTATTGGATAAATTACAGATTCCTTTACTTGGGATTGTATAATGTTATTGGATTCCGCAGTTTTATTCTGATATCTGTTTTAATTAAGTTAATTGCATGCCTAAGTTCTGTTTAGTAGGTGATCCGGGTAAGGGTCACTACATAGCTTGTCTGGATTTCACTATCAGTCAGATGGTTTTCTGTGTTTTTCTGGTAGGCTTGTGATTCCGCAGGATGTAGAGTTGCGAGAGGAGATTTTGTCTCAGGCACATCGCACTAAGTTGAGTATTCATCCTGGGAGCAACAAGATTTACAAGGATCTTCTGGATGGGCGTGCGCGTAGGTGGTGGAGGTTTACTTCTGCACCTTTTGTTACGGCGAGAGGAGTGGCCACCTGGGCCGAGTTCCGCACAGCTTTCCAAAAGCGGTATTTTCCTCCTGCACTCCGTCAGTCGAAGGCAGGCGAGCTACTGAGTCTGCGACAGGGAGCCATGTCTATCGATGAGTATCAGCAGAGGTTCTTTGATCTGCTATCCTATTGCCCCGAGATTGTTGATAGCTCAGAGATGAAGTATAATCTGTTCCTTCAGGGCCTTAACCCTGAGATCCATGACCGTGTGGCGGTTGGTGACGACATGTCCTACGAGGGTTTGGTGAGCCGTTGTCATCAGGCAGAGGACAGCATTCGGCGGAACAGGTCTTTCCCTCAGTCGAGGCCTGCTAGTTCTTTGGGTCCCCGTGCCCAAACTTTCAAGAAGTCTGGATCTTCTTCTTCCTCTGGTTCGGGAGGTGTTGTTTATGGTAAGAAGGACAAGTGTGATCACTGTGGGAAGAACCATCCATCCGACAAGTGTCGTAGAGCTTCTGGAGCTTGTTTCCGTTGTGGAGAGACTGGTCATATCCGGAGAGATTGTCCAATGTCTGGGGGAGATGGTTCTGGTTCTGGTTCAGGATCGGGTTCTCAGGCTACCGTACAGCAGAGGTCGCAGGGACAGTCTGCTGGGAGTTCTCATTTGAGGCCACGAGCTTCTGGCCAGGTGTTTGCCCTGAGACATGATCAGGCTGTGGAGGAGAATGAGAAAGTCATCGCAGGTACATTTATGCTTTATGGTATACCTGCTCTTGTACTTATTGACACTGGTGGATCTCATTCCTTCATTTCTGCATGTTTTGTTAAGAGGCATAAGTTACCATGCATTGCACTAGACGTAGTGATGTCTGTTTCTACTCCGACGGGCCAATCTGCTTTGGCTAAGCGTCTAGTGATGGGTTGCCCTTTAGAGTTCGAAGGGAACATTCTGTTAGCGAATCTCATGGTCCTGGCGATGGACGACTTTGATTGCATTCTGGGAATAGATGTGCTGACTACCTATCGAGCTTCAGTGGACTGCTATTAGAGATTAGTACGCTTTCATCCGGAAGGGAGTGAGAGTTGGTTTTTCTATGGTGAGGGAGCACGACCCCCGATGCCTTTGGTATCAGCTTTGAGAGCCTGTCGAGCTCTAGAGTCTGGCGGGAAAGTCTACCTTATCTATGCAGTTGATTTGTCCGCTGAGAGTATTGGGATAGAGAGCATTCCTATTGTGGATGAATTTCCAGATGTGTTTCCTGATGAGATTCCGGGTTTTCCTCCTGCTAGGGAAGTCGAGTTTGGCATAGAGTTGATGCCGGGTACTTCGCCTATTTCTAGAGCACCGTATCGTCTGGCACCGTCAGAGATGCGTGAGTTGAAGAATTAGCTACAGGATCTTTTGGACAAGGGGTACATTCGTCCTAGTGTATCTCCTTGGGGAGCTCCTGTTCTCTTCGTAAAGAAGAAGGATGGGTCGATGCGGCTGTGCATTGACTACCGGCAGCTGAATCGAGTGACTGTGAAGAACAAGTATCCGTTGCCTCGTGTTGATGACTTGTTTGACCAGCTACAGGGCACATCAATTTACTCCAAGATTGACTTGAGATCTGGGTATCATCAGTTGAGAGTTCGTGATCAGGACGTAGCCAATACTGCATTCCGTACTCGCTATGGGCATTACGAGTTCCTAGTGATGCCATTTGGTTTGACTAATGCGCCGGCTATATTCATGGATCTGATGAACCGTGTCTTCAGGGAGTATTTGGACAAGTTTGTCGTGGTCTTCATTGACGACATCCTGGTTTATTCGCGTAATACGGAAGAGCATGTTTCTCACTTGCGGTTGGTACTGCAGACTCTTCGAGATGAGCAATTGTACGCCAATCTGAGCAAGTGTGAGTTCTGGATGGATAGAGTGGTTTTTCTTGGCCATATCATATCCAGGGAGGGGATTTCTGTGGATCCAAGCAAGATTGAAGCGGTACTTAATTGGTCGCGTCCGACGATAGTTGCTGAGATCCGTAGTTTTCTGGGTCTAGCAGGGTATTATCGTCGCTTCATTCTGAATTTCTCTCAGTTAGCTCGACCGTTGACGCAGCTTACCCGCAAGGGTGTGGATTTTGAGTGGTCCTCCGAGTGTGAGGAGAATTTCCGTGAGCTTTGACGGCGGTTGACTTCTGCGCCGGTGTTAGCATTACCGTCAGGATCTGGAGGGTATGTAGTTTACACGGATGCTTCTCTTCAGGGGTTAGGTTGTGTCCTGACTCAGAATGGGCATGTGATCGCATACGCTTCTAGACAGCTGAAGCTTCACGAGGACAACTACCCAGTCCATGATTTGGAATTGGCAGCCATTGTGTTCGCTTTGAAGATCTGGCGTCATTATCTTTATGGCGAGAAATTTGAGATCTTCACCGACCATAAGAGTCTCAAGTATTTGTTCACTCAGGCGGAGTTGAACATGAGGCAGAGACGTTGGATGGACTTGCTTAAGGACTATGATTGCGAGATTAAGTACCATCCGGGAGCTGCTAATCTCACCGCTGATGCTTTGAGTCGCAAGGTGCGACTATCCGCACTTCAGACTTGTTCGATGTCTAGTGCGATCTGTGACTGTTGTACTTCAGGTTTTACCTTCAAGCATAAGAAAGGTATGCAGAGTATCCAGATGTTTGCGATATTATCTGAGCCAGCCTTGTACTCGCGGATCCGAGATGCTCAGATGTCTGATTCGAAGACCCAGCGTTTAGCTCGTCTAGCTAACGAGGGTAGCTCGTCTGGATTTCATTATCAGTCAGATGGCTTTCTGTGTTTGTCTGGTAGGCTTGTGATTCCACAGGATGAAGAGTTGCGAGAGGAGATTTTATCTCAGGCACATCGCACTAAGTTGAGTATTCATCCTGGGAGCAACAAGATGTACAAGGATCTACGTACTCGTTTCTGGTGGAAGGGAATGAAACGCAGTGTTTATCAGTTTGTTTCGAGATGTTTGGTGTGTCAACAGGTCAAGGCAGAGCACCGACGACCTGGAGGATTACTTCACAGTCTGCCTATTCCTGAATGGAAATGGGAGTTTATCACTATGGACTTTGTGACCCATTTGCCGGTATCCCCGAAGAACTGTGATGCTATCTGGGTTGTGGTGGACCGACTCACCAAGTCAGCGCATTTCATTGCCTATAGCCGGGAGTACAATGTGGATCGTATGGCTCGGTTGTACATTCAGGAGATCGTTTGACTTCATGGAGTGCCTGTGAGCATTGTCAGCGATCGGGACCCCAGGTTTACTTCTAGATTCTAGGGGAGTGTTCAGCGTGCGATGGGTACTACTCTCAGTTTGAGTACAGCCTATCATCCGGAGACTGATGGTCAGTCAGAGCGCACTATCCGTACGTTAGAGGATATGCTTAGAGCGTGCGTCATGGATTTTGGTTCAGCCTGGCAGGATCATTTGTCGTTGATCGAGTTCGCTTACAACAACAGCTATCACACTGGTATTGGGATGGCACCTTTTGAAGCGTTGTATGGGCGACGTTGTCGTACTCCACTCTTCTGGGAAGAAGTGGGGGAGAGACAGGCTGAAGGACCGGAGTTTATCCAGCAGGCGATAGACATTGTTGATCAGATCAAGAAACGGATTAAGACTGCCCAGGATCGTCAGGCCAGTTATGCTAATATCAAGCGTAGGCCTTTGCAGTTCGAGGTCGGGGAGAAAGTGTTTCTGAGAGTATCACCTTTCCTCAAGATTCTCAGATTTGGCCTTAAGGGCAAGTTGTCTCACAGATTTATCGGTCCGTTTGAGATCTTGGAGAGTATTGGCGATTTGGCTTATCGACTAGCATTGCCACCGCATCTATCCAGTATTCACGACGTGTTCCACGTATCTCTGTTGCGACGGTATGTGGCGGATGAATCTCATATTCTGCAGCGGTCTGAGGTTCAGGTAGACAAGGATTTGACTTATGTTGAGAAACCTCTTCGCATCCTTGATTATAAGGATAAGGTTTTACGGAACAAAGTCATTCCTTTGGTTTTAGTTCAGTGGCGACGCCGAGGCACTGAGGAAGCTACTTGGGAGCTTGAGGACAGGATGCGTAAAGACCATCCTGAGTTGTTTTGATTTCATTCTTTAAGTTGTATTCAGTTGCAAACTCTGTAAACGTTTGATTTGAATAAAAGAATGTTTCTGATTTCTGTATTTGCATTCGGTACTTAAGATCTGATTTCGAGGACGAAATATCTTAAGTGGGGGAGAATGTAGTAGCCCGTGCCCTAATTGAGTAATTAAAGGATTAATGCTAATTAATTGAATTAGGTATCGGACGGATCGGAAGCTCCGAAGGCACGATCGGAAGCTCCGAACAGGATCGGAAGCTCCGATGAGCGATCGGAGGCACCGATGTTATTACGTCAGGCATGACGTGTGGTTGGATCGGAAGCTCCGATCAGGACCGGAGGCTCCGATCACCTCTATCCGGAATCAACAAGTGATATTTTGACACGTGGCAGATCAGGATCTTCGGAAGCTCCGATGACAGGATCGGACGTTCCGATCGAGGTTCGGACGTTCCGATCAAGGATCGGAAGTTCCGATCGTTGTCTATAAATAGAAGGCCGAGACTTCACTTTCATTTGCCAATTCCGAGTTCTCCTTTCCTTTCTAGTCCTTTTGGAGCTGTTCTAGTCTTCTTAGGCTTGGTCCGGAGGTCGGCGAGGCGTTCGGTAGTCGTAGCGGAGTTGTGCCCAAGTTCTGGAGGCATCGACATCAAAGGGCTAACGACGGACGAAGGTATAGCTTTTGCTCCCTATAAATATTTAGGAGTATGCAATAGCTTAGTTAAGGCTTTTAGAGCACTTTAATGATAGTAGTATCATTTGGCAGTGTAGAGCAGACCTAGGCGTGGACCTAGAGTTGGTAGAGCTTTCACTGTATTGAGGTACGGAAGTACTGTTCGAGATATCCTGACTGAGTATGCATGTATTATGTGACTGCATGATTTATATGCCATGATATTATGCTGCATTCATTTGCATCTTGCTGTATCTCCTTCGAGATGTCTGTTAGTAGGGTTGTACCCTATCCTGTTAGTGGATGGACTTCCATCGATTTGGGTCCGGCGTATCCACGATTATCTCGGTATGGGAGCCACCTCCTGAAGCGACGGCACAGCGTGCTACATACCAGGGCCCGATCTGTCTCTGTTATCTGATCCTTGACCTCGAGTCTATAGGGAGTTCACTTTGCATGCATGTATACTCATACTCTCGCACTGAGCGTTTTATGCTCACGTCTCGTACTCTGTATTTTCTGGACACCCTATTCCATGGGGCAGGTTTGCGATTGGACGAGGAGGGTGGATCCAGGAGGGGCTAGTCAGTGGTTGGCCAGCTGGAGCATCGTCTAGGTTTTATTACTGTTGTTTGGGTTTATACAGCTATTCGATTTGGTTGTATATTATTGGATAAATTACAGATTCCTTTACTTGGGATTGTATAATGTTATTGGATTCCGCAGTTTTATTCTGATATCTGTTTTAATTAAGTTAATTGCATGCCTAAGTTCTGTTTAGTAGGTGATCCGGGTAAGGGTCACTACATAGCTTGTCTGGATTTCACTATCAGTCAGATGGTTTTCTGTGTTTTTCTGGTAGGCTTGTGATTCCGCAGGATGTAGAGTTGCGAGAGGAGATTTTGTCTCAGGCACATCGCACTAAGTTGAGTATTCATCCTGGGAGCAACAAGATTTACAAGGATCTACGTACTCGTTTCTGGTGGAAGAGAATGAAACGCAGTGTTTATCAGTTTGTTTCGAGATGCTTGGTGTGTCAACAGGTCAAGGCAGAGCACCGACGACCTGGAGGATTGCTTCACAGTCTGCCTATTCCTGAATGGAAATGGGAGTTTATCACAAAGGACTTTGTGACCCATTTGCCGGTATCCCCGAGGAACTGTGATGCTATCTGGGATGTGGTGGACCGACTCACCAAGTCAGCGCATTTCATTGCCTATAGCCGGGAGAACAATGTGGGTCGTATGACTCGGTTGTATATTCAGGAGATCGTTCGACTTCATGGAGTGCCTGTGAGCATTGTCAGCGATCGGGACCCCAGGTTTACTTCTAGATTCTGGGGGAGTGTTCAGCGTGCTGTTGTAAAACGGTGTTCAGATCAATTAGAATTGATACCCGGTGCAGCGGAAGTTTAAAAATTTATTTTAATTAATATGGAACGATTCCATATCTGGGTATCAAAACTTTTACGATTAAATTCATACAAGTAAAACAAATAATCACAATTAATGTTTTACCTTAAATCTCGAAACGAGATTATGGATTCCAACAGAATTTAATCTGCTCTTCTTGTAAATCTCGGGAACTGATGGCGTCACGATCAATCACCGGAATAAGGTCCATGAACAGAAAACAGAAACCCTCTGATTGAATGCACTAGAAATCAATCAGAAGTTTTGCGTAGAGAATAAACAGATATGATCTGTTAATTCAGATTGTAATTTTTCATAAAAATCACAAGCCGAATTTTCTTCGAAAGGGACAGAGGATTTCGAAAATCCCCTTAAAATATTTAGAGTGTAATTTCGAAAATTATAAGACAAAAAGTGCGTGATTTTTGAACCCAACACCTCTATTTATAGATAATTTCTAGTTATAATTGTATCAGGACTCTAACTCCTTAAAGCCCACAATCCATAACTTAAGTCCAACAAGCCAAGCCCGTTGTTATAGAAATTAATATAAAATTCATCGTGACTCCGATTGATAAACTGATTTGACCAATGAGCACAAAAACCATTTCTGCATCTTTTAGAGTCAAGATAATTTTTCTGAATCCGAATTCAGTGATTTTCAAAAATGCCCATCCCTATGTCATTTTAGGAAATCCCACTCCCTTTAGTTAAGAAGTCCAACTTCTCTTTCATTAAATTTAACTCTTTAAATTTAACTATCTCTACGGGGTTTTAGTAATCCATTACTTGTGTAACCCTCAATGGTTCAGGAATACAGCTAGCCGTAGGCTCACAACTCCTTGTGACTCGAAACAACAATTTCCGACTTACCCATCGAATCATGGTAAGAGCGCCTAGCAACATCGCCCCATGATTCCCTAGGTATTACTGATAGTGCCTGCAAGAACCATTAGATTTTGGTTAGCGTACAGTACGGTCCCTTCATCCATATATCCCGATCGAATCAACAACCATTGGTATATCGAGAGTCGTTCGAGATTCGATAACTATGCATTACATCTTGGAGATCAAATAGTGACATCGCATGTGTTACTAGGATAACCAATTAACCTAAAAAACATCATGTACTCTGGCCAGAGATTCGTCACACTAATATCTCCTCAGATCGCAAAGGATATCCACACTCGCAAGTATGTGGTGAATCCTTGACAACAAAGCATCGACTCCTATATGTGTCGTAATTGTACCCAATCCCGACACCTGATGACCCCAATAGAGTCGGTAAACGAGTCAAAGTACAGTACTAGCATATAGAGTTTCAATGATGTTTCAAGTAATAAGGACTAATGGTGTACAACCAAAACCGCGGACTTTATCCACTCGATAAGTGATAACCACTTGGAAAGTCCGAATAGGGTAGTTCAATCATTCATCATATGAATATCCATTTGCATGCTTTGAACATCTCTATGTTCCATACCAATGAAACGTGGTACTCGGCATCGCAAATGCTAGTCTCAATCTCGAGCGATCCTTATACCTTTTTTTGCGGACGGCTCAATCGACTAGGAACAATTTAGAATATACAGTGACTATAAGATGTGTTTCATGATAGCCATCCCCATGTGCTACCACATCGTACATACACTATAGTATATTCAAGGTCTTTATCAAAACAACAATATTATATCATAATATAACAATATGAAGAAAGATAAAGTCAATACCATTATAAAAGTGTAAATTATATTAAACAAAAGATTGTTTTATATAGAGTCATAAAAGCCCTTAGCCACAAGTTGGCTAACCGGGCACCCACTCTTTCAATCTCTCACTTGCCCTAAAGCCAACTAGTCATACTACGTAATCCCATTGCTTCGCGATGTTTGTCTAACAATGGTCCTGGCAAGGGCTTAGTAAGCGGATCAGCGATATTGTCTGTAGAGGCCACTCTCTCGACACTGATGTCTCCTCTTTCCACAATCTCCCGGATGATGTGGTATTTCCTCAGTACGTGTTTGGACTTCTGATGAGACCTTGGCTCCTTTGCCTGAGCAATGGCACCCGTGTTGTCACAGTACATCGGGACTGAACCAACAGCTTCAGGAATTACACCCAACTCTTGGATGAATTTCCTTATCCAAACCGCATCTTTAGCAGCAGCTGATGCTGCAATGTATTCTGCCTCAGTGGTGGAATCCGCTGTGGTGTCTTGCTTGAAACTCTTCCAAGTGACAGCACCGCCATTGAGCACGAATACAAATCCAGAGGTTGATTTCGAGTCATCCACGTCACATTGGAAGCTAGAGTCGGTGTAGCCTTCCAACTTCAATTCTCTTCCTCCATAAACCATGAACACATTCTTAGTCCTTCGCAAGTACTTAAGAATATCCTTCACGGCTTTCCAATTCATTTGACCGGGATTGGCTTGATAACTGCTCGTGACGCTCAGAGCATAGGCCACATCCGGTCTGGTAGATATCATCCCATACATGATACTACCAATGGCTGACGCATATGGTATGTGTGTCATCTTTTCTATCTCTTCGTCAGTCTTGGGACACATAGACTTGGATAAAGAAACTCCATGACACATAGGTAGATGTCCTCTCTTGGACAAATCCATTGAAAACCTTTTCAATATGGTTTCGATGTAGGTTGATTGAGTAAGTCCTATCATTCTCTTAGATCTATCTCTATAGATCTGTATCCCGAGAATATAGGAGGCCTCACCCAAATCCTTCATCGAGAATCTACTTGATAACCATATCTTTGTTGACTGCAACATCCCTACGTCATTCCCCATGAGTAGAATGTCATCAACATAAAGTACTAAGAATGTTACCGCATCCTTAACTACTTTTTTGTACACGCATGGTTCCTCCGGGTTTTTGATGTAACCAAAATCCTTTATTGTTTCATCAAATTTCTGGTTCCAACTTCTTGATGCTTGTTTGAGACCATAGATTGATCTCTGAAGCTTGCATACCTTATGCTCGCTTCCCATGGATGTGTATCCCTCAGGCTGCGTCATATAGATCTCTTCCTTAATGTTTCCATTAAGAAATGCAGTCTTTACATCCATTTGCCATATCTCATAGTCATACCATGCTGCTATGGCAATAAGGATTCTTATGGACTTGAACATTGCGACTGGTGAAAAAGTTTCATCATAGTCAACTCCTTGTCTTTGAGTATAACCTTTTGCCACCAATCGTGTCTTGTAGGTCAATACCTTTTCATCAGGCCCAAGCTTTCTCTTGTAGATCCATTTGCACCCAATTGGAAAAATTCCATCGGGAGGATCTACTAAAGACCAAACTTGGTTAGAATGCATCGAATCTATTTCCGATTGCATAGCTTCAAGCCATAAATTTGAATCCGCATCAGAAATTGCTTCCTTGAAGTTTCTTGGATCACATCCAATGTCGGGTTCACTTTGATCCCCTTCAAGAAGAAGACCATATCTAATAGGAGGCCTAGAAGTCCTCTCGGATCTCCTAGTAGTATGCGTGTCTTGTGATGATTCTTGAGGTGTAGGATCGCTATTTTGTATCTCGGGTTCTTCTCGAATTTCTTCGAGTTCCATCATCTTGCCTTTCTTATCCAATAAGAACTCCTTCTCCAAGAAGGTGGCATTCCTTGAAATAAACACTTTTGTTTCATTAGGATGATAGAAATAATATCCGATTGAATTCTTCGGATACCCCACAAAATAACATAAGGAGGATCGATTATCCAACTTATCTCCCACTGTCTACTTCACGTAAGCAGGACATCCCCAAATCCTCAAGTACGAATACTTAGGAGCTTTGCCATTCCATAACTCGTATGGTGTTTTATTTACTGCTTTAGTATGGACGTTGTTTAACAACAATAGCGCCGTTTCAAGCGCGTAGCCCCAAAACGAAGGTGGGAGCTCAGTGAAGCTCATCATGGATCGAACCATGTCCAACAAAGTTCGATTGCGACGCTCCGAAACACCATTAAGCTGAGGTGTCATAGGAGGAGTCCACTGAGAGAGAATCCCATTATCTTTTAGATAGTCCAAAAACTCGGTACTTAAGTATTCTCCACCTCGATCCGATCGAAGTGCCTTAATACTTTTACCTAGTTTGTTTTCTACTTCAGCCTTGAATTCTTTGAACCTTTCAAATGCTTCAGACTTATATTTCATTAAATATAAATACCCATACCTAGAATGATCATCAGTAAAGGTAATGAAGTAGGTGTTGCCACATTTAGTACCAATCCTAAATGGACCGCAAACATCTGTATGGATCAAATCCAACAGATTTTGACTACGCTCAGGTTTCCCTTTAAAAGGAGATTTAGTCATTTTTCCCTTAAGGCAGGACTCACAAGTAGTTAGAGAGTTAATATCAGACATATCAAACATGCCCTCTCCCACTAGCTTGTTCATCCTCCTTGAGGAAATATGTCCTAGCCTAGCATGCCAAAGGTTTGCTGGGTTTTGACTATCGTCCTTCCTTTTAATTGTTGTTACCGGTTTATCAACATAATTAATTGTAACGTCTTTTAATTTTAAGCTATATAGATCGTTTTCAAGTTGTCCATTTCCAATCAAACATTCATTCTTGTAAATATTGCAAATCCCATTCACAAAATTGCAATAAAAACCATCTCTATCAAGCATAGAAATAGATATAATGTTTTTGACCAAATCCGGAACATATAAAACATCTCTCAAAAATAACTTAAAATTGTTCTGCAAAACTAAATAAATGTCTCCTATAGCTTTGGCTTCGACTCTAGAACCATTCCCGAGCCTTAGCTGGGTCTCACCCATCCTTAGCTTACGACTTCTTGTCATCACCTGCAAATCATTGCAAATGTGAGATCCACATCCGGTATCCAATACCCAAGAAGAAGTATTAAGCGAAACATTTATTTCAATGTAAAACATACCCTTTGCAGTTCGCAACTGTTCGAGGTATTCCTTGCAGTTACGTTTCCAATGACCGGGTTTCTTGCAGTAATGGCAAACGTTTTCATCTTTTATTCCAATTGAAGCCTTATCCTTTCCCTTCTTATTTGATACAATCTTCTTGGGCGGGGCAGAACGTTTCTTACCCTTTCCACTTGGTCCTTTCTTAGATTTAGAAGAGGAGCCAACCAAGAGTACCGGTTTATCCTTCTTTAGTGTGGCTTCATAAGTCACAAGCATATTGACCATCTCTTCAAGGGTGGCCTCTATCTTGTTCATATTAAAGTTCATCACAAAGCCGTCAAACGACAAAGGAAGTGAAAGAAGCAACAAGTCCGCATTGAGTTCATGCTCTAATGTCAGTTCGAGTTTTACCAACTTTTCAATGATCCCAATCATGTGTACCCCATGCTCACGGACCGAAGTCCCATCTCGCATGCGGCATGTCATGAGCTCTTTAATAGTCGCAAATTTCTCGGCCCTTGACTGAGCTCCAAAAAGTTCCTTGAGTGCGCTGTGAATGTCATCAGCATTCACCGCATCCTCAAATCGCCTCTGGAGTTCATCAGACATTGATGCTAGCATATAACTCTTTGCCTTGACATCATGGTCCCACCAATCGTCAAGCTTTTTCAACTCTTCCGGACTAGTGTTAGCCGGGGCTTCCTTCGGAGGACGCTTCTCTAACACATAGAAAGCCTTCTCCGAATTTAGAATGATTTTTAACTTACGGAACTATTTCGTATAGTTAGCGCCAGTCAACTTGTTTTGATCGAGAATTGAGAGTAGTGGATTACGCGAATTCATAGTAATGAAATACTGAAAAGGAAACAGACAATAATCAGTGATTTGTTTAATTAATTTACTAAGACATAAAATATGGCGAATTTCATTTTATGAATTACACTCCCACTATTTTGACGATTTCACTACCCTCTAGTGAAAACGAGAAACATTTTCTTTAGTGGGAACATGGAGTCCAATTGACAAACTATGGTCCCGAATAATATCAGCCAACCATAATTTTCAAAAGGTAGAGCCCAATTGCTTCCAAAGCAACCTCCATGTTTTTACCTCATGTCCAATAAGGGCCCAATAATATGACGCCGTTTATTGTGACATGTCAAGATGACCCATCAATATTAAGTTGTGATGGACGGTCGCCATGTGGATCCCCAATAATATGAGCCAATCCCATGGGAGTTCCACCCAACTTACAACATGTGTCGATCCAATGTACAGCTTTCCGACGAACGGCCCCCCCCAATAATATGAGCCGGACCGTATCCGCGGGTAGCATCACATACATTGATCGTTGATGGAAGGTAGGAATATTTAAACAATATTTAAAATTCCCTTTTGTTTATCTTGATATCAATTTTAAATCATATTTAAAATGAGGGATTTATTTTGAAAATTTGTCTCATCATGCAAATTATGTATGCTTGCGGGATTCATACAATTTATGTCTAAACATGCATACATCAATAATATCATATATTATTAAAGGATGATCGATCCCATTAACTATTCGACCCGTGGTTGCCAATCACGAGTCTAAGTCCAATCCTAGGTGATATGCAAGTATGCAATGCAATCCTATTACATTGTGCTTCCAATTTACATTTCTTCGGTCTTCATTGTCTGCTGGGCCCACCATTTCTTCAAATATTTGTCTCCCACTAAGTCTAGTAAATTTACAATAAATTTCGATGACAAATATGGGATACATTTTTAGGGGTGGGAACGGGCCATAAACCAGGCCCACTTTTATTACATATGACAATCATATTGGGCTATAAACCAAGCCCATTAATAAACACCAACAACAATAAGACAAATGTAAATCACCTAACATACACCTAAAACATTGGTCATGGCAATCGATCATCCTTTATCCATTAATTAATTCAATAATTAAATAATTGGATAAACATGCAATGGCATCATAATTAAAAGATAAAATCATATTTTATCTTATCCATCCATAAGATCATATCTTATCATCAATTGTACCAAAATAATTAATTTTATAAAATTCAATTTAACGGATAAAATTTATAAATTTTCCAAAAATTCAAATTTATCCAAAAATCAATTTTTTAAAAAATTTCAGACTCGAACAATTCGATCCGATGCCTTGTGATCCAATCGAAAACAATTTTCGATCGGATCAAACACTAGAATTTCAAAAAAATTCAAAAAAATTTTTTAAAAAATAAAAATTTAATTTTCCCGGGCAGCCCGTTCCCCGACCGGGGCTCGGGCTGGGACGCCCGTCGCTGCCCGTGTATTGCCCGTCAAAATTTTGATTTTTAAAAAATTTGTTTTGTTTCAAAAACGAGGCTTAAAAATTTTGTACAATCGATTAATTTAATCGTTTGATCTGAGCAATCTGGCTCTGATACCACTGTTGTAAAACGGTGTTCAGATCAATTAGAATTGATACCCGGTGCAGCAAAAGTTTAAAAATTTATTTTAATTAATATGGAACGATTCCATATCTGGGTATCAAAACTTTTACGATTAAATTCATACAAGTAAAACAAATAATCACAATTAATGTTTTACCTTAAATCTCGAAACGAGATTATGGACTCCAACAGAATTTAATCTGCTCTTCTTGTAAATCCCGGGAACTGATGGCGTCACGATCAATCACCGAAATAAGGTCCACGAACAGAAAACAGAAACCCTCTGATTGACTGCACTAGAAATCAATCAGAAGTTTTGCGTAGAGAATAAACAGATATGATCTGTTAATTCAGATTGTAATTTTTCATAAAAATCACAAGCCGAATTTTCTCCGAAAGGGACAAAGGATTTCGAAAATCCCCTTGAAATATTTAGAGTGTAATTTCGAAAATTATAAGACACAAAGTGTGTGATTTTCGAACCCAACACCTCTATTTATAGCCCACAATCCATAACTTAAGTCCAACAAGCCAAGCCCGTTGTTATAGAAATTAATATAAAATTCATCGTGACTCCGATTGATAAACTGATTTCACCAATGTGCACAGAAACCATTTCTGCATCTTTTAGAGTCAAGATAATTTTTCTGAATCCGAATTCAGTGATTTCCAAAAATGTCCATCCCTATGTCATTTTAGGAAATCCCACTCCCTTTAGTTAAGAAGTCCAACTTCTCTTTCATTAAATTTAACTCTTTAAATTTAACTATCTCTACGGGGTTTTAGTAATTCATTACTTGTATAACCCTCAATGGTTCAGGAATACAGCTAGCCGTGGGCTCACAACTCCTTGTGACTCGGAACAACAATTTTCGACTTACCCATCGAATCATGGTAAGAGCGCCTAGCAACATCGCCCCATGATTCCCTAGGTATTACTGATAGTGCCTGCAAGAACCAGTAGATTTTGGTTAGCGTACAGTACGGTCCCTTCATCCATATATCCCGATCGAATCAACAACCATTGGTATATCGAGAGTCGTTCGAGATTCGATAACTATGCATTACATCTTGGAGATCAAATAGTGACATCGCATGTGTTACTAGGACAACCAATTAACCTAAAACACATCATGTACTCTGGCCAGAGATTCGTCACACTAATATCTCCTCAGATCGCATAGGATATCCACACTCGCAAGTATGTGGTGAATCCTTGACAACAAAGCATCGACTCCTATATGTGTCATAACTGTACCCAATCCCGACACCTGATGACCCCAATAGAGTCGGTAAACGAGTCAAAGTACAGTACTAGCATATAGAGTTTCAATGATGTTTCAAGTAATAAGGACTAATGGTGTACAACCAAAACCGCGGACTTTATCCACTCGATAAGTGATAACCACTTGGAAAGTCCGAATAGGGTAGTTCGATCATTCATCATATGAATATCCATTTGCATGCTTTGAACATCTCTATGTTCCATACCAATGAAACGTGGTACTCGGCATCGCAAATGCTAGTCTCAATCTCGAGCGATCCTTATACCTTTTTTTGCGGACGGCTTAATCGACTAGGAACAATTTAGAATATACAGTGACTATAAGATGTGTTTCATGATAGCCATCCCCATGTGCTACCACATCGTACATATACTATAGTATATTCAAGGTCTTTATCAAAACAACAATATTATATCATAATATAACAATATGAAGAAAGATAAAGTCAATACCATTATAAAAGTGTAAATTATATTAAACAAAAGATTGTTTTACATAGAGTCATAAAAGCCCTTAGCCACAAGTTGGCTAACCGGGCACCCACTCTTTCACGTGCGATGGGTACTACTCTCAGTTTGAGTACTGCCTATCATCCGGAGACTGATGGTCAGTCAGAGCGCACTATCCGTACTTTGGAGGATAAGCTTAGAGCGTGCGTCATGGACTTTGGTTCAGCCTGGCAGGATCATTTGTCATTGATCGAGTTTGCGTACAACAACAACTATCATAAAAGCATTGGGATGGAACCTTTTGAGGAGTTGTACGGACGACGTTGTCGTACTCCACTTTTCTTGGAAGAAGTGGGGGAGAGACAGGTTGAGGGACCGGAGTTTATCCAGCAGGCGGTAGACATTGTTGATCAGATCAAGAAACAGATTAAGATTGCACAGGATCGTCAGGCCAGCTATGCTAACACCAAGCGTAGGCCTTTGCAGTTCAATGTCGGGGAGAAAGTGTTTTTGAGAGTTTCACCTTTCCGCAGGATTCTCAAATTTGGCCTTAAGGGCAAATTGTCTCCCAGGTTTATCGGCCCGTTTGAGATTTTGGAAAGCATTGGCGATTTGGCTTATCGACTAGCTTTGCCACCGCATCTTTCCAGTATTCATGACGTGTTCCACGTATCTCTGTTGCGGCGGTATGTGGTGGATGAGTCTCATATTCTGCAGCGGTCTGAGGTTCAGGTAAGCAAGGATTTGACCTATGTTGAGAAACCTATTTGTATCCTGGATTATAAGGATAAGGTTTTGCGGAACAAAGTCATTCATCTAGTTTTAGTTCAGTGGCAGCGCCGAGGCACTGAGGAAGCTACTTGGGATATTGAGGACAGGATGCGTGAAGACCATCCTGAGTTGTTTTGATTTCATTCTTAAAGTTGTATTCAGTTGCGAACTCTGTAAACGTTTGATTTGAATAAAGAATGTTTCTGATTTCTGTATTACATTCAGTACTTAAGATCTGATTTCAAGGACGAAATATCTTTAGTGGGGGAGAATGTAGTAGCCCGTAACCAATATCAGTGATTAAGGAATTAATCATAATTACTTGGGAAGGGTTCGGAAGCTCCGAAGGCAGGATCGGAAGCTCCGAAGGTGAGTTTGGAAGCTCCGGATAGGATCGGAAGCTCCAATCGAATTACGTCAGGCATGACGTGTGGTAGGATCGGAAGCTCCGATCAGGATCGGAAGTTCCGATCACCTCTATCCGAAGTCAACCACTGAGATTTTGACACGTGGCAGATAAGAGAGATCGGAAGCTCCGATGTCGGGATCGGACGTTCCGATCGAGGAAAGGAGGTTCCGATCGTCGTCTATAAATAGGGGGTGCCGAGCTCACATTTGAGTGCACCAATTCCTCTCTTCTCTCTCAATTCTTTAGCCTTCTAACTCAGATTTAGGGAATTCTAGGCGTCTCGTATGGAATCCGGAAGTGGCATAGCGATCCAGGCGTCGTAGCGGAGCTGTGGCCTAGTTTTGAGGCACTCGACATCAAAGGGCTAACGACGGATGAAGGTATAGCTTTTGCTTCCTATAAATATTTAGGAGTATGCAATAGCTTAGTTAAGGCTTTTAGAGCACTATAATGATAATAGTATCATTTGGCAGTGTAGAGTAGACTATAGGCGTGGACCTAGAGTTGGTAGAGCTTGCACTGATTTGAGGTACGAAAGTACTGTTCGTGATATCCTGACTGAGTATGCATGTATTATGTGACTGCATGGTTTATATGTCATTGATTTATGCTGCATTCATTTGCATACTGAGCTATCTCCTTCGAGATGTCTATTAGTAGGGTTGTACCCTATCCTGTTAGTGGATGGACTTCCATGGCTTTGGGTCCGGCATATCCACTGGTATTATGGTATGGGAGCCACCTCCTGAAGCGACGGCACAGCGTGCTACATACCAGGGCCCGGTCTGTCTCTGTTATCTGATCCTTGACCTAGAGTTTATAGGGAGTTCACTTTGCATGCATGTATACTCATACTCTCGTACTGAGCGTTTTATGCTCACGTCTCATACTCTTTGTTTCTGGACACCCTATTCCATGGGGCAGGTTTGCGATTGGACGAGGCGGGTGGATCCAAGAGGGGCTAGTCAGTGGTTGACCAGCTGGAGCTTCGTCTAGGTTTTATTTCTGTTGTTTTGAGGTTGATACAGCTATTCGATTTGGTTTTATATTATTTGGATAAATTAGAGATTCCTTTCCTTGGGATTGTATTTATTTATGGTTTTCGCAAGATTATTCTGATATCTGTTTTATTAAGTTAATTGCATGCCTAAGTTCTATTATAGTAGGTGATCCGGGTAAGGGTCACTACAATGTGCATGTATTATACTCTCCTGGTTGAATTTTGTAGATAATGAAGATTTTTCGGAACCACTATGCGGACAAGGCGCGCGTAGGCAAGATTACTCCCCGCGCGTGTGCTGAAGTAATAACCAGAGAATCTTGAAGGGAATCCGCACGCGCGAGAGAGGTGTTTAGAAGCCACTGACTTTTAAAAGGGGCGCGCGCGTGTTCGGGGGCGCATGTGTTCGAGAATTTCTAGATCACGAGGATTCTAATTGGTGCGGACCAATAAATAGAAATTTTATTATCTTTTTGAGGACTTTTTGTCATTTTAATTACGCACGAAGGCTGACTGCGGCTGTGGAACAATTTTTCAGTTTTTCTTCTAATCTAGTATTTTTTATTTTATGATTTTAGACTTGGTTTGTTTAATCATGTTTATTATTGAGTAGTTGTTTTTCTTCGATCAAGGCCACGTGATTGGGCCAGACAATTTATGTAGAAAACTTGATTTGTTTATTTGAGATTTTCAGACTTGATTTGATTTTATTGATTATCGAATTTATATTTGTCTTGTGAATTTCCTGGCCAGTTATTTGCTTGCATTTTAATTTATTCCAAGTCGACAGAGGAGGTTTCGATTTTGATCACTTCGATATTCAACATAGTGTAAAACTGACTAGAAATAGAATTCGGTTTCATTATGCGGGTTGGGTGTAAACTGAATTTTCACAAATATTTAATGCATTCAAATTTGATTAGAATTACGAAAGATTAGTTCATAAATATTTGAATAGGTTTGATTTTTCTAGAAATAGTCCTTCAAACAAATTAGGAAAATTCCCGTGAATTAAGATTAAGTCTGATGTCTTAGATCGACTGCTTGTTACATGAATTGTTTGGTACCTACGTGAGTCCTTGATCGAACTTTTCCCATATTTGAATTAAACCAAATTTCTGTTGCATTTTAATTAATCTAATTTTATTTGCAATTTTAATTTTTAGTTTAAAATCTGAATCATTTTTATTCATTGGTCTAGATTAAGTAGGAATAAATATATTTTGGTATTCATATATATACAGTCCATGTGGGTTCGACATCTGGACTTTTGTCCACTATATTATAACTTGACCTGGTACGCTTGCCAATTGATTTATATCATACCGATTTAGCCGTTCAAGTTTTTGGCGCCGTTGCCGGGGACTGTTTGATATCAGAATTTTTATTTCGCTTGAGATTAGAATTTATTTATTTTCGTAAATTCTGACTATTATTTCTTGGTGATTTTCAGGTACCTTCTGTTGTGCATGCATAGCATTAGATCTAGGGAATTACTACCACTTGATTTGGAGATCAAGTGCACGCTTAGCAGGATCCCAAAAGCCAAGAAATCTATCAATCTTGAATTAGAGTCAGAATCTGAATCTGAAGTAGAGATGGAGGACAACCGTACTGTTTGGGATATTATTAGGCCGCCAGTTGAAGGTTATGGATCTAGCATAGTTCGCCCCGCTGTTGAGGCGAACAGTTTTGAGCTAAAACCCTCTACTATTCTGCTGATCCAATTGCAAGCTAGATTTGGGGGTACATCTGTGGAAGACCCCTACGCTCATCTGGAGCATTTTCTGTCGATCTGCGACACGTTCAAGGTGAATGGGGTAACATCTGATGCAGTGCGACTACAGTTATTCCCATTATCTCTACAAGGCGAAGTTGTTGAGTGGCTAGATGACTTGCCTGCTGGTTCAATTACTACATGTGATCAACTTGTTCAGACCTTTCTGAATAATTATTTCCCTCCCACGAAGATGGCTAAACTGTTTTCTGACATCATCTCATTCAGGCAGAAGGAAGCTGAATCTTTACATGCGGCTTGGACCCGATTCAAGAAGATGTTGAGGATGTGTCCTCAATATAATTTTACTCAGAGCCAGTAGACTCAGACCTTCTACAAGTGGGCGGATCAGTCTGTTCGATCCATGTTGGAAGCTGCTGCTAACGGAAGCCTATTCAGAAAGACACCGACAGAGGCATGGGAAATCATTGGAAATATGGCTGAAAGCAACATTGGATGGCCAGATACTAAAAAAGGAGAAAAAGGCTGGAGTATTAGAAGTAGATGCATTAACAGCACTGAATGCAAAAATCGATGCTCTTACTCATCAGATGACAGTTATGTAGACATCTTCAGCCAATCAAGTGCAAGTTCAACAGCCCGAGGAACAACAAGTATTTGAGATTGATGCGGCGAATTTCATGGGAAATCAAGGGAGACAGCCATACAATCCCTACAACAATACTTACAATCCTAGCTGGAAGAATCATCCAAACTTCTCGTGGAAAGCTGCAGATCCTACAGCCAACACATCAAAGCCGGTTGAGAAGAAGCCTTCCTTTGAAGAAATCATGATGAAATATGTAGCGAGCACTGAGACCCGTCTACAGAATCAGGAGGCTATGCTACAGAAATTGAAAATTCAGATGGGGCAGATCGCAACCCAATTGTCAAATCGCCCGACTGGAACTTTACCGAGTAACACCGAAACAAACCCCAAGGGAGTAAATGCTATCATGGTCGTGACTCGAGCACAAGCTGAAAATCTGAGCAGACGGTAGAAGAGAAAAATATGGAGGGGACGAAAATTTCAGAAGTCCAGGATGATGTGCGCACTGAAAAATTCTCCATGACAGGTAAGAAAGGTAAGACTTCAAAATTTGAAGTTAATAATGATGTTGATATTTCTACACTACCTTTCCCCCATAGAGCTAAGCAATTGTTATTTGATTCTCAATTAAAAAAGTTTCTTGAAATTTTCAAGAAACTACATATTAACATAACTTTTGCAGATGCATTAGCTCAGATGCCGAACTATGCCAAATTTCTAAAGGACTTGCTGAAAAATAAAAAGAAATTGAATGATGTAACGAAGGTCACAATGAATGAGAAGTGTTCGACTATGCTTCAGAAGGAACTCTCACAAACATTTCACGATCCAGGGAGTTTCTCCATACCTTGTTATATTGGAAAATTCTCAGTCGATAATGTTTTGTGTGACTAAGGATCGAGTATAAATTTGATGTCTCATGCACTTGCTAAGAAACTGGGTATAGGAAACATTGAACCGAAAAATATTTCTCTAAAATTTGCTGATGGATCTAGTAAATACCCAAGAGGGATAGTTGAGAATGTCCTAGTCAAGATTGATAAGTTTATTTTATCCATGAATAGGGCGTTAGTTGATGTTGAGAAATGAGAGTTAATATTGAGACTGAATAATGAGCAAGTGGTGTTTAATATGCTTAAATTGGCTAATGATAGCCCACAATTAAAATCTTGTTTAACTGTCAAATGTATTGATGTGTTTCATGCTATAGGTGATGAATGTCAGAAGATTCAGATCTCCGCAGGAATAGTCCATTGCAAATGTTCTATAGTGCTGTAGCATGCAAGTGCAAGACTAATCTGACTCTTTCCAAGTTGGAGGATAAGCCACCATGAATATTGTCATTAAAGGGAGAACAGTCGGGCTAATGACTATAAATTTAGCGTTGGGTGGGAGACAACCCAGTATTTTTTTTTATAGTTTGCATTTTCATTTTGGTTTTGTTTTTTGTATTTTTTTGTTTTTAATGTTTAAGTGTTTTGTTTGGTCTTCTTTTGCAGGCCGGAAGTTACTGTTTGATTGCACTGCGCACGCGCGAGGTCCCTTCCTCGCGCGTGCGCAGGCTAGTAATCCAGAGGATCACAAAGCGAAACGTGCGCGCGCGAGACTCTTACTCGCGTGTGCGTAGCACAAACATCCAGAGATTCAGAAATACAGTCTCGCGCGAGACTCTTACTCGCGCGTGCGCAGCACAAACATCCAGAGATCCAGAAATACAGTCTCGCGCGCGCGCGAGAGGCCCTGACTGAAAAATAAAAAACGGGCTCATCCTTTTCTCCCCATTCTTTTCTTCATCTTTTCTCTTCTCTCCCACAAATCCCTAAATCCCCAATTTCATATTCTCCAATTTCTCCATAAATTGTTGTAACAATTGCCCGTTTTGCATATTCTTGGAGTTTATCATTGCAATTCAAGTTCGGGTCCGCCAATTTCTTTCAGAATCCTCCTATTTTGTGCTCATCACCACCACGCCGCTGCGGATCGCCGCCTCTAATTCCGGCCTCCCCCACCATGCCAGCCAAACGATTCCGTTCTTCCGGCCCTGCTGTCGCTATCTCATCTTCCTCCGCTGCAATCTCCAATCGATTCGTCTCTCGGGAAGCTCAAGAGAGGTACGAACATGCTAGACTAAATTGCAATCCTATTGCTGAGCATGGTTTATCTTTGGACTGTAATGATTTTGTCGCTTTGGGGATTAACAAGAGAAAATGGAATGTCATTTTCAAAGTGCCCGAACCCGCCATTGTTCCGGTTGTTCGGGAATTTTATGATAATGCCCCTGCCTGAGATAATTCAAAGGCTTTCGTCCGAGGAAAACTTGTGTCGTTTGATACTGAGACCTTGAATAGGTTGTTTGACACTCCTGCTGTTGATGATATCCAGTTTAGGAATTTTAAGGCGAATCCGGACTATAATTTAATTTTGAGTTAGATGTGTTATGCGGGTGTACAGTGGCACGATTTCCTTCGGTTCACGCATTTTCCAGAGCGTTTTCTTAAGCTTGAACCGGCTTTATGGTATGCTTTCATAGGCCGGCAACTTTTACCAGTGCTCCACACAGTTGACGTGCAGGCAGATAGGGCGATTCTTGTGTATGTCATCACGAAGCGATGGCCGATTCATGTGGGCACTCTTGTCCACGATTCCATTATTTATTCGATGCGGACTCCGACGGTGGGCCTCTAATTTCCTCACACCATCACCGCCCTTTGTTGCCAGGCGGGTGTGAAGATTAGTCCCGATGAGGAGTGGCTCTCTCCTTTCAAGACCGTGGATGAGAAGCTTGCCAATTCCAAGCAAGCAAAGTGCAATTTGGAATTTTATAGCGGTCAGCCTCATGCTGGGAGCTCCTCTAGCATTCGTCCACCACCTCAGCCCACTCCTCCTCTCCGCACCGCGTAGGACATGGATGTTGAGAGCTCCGCTTTCAACCACTAAGCTATGGATTATTTTCAGGCCACTTCCACTCATCTCCAGAATGTGGAAGACATAATACGCAGCATGGCGACACAGTTGGGACTTGATACATCGGGCTTTCGAGCGGCACCTCATTATCCACCTCCATTCCCATTCCATTCTGACATGCCACCCCAGTTTGCTCCGGTTGCACCGCAGGATCCCTCCATTCCAGAAGAAGAGGATGATTAGTCACCAGGGGAGTTTTTTTGTTTCACTTTTTGTTGTTGCATTTGCATTTTTTCTGTTGTCGTTTTTTTTATATTCTGAAGCATTGAGGGCAATGCTTTAGATAAGTATGGGGGGGTGTTTAGTGTTAGTATCGTGTTTTGTGTTCATTCTATTGCATATCATTCGGTTTGTGTTTTGTTCGTAATCATGCATATCGTAATCATGCATATCATTTTGTTGTTGTTAATATTGTCGATGCGAGTTGAATGAAACATGTTAGCCAATGATGATTGAGTGAAAAAAAAAAATTGTATTGGAAAATTTTTTCTTTTGATTGCACATGAAAAGCTGTCAGTTGTTTCGTGAATAATATTACGAACGCATGATAGACCGGTGTAGTGTAGCGAAGTAATTGATGAAATCCGTGTTTGTTGGACCATTGCACGGCAATAGATGCTTGTTGATCATGATAGTGTTTTGGATTCTTGATAGTTGTTGGACATTGCATGCATAATTTTGGGCGTACCTTTAAAAAAAATTTACTTGAGTTGTAAGAGTAAGTTAACTCCATCCGGGTTACGAGTGAGGGATTGAAATCCTAATCACTTGTTCTTGACTAAGTTTGCGGATTCAATGGGGTTATAAAATTTTGAAAATTTTTAAATTAGCGATTTCATCCGGGCTTGGACAATGATTGAAATCCTAATCATTGCGCCATAGCTAAGTTGCGGGCTTAATGGGATTGTAGCTCCATCCGGTCTATAGACAAGGGGATTGAAATTCTAGTCCTATCTTAGTTATAGCTAAGTCTGCGGGTAATTATTGGGGCATTAGGAAATTAATTGCAAAATCAAGAGGTATGTGTAAATTTCAAGAAAGTGCATTTTTTGTGTTTGGGATTGTTGAGATGACAGAGTACTAGATTGTGATACTTGCATTGAATTGTCATAGGTCGCTAAAAATTCTTAGGATGGATTCTTTTGAAGTCGCACGAAACTAGAATAACATGGCGCACACACACTTTTGCGTTCAACTGATAGTTTATTGTGGACAATTGAAAGTTGTTTTAGTTTTTGAAATTGAATTAGGACTCGTCTGAGGCTAATATTGAACATGACTCATTCATACTTGTGTCATTGCATTATGGTTTTGCATGACTTGCTCGAGGGAGAGCAAAGTTTAAGTATGGGGGTGTTGATAAGTGTGTTTAGTATACATTTTTTTGTGTCATTTCATATTTATTTCGCATGCATTTATTCTATTTTCGCGAGTTTTGTTAGTGTTTTATTTTATGTGCATGTATTATACTCTTCTGGTTGAATTTTGTAGGATAATGAAGATTTTTCGGAACCACTGGGCGGACAAGGCGCGCGCGGGCGAGATTACTCCCCCCGCGCGCGCAGAAGTAATAACAAGAGAAGCTTGAAGGGAAGCCGCGCACACGCGAGCTTCTGCCTTGCGCGCGCACGAGAGGTGTTTAGAAGCTACTGACTTTTAAAAGGGCGCGCGCGCACGAGATATGCCAGGTGCGCATGCGCATGTTCGGGGGCGCATGTGTTCGAGAATTTCTAGGTCACGAGGATTCTAATTGCTGCGGACCTATAAATAGAAATTTTATTATCTTTTTGAAGACTTTTTGTCTTTTTAATTACGCACGAAAGCTAACGGAGGTTGTGGAACAATTCATCAGTTTTTTTTCTACTCTAGTATTTTTTATTTTATGATTTTAGACTTGGTTTGTTTAATCATGTTTATTAGTGAGTAGTAGTTTTTCTTCGATCAAGGCCACGTGATTGGGCCAGAAAATTTATGTAGAAAACTTGATTTGTTTAATTGAGATTTTCAGACTTGATTTGATTTTATTGATTATCGAATTTATATTTGTCTTGTGAATTTTCTGGCAAGTTATTTGCTTGCATGTTAATTGATTTCAAGTCGACAAAGGAGGTTTCGATTTTGATCACTTCGATATTCAACATAGTGTAAAACTAACTAGAAATAGAATTCGGTTTCATTATGTGATTTGGGTGTAAACTGAAGTTTCACAAATATTTAATGCATTTAAATTTGATTAAAATTACGAAAGATTAGTTCATCAATATTTGAATAGATTTGATTGTTCTAGAAATAGTCATTCGAACAAATTGGGAAAATTCCCGTGAATTAATATTAAGTCTGATGTCTTAGATTGACTACTTGTTACATGAATTGTCTGGTACCTATGTGAGTCCTTGATCGAAATTTTCCCATATTTGAATTAAACCAAATTTCTGCTGCGTTTTAATTCATTTAATTTTATTAGCAATTTTAATTTTTAGTTTAAAATCTGAATCATTTTTATTTATTGGTCTAGATTAAGTAGGAATAAATATATTTTGGTATTCATATATATACAGTCCCTGTGGGTTCGACATCTGAACGTTTGTCCACTATATTATAACTTGACCTGGTACGCTTGCCAGTTGATTTATATCATACCGATTTAGCCGGTCAATGAGTATGTGCTACGTTATTTATATGTTTTACGGCTTTAGCACATGCATGATTTTACGGTAGACTGCATCTGGTATGATGTGAGTCATGACAATTTCCATCGGTGATGAGTTACTCCTTATGGATTTGTGTCTGGGGAGACTCATCCCCTGGTTTTGCTATCACTAGGAGCGACCAAGACAGTGGAGTAGACACTATAGTTGATAGGGGAATATAGGAGCGGCACCACGAACTAGCTATCCGGCATTGCCCTGTATATTCCTAGCGCCCCTGAGTATACTGTTTTACCTTGTTTTAAATACATTTATGTGATGCATATATTATATATATCATTGCTTATGTATTGAGATTAGTCGCTCACGTCTAGTATTTTCTATGTATCTGGACACCCCATTCGACGGGGCAGGTGTAGGTACAGGATTGTGTACCGGGATCTTGGAGAGACCAGTGACCCTTGAAGACAGTAGGATTAGCTGTAGGTTTTATTTAAGTTATTCAATTTTGGTTGTATAATCGAATCTTTTTAACCGGTTGTATTCTGCCGGTCTGCTTTTATTAAGTCTTTCGCAGCGATTTATTTAATGCATGATTAATTATGCTCTAAACTCTGATTAGATAGTGGATCCGGGTAGGGTCGCTACATTTATTGGTATCAGAGCAGCATGCAAAGAGACTTGGGATATGGTATTCAGATTTTGGGTTATCCTTGTAGGATTGATGAGACCTTTAAAGAGATGATAAGGAGGCGATTAGGTTGCCCGAAGACTATCATCATCGACAGGATTTTTCAAGATTTGGCTTATGGAATTCCAGCAAGTGCGCATAGGAGCGATGGAACGTGTCCGAGTTTTTAAGATTCCTACTCATGTGGATCCTAGCTTTGGATCGAGTACTGGATGCCAGAGGCAGTGACAGAGGATTGTTTGGACACACTTGATGCTTGCATCTGTAGCATCCTTACCATGATGACACTACTCTGAAGATCCTCCAATTGTAGTTGGAGAGATTGCCATAAAGACCTTCACCAGGGAATGCCTCGAGTGGCTAAGGCATGGCTGGTTTTGAGCGTAAGGTCATTAAATTCATGAAGAACATGTTTTTTTTGGTATGCTTGTATCGATCCGCTCGGTAAGCACACGGGAAACTTCATGTTCAAAATAATGAATTAGATGCAAGAAGAATGCTGGCGGTAGATCGTGAGCAGAAGAGGTCGGCTGACATGCACTGATGCAGAGCGTAGCTGGTTAGCGAGCTCGAATTATTTTTTTGGAAGTCCTGGCAGGACGAGATACCGAGAGATTTGGGCAGGAGTATGCTTGCATTAATGTTTGTGTCTATTAGAAGCTTCATGCTCAAGAAACGAAGACAAGTGCGATGATTTTAAATACTATATTGTTGTAATTGTAAACAGTATTTCAGTTTTAATGAATCATCAGACTCTGGTTGTATCATTTCAAGTTGTTGGTTGTACATTTTCGTTATATTTTTGGAATACTGTAATTGTATTACTTGGGATTGTAATAAATAAATTGTACATAACTTGAAGTAATGATACGTGCATTATTTATCCAGCAATTCGTGAATGATTGCAAGTGATTTGCTAAGAATGGCATGGTGTTAGTTGGTTAGTGTTCAACTGTGTTACTCAGAGGTTTTACGTAGACCGTTTGTAACTGTTTGAAGAGTGGTTAGTCTAGGTGTTTTTCCTAGGATTGACCAAGTTAGTCAGAGGGCTAAGTTAGTGTCAGCTAGGGAATGCAACGGGGCGGGTCTGGGGCGGGTTTGGCTAAACCCGGGACCTGCCCCACCTCCCTTTAGACCCGCCCCGCCCCGCGAAGCCCGCGGGTCCAATCCGAGTTAGACCCGTTGGACCCGCCATAAATTAAATAATTTTAAATTTATTAAAATAAAAAAATAAAAAGTTTAAAAATTAACAAATATCATTAAATTTAATTTCAAATATAGATTTATAATATTTAAGACAAAAAAGAAATTATTCTCACAATTAACTTGCAATTAATTAATATTTATTAGCTAAAAAATATTATAATAATTTATTTTTATACTAAACATATCATAATAAAATAAATTTTTTTCAATCCAATAATATTACACATTTAAATTATAGATAAAATATTAATTATTTAGTATAATAATATAATTATATATTATTAATATTACATATATATTTTATATTTATATATATACATGAATATTTTAAATATATATATATATATAATACTTTGGCGGGGCGGGTCCGGAGCGGGTATGGCCAAACCCGAGACCCGCATCGGACCTGCTTGTGGACCCGTTTTGGCAGGGACGGGGCGGGTTTAATGCGGGGGCAGGTTTAGACCCGCCCCCATTGCCATCCCTAGTGCCAGCGATGAGTGGATTCATCTGAAGGCATGGGAATATTGTTTGGTTTGGAACTTTTGTTTTTTTTCTAGGTTTTTTTATAGGTTGTTTTTTTAGAACAGTAGTCTGTCTGACCTTCGTAGATTGAGACTTCGTGATGATGGGTTTTCATCCAGAACCAGGCCCAGTATATGCTGAGATTTGTGGACTATGACCATGATTAGACGTGATGGGGCGCAACCCTATGCCAGTGTTACTCTGGGAGTCATTGTACTTCAAAGGATTACCAGGGAGCCTTTGTGCTTAAGGAGATGGCGGTGGGAAGGCTACGCAGTCTATGGGTTGGTAACAGTCACGATGTGGTATGACCTTGGGATAGATATCAAGTTTGATATCAATGATTTAGTTATCGCCTGGCCTTTGTCAGAAATATTGGTTTGAGTGTTCTGCTGTAAGAACCAGTCTTGGAAGGATTTCTGTGAGACCCCGTTTTTAATCTTCTAAACTCGAATAATTAATCATAATCAAACACAATAAGCCACGGAAAACGAATCAAAAGTTTTTTTTTTTTTAAAGAAACCTCGCGCCCGCGCGAGGTCATTACCTCGCGCGCGCGCAATCTACGCGAACAGAGACTCGCGGAGATACTCACGTCCGCGCGAGAAGGGAGCTCGCGCGCGCGCGGGCAAAATCTCCCGAGCCTCTCAAACTCCCTGCGCGCACGCGAGGTGTTGCCTCGCCCGCGCGCAGGCAAAATGGGCAGAGGGGTCGAGGAGCCTGCGAACAACCAACAAGGCAATTCTAAACATTCCAAGTTCAAACATAATACAAATCAATATTTAGAACATACCAAATCTAGGTTCTGCCCAAAATACAATAACCAGTCGAGTTTCATAAATGAGTTCCACTGACTCAACAAAACTAATACAATTCCAAATAGACTCGACCCTACGACCTAGAGTCTCACTTCTATCAATCTCACCCCCAAGCTAACCAGGACGACTCGGTCCAGCTCCTGATCCTCCTGTTGCCAAGTTACACATACAAAACAAAGACAACAACCGGAATAATCCGGTTAGAAATATAATTTCTAAGTAAAAGAGACATGCACTCAATATCAAATAAACACCTCAATCGAAATGTGTCAACATAAATCATAACATCGAAATGATATTGAATGAATGCATGGATTTAAAAGTCAAGATTATCAAGTCAGATAATCATAAAATCGATCGGTACTCGGTTGGGATCCCAGGGTCAAGTCTTCACGACAACTCACCGACGCACCCTTTCGGGGTGGAAGTCGATCAACTCGATCCCCTAGACTTCAGAGCAACTATAAGAAGTATTCTGGCAATTGGAAAAACTCGAAATCCAAAGCCACTTCAATATAGCTCTCTAAAACGTCTCATTTCAAAACGAATCGAAAGTCGGCTCAATATGAATGCAAGTGCATTAATAACTAAATCAAGTTCACGCAAGCAAATAAACAAGCGGTATGTGATTTTCGGGAACTCGAGAATAAGTCGATCTCGAGTATTCTTTCCCATTCATTTCAATGTCGACTTTTTACCTTTTTCTCGAAGATTCAATCAATCCTGTCAAACAAGAGACAACTCGATTCAAACTCTAAACAATTCGAAACTCAAAGTCGATAAATCAAACAATCTATACCGTCTTCAAACTTCAATCGACAACTGAGCCTTCAAATCTTTAACTTCGAATCCTTCAATCAACTGTCAAAACATCGAGACACGGATTCGATATCAACTCGGAGTTCAAACTCAATCAAATTCGATATACAAATCAAACCGAACCAAAACCGATAACTCAAACTCAATTTTGACGGCATAACGGCTATAAATCGACTATCCGGAAAAAATCAAATCATCCAACAACATCACAATAACTCAAACATCATCACAATCCATCAAAACAACTCAAATCCAACCTCAATCAAAAATCACCATTTTCGAAAATATGCCTCTAAAATCATATAAAATCCAAACTTTGTTCTTTTTCCAAACCGACTTCGAATACACGATCTATACCAGCTCAAGAACGACATAATCCAATATTATCAACAAAATCGAAGTTCAAGAGATCGTAGCAAAACTTACGTCTAAATGAAGACCTCATTGCGGTGATCGTGAATCTCAACTCGGAATGAAAATCTAACGGTCGGATCGAGCGAATCGAGCGGAGAGAAAGCTTGAGAAATCGATTTGGCTATGGCTTCCGGGTTTGGTACGTTGAATGGAGAGGAAGGAGAGGGGATGAAATGATGGGATTGGCCACTTGCATCTAATAATAATATATAAATCCAACTTTTGCATTTCAGTCCTTTATTTCTCCAATCTTGCAAAGTAACCCCCTGCTAAATAACAAAACAATCCTCAATCACTAAAAACCCTGATTATCTCGATTAAACTCAATTATAATAAAATCGGGGCATTACAATTCTCCCCCTTTAAGATTCGATTTCGTCCTCGAAATCTGACAGATCACAGACTCAACAAGAACGAAACAAACTGAATACGAACTCACCTCAATTGAAAAACTCTGGAAATCGCTGCCTCATATCGGATTCGATCTCCCAAGTCGCTTCTTCAACTCCGTGACGACTCCACTGAATCTTCACCAATAGAATCGACTTGTTTCTGAGCTGCTTCTCTTTTTTGTCAAGAATCTGAATCGGTCGCTCGAAGTAACTCAGAGTCTCATCAAGTTCGGCCTTGTCCGGCTGAAGAACGTGATACGGATCCAGATGATATCTCCGTAGCATCGAAACGTGAAACACATCGTGGATGCCTGAAAGAGACGGAGGAAGAGCAATCCTATAGGCAAGATCGCCTATCTTCTCAAGAATTTCATACGGACCAATGAACCTCGGAGACAATTTTCCTCTCTTCCCAAATCTGACAGTGCCTCGGAAAGGAGAAATCTTCAGAAACACACGGTCTCCCTGCTCGAAACACAGTGGTCTGCGTCTGACATTCGCATACTTGGCCTGTCGATCTTGGGCTATCTTCATTCTGACTCTAATCAACTTCACCTGCTCTGCCATATCACGAATCATATCTGGACCCAACTCAGGTGATTCTGAAATCTCATCCCAAAATAACGGAGATCTGCACTTCTTCCCGTAGAAAGCTTCAAAAGGTGTCATTCCAATACTCGCCTGGAAGCTGTTATTGTACGAAAACTTCACTAGAGGTAAGGAATCTTGCCAACCTGAGCCAAAATCAAGCACTACAGCCCGAAGCATATCCTCCAAAGTCTGGATCGTATGCTCGGACTGATCATCGGTCTGAGGGTGATACGCTGTGCTCAAGTGCAAACGAGTACCCAAAGCCTCCTGAAGACTGTGCCAAAAGTGAGAAGTGAATCTCGGATCTCTGTCTGATACTATCGACTTCGGCACGCCGTGCAATATCACAACCTCTCTGACATACAACTCGGTCATCTGATTGTGACGGTATGTCATACGGTAAGGAATGAAGCAAGCAGATTTCGTCAACCGGTCAATCACAACCCAAATCGCATCACAACCTCTGACTGAACGCGGTAGCTTCGTGACAAAATCCATTGAGATATGATCCCATTTTCATTCCGGGACAGGCAAACTGTGCAATAATCCTCTGGGCTTCTTCCTCTCAGCTTTCACCTGTTGACAATTTAGGCAACGGGATACAAATCTCTTGACGTCTCCTTTCAACTGTTGCCACCAGAACTGAGTCTTCAAGTCATTATACATCTTTCGGCCTCCTGGATGAACACTGAACCGACTGCAATGCGCCTCCCGAAGAATGTGATGTCTCAACTCAGAAACATCGGGCACAACAATATGGTTATTCACAAACAAAATTTCATCCCTAACCTGAAATTCTAACTGGTGACCTGATCGGACTCTCTCTATCGAACTCTGAATACTCGGATCTGATCTCTAAGCCTCTCTAATCGACTGAAACAACTCTGGCTCGGCTTGAATCGCAAAAACTCTGATGGATCTCCTATCGGTGTCAAACTCCAAACCATAAGTACAACAATCTTCAATCAATCGAGAGACACCAATCATAGAAAGAGACAAAGAACAAAGCTTCCAACTAAGAGCATCTGCAGCTGCATTCGACTTTCCAGGATAATACTTGATTTCGCAGTCGAAGTCCTTAAGCAAATCCATCCATCTCCTCTGTCTCATATTCAGCTCAAACTGGGAAAACAAGTATTTCAGGCTCTTGTGGTCAAAAAATATCTCAAACGACTCGCCATACAGGCAATGGCACCGAGTTTTAAAAGCAAACACGATTGCAGCTAGCTCGAGATCATGGATCGGATAACGAGTCTCGTGAGGCTTCAGCTGTCTCGAAGCATAAGCTATGACGTGCTTCCTTTGCATGAGAATGCATCCAAGACCACGGTGAGAAGCATCACAGTACACAGAGAAACATCCAGTACCTGATGGAATAGACAAGATCGGAGCGCTGGTCAATCTCTTCTTCAGCTCAATGAAACTAGCCTCACACTGTTCGGACCAAACAAACGGTGCATTCTTCTGGGTCAACTGAGTAATCGGCTTTGCAATGGAAGAGAATCCCTCGATAAATCGGCGATAATACCCCGCTAAACCCATGAAGCTTCGGATTTCTGGCACTGATGTCGGTCTCTGCCAATTCATAACTGCTTTGATCTTACTGGGGTCCACAGATATTCCATCTCCTGATACAATGTGACCTAGGAAAACCACTCGGTCCAACCAAAACTCGCACTTCGATAGCTTAGCATACAACTGTTCGGCTCGCAAAGTCTGCAACACAATCCTCAAATGCTCGGCATGATCAGAACGGTTCTTAGAATAGATCAGAATGTCGTCGATGAAGATGATGACGAACTCATCTAGATACCGCTGAAAGATGCGATTCATCAGGTCCATAAACACTGCTGGAGCATTGGTCAAACCAAAAGGCATGACTATGAATTCGAAAGGCCCATATCTGGTTCTGAAAGCTGTCTTCGGCACATCCTCGTCGCGAAATCTCAGCTGATGATACCCTGATTGCAGATCTATCTTCGAATACACTGAAGAACCTTGCAGTTGATCAAAAAGATCGTCGATTCTTGGTAGAGGATACTTGTTCTTGACCGTCGCTTGGTTCAACTGGCGGTATTCGATGCAAAGTCGCATAGAACCGTCCTTCTTCCTCACAAAAAGCACTAGTGCACCCCAAGGCTATACGCTAGGTCGAATGTATCCCTTGGCAATCAAATATTCTAACTGTTCCTTCAATTCCTTCAATTCTAATGGAGCCATACGGTAAGGTGCTTTCGAAATAGGCTGAGTACCTGGCGCAAGTTCAATGCTAAATTCGATGTCTCGAATAGGCGTTAAACCAGGAATCTTGTCTGGAAAAACATCTGGAAACTCGCTAACAACCGGTATCTAAGACAACTCAGGATTAGACCTCTGAGCATCCATTGCATAAATCAAGAATCCCTCTGCACCTTTCTGAAGTAAACGAGACATGGTTAACACCGAAATCAAAGGAATTTTGGATCGAGAACCCTTACCGAAAAACTTCCAATCATCTGCCATCTCAAGCCTGAAACGAACAACTTTCTGAAAGCAATCTACTGTCGCCCTATACTTGGTTAGGGCATCAATCCCAATGATGCAATCAAAATCAGACAATCCAAGTACAATGCAGTCAATCTCAATCGAATTCCCTTCGGATTCTATCACACAATTTCGGACCAATCTCACCGAAACAGTCTCTCCACCCAAAGGTGAAGTAATAGAAACAACATCAGATAAAAGCTCAACAATTAAATCATGCATCACAACAAATCTTTCATAGATGAAACAGTGGGAAGCACCCGTATCAATCAAAACAAGCGCAGGATAACCAAAGATCGAATAGTTACCTGCTATCACGTCATTCGGAGCTTCATTGGCTTGATCCTCTGTCAAGGCAAACACCCTCGCCTGTTGTCGTGGAGGTTGGTTCTGGTTCTGATTACCTCCCTGACGATTCTGTTGCTGAGGCGGAAAAGAATGGACTGCAGAAGTTGATCTCTCGGGATGAGCTGGCGGTCGTGAAGAACTTTTGCTCTAAGCTCTATCGGATCCTCGCTGAGGACAGACTCTAGCAAAATGACCCGGCTGCTGGCCGATGTTGCAACTACCAAACATGCCTCGACATTGATCACTCGGGTGACGTCCTCCACACTTGCTGCATGAAGCTCCAGAAAACCCAGAATTTTGTCCAGAACTGAACTTTCTAGAGCCACTGGAACTCGATGAACTGTTACCAGACTTCTTAAAATTCTTCCCCTTCGGCCGATACTGATCTCGCCTGTTTCTGCCACTGTTGCCTCCCTCAAACCTCTGAGGCTAATTCGACTGTTGAGACGGTTGGTACTGATACTGAGCCTGTTGAGGATGAAACTGAACAGGCTGGTCCTGAAAAGATCTCTGCTGCTGCTGAGGAGCTACCTGATTACCTCGTTGCATCAAGAATCCGGCTTCGGCTCCCTTTGCTTGATCCATAGCATCAGCGAAGTTGTTGGGTCTTCCGGTATTGACCAAGGTGAATATCTCAGGGTTCAATCCATTGATGAAATGGTCGGCCTTGGCTTCCTCGTTATCTGCAACGTGAGGTGCAAACCTCAAAAGACTGTCAAATTTGCTCACATAGTCCTCAATGCTCAAGTTCCCTTGTTTCAGGTTCGCAAATTCGGCACCCTTTTCCTTTCGATAAGAGACAGGAAAGAAACTCTTGAAGAACTCAGTCTTGAACAAGCTCCAAATGATGGCGGTGTCTCGGTTCTCATTCTCTCTCTTGGTTGTGGTCCACCAATTCTTAGCAACACCCTGCAACTGATGACTGACTAACCTGATCCTGCGGTCATCGGTATAGTCGAGGGAATCGAAGAGCTCATCAATTTCATCTATCCAACTTTCACAAGCAACGGAGTTCTCGGTACCCGTTAAAGTAGGCGGTCGAAAAGATCGGAATCTATTCAGAAGAGTCTCCATCGGGGTCGCGGTTGCATCAAACTGATCCACTCCTGTACTATCCTGATCATTCGGAGGAGTAATAACTGGCGGCGGATTCTCAATAGAAGGAGGAGTCAAAGGTGGTTGATTCCTTCTCAAAGATCGTCGCGGTGCCATCTGATATTAAGGGTTAGGACACAATATCTCAGACTTATTCTCAATCCCATAACCTCGGTGACCAAAACTCTGCTCTGAGTACTCATTAATCTCATCGATATACAATGACAGATATATATCACATAATTCATGCTTTATAAATTAAATCACAACTCATGTAATTCAATTAACTCAAGAATCAATAAAGCATGCTCGCACGTATTTAAAAATATTCATTTAAATAAATCAATCACATGCGAGAGTTCAATTCATGCGGACTCGATCTACCCCGCTCACTCTAGTTCAAATCCAAGAATCTTATGGCTCTGATACCACTTAATGTGATACCCCATTTCTAATCTTCTAAACTCGAATAATTAATCATAATCGAACACAATAAGCCGCGAAAAACGAATCAAAAGTTTTTTTTTTTTAAAGAAGCCTCGCGCCCGCGCGAGAAGGGAGCTCGCGCGCGCGCGGGCAAAATCTCCCGAGCCTCTC
This sequence comes from Henckelia pumila, assembly GCF_033568475.1. Classification (NCBI taxonomy): domain Eukaryota; kingdom Viridiplantae; phylum Streptophyta; class Magnoliopsida; order Lamiales; family Gesneriaceae; genus Henckelia; species Henckelia pumila. The sequence continues at coordinate 87,571,365 of NC_133122.1, forward strand.
AAACTCCCTGCGCGCACGCGAGGTGTTGCCTCGCCCGCGCGCAGGCAAAATGGGCAGAGGGGTCGAGGAGCCTGCGAACAACCAACATGGAAATTCTAAACATTCCAAGTTCAAACATAATACAAATCAATATTTAGAACATACCAAATCTAGGTTCTGCCCAAAATACAATAACCAGTCGAGTTTCATAAATGAGTTCCACCGACTCAACAAAACTAATACAATTCCAAATAGACTCGACTCTATGACCCGGAGTCTCACTTCTATCAATCTCACCCCCAAGCTAACCAGGACGACTCGGTCTAGCTCCTGATCCTCTTGTTGCCAAGTTACACATACAAAACAAAGACAAAAGCCAGAATAATCCGGGTAGAAATATAATTTCTAAGTAAAAGAGACATGCATTCAATATCAAATAAACACCTCAATCGAAATGTGTCAACATAAATCATAACATCGAAATGATATTGAATGAATGCATTGATTTAAAAGTCAAGATTATCAAGTCAGATAATCATAAAATCGATCGGTACTCGGTTGGGATCCCAGGGTCAAGTCTTCACGACAACTCACCGACGCACCCTTTCGGGTTGGAAGTCGATCAACTCGATCCCCTAGACTTCAGAGCAACTATAAGAAGTATTCTGGCAATTGGAAAAACTCGAAATCCAAAGCCACTTCAATATAGCTCTCTAAAACATATTATTTCAAAACGAATCAAAAGTCGGCTCAATATGAATGCAAGTGCATTAATAACTAAATCAAGTTCACACAAGCAAATAAACAAGCGATATGTGATTTTCGGGAACTCGAGAATAAGTCAATCTCGAGTATTCTTTCCCATTCATTTCAATGTTGACTTTTTACCTTTTTCTCGAAGCTTCAATCAATCCTGTCAAAAAAGAGACAACTCGATTCAAACTCTAAACAATTCGAAACTCAAAGTCGATAAATCAAACAATCTATACCGTCTTCAAACTTCAATCGACAACTGAGCCTTCAAATCTTTAACTTCGAATCCTTCAATCAACTGTCGAAACATCGAGACACGGATTCGATATCAACTCGGAGTTCAAACTCAATCAAATTCGATATACAAATCAAACCGAACCAAAACCGATAACTCAAACTCGATTTCGACGGCATAACGGCTATAAATCGACTATCCGGAAAAACTCAAATCATCCAACAACATCACAATAACTCAAACATCATCACAATCCATCAAAACAACTCAAATCCAACCTCAATCAAAAATCACCATTTTCGAAAATATGCCTCTAAAATCATATAAAATCCAAACTTCGTTCTTTTTCTAAACCGACTTCGAATACACGATCTATACTAGCTCAAGAACGACATACTCCAATATTATCAAATTTTGACAACTCAACAAAATTTAAGTTCAAGAGATCGTAGCAAAACTTACATCTTAATGAAGCCCTCGTTGCGGTGATCGTGAATCTCAACTCGGAATGAAAATCTAACGGTCGGATCGAGCGAATAGAGCGGAGAGAAAGCTTGAGAAATTGATTTGGCTATGGCTTCCGGGTTCGGTACGTTGAATGGAGAGGAAGGAGAGGGGATGAAATGATGGGATTGGCCACTTGCATCTAATAATAATATATAAATCCAACTTTTGCATTTCAGTCCTTTATTTCTCCAATCTTGCAAAGTAACCCCCTGCTAAATAACAAAACAATCCTCAATCATTGAAAAACCTGATTATCTCGATTAAACTCAATTATAATAAAATCGGGGCATTACAATTTCCTTGGCGAGTGTGTACTCTGAGCAAATAGGTTTTTGACCTACGAGATACTGCTAGATGGATCGATCTAGTAAGTGGACGTATTTATACCATCAATGACTAGGGGCTGTCATCAGAATTACAATTAGGGTTTCCTTGTGACAGGAGTTATCCAAGATCCTGGATGGGACGTTGTTTCGAGACTTCGACGCGAATAGGAGAATTTCTCCACGATGATTGACTTCATCAGTAATGGATTATATAAGATGCTAAGGATTGTACAGGACTATTTGAGGCATGAGGGAAGCGTGACTTATTCCAGTGTACACTTGATGGTGATTCCAAGTCGACATCGTGGTAGGCTATCTTAGTCTTAAATCGTTACGTAGTCTTGGCGAGGGATATAATCTGGAGCGTGTCCAGAGATAGTGGAGATCTTTGGGATTAAATTTGACTTTCGAAGCCTTGGCGTTCATTTTGAATGAACGAGGCAAGGGATATTGAGTCCAAGAATAGCGCTAAGTACCGTCTGGTGTTTTCAAAGGTTGAGCGTAGGATTTTACATGAGATGGAAATGATCTAGGTTGATAGATCATGAGCATTTTTGGGTTTAGTTTGCCTTAATATTCGATTCTGGTGTACGAGGCAACCGTCAGTAGTAAGGCGCGAGATGGTGCCAATAGGCTGCTAATCGCTATTGTCTGGCTATCGAGTATAGGTGTATTGGAACCAGAGATATTTGGGTATTCCAAGTGTAGGAAATAGTATACTTGTGGAAGCCGAGTCAAGCCTATTGATCGATCCACGTAGGTACTGATTCGATTTTGCTATCCAGCTAAGTGTGAGCCGTAGTAGATCGACGAGGTTGATAAGCGAGTCCAACCAGTGATGATTATAATATAGTAAATCGAGAAATATTTGGGATAGTATTTTGTCTCGTAGTGCTTAAGGGGATTTGTACTTGGTACAATCTCAGAGCAGTTGGCGAATTGGGTAATTTAGAATCTCTAGGGTTGCCAGAGATGGATCTTTTGGGATTGTTGTTAATCGATGACGATTGCAAAATTGATTTGTAAGGGTCAAGTTATGTGGTAACTTGACAGTAGATATGAACAAGCAAATCGGTAATTCTCTAGGATAGTACCTTTTGTCAAGAAGAAGCCAAGTTGATTCAAGCAATTTCTACGAGTTAAGCAATAGGGTACTCAAGGTTGAGTATCAAGTGATTGTTCCAAGTCAGTGGCGAACAACAATATTGAGGTTTGTCAACCGAACATTTCGATGAAGTGTTCTTGTGTTGACCGCTATGTTAAATCCGACGAGTGTTGGAAGAACTAATGGACATTTGGAAGGAGACATCATTTGTCTGATCATGATATGTGACATTAGTTAGGATCTAGCAGGTCGTGTCACTAATCTTCTAGCATGCGATGTGTGATGCCATTGAGATGATCGAATTATACGATGATCGACTTAGCCGCCAACAAGATTGTTGTTGAGATTAAAGACTTCGCAAGATCGCGATGAAATTAATTCTTTCTTTCCAGTCAGTGAGTCTCATCCGTGAGGAATGTTTGTCTAGGATATTGCGTTTCGACGATGGACAATGGTCGGATGCGTGTTAGGTAGCTAGTAATGATTGTGTCATCAGAGACTCCGAGGTGAATTATACCAGGTGCAATGAATGTCGAGTTTTGAGACAGAATATGAAGCGTTTTCATATGTCTGTGCACTGTGGAATGTCCCAGTCGAGCATAATGGTGGAAGCTTGCATTAGTCTTGATGAGTGTACATCGATTGCAAGTATGTATAACTACCATGGGGATGTCCAATGATAACTGAATCCTGTAGAGAGATTTAACTAGCCTATCGATTGAGATTCATGGGCAAAGAACCTATAGTCGAGATGATGAAGTTCATCGTAGGTGCGATGGTTACCATTACTGTATAGGTGTGGTTTCGCGGACCAAGGTCTAAGGGGTGATTTAGTGTCATGATTGTCAAGCGATGATAGCTTTCATCAGGGCACATTGATGAGTTATACCGAGGAACATGAACTGTGATTTGCACTAGACATGGTGGGCCGAATTCCCAGTATTGCTTGGGAAGATTGTTTGCTTCAGGAAAGCAAGGGAAAGGTAAAACAAGTCTAGGGATCTTTATAACCAGTTACGTTGAATTATAACCTTGTGTCGATTGAATTCTCTTAAGGAGAGATTCGAGTTATGCTGTGACAAAAGCAGCGTTAGGATGAGTGTTTCCTAACTATAAGTATTCTGCACCGAGTGTAGTTGGGGAACCACTATATGGTTGGATGATGGTATGAACCAGTTGGGGTTTTAATATGTTCTCGGAATGTTCCAAGATTTTGAGGAAGAAATCTTTTAGGGGGGGAATGTAGTGACCCGTATCCGTAATTAGCTATTAATGTGTAATTAATTGTATGATCATGTTTAGATTAATTAAAACATGATTAAGGAAATTCTTGGTGGATTAACGGAGTCCGAAAATGGATCCAGAACACTCGAATTATGCCGAGAAGGTTCTGAGGGATCGGACGATCAAAACCAGGTTCGGAGGATCCGAACTGGTAACGGAGCCATCCTCCGAACTAGTAACGGAGCCAATGATCAGAGGGCCTAAAGATTTTGGATGGTCCGAAGTCAGTTCGGAGGATCCGAACGTGCATGGCCAGTTGTCTCGGAATAATACGTCATTGGTGATGTCACAAAGAGGACTTCGGAAGATCCGATGGTGTAGATCGGAGGCTCCGATCGGAGTCCCAGATAGGTGTATGGTTGCATGTGAGGGTATTGACGCATGGCACAGAACGGACGGCCCGATGTAAGGATTGGAGGGTCCTATCGAGTTCGGACGCTCCGAACATAGGATCGGACCGTCCGATCGTCGTCTATATAAGGGGCAGCCGAGATCATTTCTTCTTGCACCTTTTCCTCCTCTCCTATTTTCCTTTAGCTAGTATTAGGCTCTCTTGGCATCCTATTGAGAATCCGGAAGTGGCGGAGCGATCCTGACGTTGTAGCGGAGATATGCCTAAGTTTTGAGGTAGTCGTCATCAGTGGGCTGATGACGGATGCAGGTATAGCTATGGTCTCCTTAAATTATTTAGGAGTATGCAATAGCTTAGTTAAGGCTTTTAGAGCTTAATGAATGATGCATGGGTATTTGCATTGTAGAGTTGTTGATAGGATTGGAACCTAGATTTGGACTGCTAGGACTTCTTGTAGTAAGGTACGTAAGTACTGACTGAGATGACCGTCATTATACATATTATATGTGTTGCATGAGTATGTGCTACGTGTTTTATATGTTTTACGGCTTTAGCATATGCATGATTTTATGGTAGACTGCATTTGGTATGATGTGAGTCATGACAGTTTCCATCGGTGATGAGCTATTCCTTATGGATTCGTGTCTGGGGAGACTCAGCCCCTGGTTTTGCTATCACTAGGAGCGACCACGATGGTGGAATAGATGCTACAGTTGATAGGGGAATATAGGAGCGGCACCACGGACTAGTTATCCGGCATTGCATTGTATATTCCTGGCGCCCCTGAGTATATTGTTTTACCTTGTTTTAAATACACTTATGTTTTGCATATATTATATATATCATTGCTTATGTATTGAACGTAGTCTCTCATGTCCAGTCTTTTTTGTGTATCTGGACACCTCATTCGACGGGGCAGGTGTAGGTACAGGATTGTGTATCGGGATCATGGAAAGGCCAGTGACCTTTGAAGACAGCAGGATTAGCTGTAGGTTTTATTTAAGTTATTCGATTTGGATTGTATAATCGAATTTGTTTAATCGGTTGTATTATTTCTGTCTGCTTTTATTTAAGTTTTCCGCAGCGATTTATTTAATGCATGCTTAATTATGCTCTAAACTCTGATTAGGTAGTTGATCCGGGTAGGGTCGCTACAGTAGGCTCTGTAAATAAATCTGTTAAATCCGACTAGAAGACAACGACAACACAATACAAAATAAAAAAGTCATATATATGTTGGATTAAACAAAGCATTTCAGAAAAAAAAATCATTCGAGACAAACATTTTCCAATAAAGAAACTTTAAAAAGTGCAAACTTTACATCTTCAAAATCTTTGATCAAACAAATCTTCAAGAAAAACATTCAAACAGAACTTATAATACCAAAACTCAAAGCTGAAGAAGGCTGGAATGGAACATCAGCCATACTCGTCAGATTGTGATTCATACGGGCTGCAATTAGAACACAACTTCAGATTAGATAATTTCTTAAATTTTGAATCCACTTTAGAACGCTAATAATCAACCGAAAATTGGCATTGAAACTCACCGGAGAAGAAGTGCACAGAAGCAAGTCGCGGCAACACTTCGGTCGCATGAAAAAGGCTCGAATCAGTTGATCTTTGGCTCAATTAAAGATTATGTTATGCGGAACAAAACCCCAAAACAGTTTTTATGCTTCAAGAGAAAGGACTGCGATTCGACGGCAAGAGTGGCCGGCTAGGGTTAAGTGACCAAAAAGGAATCGCGATACAGAGAAGAAACACAAAATGGAATAAGATGGTGCAATACAAGCAAAGGAAAATAATATATCATTTTTAAAAAATAAAAATAAAATATCAAAGACAGCGGATTATTATAAACCGTGGTTGTAGCTTCAAAAAAATCTGCTGATAGAGAACGGTTTTTAAAAACCGTTGTCTTTGACCTTAAAAAATTTCTCAAAGACAAGGGTTGCCAAAAACCGTTGTTTAATAGTTTTTCAAAAACCGTTGTCTTTGATAAAAAAAAAAATCTCAAAGACAATGGTTTTAGTTAAAACCGTTGTTAAATAATACAAGACAATGACAAAAACATTGTCTTTTGAGTGTTGTTGAATTAACATTTTCTTGTAGTGAGTATACACATGCTTTGAATGTTAAATGCAAATGAACAGTTACTGGAAACCTGTCATGGTAAAAACTCTTGCTCAACAAATGGCGCCATGGTATGTAGCACATTATGCCATCGCATCAGGTGGTACTCCCATACCATAAGAAATAAGTGGAATATCCGAACCCAAATCCATGTCATCCACCCACAAAAACCTCGGGGCTGAGAAACCCCTCTACAGGTAATATCAAGGTATATGCTTAACTTGAAAATGCATGCAGCATAATAGTCGTGACATAATAAATGCACATAAGTCATGCCTATAAATCATGCAAACATAGAACATGCATACTCAACCAAGATATCTCGGATAGTACGTCCGTACTCAGAATAAGCAACCTAGCGATACTGGCTTCCTAGTCCAAGCCTATAAGCAGACAATCACTGTATCACTAAACGTCTACTAAAAGCCTTAACTAGACTAATAGATACTTACTGAAGTTAATCAGGGTCTAGCTATATACATACGTCTGTAGTCAGTCCTTTGATGACAATGACCTCAAAACCTAGGCACGATTTTGATACTATCCTGTTAGCACTTTGTCACCCCCTAGACCTCTAATAAGCCGCCCAAAAACCCTTAAATTTAACTAGAAAAGAGAGAGAATTTGTAGAAATGAGTGAAGAAAATGAAGCTCTCGTACTTTATTTATAGACCATGATCGAAAATTCCGATCCTTAGTTTGGAGCTTCCAAATGCACTTTGGAACTACCGTCCGTCCTTCTGAACTCCCTCTACCAAACTCGTGTATCTGATTGGAAAACGCATCGATGCTGACATAAGTCGGATCTACCTAACTCTATTTTGGAGATTCCTAACTCTCTCAAGTCCAATCGCCCAATCAAAACCCATACCCTGTCTGACTGACATAAGATCGGAGCTTCCGATCTCCAATTATGTTCCTTCCGATCATCAATTCTGGCTTCCGAATTACTCTTTGGAGCTTCTGTACTGTCCCAACACTAAAAGCCCTTGGAATTTTTTTTATCGTTCCTAATCCGAATTTCAACTCCTTAAACTCAAATGATAATCCCTTAATCATGTTTAGGCAGTATATTAGATTAATTAAGAGTCGGGCTACTACACAATTTTTGAGGCTATTCGATAAGAGAAATTCGGAATATTTATCTACTTTCTGGTGCCATTATGTCGATGAATTTTAGCTTCTACTGACATGGGGGGAGACAAGTAATCCCTTGTTATGTTACAAATTTTATTGAAAGCAACACCAATGTCATTATTGGTTCCAGACATGGGGGGAGACAAGTAATCCATAAACAAGTTAGAAGAATTTCATATACACTTTACTTTCCTTAAACACACAACAATTAAACAAATACCAAAGATCTTGGTTCCAAATACATTTTGGCAATAATCGACACAGTAGTTTCTTTTAAAGCTGAACATAAATTCATATTTCATGGGAAAAACTATAATTTTAGTCTTGTATATTTGTCACTTTGCAATTTCATCCTTTATGTTTTCATATTTAAGTTTTGGTCCTGTATGTTCTGATTTTTGGCAATTTTAGTCATTTTTCTTCAAAAATTCTTACGTGGCACTATACACGTCAACTTCACATCAGCACTGCATTAGTGGCACATCAGCGCCACATTGATAAAAGGATTAAATTTCCCAAAATAAAAAAGATAACGAACTAAAACTGAAATCTTAAAACATAGAGAACTGAAATCGCAAAGTGATAAATGTACACGACCAAAAAAAACAATTTCCCTATTTCATGGTATGAAATCATTAAAGGGGTGTATTCCATACAAAGATTTAATAACTTTCAGTGGCTTTTTTTAATGATAGACTTTTATGGATTCGATAGACTTTTGTAGAATCTCACAAATTTCTAAACAGAATTCCATGGATTCCAGTAGACTTTTTTTTAATAATTTTGTAGACATTTGTTGACTTTTTCATTGAATCAGAATTCAATTTGATTAACATCGCTCCACATTTGATTTTCTATAGCTTCTCTCCACGCATTAGCATTTGCCCGTTGTTGTTCTTGTGTGTCAAATAATTGATCAAAATCTCCATATACATAGACTTGTTCTGATGAAGATGGTAGAAATTCAATCTCAGTTTCAACTCGAAATTCATAAGAACGATACTCTTTGCAAATAAAATTGTGTAACCCTGCACATGCCCATACAAGCTCTGTCTATGTTGTATAGTGAAACGGAGGAGATGTTTTGAATATTTTGAACCGCGATTTAAATATGCCAAAGATCCTCTCTATTACGTTCCTCAAAGAATAATGACGATTATTGAACAAATATTTTTCATCTTCAGGGTGACGACCTTGGCCAGTGAATTCTTGGAGATGATAACGCACACCACAAAAAAGAGCCAAAAATTGACGTCGATTTGGATATCCACGATCCACTAAAAAGAATTTACCTATCGACCCATATTTATAGGATCAAGTAAATAATGTATAGAATATATAATCTTGAAAAATACAAAATTATAAATAAGCTAAAAAAGTTTTTTTTTTTAAAGTACCTTATGACACTTTGAACCCATTATTTCTTGATAAAGCATCCGTCAATACGTTTGAATCATGTGCAGATCCCTCACATCTACTGAGCACATATATGAATTCTAAATCAAGTTACATGCTACCAAAACATATTGAGAAATCGTCTCATGACGATTACGATAACTGTTAGTATCATGGCCAAACACCGTAGCCGGAATATGAGTACCATCAATAGCTCCAACGCAATCCTGCAACAACAACAACAACAACAAGAAAAATAATAATAATAATAATAATAACAATAACAACAACAACAACAACAACAACAACACAAAGAATATCATTACTTTACTTACTTTGAAGTAAGGATTAAATCTTGTACTCTCTCTTTTTTTTTTTTTGGCACTGCAGCTCCAGGTTTAACCATCATATCTGATACAATGCTATTTAATTCTTTCAACACTTTGTTGAAGTTTTGGCTTGTATTGTAGTGTGAACGATCAAATGTTTTACGAATCAAGTAATATCGAGTATTATGACCGACCACGAGTAAAAACACAGCAAGCATTTCTTCAATACAAATGTATCTTGTATCTTGCAAATGTGTTTTCTCCATAAGGATGTTGCTCAATTTTAAAAATACATCGGGGTACATTCTGTAAATTTTTCGAAAATTTGTTGGATCTTCTTTTAATATTTTATGAATATAATCGCCCCCCTTGAAATTATTGGTCGTCTATTTAGAGGACAATGAACACATTCACAATGCATGCTAGATATATGTTTAGTAAACGTATAGAGGTTCCCACGAACTTCCATCAATGTAAACCGAATAGTTTCATGTAATTCTTCTTCGAATTCCTGTTCTTCCATTTGCTCTTCTACTTCATCCACATTGATATTTGACATTTAAATAAACTATCTGATATCAAACAACGAATTCAAATGAAAAAACTCTATAAATTTATGAAAAAACCATTCCCATATATCAAACAAGATGTATTCAAGAAACAAGTGAAAACTTATATAAATAAACTAAAATTCTAGAGTTTGCAACTAAATCAATAATTAGAAAAATATTCAAAACAAGAATAGAAATTTTAACATAATGTAACTCATTGTTAATCATGTTTCAAAACATATTTATTCTTTTAATTTATAGTATATCTATCCCGAACGCTCTTCAACTGTCATTTTCAAGAAATCCATATTTTTTGATCTGGTATTAAGTAAATCAAGCACCTTGTATCGAGTACAATTATCTAAATTTTGGACCTCCTTGATAGCATCGTCCCAACAAGTGTCACCTGCTTTTCCTATTGATGATATCTTAGAAACTACCTTCTCAAGACTGTGGAAGAACTTGTGCATAGCATTTGGGTTGATACTCTTGCATGTGGTTGATTTTGCTTCAAACTCGGTCCTATCTTGTTTCTTAGATGTTGGTGAAACCTCTAAACTTATGGGATGAGAGGGTAATGGTGAAACAGAGTCCTCGAGAAACGGAGGCTGATATGAAGATTCTTGTATGTCTCTTTGCACGAAATATTCACCAATATTGTGATCAAATACATAATTAGTCATCTAATAAACTAGTTCCCCTATTTTCTTCTATCTCAACTGTTCTTGCATCATTGTCATCTCCTACTCTAATTGAATATTTTCCTGTAGCAGTTCCATTCCCAACCACAATTCTCAAGTCTTCATAATCCTCAAAAGTGTTTGTCCGATAGTATTCATGTCTAGATGGGACTGGTAAAGAGCAAAAAATAACATTAATTGTTAAAGATAATTTTAATTATAATTGTAAATATAAATTTTACTTTTCAAACTCGAAGACTCTCACCTTAAAATAATCATCTCATACTTCATCATTAGACGTGAATTTTTTTTGTCACAGTATCCCATCCAAAACCAGAGTTATGAAGCATAAGCTTACAATAAGTACTAGTATATCGTTGTTTGAACCACTTCAGACGACTTTGATATTGTGTAATAATTAATCCACACCCAAGCTTGTCATTCAAAGTTGGGGTATTTTTTGTTTCTACGGTTTTTTTTTGCTAAGTACTCCATTCTTATCACGTCATCCTCGCATGACAACATTAACCAAGATTTTTAACAATTCATTGCTATCTTCCGTGGTCCACATAATATTATATTTTGCTTGTGAATCTCCTATTGATAATGTTACTTGAGTATGCATAAGATAAGAAATAAATATAAAGTAAATTATTATCTCACCATATACATAATATCAATTCACATTTTGCACATTCTATTTGATTAGTCTACTCTCAAATATCAAGAACAATAGAACAAAATTTCTTTGAGCATTACAATAATTAATGGTTAATATGCATTCAACTTCAGAAGCCAAACTAGAAAGATGTCGAGAAAATTGCTACACAAAAAAAGATCTTGAAATTTGAGTTGGTAACGGGTTGAAAAATATTTTTTAATCTATTAAGTGCAGAAAGTTTTAAGAAATCATTATTCTTACTTTATCACAGTCAATCCATGTATTACATTGCAAACAAGAAAAAACAATGCATGCAATATTTTAACATTTAACTAAAGGACACGATCTGATTATAATTGTGTGTAGAAGTGGCAAGAACATATAATAAAATTTCAAGAACACAAAAAATTATATTAAATAGATAAATTATTCTATAATCCATAACAAACCTAAAACGATGCAATATAAAAGTATATTAAAAATATGATAGCTAAATAATAAATTTTTAAAACTTGCAAATTATTAATTAGATTCACACTCTGAGAATTTTGATAAAATAACTTGCTACAAATTTATTTTTTATTTTATAAAAAAAAATAAACTCAGTGCATTGAATTACACTTTTTTGTACAATATTGAATTTTGATAAAATAACTTGCTAATAATATATATATTATCAATAGGATTTGTGTTAACTGAAACCAAATCGTGAAATCATACGTTTACGAGAAATCATCATGTATGCGGACAAAGAAAAAAGAAAAACACAACCATAAAAAAAAAAATTTAACAAATAATGACTCAAGAGAGGAAGCATACCTTTGAAAGAGAGGAACATTGATTTCTGCAGAGAGGAAAAGCGCCATCTTGTGATATATGGTAGAAAGTTGTTGAATTAAAAGTCTGCGAAAACCTTTAGGGTGGATGGGGGAGAATTTTTTGATTTCTTATTATTGTACCTAGTGTTTTAAGTTTTGTAACATAAATAAATCTATAAGAATTTATGAAAATTTTGGATACTTTAGATTTTCATAGAGTTTTTAAAAGTCAAGTATGAGTACAGAATACCACTTGATTTTTCACAACTCTACAAAAGTCTATTTTGGATACCACTAAACACTATTCAATCCAGATATTTAATGACTTTCGGTGACTTTTAAAAATGACAAACTTTTGTGGAGTTGATAGATTTTTATTGATTTTTTATAGAATGTCACAGAATTTTAAACAAAATTCTATGGATTCCTGCAAACTTTTTTGACAGACTTTCATGGATATTTTTTTTAATCGAATTTTATAGATTTTATAACTTGAACGGTGTTGAAAATAGATATAGTCAAGTATGTACAAACAAGTACAAACTTTATAAAATTATAATGTATTGACAAAAATAATAAATCTATCTGTCATAATATGTTTATTTCCTAGATTGAATACACATCATAAATATGTTGAATATTATGATAGATAAACATCCCTAGAAACCATTACAAGTCATTATTTATTCTTGATTTAATTACTTTAAAGAGTCTACAAAAGTCAACGTTGAATATCTCTATATTTCCAAAATCCGTTAAAAGTAATTAAATTTCCTAGCTAGATTGAATACACCCCCCCCCCATAAATATGTGACTTAAAAATGTGTAGCAAAACCAACGTACTCAGTTAGTTACTGCTTAGAACACTTTTAACATTGATGCTTAAATGAATGGTGCACTTTTAAATACATAAGACAAACATATCACCCAAGCTGGCAATAATCACTCCGACATGAAAACGAACGAGAAACGACTGGAATATGCATTAGAGAAATCAAGAACACAATCTGGTGCTCTTTATTCACTTGTAAGTTGCTTTGTTACTTGTAGCTCCTAGCTAGATCTGAGTCATTGACAGACGTGTACAAGTTTCCACGCGCCATTGTCAGTTCCCTTTTCAAGAAGCTAACAGAGCACTCAAAAGCAGATTTCAGCAAGCTAAGGACGAGCGAAAATATTCGGCGCTTCACTGTTCCTCGGACTGGAACGGGAGCGAAAAATGCTAGGTGGGATTTGAATATTTTGAGCTTTTCTGGAGAAAATGACGCCTTCTTCAAGGAGCTGGAGTCGAAGCAGGCGCTAAAATCGAGCATGTTGGAGAGGATTTGCATATTTTCGGGTTGGAGAATGAGAGTAGAGTGGTGGTGATGGAACGAGCTCAACATGAGTGTAGTACGTAGTTTTGGAGACTTAGTGAGTAGTTTCCAGGATGCTTCGTTGTCGCTTTTCCTATTAAATTATTTTGTCTGTAATAAAAATAATTATTCCATTAGTTTCAATTTTAGTTAGAAACATATCAATAACGGATTCGAATGTTCTGAATATCCTTATCGTCCTCGAAAACTTCGACACCTAGGTAGTGTTTGGGAGAGCTTTTAAGAAGCACTTCTCAGCTTTTCCTTAAGAAAATTTTGAAAATTTGTGAAATTTTGTTAAGGAGAAGTTGAAAAGTGCTTCCTAGAAGCTCTATCAAATACTACCCTAAAGTTATTTGTTAAAAAAATAATAATAATAATGCCACTTTTTTTTCCGAATGTTTGATATGTTTAATCATATGTTTGATGTTTTTTTTTTGAATAAATATGTTTTTTGATATTTATGAATATACTTTTCAAAATATTTCAAATAGTTTAATTGAGAAATATATTATTTGCACCACATGAGTTACCTAACTGATAGTCGATGTCAATGGTGTAATATTCCATATTTCCATTAGTTTAATAGTTTCCGATGAAGAAGGCAAAAAATAAATAAAAAAAATCAATTTATTGGATTAAAAAATCAAACGTTGACAAGTTACAAAGTTAAAATTCAAAACATGCGAACTTACATAATATGTAATGATAATCTCAAAGTCAGGGGCGGCCCTGTCTCAGGGCGGGCAGGCAGGGCCCATGCGGCACCATTTTGGGTGGAGCCCCAAATTTATTAAAATTTTTTATTATAGATATATATTATAAATATTATGTACTAATGTATTTTAATTAATTATTATTATATTATAGTAATTATTTAAAAAAATCAAAAAATATTTATACATCTACAACAACAAAGCTATCACCCAAATTAGGTAGTGTTTGCAACCTCTAAAAATAAGTGATTATGGAGATTCTCTTCACAAATTAATGAACAGAATCTCCATAATCACTTATTTTTAGAGGTTGCAAACACTATCTTAGTATGTTCAATTTTCGCTTTGTTCATCCCTCTCAATTTGACGTTGTTTGGAGTCGACCATCACTTTTCATTGTCTCTCCTTAATCATCGACATTCTTGGCATTGAGTTTTATAGCTTGATATTCGGCCAATTTCTTCTTAACATGTGTGTGCGTTAAAATTTGACTTATGAATCGTTCAATTTTTTTTGATTTAATGTTATATTTTAATATTTATAGTTAATTTTATGTCGTGGTTAATTAATAATAGATTGAGAGTACGAATTTTGAAACTTAATTTTGAAAATTGAGACTTTTATTTAATTTATCTTTAATGGCTAAATTAACTGCTTCTAAAATTGCAAGTTTTGATGGTCAATGTGATTTTTTTTTTATAATTTCATAATTATATTCACAAAATATGAAGATAATATCATATAGCTCGATTATATTTTATTTTTTAAATAAAATTTGATATTTACACTCTATTTTGTGTTACTTACACTCTAATTCATGTGTAGAATGCAGTGCAAATTTATTTAAAAATGGAGTGCTAATAACAAAAATGCAGTGTAAATATCAACTTTTTTTAAAAAAAATTAATGTAAGAAACTCTTACTTTCTTTGCCCCGGGCCTCATTTTCCTATGGACCGCCCCTACTCAAAGTCCAACATTCAATCCCGAGGGATGTACCACGGGAATTCAATATGATACCGTTTGGTATCATGGATGGGATGTACGATAGATGAATAAAAACATGATGAGATATGCATAAGCAAGACATAGTTATGAATAATATGTTGTTTTGCATGTTTTTTATTTTGTAAATTATTGTGTTTATTCTCTTAATTATCATTGTCAATTTCACACAACTTCACTTATATGACATTCATCCTCCACTAATACCATGGGTTGAGAGGTATTTGTCATCAAGCCTACATCTAATCTCATACCGGGCCATTAGATATCATTGGGTTAACAAAAAAATGAGAAAAACATGGGATGAGTAAAAATTTGTGTCTCATCCCACTTTCATCTCATGTATCAAACGGTACCTATGTGTACTATGTACATCACGAGAAAACTGGAGTACTTATGTCTTGCTGCTCAGATTCTAAATACCTTTTAGATGACTCACTTGAACACACGGTTAGCTTGGCAATGTGAAAAGTGGGGCCTGTTCACCTCAAAGTTTCATATCTTTCGAAAAATTCAGTGACATATAATCTATATTACCTTGAAAATGAAAATTAATCTTACGAAGTAGTGGAAAATGTTGTACACAAGTTACAAACCGAAGCAACAGTAGGCTAGACAGCAGTGAACAATACGGAAATGAGGAAGGAAACCGAGGCCTGTATGAAGTACAGTTTCCTTAAAACAGATTCGTCCACTCCCGGATGTGCTTGGAGTATAACAACAGACGTCTGTCTCACAGGATACAACGGAAGTACGGTGTGGCCGCGTAGCATGAGAGGCACCACACAAGCGAACTGAACTTGTATCTGAATGTTATTGGATGAAAGTTCGAAGCCAAACAACGAGGATAATCAGATTGCACCCGGGTCGCGCTCGTACGTTGCACACAAGTCAAACCATTTTCAGTTCAACTAATTAAGGAAGAAGAAAGCGCATATTGACTATGGTAGGAAAGTCAACGCTGATGATAAAACTCTGAAATAAATACTACACGGCCGGCAAAGTCCTCTCCGCCAACATCGGAATTATGTCTGCTCAATTCTTTCCTCTTCCATGGAGCCGCCGTACTCCGATGGGTCTAATAAACCTGCATGTATTCAGTGCCTAAATCGTCCATTTCCTCCTCTTCTCCCAGAGCAGCGCCGCCGTTGCCGTTCAACCCGTCCACCTTCTTCTCGCTCTTCCTCCTCAAAACCCAAGTAAGTACGTACCTCAATTAATTATGATCGTTTTCACCGGCAATATATATCTTGCTCAAGTTTCTTCTCATCTTTAAACACAACCATGTATATGTATATTTTTCAGAAATCACCGGTATAGTTTATGTTTCCGAATTAAAGAAAAAAGTAACCAAGACTAAAGGCATTTTAGATCTGTTGTGTGTAAAAATAAATTCTTGGTGGTGTACGTTCAAATTCAATCATTAAGCCGCCGGCCGTCTTCTTATTATTAATTTGCCAGAGGACCCATGCACAAAAAATAATAACAATTAATTAATATATGTTCTCCCAACCCAGGGGCGCCGAAGAAGCCCATTTTCAATCTGAAGAAATTAATGTGCCAAAACAAAAGCATATATATATACAGAAACATGACTCGATATTGCCAAAACAGAAACGTAATTAGAAAAAAGCAGATGAGTCGGTCGAGGTTATTTCGATCTTCAACCTCTTTGTGCCTAGCTAGCTAGCTAGCTCATCTATTAATTAAACTCGACTCACCATATATATATATATATATATATATATAGTTTTTAATTGCATGAAGAATTAACATAAACACGTACAAATGCATGTAAACACACGAATTATCGAGAAAGACGGACAATATATATAATTAATCTGCTCATGAATTCATTTTTTTCAATCCCCTAGTTTTCCCAAGATAGTATGTAATTCAGCCGCGCCGGCAGCAGAAGATGCATGCAAAGATTCGGCGCTTCACTTGGCCACGGATCGGGACTGGACTAAGAAACGCGCTGCGCCGTGGAAAGAATGCCGCCTTGATCTTCACACAAATTTAAACGAAACAGGCGGCCTCGATTCCGCCCATCGTCAAGGCGCTGGTTTTTTGAGAGAGAGTGAGATAGAAATTAAGTGCTTCCTAGAAGTTTTTCCAAACACTACCTTAATTATATATCTTGTTTGGACGAGCTGAGAGAAGGGTGGAATTATATATATGGAGTTTATAAAGGTTAAATTTCCAGGAGATTTCCCGGCGCTATAAAGTGCACGTCAAAAACTTTGTATGAAAACATTGCTACCACTTTCCCTAAATCTAATATTTGATTAGAGAGAATGCAAGTTGGAACCTATCTCTATACTATATTTTTTTCTATTTTATTAAAATAGGGATTGGTATGTTGGTATATATGGTAACCCTTTTATTTTTACTCATTAATGTAAATTTAATTACCAAAATGTCATTTTATTTTGTCCAATGATAACTACTAATTTACGAAAATACAACTTTTTAAAAATTAATTTATTTATATACAAAAAAAAAACTTTTTTAAAAATTATTCTCATACTTTTATTTTTACTCTTTAATGTAAATTTAATTATCAAAATGTCATTTTATTTTGTCCAATGATAACTACTAATTTAGGAAAATAAAACTTTTTAAAAATTAATTTATTTATATAAAAAAAACACTTTTTTAAAATTGTTCTCATACTTTTATTTTTTTGTTTTTCGTAAAAAAAATTGGACTGCGGGCACGCGAGTACTAGTATATATTAAACATGAGGAAGGTTTTGGTACGTTGGTATGACCTCCCTCATGTTTTTTGTTCTTTGATGGCTATGAAATTATAAAAATGGCACATTCATTATATTTTTTCCCTTTTATGGATATTTATTTAAAAAATATCATTTTTTTATTTAACTATTTATTATTATTTTTATTATTTTTAATTTAAAAAATGGACAATAGAAGGTACGCATCACGTGTGTTCGGATACTAGTAATTAATTAAATTACATAAACAGGTAAATAATAATATTAATATTAATACATCCATTGATAATTAATGATGTGGAAATTGATTAAACGAAGTAGTCAATGAACACGCACCATTAGTTCATGCTATCATCAAATGGCTTTTAGCTCTGCCATCGGGTAGCAGATCTTGCATGAAATATCACAAATAATCAAATCTTGGACAAAGATTTATTTATCTAATTCATGGTAATTACTTCGGATTTTCCGGCCCATGCCCACATTCGGTTTTTGATATTTATCACCTTAAATTATTTTTATTCTCTCAAAAACATATAGTTTTGTGTTACTTTCAATTTACTAATTGTTACTTTACAAAAAACAAAAAAAATTGTTATTTTACACAAACAAAAAAATTTAATTATGACAGGTTTTATTGATCAATTTTGTGAGATGAATCTCCAACTTAACAAGATTGATCCATGCAAAAGTATTATTTTTTTTACCTCAAAAGTAGGGTGGGATCGGGTCGGGACCCGTCCCATAACCCCTTTACCCGATTCTCGTCCCGATAAGAATTGAGATTTTTTTTCCTCCTGATCCCGAATCCGAGAAGTGTCGGGACCCGAATGTCTGGGATCCCGTCGGGTCGGAAGATGGTCATCCCGAACAATATTTTTCGTAAAAAAAATTCTATGAAAATATTTTTAAAAAAAAACTATGAAGAAACTCAAACAATTTTTAGTACATTACAAATATATTAAAATCTCTTTGTATATAACCATATATTAACAACTAAAACATCTTCTTAGTACATTACAAACATAGGCGGAGCTAGCACATGCCCACACTGGGCCCAACATATATATATACATATATGTATATGTATATATATATATACATTTTTAGTTCTAAATTTTTACTTATTATTATGACCATAGTTTATTAAATTGGGCTAAAAAAGATAACAATTTTTTTTTTAATTTTTATAATCTTTACACCCAAGTCTAGGTTCAAATATTAAATTTTTATATGTTATTATTACCAAAATATATGATTTATAATGTTTTTATAGTGTTTTTTCTAGAGTCACAAATAAATATGTTTTGATTAACGCATTCCAATTCACATTACATATTTTCTCATCATCCATATTCTCTACAAAACCCATAATTTCGCAAAATTTTAGGTTCATTTTTTTTCAATGTTTGTCTACCATTCAATACTTTTAAAATTTTGTGCCCTTTTAATGACCGAGAATCAATTTTTTTTTTTGGGAATGTAGAGTATATAATTTTTCTTCAAATTTAATTTTGATTGTGGGTTCTGTATGTGTTGTTTTTCGTCATTGTGTTTTCACAAAAATTACCTGTGCTTCTGGTCGCCTGTATCTAGTATTCAAACCTCAATACCTCATGATACATTATTCTGGTTGTCGATTAACCAGTAATATTTTTTTATTATATTAATTATACTATATCTTCGCCTACGCTCAACTAAGATCCTAGCTCCACCCCTGATTACAAATAAACTAAAACAGCTAATTGGTTAATATAATAAAAATATATAATTATTCATAATAATAAAAAAAAAAACAAAATGAATTATAACTCAACATTAATATTAAATAGATAAATATAAATATCAAAAAATAATTATTTGATATATAATTATAAAACATTAATAATTATAAAAAATATTTCTATTTATTAATTAAAAATATTATTAATATATTCGAGTTGGGTCGGAAATCCTGTCGGATAGAGTTGCTGATCCCGATCCTAAACTTGATCAGGTCGAAAAAAATTCGGAACGAGAACATATTAAAAATTGGGAAGAGTCGGGAATTTTGGCAATTTTCCCAACTTGTTATAGGGATGGACAGCATAGACTTAGAATTATAAATGTGTATGACCGCATTACACTAAAAATATTATTATTTTTAATGCAATGTTTCATCTCTCCCCAAAAAGTTATTATATAACTTTCTGACGGCAGATATTGTGCTTTTAACTTTGTTAATTTATTTAATCATATCTTTTCTAATCGAGGTTGGATATTTTTTTTTTTTCACTTTGGTATATAAATGCCTGTAGGGGTCAACCACATTAAATTATGTATATGTTTTCACACAAAAATGGCTCGAGCGGGTTAGTTGTAGGCGTGCCAGACACATGAGTGTTTAATAAAAATATAAATAAAAACCAAAAATCTAGGCGTGCCAGACACATGAGTGTCTAATAAAAATATAAATAAAAACCAAAAATCTAACTTCTAAAATCAAGCAAATGTGAGTCCCAGTTTCATCGTCGGTCTCAAATTCACCGGTTAAACAACCAAAAACTAAAATAAAGTAACAGGAGAATTAATAATAGCAATTGAATATTTACCATTTGCTACTGAAAATTCAAAATGGCACATGCTTGCCATAATAACATAAAATAATTTGTTGTAATAGTTCAAGGAACCCAGCGAAAAGTGCTAAACAAATGCACTGAAAATTCTAGAAAGCTATATAGATGAATACATGAATTATTTGCAGAAAAGTATGCTGAAAAAAAACCAGAGCTTCTTGGGAGCTGTGTTTGTTGATAGAATATATGATCCCTCGAATTGTTCCTGCCGATGGTTTTGCCTTGGGCCATTCCATAACCACCCACTACTTTACTCCACATAATGGGTCACGTTTCTTCCCACTCCTCCACTATTCAATTTTGACTAAGTCTTTGTTATGGGCTTGTAACTTAGCTGAACCAACGTTTCGCGACCTGGGCCTCAACTTCTTCTTTGCTTTGGGCCGGGGAAATAATTTAATTTCTTCATCCAACATATGCCCCCTGCAGGTTAATGGCCCAATGGGTCATTAAGCCTGGATTCTGGACCATTGTTGCTATTGGGCTGTAAACTAAACTCACCCGAATTTTTATATCCATGAATTCTTGATGGGCTGGTCCAGATAGACTTTCTGATTATTCAAAATCTTACAGTATGATTATGTTCCTTGATCTTTGAGCTGATCACATCATCCCAGATTTCTATCATTATTCTCTGTTTCCCAAGCCCTTCTCTTTTTTAACCTTTCGTCTTCTCTCATCTTTCGTTGTCCCCTTCTTCACTCGGCTTACTTTTAGGGTTCCCACAATTTCTTCACCGCACCGCCACCGACAGGTAAGGTTCCGTTTGCTTCATTTCTCTGTTGTCCCTGTATGAATCAAAACATAAACACAACATTGCTTCAACGTTTATTCTATGTCTAAGCAGCATTTTCTGTTCCCCATGGCTTCCAATCTTTCTGGTTCAGCTACGGTTCCTACAATATTGGAAGTGATCAGGTATATTTGATCCATTTATTATTTTCTTGCAATTTTTTTGTCGTTAAAATTACAGCAAACCATTGGGCTCAAATCGGGTTTTGATTTTCTAGGCCGTTAAACCTTTCGGCCTCCAAACCCGAGTTCACTGAAGTTTTGGCCACCGTAGCTCATGCTCCTTATGTGGAGGTTCCGCTTCCTGAAGCTATTTTTTCCAATTTGTTCCTCCTATCTCTATTATCGGCCTCTTCTATGCTTTTAAACGGTTCTGTTCAACCTCATGCCAAGGCCGCTAAATTTAAGTCTTGGCCATGTTTCTCCGCCGAATGGGTTACTTGGGTGGATCGGCTGGAACCATATTTTGGGGTTCTTTGGAAATCTCAAGGCCTACATTACTTCATCCAACTGACCAAAGCCCCATTTCCTATACAACCCACTCTACTAGAAAGTGCTCTTCATTTTTGGGCACCTCCGTGCAATGCTTTTATGTTTGCTAGTGGGCCAATGACTATTACCCTTATTGATGTTCTTCTCTTGTTAAGGTTCCCTGTCATTGGCCTAGATGTTGTAGGTTTTGTTTTCATGAAAGATCTTCCTAATGTGTCTGATGAGAATCTAAGTTTTACCTCGTACTCTTCAGTTATAGGAACTTGGCATACTACTTCAGGAACTCCTACTGTCATAGAACATGTGTTGTTTATGTGGGTCCTTGTTTGCAAATTTCTATTTTGTCCAGCTTTTGGTCGCCCTTCCTCTGAATATTTGCCCTTGGCTCGCTTGTTGAGTACTGGTAATGTTGTTAACCTCGGGGTTATGTTCCTTGCGTCTATCTACCGTGGTCTAAACAAAAGTGTGCTTGACCTTCCTTTTCGTAAACTCCAAGGTGTGTGTTGGTTCCTCCAATTATGGCTTTTCTCTTATTTTCCGGATATTAGGCACTTGTCCTTCAGAAATATCAACTCATCTGATGCCAAGATTTGGCCTACTGTACCACCATCCTTTCTAATGAATTTCTGATGACTTTTTTCCACACTCTTGGGGAGGACCGGTGTTATTACTTGCCTGTATTTTAAATACGATAGAACATTAGTGGGTATCCCTCTTTATGTCTCATCAAAACAAGTCTTTTTCCCAAATTGTAGACAAAGTAAGAACTGCTTGCCTTCACTTGAGGTTCCTTGTTAGTAGTGTTGCCTTCACGAATTACAACATCACTCTTCCATTCGAAGTTTATATTCCCCTTATCGTTGCTCTTCAATTTGGTTTCCCTTCTACGGTGCCCGAGGAACGCTTCTTTTTTCCACAACTTTTCAGTGAAAAAGTTTGGGATGAACTAGTTGACCGCAGGTTTTCCTTGGCCACCGTGAAGCTTAACATCATATGTGGGTCTGCCTTCTTGACTCCAATACAAGAAATTGCTCGCGATCAACTGGTTCCTTTCATGCCCTGGTGGACTCCCAAGTATCAAACCCTTACTGCCACCCTGGTGTCATCTCCTAGTAACATCATCATTATGATTGCACTCTTTATTTGACTTTAACTATTTTGGATTATGGTTACCTTTTTCTCTACAGCTCAAAGTTCAGCCAAAAAACTCAAAACTATGGGAACTGGAATCTCAAAGAAAACTACTCCCATTAAGACGAGAAAGAGTATCAGGGTCTCAAAGAGATTGGCTGCACAGTTTTCACGCAGATCTGAAGGCCCTGTTGACCCAGAGGAGGATGATGCTATATCTGTCTCCAATTTACCTTCTGTTCATGTACCAACTGATGAGGTGTCTAAACCACAAAGCCTCGTGCCCCCAAAAGATGTCTCCTCTACTATTCATAAAGCAGTTTCCATTGATGCAAGTGACAAGATCAAGGCTGCAAACATTCTGACGGAGATGCCATTTATGATTCCCCCTCTTGCAAATGTAGGTCTTCCTGAAATAGTTCCTGCATCTGAGAAGACCTCGGACACTGTTAACGCTCCAATCTCTTTAGAGGTATTTCCTCAATCTCTATTTGTATCAGTAACGAATTCAATATTTCTCTTGTTCATCTTGGTAATTTATTATGACAGGATCATGCATCTAGGAGAATTCAAATGTGTACACTGCCTATTGCCACGATGGACCTGGACTTTTGCTTCCTGCAAGATGTGAAAAATGAACCAACTCCTAACACTTCATCATATCCTGACACCGAATCTATTGCTCGTGCTACCAACATTGTCAGCTCCTTGATCCACCAAGATTTGTTCACATTAACCGATCTACAGCATCAAGAACTATTATCAGCCTTCCAACTGCTTCAATGCTCTCCAGGATTTTCTGCGTCTCCCCTAGGTTTATCTTCTCACTCTCTTCCTTCTATTCTTTCTTAGGCCCAAGATGTTGTAATTAAGCATGCAGATTCTTTTACCAAATTGGAGACTTTCAATCTAATGAAGCTTGGGATTCTTCCAAGAATGCTAGAGAAAGAGATGTCAATAAATTTATTGAGATAGGTCAGAGCTTCGATGCTGTGGAAGAGCATTTACTGCAATTGAAGAACGACCTTGCTATTCATGAAGCCAGAAAAGCAGAATTACTGGAAGAAGGTGAATCTCTCAGGGCACAAATATTGGCTGCCGATGACGAAATTTGCACCAAAGGGACCCAACTAGCAAGTCAAAAAACTGAGTACCATAGATGGAAAAAGGCTTTAGATGAATCTGAAGCTATGCAGAGAGAATGCAAGCTGAAGTGGGAAGAACTAGCAACCGCCTTTGGGTAGTCTTCATTACTTTTATGGGCAAAACAATATTTTTTATTTCCTTTTGATGGTGGTTCCTGCACACTTTTACTTTACTGTTTTTCATGTTTTGGAAACATTATGGTCAGGTGATTTACAGCCACATTTTGTTGCACAAGCCTGTAATCCTGTTAACTTATGTTAACCATTCGGGTGAATGGCCAATTTTAATCTTATATCATCTACTGATATATTTCCAGAATTGCTTCCAATACACAAAACTAACAAAAATGGCTATTTATCATACTTTATTTATTTATTTACAAACCACACAAAACTATCTTTAAGCTTAATATTTACAATAATGGCATGCTAAGCCATTTATATTGATCATGATTCATACTCTTCATGCATACTAGGAACATACACCTTCAAATATTTACCATTAATACATCTTTTATGGATTTCCCCTTCAACACTTGCTAACCAGTAAGCATTTCCTTCAAGCACCCGATGAACTTTAAATGGTCCTTTCCAATTTGGTGACCATTTACCAAGTTCTTGATCTTTGGTTCTTATAGGCATTATGACTTTCCAAACAAGGTCTCCTTCTTGGAATGACTTTCGTTTCACTCTTTTGTTGTAGCTTCGAGCCACTTTCTCTTTTTGGATCATAAGGCTGTTAAGAGCTTGCATCCTTATATCATCGAGATCCTCTAATTCCGTAATCATAGACTCATGGTATAACTCTGGAATCAAGTGATTTTGCATGGCCACATGTAACGACGGAACCATAATTTCCATAGGTCATACAGCTTCATGTCCGAAAGCCAATGCAAAAGGACTTACCCTAGTTGCCGTTCTTTTTGAAGTTCTATAAGCCCATAGAGTCTCAGATAATAATCTAGGCCAATCTCTTGGATTGTCCTCCATCATCTTCTACAAAATCTTGATCAATACTTTGTTAGATTCTTCTGCTTGCCCATTAGCTTGCGGATAATATGGTGAAGAACAATGTAACTTAATGCCATAATCAGCTGCAAAATCTTTCACTTCGGACCCTACAAACATAGTTCCTTGGTCCGTAATGATAGACTTTGGGATCCCAAATTGATGTATAATGTGTTCCTTGATAAAATTTATCACATCCTTTTGCACCACTTTCTTTAATGGTATCGCCTCTACCCACTTAGTAAAGAAATCAGTGGCCACAATAATAAAACTATGGCCTTTAGATGAGGATGGATGAATTTTACCAATCAAGTCCATGGCCCACCCCTGGAATGGCCACGACTTTACTATGGCATACATCTCATCTGCAGAAACTCGTTCAATATTGTCATGTTTTTTGCAAGGTTGACACCCTTTGGAATACCTAATGCAATCTTTTAGCATCGACGGCCAGTAATAACCATGTCTTCTCACAAGCCACCGCATCTTTATCCCTGATTGATGAGCACCACATACTCCCTCATGAACTTGTTTCATTACTTCCAATGCTTCGGGGAACCCAATGCATCTCAGCAACAAACCATCCATGTCTTTTCTGTATAGATCACTCTCAATCAACACGTAATTAAGAACTTTCATCCTTAACCCATATGGAACTGATTTCTCAGGGAATTGAAGTGCTTCTTTCAGCTCTTCTCGCCAATCACCTGCTAAATTAACATCCAAATTAAAATTTTCTACCTGTAAGCCCCTTTGTGTAATAGACGGGTGATTCTTCTTTTGGATCAACACCAATCTTTGTGTGAGTTCCTCAAATAACCTTAATCCAGAAGCAATTTGGGCCAGTTCATTTGCTTCCCAATTTTGTTTCCTTGGCACATATTGGAAGTTGATCTCCTCAAAATCATCAGCCAGCTGTGAAGCGGCCGTAAAATATGGAGCCAAGGACAAATTGGAACACTTGTATTCTCCAGCAACTTGTCAAAGAACCAATTGTGAATCACCGAATACTTGCACATTCTTGGCCTACAAGTCTTTGAGAACTTCCAATCCAATCACAAGTGCCTCGTATTCTGCTTGATTATTAGTACATGGGAAATCCAAATTAAAGGATAGAGCTGTTTTAATGCCAGTGGGAGAAATTATTACCACCCCTACGCCTGCAGTTCCTTCGGTACTGGACCCATCAAATTTCAATATCCATGGTGGTTCATTGATCGTATATACTGGAATCTCCACCTCTTCTGGTATAGACTCATCAGAACCTGGGTGGTGAGCTAAAAAATCCGCAATAGCTTGTCCTTTCATGGACTTTTGAGAATAATATACCAAAGTAAATTCTGCTAAAGCTATAGACCATTTACCAATCCTCCCTGATAATACAGGTCTACTAAGCATATACTTAACCAAATCAGTTTTTGATACAACCAATACAGTTGATTGAATTAAGTAATGCCTTAATTTTGTACATGCATAAAATAATGATAAACAAATCTTTTCAATAGCAGAGTATTTACATTCTACATCATGAAGTGAAAGACTCAGATAATATATAGCCTCCTCTTTACCTTCGGCATTATTTTGTTCCAATAGGCACCCTATTGATTCTGGAGCGGCCACAATATACAATTTCAAAGGAACCCCATACCTTGGAGGCACCAATATTAGTGGCTTTGACAGATATTCTTTTATTTTGTCAAAAGATTCTTGATGGCGGTCTCCCCATGCAAATTCTTTGGATTCTTTGAGTTTTAGCAAATGAGAGAACTCTTTTGTTTTACCTGCCAAATTTCAAATGAACCTTCTCAAATAGTTTACCTGGCCAATGAACCTTTGTAGTTCTTTTTTACTCTTTGGTGGTTTGGCCTCCAAGATTGCCTTGGATTTTTTTTGGTCTACATCCACACCTCTCTGGTGCACCAAGAACCCTAAGAAATTCCCCGCTTTTACCCCAAAAGCACATTTCAATGGATTCAATTTGAGGTCATGTCTCCTCATTCGTTCAAAACTTCTCCTCAAATGATCTACATGTTCCTCTGCCTTTTTAGATTTCACCACAATATCATCGATGTACACTTCAATAAAATGATTAATCATATCATGTAAGATGGCATTCATCGCACGTTGGTAAGTTGCCCCGGAATTTTTTAAACCAAATGGCATTACCAACCATTCGAAGGTATCAATGGCCCCTGGACACTTAAAGGCAGTTTTAGTCGTGTCTCCTTCATCAATCTTTATTTGGTTGTACCCGAAATAGCCATCCATGAATGATAATAATTCATTGTTGGCCACTGAATCTACAAGCATGTCGGCTATGGGCATTACATAAACATCTTTGGGAGTAGCTCGATTGAGGTCCCTGAAATCAATGCATACTCTCAATTTCCCATTTTTCTTCACAACCGGAACCACATTGGAGAGCCATTCAGCATATCTGATTGGCCTGATGAACCCTGCCTTCAATAACTTTTCTATTTCTTCCTTTACTTTTGCCTTGACTTCTTTAGACATTCTCCTTGCGGGCTGTTTGTGTGGTTTAAAATCGTCCTTAATAGGAAGACGGTGCTCCACCAATTTTCGATCCAAGCCAGGCATATCCTCATAACTCCAAGCAAAGCAATCTTTGAACTCTGCCAACAATTCCTTCAATTTAACTTTAGGTTTGTGACAACCCGGGCTTTAATCTCTAAAATCAAAATAATAATCCAAGATCATGAATTAAAAACCAAGCAATTAATCAAACAACCAAAGCCTAAATTTTTTTTTTTTTTTATAAAATTGGGCCGCGCTCGAGCGGCTAAAAAGCACCGCTCGAGCGCGCCCTGTTTTTGTAAGGCCCTGAAATTATTTATTGCGGATTATCAAAATTGATTATTTTTTTATTTTGGAGATTTATTTGAGCCGGGACTGAATTGATTTAATTGGGAGTTTCAGGGACCAAAATGCAAAAAGTGGATTTTTATACTATTTTATCCCTCCTAGTTGACTAAGCCCATACCCCCCATACTCTCTTCCTCCCCTACTCTCTCTCTCGATTCCTCTCTCTCCCGGAAGCCATGGAAACTGTTTCTTCAAGCTTTTTTTTCCGTTCGATTCGCACGATCCGACCGTTAGATTTCTTTTCCGAGTTGAGTTTCACGATCACCGCAACGAGAGCTTTATTTGGACGTAAGTTTTGCTACGATCTCTTGAACTTCGTTTTTTTTGGGTTGTTAGAATTTGATAATCTTGGAGTATGTTGTTCTTGAGCTAGCATAGATCGTGTATTCGAAGTCGAATCGGAAAAAGAACGAAGTTTGGATTTTATATGATTTTTGGAGTTAAATTCGAAAATGGGGTTGTGAGATTTTGTTGGATTTTGATGGTTTTTGATTTGTTTTGTTGATTGAGGAGTTGTTTTGGATGATTTGGGATTGTTGGTTGTTATCGGAGATTTTTGGTTTGACCGATTATAGCCGTTATGCCATCGGAATCTAGTTTGGATTATTGGTTGTTTTGTTTCGGTTTGACTTCCGGGTTTGATTGAATTGGTAGATTGTTACCGAATCCGTATATTCTTCATTTTCAGATTTGGATTGGAGTCTTGGAATTGGATTGAACTTGGAAGTTGAGTCTGTCGAGAATTGAAGACGGTATATTGATTGAATTTCCTTGTTATGAAGTTTTGTGATTCGATTGATTATTTATTTGAGTTCGTTATTATTTTCAGATTTGAATCTTCGACGGACTCGAAAGGTAAAAGATGACTTTGAATTGAATGGGGTTGAATACTCGAGTTCGATTGATTCTCGAGCCCCGAAAATCACATACTACATGTTTATTTGCTTGTGTAAACTTGTTTGAGTATCTTGTTACACTTGCATTCATATTGAGCCGATTATTCAATTCGTTTGAATTTAGACGATTTAGAGAGCTATATTGAAGTGGGCTTAGATTTCGAGTTTTTCTAAGTACCAGAATACTTCTTATAGTTGCTCTGAAGTCTAGGGGTTGAGTTGAGCGACATCCACCCCGAATGGGTGTGTCGGTGAGTTGTTGTGAATATTTAGCCCCGGGATCCCAACCGAGTATCGATTGACATTTCGATTATCTGATTTGATAGTCCCGAGTTTTAAAGTCATGCATACATCCCTTTTCTTTGAAGTTGTTGATGTTTGTGGATTTTGATACGAGGTGTTTATTTGATATTGCATGCCTGTCTCTTTTACTTAAAAATTATATTTCTAACCGGATTATTCCGGCTGTTGTCTTTGTTTTGTATGTGTAACTTGGCAACAGGAGGATCAAGAGCTAGACCGAGTCGTCTTGGTTAGCTTGGGGTGAGATGGATAGAAGTGAGACTCCGCGTCGTAGGGTCGAGTCTTTTGAACTTGTATTAGTTTTGTTGAGTCGTTGGAACTCTGATTTTAGAACTCGACTTGTTTTGTATTGCGGGAAGGATTTAGAACTTGTGGTATGTTCTGATTTCGTGTTGTATTGTTTGTTGGAGCTTGGATTTGATTTGATTCGTGTTTGGCTTGATTTTCTCCAGGTTCCCCTGTTTTTCTGTCCGTTTGGCCTGCGCGCGGGCGAGGCTTGTCCTCGCGCGCGCGCGAGCTGCCTGGAGTGGCTCGGTTATTTTTGCCTGCGCGCGCGAGCCCCTTCCTCGCGCGGGCGCGAGCTTCCCTCGAGGCCACTGGCCTTTTCTCCTGCGCACGCGCGAGGCGATAGCTCGCGCGGGCGTGAGGCATGTCTTTTAAAAAAAAAAAAAAAAATTCTGATTTGTTCCCGCGACTTACCGTGTTCGATTATGTTTAATTATTTCGAGTTTAGAATCGGGGTCTCACAGTTTTTCTCAAAACAGTACGCGCAGCTCAGGGCTGCGCTTGGGCTGCTCTTTTCTGCAGCTCGGGCGCTGCCCTGGGCAGAATCTGGCTTTGATTTTGCAACTCTTTTTCTAAGCCTTGAAGTCCTTTCAAATATGCTATATCAAGTCTAAGTAGAATCAAGGCAATACTAAGATCACAACATGAGTTTCAACATGTTTCATTTCATATCCATCTAGCATTATCAACAACATAACATCTATATAAAGATGTCAACTAGAAATTCATAAACTAAAGTTTAGTACAACACAAGCTAAGGTCATAGCATATAAGCAACTACATCTCAAGTTGATACAACACTTGACAGCAACTCTAGATCTAAACCCGGATCACCACTCAATTCTCTCTCGATCTCATTTTATCATGGTCTTCCCGAACTCGTTCCAGTCCCACCTATTGTCATGCACACATACAAACAAGACAATAGCCGGAGAAACTCCGGTGAGAATTTAATCCCAGTATAAAATAACATAAACATGCATAAACTCAAGTAATTCAACTTGAAGCATATTAACATTCATTCAGCAAATAAGACTCAAAGCAACTTAAGGCATATTAACTCAACATGCTATAAATCAAGTTGCAATGTTTTATTCAGGCAAGACATGCTATTAACATCTACAAACTCATATCAAATCAATAATTCAATATCAACTCTTCAAACCATCATGCAATATATTTTAGCTTAAACAAATAATAGAAACTCATCTATTAAATTCAAAACCAATGCATGATTTAAAATCGGTTATCATATCGGTATCGGTTCTCATTTTGGGATCCCTAGGAAAGTAACACATCAACCCATCCACCTACTCTCCCTTTGAGGTGATGTTGAGTGCTTATTCCCGGACATTGGTCCACTATATTGAGCGTCAAACGGTAGGGATAACTCAATCACCTAGCCGTCAAACGTTAGGGACAACTCAATCACCTAAACTCCTCAATATACGTCCAAACGTCCTATCATTATATCTCGGCAACTCAGCCCTCAAAACTCGAAAGAAAGTTGGCCCAATATGAATTCAACAAACTCAATCGCATCAAGTCAAGACCAACAATACGAACTAAATCAAGTAAGTAATCATATAAGCATCTATTAACAATAAAAGCACAAAGTATGTGGTTTTAGAAAGGAATACTCAATAGATTCATATTGAGTGTGCAAGCCCTTTCTTCAAAGGTTGTCTTATACCTTTCAATCTTGGTTCAAAGCTCTTCAAACCTGATCAAGAAACACAACAAGTCCCTTTTCAAAATCTGCTCAACCATCAATCACTCTTCAAGTCATAAAGTGCACAAACTTTGATCAATTCTTTCTCGGTTCGACGCTGAACTTTCCAAGCTCGATGTCCCCTGTTTTCAATCTGAAAATACATCATATTTATTCAAGAACATCAGCAAGAACTCAAACCATGTTCAGCTCAATCAAAGATATCACAAATCAACTCAATTCTTTACTCGACGGCATTACGATAGAAATTCGGCAATCGTAACTCATTTCTATCTATTCTATCCATCCTATAAATTTCATATAGACCTCAAACCAGCAGAATATATCATATACCAACATATTCAGATGGTAAAACTTCCGAATAAGCTGCTGAAAATCTGTAGCAATTGCAAATGACAACGGTTCTTCGGTTCAACTTCGATATCGTCAACTATATATCAATCCTCTTCACTAAACACATACATATCAGCATGTATACCAGCAATAATTCAACATATCAGAAGCATATAATCACGAATAAAAGCTGGAATTGCATATCAAACTCAATCGTTGTCCGTTCTTCGATTCAATTGCGATATATCAAGATATAGAAGCTTTAGAACATCAATATATAATCAATATGATTTCTGCCCCATATCAACATTTCGAAATCATAATAAATCTTGTCAATACTTACATCAATAGATAACCCTTCTCGCAAGGAGTCCGGAACACTTTTTGGAATTGAATTCGGACAACCGAAACAAAAGTTATTGAATTTAGAAGATGAACTTTCAAGGAGAAGAAGAACCTCACGATATTTTTGGCTGTAGAAGATGATAATTTGTGTTGCATAAATCTGATATACACGTACAAACTCTTCTACAAGCCATGTGTCCATGTAATTTTTCCATTATTTGCACTTTGGCCCCTCAAGTCTTCATTAATTGCAAATCGGTCCTCAGCAAATCTTTTTATTTCAATTTCAATCCTAAATAATTTAAGAATATTAGAATTTAAATCAAAACTCTAAATATTCTCAAATTAAATATACTCGGATTAAAATTACATAATATTGCGGATTAAATCAATTAATCCCGGGCCTTACAATTCTCCCCCTCTAAGATCGAATTTCGTCCTCGAAATCTCTTGCAATCGATACACACATAAGATAAGGAATAAGAAAAATACTGAATAAGAACTCATATCAGTAGAATAATTTAGAATAACACTGTCTTGTATCGGATTCAACTTCTCAATTCGCTTCGTCAGTTCGACAACGACTCCACTGATTCGATTCTGAGTTACTTTTCTTTCTCATAAAATATTCGTATCATCTGTTCGACATAGATCAATGTCTCATCAAACTCAATCTCATCTGACTGAAGTACATAAGAAGGTTCATTCTAATACATTCGCAGCATAAGATACATCATGAAGATCAGAAAGCAATAAGGACAATATAAATCGATAGGCAAGATTGCCTACTGCTTCAGAAGTTTCATAAGATACAACAATTCTCGGATAAAGTATTCTTTGCTTATCAAATCAGATAACTCTTCAGAAAATAAATGAATCTGCAAACATACTCGGTCTCCCTGTTCAAACCACAAGGTCGGTGTCTGATCTGTGTATGTTTCGCTTCTCGTTTATCAACTATCTTCATTCTCTTCTGAATAAGCTTCTCAAATCATATCTGATCCGAAAACTGATGGTTCTGAAATATTATTTTAATTCAGAGAATTTCTGATTTTCTTGTCATTTCACAATTCAGAACAGTATCGCTACATCTATTAGATAGCTGTTACAGGAATTACAATCTCCAAGTGGCAATATTAGTCAGCTAATACCGAATCAGGTATTAGAATTCTAAGCATCTCCTTGAATTTTGGATAGTCAACTCAGACAATCCATCGATAAGAGGATGGTCGTATGTTATCTCATATAACCAAATACTCAAACTATTTGACAATCGATGCCACAATCAATCAAATAAATCTAAAGTTTTCAACTCGACAATAGATTTTCATAATTCCTGTCATTTCATCATATCAGTAACTTCTTTTAGTGATATTTCATAGCAAGGAATAACATTTCTTGTATAGCTCCTCGCTATTTCATCATATTGTATAGCTTCCAATACAAAATCTCATACCATCTGTAAGAACTATTAAATATTATATCGCAATCTCATGCCGATATAAATAGTTTCAAAATAAAAATCAACGGCATTTAATCTTATTTCGATTCTGAACTACTAATCTGTTCATAAAGAATTCAATTGATCTCGCTCAGTCTAATTCATTGACAGTCTAGGCTTTAGAACCAAGAATTCTATCACATCTGCATTAATTTCTCATCTACTAGAATCGATAAATTCTGTAATTTCTCAAATCAATCCTCTAGTCAAGGCAAAAAGATAACAATTCATTATCGTAGCCTTATTCAATTTCTGATAAGTAGCCCAAAATCTCACTGATCTGTATTTCTTTCAATTTGTGCAGTTCTGTTGGTGCCATTCTATAAGATACTGGAAAATCAATAAGATACCTGACATCAGTTACGTATCGAAGTCCATCTCACAGGCTGGAATTAATCTCAGAATTTCATTTGGAAAATAGCAGCAATTCGATAATAATTGACAAATCAATCAATTCCGAGCTAGCTTCCAATACATCGTTTGCATAATAAGGAATTTTCTTTGCTCTTTTCTGCAATAATCAAATCATAGATAGAATAGATATCAAAGGAATTCAAAATTTCGAACTCTTACCGTAGAATTCACATCCTTCTATCAATTCCATTCTGAATCTCCTAACTTTTTGAATCAATCTACGACATCCCTGTACTTGGTTACCATATCGAAACCGATAATTCAGTCAAAATCTGACAAACCAAGCACAATACAATCTATCTCTCTCACATTACCTTCAAACTGTAGTATAAAAATTTCGGACGGATATCACTTCCTTAAAACTCAAGAATAAATACCACAGTAGATAATACATCAACAGGTAATGCACATAATCTGGAAATTTCGTTCAGAGATAAAATATGGGATGCTCCAATATCTTCAAGCACATAAGCCAAAGACTCATAAAAAGAACAATTACCTTCTAAACATCATCTGATGCTTGCTTTTCCGGCTGAGTCACTTCTCTTGATGACCTCGCATTATGTGATCTCTTCAAACCACGTTGCGGACATACTCTGGCAAAATGTCCCGCTTGATAGCATATATGGCAACTCCCAAGTATACCTTTGCACTGATCATTAGGATGTCCTCCTCCACATTTGTGGCAATAAATTCCTGCATAATCTGAACTAGTTTGCCTCTGCCCACTAGAGTTAGATGAACTATCTCCTGATCGCTTAAATTGCTTTCCTCTTGCTTTTAAAGAATCTTTCTTTCTACTACTGCTACCACCTTCCTCAGATCTGGGAAATGGTTGCTGAAACTGTGTCTGTGGCTCTCTTTGAGACTGTAACTCAAACAATGCTTCTCGTTGTTTCATCAGACCAGCCTCTGCTCCCTTTGCTTTATCAAGTGCATCCGCAAAGGTGTTTGGTCTACCAACATTCACCAGTGTAAATACATCTGGATTCATTCCATTAATAAACTGATCAGCTTTAGCCTCTTCATTCTCAGCTATATGTGGAGCGAATTTCAGCAAAGTAAAGAACTTAGCAACATATTCCGCAATAGTCAGATTGCCTTGTTTCAGATTGGCAAACTCTGCATTCTTATCTTTTCTGTACGACACTGGAAAGAATCGTTGATAAAATTCAATTTTAAACACTTTCCAATTAATCATCGTACCTCGATTCTCAAGAGCCTTCTTGGTTGTAATCCACTAGCTCTTTGCAACATCTTGCAATTGATACCCAATCAGTCTAATTCTTCTATCATCTGCATAATCAAGGGAATCAAACATCATCTCAATATCCTCTAACCAACCTTCACAATTAACTGAAGCCTCAGTTCCTTTCAAAGTAGGCAGCTTGAAAGATTGAAATCTTTTCAGAAGTATCTCCATTGGTGATGCTGTGACATCACTCATATCTCTCAATGTACTGCCTTGCTCTATTCTCGGAGCTTCAGGTGTTTGTGGCACTGTCGGGGCTACATTCACCTGTTTTGGCTGAGAAAATGTCTCTATCTGTCTATTCATCATTCGACGAGGAGGCATATCTTCTAATTCAAATAGATTAGTATAAAATACAATCTCATGTATAACAATTCTATCTCAGTCCTCCTTTGATCAACACTGTCGTGCATTCTCAAAAGATCGAGTTCTGATTCATTCTCGAATAATACACGCTTCCAATCAACTCAAATAATAAGGAAAGCATGTAATTCCTGCATCTGTACTGCATGCTATTCTTACCATTTGAACACAGAATTATAGCATCATATAATTTGAAAAACAGTAAAGTATGCTCGATAATTTAAATCACAAAATCATGCGATCATATAGTTATGGAATTATAACACAATATTCGCATGTATTTCAGGTAATCATAAAAAGAATTCAATCACATGCGAATAAAGAAATCAAGCGGACTCGATCTACCCCGCTCATTCTAAATCAGTCCAGAACATACGCTCTGATACCACCTGTTGTGACAACCCGGATTTTAATCTCTAAAATCAAAATAATAATCCAAGATCATGAATTAAAACCAAGAAATTAATCAAACAACCAAAGCCTAAATTTTTTTTTTTTTTAATAAAATTGGCCTGCGCTCAAGCGGCTAAGAAGCACCGCTCGAGCGCGCCCTGTTTTTCTCAAAATAGTACGCGCAGCTCGGGGCTGCGCTCGGGCTGCTCTTTTCTGCAGTTCGGGCGCTGCCCTAGGCAAAATCTGGCTTTGATTTTGCAACTCTTTTTCTAAGCCTTGAAGTCCTTTCGAATATGCTATATCAAGTCTAAGTAGAATCAAGGCAATACTAAGATCACAACATGAGTTTCAACATGTTTCATTTCATATCCATCTAGCATTATCAACAACATAACATCTATATAAAGATGTCAACTAGAAATTCATAAACTAAAGTTTAGTACAACACAAGTTAAGGTCATAGCATATAAGCAACTACATCTCAAGTTGATACAACACTTGACAACAACTCTAGATCTAAACCCGGATCACCACTCAATTCTCTCTCGATCTCATTTCATCATGGTCTTCCCAGACTCGTTCCAGTCCCACCTATTGTCATGCACAAATACAAACAAGACAATAGACGGAGAAACTCCGGTGAGAATTTAATCCCAGTATAAAACAACATAAACATGCATAAACTCAAGTAATTCAACTTGAAGCATATTAACATTTATTCAGCAAATAAGACTCAAAGCAACTTAAGGCATATTAACTCAACATGCTATAAATCAAGTTGCAATGTTTTATTCAGGCAAGACATGCTATTAACATCTACAAACTCATATCAAATCAATAATTCAATATCAACTCTTCAAACCATCATGCAATATATTTCAGCTTAAACAAATAATAGAAACTCATCTATTAAATTAAAAAGCAATGCATGATTTAAAATCGGTTATCATATCGGTATCGGTTCTCGTTTTGGGATCCCTAGGAAAGAAACACATCAACCCATCCACCTACTCTCCCTTCGAGGTAATGTTGAGTGCTTATTCTCGGACTTTGGTCCACTATATTGAGCATCAAACGGTAGGGATAACTCAATCACCTAGCCGTCAAATGTTAGGGACAACTCAATCACCTAAAATCCTCAATATACGTCCAAACGTCCTATCATTATATCTCGGCAACTCAGCCCTCAAAACTCGAAAGAAATTTGGCCCAATATGAATGCAACAAACTGAATCGCATCAAGTCAAGACCAACAATATGAACTAAATCAAGTAAGTAATCATATAAGCATCTATTAATAATAAAAGCACAAAGTATGTGGTTTTAGAAAGGAATACACAATAGATTCATATTGAGTGTGCAAGCCCTTTCTTCAAAGGTTGTCTTATACCTTTCAATCTTGGTTCAAAGCTCTTCAAACCTGATCAAGAAACACAACAAGTCCCTTTTCAAAATCTGCTCAACCATCAATCACTCTTCAAGTCATAAAGTGCACAAACTTTGATCAATTCTTTCTCGGTTCGACGCTGAACTTTTCAAGCTCGATGTCCCCTGTTTTCAATCTGAAAATACATCATATATATTCAAGAACATCAGCAAGAACTCAAACCATGTTCAGCTCAATCAAAGATATCACAAATCAACTCAATTCTTGACTCGACGGCATTACGATAGAAATTCGGCAATCGTAACTCATTTCTATCTATTCTATCCATCCTATAAATTTCATATAGACCTCAAACCAGCAGAATATATCATTTACCAACATATTCAGATGGTAAAACTTCCGAATAAGCTGCTGAAAATCTGTAGCAATTGCAAATGACAACGGTTCTTTGGTTCAACTTCGATATCGTCAACTATATATCAATCCTCTTCACTAAACACATACATATCAGCATGTATACCAGCAATAATTCAACATATCAGAAGCATATAATCACGAATAAAAGCTGGAATTGCATAGCAAACTCAATCGTTGTCCGTTCTTCGATTCAATTGCGATATATCAAGATATAGAAGCTTTAGAACATCAATATATAATCAATCTGATTTCTGCTCCATATCAACATTTAGAAATCATAATAAATCTTGTCAATACTTACATCAATAGATAACCCTTCTCGCAAGGAGTCCGGAACACTTTTTGGAATTGAATTCGGACAACCGGAACAAAAGTTATTGAATTTAGAAGATGAACTTTCAAGGAGAAGAAGAACCTCACGATATTTTTGGCTGCAGAAGATGATAATTTGTGTTGCATAAATCTGATATACATGTACAAACTCTTCTACAAGCCATGTGTCCATGTAATTTTTCCATTATTTGCACTTTGGCCCCTCAAGTCTTCATTAATTGCAAATCGGTCCTCAGCAAATCTTTTTATTTCAATTTCAATTCTAAATAATTTAAGAATATTAGAATTTAAATCAAAACTCTAAATATTCCCAAATTAAATATACTCGAATTAAAATTACATAATATTGCGGATTAAATCAATTAATCCCGGGCCTTACAAAGTTCACCATCTAACAAGGAACTGATATATACAGGTTTTGTATTATCCAAATCTCCCAAGTTCACTTCCTCTAACGGATCTTGAACTTGAGGTTGGTGATCCTCTAACTGTGACGGTGCTAATGCAAGATCCCCTAATTGTAACTCTTCATAATAATCCGGTTCTTCTTCAAAAATGATCTCAAAACCATTCACTTCCCACAGTAGATTTCCTCTTATTAAGTCTACTACCTGCTGCACATGTGCTTTCTAATGGCAGCTGCAGCTGCCTCCCGTTCCACGGTATGGAACTCAATCATCAACACCTTCAATTAGTGGTTGAATCTTCGGCCTGGGTGGTGCGATGACAGTAGTTTTCAAGATTCTTCCAAATATCTCGTTGGTTCCCAGTTTCTCCATGTACACTGCCTTGGGCTGTCCATATTTATTTTGTCCATGGAACTTTATTGGGCCAAAATCACCATTGTAATACCGGGATTCAACCACACTAGAACTGGCTTGAAAAGGTTGAGAATCTGCTTGCACGATCTCAACGTCATATCCTATCCAAAACATCAGGAGCTGATGCATCGATGATGGTGTGCAATGATTTGCATGTATCCAATCCCGACCCAATAAGGCCTGGAAATTAGCTGAATAATTCACCACAAATAATGCTGATATAGAAGTCTTGCTTCCTACCAACACCTTTGCAGGGAATACCCCGATAGTTTTGGTAGCTTCCCCGGTAAATGCTGTGACCGACACTTCTGTTGGGATGAGATCTGTTTCCTCTTTCCCAAGGTTCCTGAACACCCTCAATGGTAAAATATTCACCACGGAACCATTATCAATAAGTACTCTTGAAATCGATTGACCATTCACATGGGATTTGATGTGCAATGGCCTAATATGTTTGGTCATTTCAATGGCAGGCTTCTCTAGCACCAATCTCTTGGGTTTATGTGGTTCCTCACCCTGAATGCTCACCCCACCGCTTTGTTCTCCAGAGCTATCTTCATTAGAATCAACCTGCATTGGTTCATCTGTACTGGTAGCTTTTTATTAAACTTGAATATATCTGGTAGAACCACGAATCCAGTGGCACAATCAACTGAAATGGTGAACTCGCCTACTTGAAAACTGATTTGTTTCTTGGTAACTGGTTCTTCGTCGGACAATAGATAATCATCATCAAATTTTGTATCCTTAGTGACTTTTCGGCCAAACTTGCTCTTGCTTGGTTGTGGTTCATCACTGCTAATTCTACATGCCATGGATTTTTCCCTCAACAATCTCCTCTTTTGAGTTCGCGTGAGAGGCTGTGGGAATTTCTTATGAAGCACCAAATGCCATTTTCCATCAGGTTTCACATCAGGGGGAATGACGAATCTTGGTTTGCATTGTTCCTCAGGAGGGATCTCTTGCTTCTGATTCATCTGCCAGGCTGTTGATCTATGCACCTGAGGAACCATCTTAATGTCCCGGTGAACTATTTGGTTGCCCCCAGAGCGTATTTTCTTTGAATCTTAGGGCCAAGGTTCTTTCTATATGACCATGGGCTCTGTTACTGTTTTCCCAAGTATAAGGAGTAGTTTTATCTCTACACTCTCTTTTGATCTCAAGCATCATGTTCTTAGGAACCCAACACCTTTTTATCGTCTTCTTGGGGCCTATTTCCCTTTCACGCTGTTGTTCTCTCCGTCGATTAATGATACTCCACAAATCTGGAGTACCGACATTCACTTGAGCAACCGAAGGAAAAGGGTCCTCATCAATCAACATGGTTTCTTTTTTCTCAGGGAATTTCAGTACCCCCTTGTTGATTCTATCTTGGATGATGTTTTTGAACGCCCAACAAGAATTGGTAATATGGTTAAAAGAGTTATGATACTTATAGTACTCTTTCCATTTTAACTCCTCTTTCTTTGGCATTTGATGATATGACGGAAATGTAATAAATTTCTCCTTGACTAGGAAATCAAAAATCTCCTCTGTCTTTGACATATCAAAGGTATACTGAATAGTATTCTGACCTTGCATTATTTATGAGCTTAATTTTACAGGTTTACCAGCTTTGCGTCTCAGCGAAGGACATATAAAGGAACCAGACTTATCAACTTCTTCCAATGCCACGTCCTCTTTAACCTCATGCAGTACATGGTTTTGCCGGTATGCTGATATCGATTCTTTCGGTAGGAACACGGGAAACTTCATTTTCAAAAGCATGATATGAATACAAGAAAAACGCTGATGGTAGATCGTGAGCAAAAGAGGTCGACTGACATGCACTGACGCAGAGCATAGCTGGTTAGCGATCACGAGCCATTTCTCCGGAGTTCTTCGTAGGAGGACATGTAGAGAGACTTGGTCGGGAGTATGCTTGTATCGATGCGTATGTCAATTAGAAGTTTCATGCTCAAGGAACAAGATTAGTACGATGATTTTAAATACTGTATCGTTGTAGTTGTAAACAGTATTTCAGTTGTAAAGTGTCATCATACTATGGTTGTATCATTTCAAGTTCGATTGTACATTTCATTGTATTTTGAATACTGTATGTATTACATGGGATTGTAATTGAGAAATTGTACATAAATGGAAGCAATGATACATGATTTATTTATCCAGCAATTCGTGAATGATTGCGAGTGATTTTGCTAGGATTGGCATTGTTTTTAGTTGATTAGTGTTCAACTGTGGTAACTCATGGGATTCGAGTGGGCCGACTGCGACAGTTTGACTTGCGGTTAGTCTAGGCGTTTTCCTAGGATTGACCTAGTTAGTCGGTGGACTAAGTTAGTGCCAGCGATGAGTGGACTCATCTAGAGGCATTAAGGGTATTGTTCGGTTTAGAACATTTGGGCTTTGTTCTAGGTTGTTTCCTTGAGAACAGTAGGCTGTCTGACCTTTGTTAGGTTGAGACTTGTGATGATAGGTTTTCATCGGGATACCAGGTCCAGTATATGCCGAGAGTTGTGGACTATGACCATGAATAGACGTGATGGGGCGCGACCCTATGCCAGTATTACTCTGGGAGTCTTTGTACTTCAGAGGTTACCTGGGAGCCTTTGGGCTTCAGGAGATGGCGGTGGGAAGGCTACTCAGTCTAGGGATTTGGTGACAGTCACGACAGGGTATGACCTTGGATTAGATATCAGGTTTGATATCGATGGCTCGATATCCTCTGGTGTGCTAAAGATATAGGGTGAGTATTCTACTGTGGGAACCATTCTTGGAGGAATTTCCTTGACGAGTGTGTACCTTGAGCATATAGGTATTAACCTTTGAGTTACTGCTAGACGTGTGGATCTAGTAGGTGGATGGATTCTACCAGCGATGGCTATGGGTTGTCATCAGAGTTGTGGTTAAAATTTCCCTGTGATAGGAATCATCCAAGAACATGGATGGGATGCTGTTTTAAGACTTCAACTCGAATACGAGAACTACTCCATGATGATTGACTTCATCTGTGATAGATTATGTCAGACGCTAAGGATTGTACAAGAGCTATTTGAGATATGAGGGAAGCGTGGCCTATACTCGTGAAGCCTTGGTGGTTCTCCAGGTGGGTTAACATGGTAAGCTACCTTAGTCTTGAACTGTTGCACAATCTTAACAAGGGATATGATCAGGAGAGTGTTCGAAGATTTTGGAAATCTTTGGGACTCTTTAGTTATTCTTCTTGGACTTGACGAGCCGTGGTGTTCATTCTGAATGAACGAGGTAAGGATAGTGAGTCCAGTGGTTGCGCTAGTACTGTCTGATATTTTCAGAGATTTAGCATAGGATTTTCCATGGGATGGAAATGGGCTTAGTTTATCTTGATGTTTGCCTTGGGTGAACAAGACAACGATTGGTAGTGCTAGGGTGGCACGGGATCTGTGATAGTGACTACTAGTGGTTATTGGCTAACTCTGTCAGAGTTAGGTTGATTAAGTTCAGCATACGAGGTAGCTATCAGTAGTGAGGCACGAGATTGTGTCGATAGATTACAAATAGCTATTTACTGGTTATCAATCATGAGTGTGTTGAAACCAAAGCGATTTTGGTATTCCAAGCGTTTGGAAGTGGTTCTTTGTGGCAGCTGAGTCATAGTTATTGACCGAGCCATGTAGGTTGGATGATCAGTGGTGGTCTGATCTGATAAGTGCGAGCTTAAGTAGATTGACGAATTAGATTGGTTGAGCCAATCAGGGTTGATCAGGATGTAGCAATTAAGAAATACTTGGGATAGTATTTTGTCGAGTAAATGCTTATGGGATGAGTACTGAATACCATCTCAGAGAAATCGGAGATTTGAGTTACTTAGTCTCAATGATTGCCAGAGACGAATCTATCGAAAGATTGCAATTGACTTGTATGGTCAAGTTAAGTGATAATTTGACGGTGGAGACAAGCGAAGGAATTGGTAACTCCCTGGATAGCTTTCTTGTCATGATGTCTTAAGTATGCCGTTGGGTTTAGGATCCAACAAGGATTCGATGCTTCTATGAACATCAGTTGTTTGATTGTGGGATGTGACATTAACCGGGATCTAGTTCTCGAGGTCCGGCAGGGGGTGTCATTAATTTTCAGCGAGTGATGTGCGATGTGTGACTGAGATAGTCAAGGGTCGACTTAGTAGCCAACGAGGTTTGCCTTTGGGATCGAAGATTTTGCAAGATCGTGATAGATCGAAATTGTTCTTTCGAGTCAGTGAGTCACATCTATGCGGATTGTTTTGTCAAGAATATTGCGCGTTAGCAATGATCGATATCTGGATGTGCGTCGGGTGGCAAGTTACTTCGAGCACAAGTATTTCACAGGATTGACTAGGGAATCGACGAATTAGATCGTTCAGTGCTGAGATTGATGCGTTCGGCAAGGGAGCGATTTGAC
Source organism: Henckelia pumila (assembly GCF_033568475.1). Taxonomy (NCBI): domain Eukaryota; kingdom Viridiplantae; phylum Streptophyta; class Magnoliopsida; order Lamiales; family Gesneriaceae; genus Henckelia; species Henckelia pumila. The sequence continues at coordinate 87,614,685 of NC_133122.1, forward strand.
GATTGAGAATCCGTTGGGATTTAGTTCCAGGATCAGTATGTTCAAACTTGGGAGGTTGGTATGAGCTGATGATATTATCAGAGACTCTGAGTTGAGTTATACCAGGTGCAATGACTGTCGAGTTTCGAGATGGAATAGAAAGCGTTTCCATATGTCTGTGCACTATGGAATGTTCCAGTCGAGCATATTGGTGAGAGCTTGCCTTAGTCTTGATGTGTGTACAGTGATTGCGAGTATGTATAACTAACCAGAGGATGTCTATCGATTGAAATTCATGAGGTGAATAACCTATGATCGAGATGATGTAGATCATCAGAGGTGTGATGACTTCCATTGCAATGTATGCGTGATTTTGCAGGCCAATGGCTAGGAGATGACGTAGCGTCATGAATTGCAAGTGATGATAGTTTTCATCAAGGCATAGTGTTGAGTTATACTGAGAAACGTGAACTGTGATTTGCACTGGACATGGTATTGAATTCCCCGTATAGCTTGGGAAGCTCTTTGCTTTGGTAAGGCATGGGAAGGATGACCAGTCTGGAAATCGTGTTAAGCAGTTATGTTGTAGTATGACCTTGTGTCAACTAGATTCTCTTGGGGAGAAATTTGAGTTTTGTTGTGTCGGCATAGTGTTGGGAAAAGTGTTTCCTAACTAGAGGTGTTGAGCACCGAGAACTTTTGGAACCACTAGATGGTTAATTTGATTAGCGATTCGATGATTATCGTAAGCCAGTCAAGTTATGACTTGGTCTTCGTTAGCTTAAGATTTTACTTGAGATGATGATCTTGATCAAATGGGTGTTTGCATCCTTCGTGATCACTGAGATCGTGGTTACGACAGAGGACGTATCAGTGCTGTGATACGTTAGTGTCAAGGAATATTGGTTTTCATCAAGTAACGCAGTGGTTTTCAGCTAGGAGAATGCTAATTTGGTTTAGCATTTATACAGATGGCAGATAACTCGACGGGAGTCTGAGTGTGTTGGAGGATATTTCGACCTGACACTCGAGCAATGGTCTTTAATATGTTCTCGAGGTTCTACCCTAGATTTCGAGGACGAAATCTTTTAAGGGGGGGGGGGGGGGAGAATGTAGTGACCCGTATTCAGAATTGACGATTAATGAGTAATTAATCATGTAATCATGTTTAGATTAAGTAAAACATGATTAAGGAAATTCCAAATGGGTTAACGGAGTCCAGAAATGGATTCAGGACACTCGAAAATGGTCGAAAATGTTCCGAGGGTTCGGATGGTTCGGAGGCTCCGAATCGGGTTAGGAGGCTCCGAACAGGAACTGGATCGAAAGATCCGAACCAAAGATCGAAGGATCCGAACGGGTTCGGAGGATCCGAGCTCGGATCGGAGGCTCCGAAGATAATGCGTCATGGGTGACATCATTGATGGAACTTCGGAGGATCCGAAGTCAGGATCGGAGGCTCCGAACAGGAACGGAGGCTCCGAAGTCAGGAACGGGGGATCCGAACCAGTTCGGAGGATCCAAAGTCGAGTTCGGAAGGCCCGAACTTCGCCTATAAATAGAGGTCCGAAATTTCATTTTCAACTCGCACCTCTCCTTTTCCTCTCTCAATTCCTAGGCCTTCTAACTCAGATCTAGGGAGTTCTAGGCATCCTCTTGGGAATCCGGAAGTGGCATAGCGATCCCGACGTCGAGGCGAAGATGTGCCTAAGTTTTGAGGCAATTGTCATCAGCGGGCTGACGACGGACGCAGGTATAGCTATGGTCTCCTTAAATTATTTAGGAGTATGCAATAGCTTAGTTAAGGCTTTTAGAGCTTAAATGATGATGCATAGATATTTGCATTGTAGAGTTGATGACAGGCTGGGAACCTAGAGTGGGACTACTAGGACTGCCTGTAGTAAGGTATGTAAGTACAGACTGAGATAGCCAGCGGGTTTTGCATACTTATATGTTGCATTTGTGTGTCATATTATTATGCAGCATGTGCATATCATATTGTGCCTGTCCATCTTGTGAGATGAGCCATGTAGGGCCGCTCAGCCCTGTCTGGACGGGTGATGTCTAGTGCCCAGTGACTGACGGGTCATGGGTGATTAGCATCTGGGGGACACAGTCCATGTCCTGTAGGAATGAGCAGTGTACGCAGGGTTTGCTTCCCGGGTTGTACCACTCATGTCCTAGGCGCCATTACTGAGCAGTTATATACAGTTATCCCAGATATAGATACCCTATCATTTGCATGCATCATATTTGTATGTTTTACCCAGTGCTTTCGTATTGAGCTTAGAGCTCACGTCCAGTCTTTTCTGTGTATCTGGACACCCCATTCGACGGGGCAGGTGTAGGTGTAAGATTGAGCACCAGGAGCTTGGAGTAGCCAGTGACCAGTGAAGATAGCAGGATTAGCTATAGGTTTTGCCTTTAGGCTATTTATTCGATTTGGTTGTATAAATCGAATTGGTTTAACCGGTTGTATTCTGCCGGTTTATTTTTATTTAAGTCTTCCGCAGCGATTTATTTAATGCATGTTTAATTATGCTCTTAACTCTGATTAGGTAGCGGATCCGGGTAGGGTCGCTACACGGTGTCAGAGAATTAGTGGTGAACTTCGGAGGATTCAAGGAGGAATGCGGTTGTGAGAGGATGAGTGATGTGCTATGCATTATATGTCCAATTTTACTGTTGCAGCTCAACTTTGTTACCGTGGATTTGTGAGTTTTCAATTTACTTGTTTTGTTAAATTGTGAAATTTTTTTAGCTAACCAAGGCCTTTGGATTTAATTTTTCGAGTAATTTGAGTTAGTGCTGCTATAATTGAATATGACATTTGCGCAAACGTGAAATAATATATATTAGCTTGATAGTTTCTTGAATTTTACTTCGATTAATTGTTCAGGACAATTCAAAAATTAGAAAAATATCTGACATTTTTGTTCTGCACCAGTACATTTTTTAATGTCAAACTCGATGAAAGAAGAAAATAGTTACGATGTAGTGTCCTTTTTGGTGGTTTCCCATTACTGTTTATCGGTGTTTGATTTGGGGATCCGTGTTTATCTAGATATGGTTTGCAACATTTAATCCAAGAATCAAAGCTATCGGATTAGTTCAAGCTCAGATCCTATGCAAGTTTGATGAAGATGAACAACTAAACGAGGTAAAGTTCATCTGTAGCTTATATTGATAACTAGAATATACTAATTTTCAGTGGCTAAAAGGTGGGTGAACAAAGAAGAGGTGTATATCGTTTCAACTGAAGCCAAAGAAGAGGTTGCTCCGGCTGAAATTAAGGTATGCTTTGTACAAATATTCTTGAGGAACAAATGTTTAGGTCTGGAGTTTCATGTCATCTAGTGTTTCTACCAGATGCAATATTCAGAAGTCGAGAAGATATCTGACAATAAAGGCACTAGCAGTCAAGAAAATGAAAGGTATCTTATCTATCTCTTGAATGTTTATAATATGTGAAACTACTTAGAAAGTATCTCTTTTTGTCGATCAGCAATCGGTTACCACCATATTATTTGATAGACCTTTGAGTTATCTTCACAACACATTTTATGTTTTTGTGCTTGTAAAGCTCCAAGGTTCTGTTGGAGAATCGGGTGAAGTATCAAGAACTCTGAAGAATAAAATGGAGTTCCTGCAAAATGTGTGTTACGTAATCACCATACCATTCATTTTCTTGACAGTAGAATGCCATGAAAAGTATCCTGTAACTTTTTTTTTGAATCGCTCGACCTTACAAATAAACTAACTGGATTCAGGAAGATTTGATTTTCATGTTAAACTAGTGGTACCGATGCCACAGAAAATGTTTAGTTAATTCTTGGAGATCTGATTTCTTTTGCTGTCAGTTTTGTTAGTGCACATTCTAGCTATTATCTGAAGAGATGTGATGGTTTTCATATGTTTATTGTGGACGCATTGAACAGTATGTTGCATCATTAGCTCATGCTCTAATATACTGTCATGGAAAACATGTGATTCATCGAGACATTAAACCAGAGAATATTTTGGTTGAGCACTGGTAATTTTTGGTTTTTGTTTGTTTTCTTCTCTATTTTTTCTGAAAGTGTTGCTGCATTTCCTCACTCTCTTTGGTGTGTTAGGGTGAGCTCAAAATTGCAGACGTTGGTTGGTCCGTGCACATATTCAATCGCAGTCGGACTATATATGTATGGAACTCGGGATTATCTTCCACCCGAGATGCATATATGCTTTTCCTAACAGGAATTTGTTATCATTTCATGATTGAGGATTGGTGGGAAAACTATGTTGCGCATTTTAGTCATTAAGTTGATGGACAAACCCCGATGTCAAGTGAACGTGTTAAAAAATGTTTTCTTCGAGAATACACTATTTTGCAGTTTGATGTTAATCGTTTACATCTTTTTTTCTACAGTGGAGACTGTGGAGCATGATAGGCATGGCTCTCGCATGTTCTCTGGGTATGTGCCATGTTATTGCTGCTACAATGTCAGAAGATTTTGGTTATTATTTTCTCATCATGTTAATCTCACTACAAGAAAAATGCTAATCAACAACACTCAATCGACAACGGTTTTATGCCAAAACCGTTGTCTTCCACTCAATAACAACGGTTTTAATCAAAATCGTTGTCTTTGGGCGTTTTCTCATTAAAAATGACAACAGTTTATTATAAAACGTTGTCTTTTGGGGGCATAAGACAACAGTTTTTTAAAACCGTTGTCTATTAGCGTTTATTTTGGGCCTACGACAACGGTTTTTATAGACTGTTGTCTATGAGCGTGTTTTTATGACCTACGACAAAGGTTTTAATTAAATGTTGTCTATTAGCGTGTTTTTGGGGTCTACGACAACGGTTTTAAAAACTGTGGTCTTTTATTTTATTTTTTTTGACATCATCTTTTCTCTTTTTTTTAATACATATACATACACGGTTTTTTATCTTCTTTTTTTTAATTATTTAATTAATTAATTAATTAATACATATACATATACGCTTAAGAGGAGAGAACACAAAAAACCCAATCTGGAAATCCCTAGCCCCAACCCGTCATCCCTTCGACCCAACACAGCTCCAACGCCCTAATCGTCGATCGATCGCGAATCGGTGAGCAAAAACAGCCCGAATACAACATTCCTCCGGCCACCGAATTGGATTCGCAGCTCTCAGCCCTGGAACTCCACCCTCTCAAAGTTGGTAAAAACCTTTAATCCTCTCTTTTCCGATAGGTTCTTTATTTTGGTGTCTCGTTGACTCATCTCTCCATTCCATATCCACGATTCGCGTATAAATTTTTTTTGGATCGTTGTTCTTTGCTTCGAGAGCTTGCTGGAGTCGCTATCCCAGTTGAAAGAATCTATGGTCTCGGATCCGGGTGAGAAATATTTCTGAACATCTATGGTTATGGAAAGAAAACAAAAGCTTCACGAGGTCAGACCTTGCGTCGTTCTTTCTTAAATTTAAAGTTTCTTCTGAAATCAGCTAGTCCTAAGGTAGAAGTGCTGAAGAAGCTTCAGAGTATGCCAGAAAATCAAGGTCTAGCCCTGCAGTAAGTTCCTGGACTCGTTAATCTATTTTTTTCTATGGTCCTCTTCAGTATTTATTTGTCAGCTTTTAAATAGTCATCTTATTTGCTATTCTACATTTAGTTTTGTCTAGGACAGTATTGCGACTTTAAAGAATGTCAATTGATCTTATAAATAGTAATTTTTGTGTTGTGTACTATGCCATTGATCTTATAAGTTGTTCCGGTTTTTAAGTCAAAATTCACGGTGCAGGGGATTGGTGTTATAACACTCAGAAAGAAAGAGAGGAAGCTGAAGGCTTTCCCAGAATTCATGTTCTTCAGTTGAGTGACTTTAATGGGAAACTTAATGATCTTTATTTATGCATGAGTGGTTATCACTCTTGAAATCATCATTTTATTCTAATTTTTGTACGAAACTTGTGTATTGTTATAGTCACTGATTTACACACTTTCTACTTGTCATTTGATGCAAAATCACTTGAAAAAAATATGCCAGACTTTCTAGAATGGATTTGAAACGAGTAAACAACTTAGCTAGAGCTAGCTTCGAGTAAATGGATCAGTGGGTAGGGTTCGCCTTCGATGACCACGTTTTCTTTGCAGACACATTTGGAGCCACACGTTTGAGGTGAGCTTTTGTTGATCTTCCTTTTGTGTGTGTGTGCGCACACGCACGTGCACTAAGGGATGTGCTTCAAAACTTCCTTATTTGATTACAATATTCATGTTTTTATTCTGGTCTTTCCATTTCAAATTCTTTGTAGATGGAAAAATAATGCTTAGTTTTTGTAATCTTTATTAATAATTGTTTTCATTAATTATATCGCTTGTTCCACTAATATGTTTTGTTTCTCTGCATGATTTACATTGTGGAACAAAGTTCACGTGTCAGTGACCTGGTAGTCTAACCCAAATATAAGAATCTAAATGATAGGCTAGGATACTGATTTCTTTAATCTTTCATATATTTTCCTCAATGAGAATGATTTCTTGAATAGTAATATTATTGAGCTATTTTTAATTGGCATGGTCTTATATTGTTTTAGGCAGATTTTTTAACAAATTATTGTCTTTATTATCAAAAAATTTCTTTATATAGAGGAGCATGCCTTGATTTTAAGGAGCTATATAAGCAGAAGCATTCAGATGACCAATGGATGGATGAATATGCAACTGAGTTTTCATACATGGGAGCTCCTGGAATTTTTCTGCAGGTGAAAATATTCACGGCAATGGTATTTCCACTAGCTTGTCTGAATCTCTATCTGATTTGGCTTCCACTCCAGTTTCAGATGGAAGTAAAGGTACTTTTTACAATTTGTTTATTTTTGTTTGTTTGAATTCTTGATTGGATGTTTTTTTTTCTGTTAATGCTTAGTTTAAGATGGCTATCGTCCTATCTCTCAATCTCTTAAATATTTATTATTACTCAAATCATTGTTTCTTTTTCTAGATTTATATATTTTGATTCTTGATTTATATATGTGGAACATTTTATGAGAACATTGTGATCAAATATATCATATTATTTTGGACCCTTCCTTCTTCAGTTGTTGATTCAGAAAGATTTTTCACAAACACATTGGTGAATACTGTCTTGTCAACTGACATCTCTCTTTCTTGCTTACGAAGGAAGGGTCCAACATAGACTTGCTTTCCATTCAACAGCATGCCATTAAGCTTCTCAATAGCTTTCTGGGCAGATTCATCACTTGCATATTGCACAAAACCATAGCCCATGGAATGACCAGACGCATTTGTTACTATTTTGCACGACAGAATGTTCCCAAATGAAGAAAATGTATCATGTAGAGCTTTATGGTCAATTTCCTTGTCCAAATTCTGTTTCACTTGCAGAGAAAAAGAATGGCCTGGCCTTCACTTCATCATCAATAGAGACAAGCAAACGATATATATATCAGATCCATTTCGATCCCTCCCCGAAACAAAAAATCAAGAACCCGTTTATGTATATATCATCTACCCTTCAATTCATTGAAGATATGAACAAGAAAACCCTAGCTAGACCGTGAGAGCTAGGAAGAAGAAAGACCTTTCTCTTTCTCTCTTTTCCCACTCAGTTAAACAATTAGAATACATCAAAAGGAAATCTTTAGGTATCTTATTAGTCAACGCTCATATGCATGCTAGCTATACTACACTATACGCACAAGCTTTTCAATGTTATGGCATTAAGGATTAAAAAATACCTGCCTTGTGATAAAAATTACAATATATGATTTCATATTAAATTGTTTTGAAAGAAAAACGTTTATATTTTGACCATGGAACTTGCATGTTTGTTTGTTTGTTTGTTTGTTTTTTTTTGTGTTTATGTTATCGGTCAATCCACACTCTTATAGTCCACTATTTTAAATACAGTATTAATTTGTTTCAATTGTAATCTTTTTTTCATTAGAATGTTGACGTGACACTGATGACGTAACACTGATGACGCATCGAATGTCATGCTCTTACAAATGACTAAAATTGAAAAGAAAGTACAAACTGATGGATTCAGAACGTGAATTGACCGATAACTAGATCAAACAATGAAATAAGGTTTATGTTTTTTTTTTTGGAAAGAAGGTTTATGTTATTTTAACTAAATTTGTTTCTAATTAAAAAGAAAATATTATTTTGTACTTTTCTGGGATAATTGGTATGCCTTAAATCTCTAAATTTTTCTCCCACATCGAGTAATTTTCCTGCACCAGAGCAGACACCTCAGCCGCAGTTACAATGGATGAACCAGATTCCACAATAAGCCCTTGATTTGTAATGATCTGTTTCCATTTGAAATATTATCTGAATTTAAACATTTAGTGTTGTAAATTTAGGAATTTGAGTTGAGTTTTAGTGCTCATTTTGATAAATACTTTCTGCTTGTCATTTTGTACAGATCTTGTGCTGGAATTAACTACGAAGGTTTGATTTTTCTTCCTAATCTTGTATTTCACCTAATTATTCGGATCACTAGCATAGTGTGGGATCTATTTGCTCCTTTTCTTTTATGCCAGCACCATAATATGATTATCTGTTTTATCTGTCGATTATTTTCCTAATATATGCATATTGGTGATTGTGATATCTTGTTAAACTTTATTTACATATGATGCATATGGAATTGACCAAAAAACAGAAATTATGAAGCCACTGAACCTAGTCCATCATCTTGCGCAGGGAAGACTCACTCTAGTGACAAAATAATTGAAACTGAACCTTGTTCTAGTGACAATATTTGAGATCATTTTCAGCTTCTTATCCGTGTTTCAAGCGGTTTTTTTTAGGTATATATAGGTACTGCCCAGAAATGGGATTTGTTGGCCTTGATTTAAATTAGTTATTGTCGCATTTATTGCACCATATTGATGTATTAATTGGAATATTGTTGTAGGTTGAATCATCGGAAGAGTTCGAGGCTGGTGGTAGATTGCTCACCGAGTCCACTCTCGAAGCCGCCATCCAAAGTAAAATTCGATTGCCCTCTGAATCCACCATTGAAAACAAGAGAGCACATTATCATTTATCGGACAAAAATTCAGCTTAATATGAAAGGGGGTGTTTCGATTTTTAGAGTTTTATATTCGATATTTGGGTGTTCCGATGTTATGGTGATATATATTGGAAGCTTTAGTACGGTTCTTGGAACTGGATTCGATGAATTATATATTCTGAAATAATTTGCAAATTTTAAATCTTATTCGCTCTTTCTGGCACTTATGCAGGGCTATGACATTGAAGATGGAGCAATTGTTCGAGCTGGACAAACACGGGATGGTGACTCGAATCACTACTCTGTTTAATTTTTCTCCTGTTGTATTTAATTGTTTTATATTATCGATATAATTTTAATTATTCTGTTGCTTATGATATGATTAGGTGGCTTTCTTTCTTGACCCGAATCCCAATTGTGTGGTTGAATTCTTAAAGATTTGCTGCGATGAATCAGCTCATTCAAGGTATGGACAAGCATATTAAGTATTCTGTGTTGTCCTGTAATGAAAAAGTAGATGTCAAAACCAGGCGTTCATATCTAATTTTTATCACCCCCTGCGTCCTTCTTTGGCTGGATCATTTTTTTTCTCTTGCCTGATTCACTGGCCATAGCTTGACCTAAACAGAGATCTAATATTTTAATTTTTCCACTGCTAGACTCGTTAATCAAGTATACATATTTGTATGGATCATTTACTTTCATATGTTTAATTTGACATCCAAGTAATTTTTGGTTATTTGTTTGCTTTAGAAATTACTTCAAAAGGATGTCAACACCTGCTTTAGTTCTTGTTTGTTAAGACATGTGGAAGCTTGCTTTGAAAATCCCATGAATGAGCTAAAAATAAAACTGTAGACGAGTATTTTTCTTGCTAATTAACTTTTAAACTTTGGTTGAATGGCATAGCTTAGTGAGTGCAGTAACTCTTACATCGACGGGCAACATTAGAACCTTAACCATAGAAGTGTAAAAAGTTAGGGAAGTGGAAAGGGAGATGATGAAAACTCCAAATGCCAACATTTAATTGACTATGAATTTGTTTAACTTTTATGAGTCTAAGAAATTATTTAAGTTTAATACTTTTTTGTCCAGCCTGTGTTAGCTTTGATTTGAGGTGATTTTAGCTCGTTCCAACCTTGTTTTTCATCAACTCATAGGATTTATGGGTTTTTAATTGAAATTTAAATGAACTCTTTATTTGATCTTTGAGACCTATTTTAATATACTGATTATTTATGTAGTGGAAAGTCGACATCCATTATTAACATTTACTTAAAAAGATTTTATATACATAATACAATACTATTTGTTGATAATTAGTGTTTTATTTGATTTATTAAATGAATTATGTTTATAGATTTTTTTGTTTGAAGAATTAATTTACAGTTTGGATATACATATTAAAGAAAAAGAGATTGTTGCTGCGTCTACGAAAATATCAGGTCAAGAATGTGCAGTTGTGAAATCAGTACTAGCTAGCTCAAGATGGATGCTAATCTATGCTGAAAAGAGGGTTTCAAGTTTATTAAGATTAGTTCATAGTTCTATTTTCTAGTGTGTATTGAATTACGATTCGAATTCGAGTGATTTGTAATACTAAAAAATTGTATATTAAATTTTATTTTTGAAATTTTAAATTTGGATTGATTTATAATATTGAATATTTGTATATTAAATTTTAATTTTTTTTTGTTTTTTATTTGAAAAAAGACAACGGTTTTTAACCGTTGTCGTATGTAGTTTAAAACTGTTGTTGAATGTCCTATTACACGCTAAAAAACAACAGTTAAAAACCGTTGTCTTTGAAGGAAAAGACAACGTTTTTTCACTGTTGTAAAACCGTTGTCTTTGCCTCAAAGACAACAGTTTTTAACCGTTGTCTTTGGGCACCCCCTTTAACAACACAGCCTTTAACAACAGTTTTAAACTACCTACAACAACGGTTTTTAACCGTTGTTGTTGAGCTTTTTTCTTGTAGTGTCTTATTATTGTTATGAGATTTTCGAATGGCCTTTAATATTGACTTGCTTAAATTAGATAAAAAAATCTTGATTTTTTTACTTTATTAGGTATTCAAATATGATTCTTAGGCACCTTGTGTCGGGCTCACTGACAATAACATGCAATTATAATAATTGTTGTGTGAAAAATGCAATTTAGTTTACCTAATTCAGGTCTAGAAACTTGGAAGACTTTTTTCCAAAAATAAAATGCATCAATATGATACCTATGCATTGACAAGTAAAACCAAAAATATGTACTATTTGTCACATATATATATTTGACAACACAATCTTATATAGAAATATCTCTCAAAAAGCTCCTGTCACAGATATAATCATAGGGCAGTACATCTCAACCTAAGCTACATAGTTGTCCGCACTCCGCTGTCTCCTTTAAATTTGACCTGATCGCATGTAAAATCAAACTCAAGTAAGTTAGGCTAAATACACTCAAAACTCAAGTATAAATTACAAACAGTAATTTAGTCAGCCATAAATTAAACATAAAGCATATATCATGGCAAAGAATACTCTTTGATAGCACTGTCTTTTTAATAATCTAACATGCCATGTGCTGAAAGTCATTGTTTCTTTGCTAGGTTATTATTCTACCTCGTGATTCTTGAAATTAAAAATAAATATCCATCTCAAAACTTTAAGGAGAGTGAGTCCTTGAATGGATTGATGATGGGATAAATTTCAAAACTCAAAATCCAAAGTGACGGGTATGAGAAGCCTTGTTGGTCCATGTAAAGGGAAAACATTTCATTTTCACAATTCTAAAGAATTTTGGATTGGACTTGTTTACATTCTTTTTTGTTTTTTGTTTTGTAATGGAAGTTGTGACAAGATTTCTTACAATGAACTATGCAAGTATGATATCCGTTCTTTTCAGATATTGGGGCCTGGCAATATATTGAACTACATCGACATGCCTATTTCGATAAGATGCAGGTAATGCCTTCGTTAATCGTATATGTTGTCTGAATGATTGGTTTGATATATTCGTTGATGTCTCATACCTCACTCCTTGGGGTGTGGTAGTCGATGCTATTATGCAAGAAATATGTTTTGAGTCAAAACTGGTCGAGAAATTTAAATGAGGAGTTGTATTTGTTGGAAGTGGTTGAAATGTGTTTTGAGTCAAAAATGGTCGAGGTACTTGGCTGTTCGCTTGCTCTTTTATTACGCTCTGGTACTGATGTATTATTAGAAGGTTCATGTTGTTTTTTTATTGATGATTCTTATTTTTGGGGATTTTTGATGGTGTTTGATCTCTTTTTAATGTGTTTCAAAAAACAAAGAAAGAAAAGTTTATTTCTATGATCTGAATCAACTAAAAAGTCTGATTCGAGCTGGGAGATTATGATGGAAGATAAGCCTTGGTAAGGAAATAATTTGGTACTTATTTTACATTCAATTTATTGTGTTGGATATTTCACAATTGTTTTGACTTGACATCTGTTTTTTACTTTCAACAGGTCAATGCAGAGAAGGTAACGAGGCAAATGCAGCCTCTTTTTTGAAAGTGTTGATCGTAACTATTAATTTTCTGATTTACAGTTATAATTATAGCTACGCTATTCTGCACTTCAAAAGAAAGGTCATATAATTTATATCCATTTCAGGTAAATATGTGTTTAAATGGATGTTTTGATAATTCCAATCGCTTATTGATAATTTCGTAATTCGTAGTTCATTTGATAATTCCAATCTCTTAGTAATAATTTTGTAATTCGTAGTTCATGTTTTTTTACTGATAAATATGTGTTTAAGTTTACTTTTCATTTTAATCTATTCATATTTGTTTTATGTTATTATTCATATTCGCATCGACACTGTAAAATATTTGTTTTTTTACAAGATTGCCAAATATGTGTTTAAGTTTACTTTTCATTTTAACCTGTGTTATCTAATGTCGTATTTCAGAAGTCTGGTTCTTACTGGTGGCGGAGATCGTCGCTAACTGTGGTGGGCATTCCCTTGGGCCTCATCAACGGTTCATTCTGTAGTCACTTGTTTTGTATTCATTCAAAGAGACTGCATTGTTAGAATTGGCACACAGTCCACATGTTATGGCACAAATATTACCAAGATATTCAGTATGAAATGTGTTTTAGTGTGATTTGGCCTTTGGGTACATATCTTGTACTTTTTTATGAGAATATTTCGCCCCATAACTTTTCACTTTCATATATTTTAATGATATTATTTATATAGACATTTAAATTTGCAATAAAAAGTCGAAAACAACGTTTTTAACGACAACGTTTTTTCACCCAAATTAACAACGAAGCACAACACTTTTTTTAAGTCATCTCTAGAAAGCACAACACTTTTTAACACTTAAAAAGCGTTGTCCTAGCTTCAATTTACAACGCTTTTTACGCGTTGTAATTTCTAGAAACAACAACGCTTTTTCAGCGTTGTCTTTTACTCAATCTACAACGCTTTTAAGCGTTGTCTTTTTCAAATACCACAACGCTTTTTAAGCGTTGTCTTTTCGAATACCACAACGCTTTTAAAGCATTGTCTTTTCTAAATACCACAATGCTTTTCCGCGTTGTCTTTGACCGCGGTCTTTTACAACACTGTCTACGACAACGCTTTTTTTGGGACAACAACAACGCGAAAAAAGCGTTGTGGTTTGACTTTTTTCTTGTAGTGTATGCTGCTATCTCAAGAGATTGAGAAGTATGATGATGAAGCTCTTATTGATCCAGGAGAGTTGCTAAAGATCGCACCTGCATTGCTCAAAGAAAATAGAAAAATAGACCTTCCATGGTCTGAGTCAGCTGATGCCGCAGGTGTTGTGGCAGGTGCTGCCAACACCTCCTCTATCACTGCTGTTTTTGTACCCCCTCTTATAGTTTCTGATTTAAGATGTCATAGCTAGATGTTGCCAACATCTCGCGACAACACCTCTGGATATACTTAGGGGGAGAATCTATTCTGGGGGAGTTTTGATTAAGGGGGAGTTTAGTTGATGTTTGTGATGTAAGTGTGTTTTGTCCAGAAAGGCAAAAAAGGAAAGATTGAAAGGAATATTTTATTCGTTAAAATATCTAAATTCTAAAAAAAATTTATTTAATATCTTTTGTCTTTCTTGGACATGAAGTAATCTTTATTTTCTATTTGCGATATTGATAAGCTGATTAGAATATTTATCATATCATATCTAATATTTATCTTTTTTTATTTGTGTAGATTTGATATGATCAAATAAAAGGAATCCTACGCCTACAAGAAAACATGCATATTGAAGAAGGATTCTTTGTCTATTTATTTGAGATAGGCGTACACAAGGAAGATAGATTGATAAAGTGAAACCGTGAGATTTCCTAGAGTTTCATATACGTATATTGACAGAAGGATTGAAGATTTTGGAAAACCTAAAATCGGCGAAGGTTACTTGACGCTTGAAGAACTATTGAAGATCATTGATTGAAGAGTGTTTCGTCTATACAAGTTTTGGCATCAAGATTTTTTAACTCCTTACTCTATTTTATTTAAATCATTTGAGTCTATTTATTTGGTTGCTTGTATATTTTAGTTACGCTTTAATTATATTCCGCTGCAAATTACTCAAGATGTTATTGTAGGTGTTGTCAACACCTTGTGACAACACCTCAAACTGTTTATGTGCAACCCGATGGATTTCAAGTTCATCCGCTGAAAGTATAATTTGAAACGCATTCGGAATAGCAGTGAATCATTTTCTGGGATCACACTCGTCACCAGTATAGCAGCGCTCAAATTCGGGCATTTTCTTCTACGGGATTTTTCAACCTTATCTATACATTGTTGACAGGTTGAGAAGTAAAATGAACAGGAGTCTCACTAGGAACCCGTGCAGATTTATTCCTCCAATGGACTTTAGATGAAATAGAAGACATACAGTCATCAACATCATAATCACTGTCGCTTTCAATACAAGGTTTCTTCTTACCTCCAAGACTTCCTGAAGGTGCCTCGCTGATACAAGAAGAACCATTTTCATACCCAAGAAAAATTTTCACTCGGCTCAAAACAGATAACCATATCAAGCTCTCAGTTGTCCAGACTCCAATATATCATTTCTTGGTCCCATCTCATTGGAGGCAAAACTAAATATAACCATGGAAAGGTGAGCGAGGAACGTTACAGAGTTTTGCTACAATTGTATTGTTTGTTTATTCTTTTTTGTTTCGTATCAGATTATATTGAGGCCGTACGAGCCCTTGAGATCCGATTTTCTTGTTTGGCAGAGCAATTTGCTAAATGATTTACGGATCGGAGAAGATGAAACAAAAAATATGTAGCTTCTTGATTTTGTTCGTCCTTGATATGCTTTTACTATGATATGTTTGTAGGTTTGGTTTAGACTTCCTGTTTCATACGGCAAATCAGTAAGTTGTCCGCGTTTGATTTTGTTTCTGTCATGGTCCTCTCCCTCTCCTGATCCCCGCAAGTTTTTCTTTTGTTTCATGCTGCTTTTGATTTATATATATATATATCTGCAATTATCTCAATTTTTTAGTTTGAAATATATACTTGTGGGTACTGTTGCTTTAATTCCTTATTTTGGCAGAAAGAGAAAGAATCCAGACTAGACAAGCTAGATCGTGAGCAAGAAATGAAATTCTTGAATTATGCAGCTGGTATAGTACTAACTTACTCTGTTTACGTTTTTGTTCTGTTTTAAAGCTTATGCCAACTTTTTTGTTTATCTTCTTGTTGGTCATTGCATAGTTTAAAAACAGTACATCATGAATCCTTCATTATTTTATGTTCATGTGAGCTTGTAAGGATTACTCGGGAGTTAGGATTACTCAGGAGCTCATTGGATGTATCTGTGAAATGGTTTTATTTCGCATTTCAGAATCTGTTAATTAAGTATCAGTTAATTTTTAAATTTTCGTTTTCTGTTATTCTCATATGACATATCCATATTTCTATTTATATATGTCGTGACTTCGAAAATGCAGGCCTATACGCTGGAATTAAATGTCTTATGAATCTAGCTTGTCAGTACCTATCATCGTGATTAGATCAAGTAGAAGGATGAAATCAAGAAAAAAATATTTTTTCATGATTGCTAAGCTTATTAAAAAGAGCTTATAAGCTCCTAGTGCTTAAAAGCTGTTTTACGAGCTTATAAGCTGTTAGAACTTATTTTAAAAATAAGCTGTTAAAGTGTTTGGGTAAACTTATTTTAAACAACTTTAAGATGTTGATATGTTTGGTATTATAAGATCTTTTTATTGTCAAAATTACCAAAAAAGGTATAATTCTATGAACATAAAATTTTGAGTTATACACATACGAAAATAGTTTTAGAATAAACATATATTAAAAAAATAAAATTATTTTAAAATTTTATTTTAGAAAAATTTATGTGATTTGTAATTTTTTAAAAATAATATTTAATATTTAATGGGTGGAGGATATGATAGAGATTTATGAAAATATTCAAGGATATTTTAGAGAGATAGAATATTAAAATAAGATCTTTTTGAAAAAAGTACCTCCTCCCTTACTTTTTTAAAAACAGCTTATAAGATGTCAAACAGCTTATTTTGACAGCTTATAAGCTGTTTTTAAAAAATTTTGCCAAACAAAATTTGAGAGCTTAAAAGCTCTAAAACAACTTATAAGCTGTTTGCAAGAGCTTTTAAGCTCTCCCAAACACCCTCTAAAGTATGTGTTATTAATTATTTTTTCAGGACCTGAATATAGGGGTTGCATTATGGATAGCTTCTGGAGGTGATGGTTGGTTTTATGAGGGGTTGGGCGAAGTACAGGGCCGACCTGAATGTGTTTGGGTTTTGCGTGTTAAGTTCAAATACATTTCTATGCTTTGTTCACGCCTCTGGTCCCTAGTTTCTGAACTTTTTTGTATTTTTTTTATAGTGTGCATTGCATTAGAATTTAATTTCGAGTGATTTGTAATACTAAAAAATTATATGTTAAATTTTATTTTTGAAATTTTAAATTTTGGTTTATTTATAATATTGGAATTTGTATATTATTATTTTTTTTTTGTTTTTTATATGAAAAACGACAACGGGATAAAATTCGTTTTCGTAGGGGGTCTAAAACTATTGTAACTGATGATGTTGTTAAAAATCCGTTGTCGTTTCCATCAAAGATAACGGATTCGTGCCTACAACAATGGATAAAGTTCGTTGTTGTTTCTCTCAACAATAACGAATAAAATCCGTTGTCTTTGAGAGAAACGACAACGGATTTTATCTGTTGTCGTAGAGGCATACTTTTAACAACACCATCAGTTACAACGGTTTTTAACATCTTTATCCGTTGTTTTTTTGCGTTTTTATTGTAGTGAAATAAGTGATGTGTTGATTTAAAATTTTATATAGTATTCCATTGTAAACAATAAAATTATAATTGAAACTCATGATTAAAATCTATAAATGCAAATATAACCTAAAGTTTCAAGAACCTTGAAGGAATAGTTAGGAAGGAGAAAAGAAAGAAAAAAGAGGCCACGCGTCTTTCTATTCCTTCCATTAAATATTACTTCCCATTTTAAAATCAACACAGAACACAACAGTAAAATAGAAGGTTAATATTCCCCCTCAAATTAATTAATTTTTTTGGGTTGTATATAAAAATAAAAATAATAATAATAATAATAATAATAATAATAATAATAATAATCTTTACTATATTATAATACTTCTTTGCCTTTTAAAAATTGTTTTGGTATGCAAATGATGACACCATTCTAATATTACATTTATATCCTAAAAAATGTCTTTGTCTTTCCATTGTGGTTGGGTGAAATAGACAAAAACGATTCAACCTCACTATCTTTATCTACCATCATCTTCTTCCACTATCTTTGTTTTTTTCAAATGAAACGATTCAACCCCACTATCTTCATCTCTCACCATCTTCTCCCATTATCTTTGTTTTTTTCAAATTAAATATTTAAAATAAAATAAATATATAAGATTTATATATTATATCACACACGCAAAGTAGTGTGTGCTTGGATGCTAGTACTAATAAATAAAAGGAAAGTTCCCCAAACTTTTCTCCTCTCTCTCGTTTATGATCCAATAAGGAAGTGGGAGATTAGATCAGAATGGAGAGGGAAATTTGAGGGCACAACAACGATGCATGTGAAAATGATGTTTTCTGAATTAATAATTGAGCATTGTTCCAACATTCCCAGATTAATTTTATCTATATATTATATTTTAAAATCTAAAATACCCATCAAATAGTTTAAAAATTCTAAGTATTAATCAAATATTTTTTTAAACACCATATCACAGAATTGACACACACATGTATCTATATTTCATAAGGCTGGGTTTGGAGGAATGAATTTCGGTTATAGTTTTATTGTTAAAATAAAATAATTAATACATCCAAATATTTAATCTAATACATCTTACTTATTTATACAATAATAAAAAAATATAATGAATTTCAAATTAAATGACATAGCTATTAGATTGAGTTGAAATTTATTCTAATTAATATGAAATAGTATATAAATATGTAAGATGTGAAATTGAAGTTTTTGGTTTTACTTTTGTAGATAACAAAAATACATTTGAATATATTTGAAATCCATGGATTTAAGTCTATCCATCAAAATGTAACCTAAGGTTGTGCTTGGATGTAAGATTTCAAATTCATGGATTTCGATTCTATTTAATTGTTAACAATGAAACAATAATATATCAAATCCTAAATCTATATACTACTTATTTACCCAGTAGTTATATAAAGTAGAATGCATTTCAAATGAATCCATTATTGTGTGGATTTGAAATCTATCATAACTAACATGAAATATCATATAAACATGAAAAGAGTAGATTTGAAATTTATCTTGCTATTTCTATATACAACAAAAATACATTTGAATATATTTGAAATCCATGGATTTAAAATCCAAGCAAAACCTAAAGGTTGTACTTGTAGAAATGGATTTGAAATCAATGAATATTTAACATGGTTTTATTGTTTAAAATAAAACATTAGATTAAATTTTAAATCAACATTTATTTAATATAAAATATAATTAATTTCAAATAACACAATATATTTTTTTGATGAATTTGAAATTCATTATCATAAAATACTGTATAAACATGCATGTACGAACGGATCTGAAGTTTTGATATTGATTTTGTAAATAAAAGAAGATATATTTGAAGTCCAAGCAACCTGAAAAAGTTGAAAGGGACTTTGTTAAACCCAGAAAAGTTGAAAGGGTCTTAGTGAAACTCAAGAATGTAGTGTAATTTAAATTTAACACACGAAGTGTCCAGGAAACTTCTAGGATTCTCCCACCCGACTTAAACCACAACACAGACACTCGTTTATTAAGATTTAAGCAAATTACACCTCCAATATTCCATCGCCGAATCAACCCCATTCATATTTACAATGAGGGAACCCAGCTTCGATTCCAGTTCCATGAACAAGCCCAATATCTGCAAATGCCACCGCGCATTTGTTGCTCCTCGGTTGGTTCCAGTGCGAGGCGCAGTGAAACGCCGAATCTTCTCGCGCATCTTTCGGTCGCTGAAGCATGCTTTCGACTACTGCTGTCTGAAATGTGAATCATGACGCCCAACTCTGCTTCCTGTTGGTTTTATTTTTCTTGGTGTAAAAGTTCTGAATTTGAATCCATATATATATATATATATTCTTTTTCTGTGCGAGTCAAATTGTTAGCTATATATGCAAAAATGTGAGTGAGTAACAGAGCATGGACAGGAACACCTCTGCAGGTTGTGTTCTCTCGGTGTCTGTAACTCGATCTATATGTGGAGTTTTTGTTGTAATGTATTCAAAATTTTGTCATATATAAAAGGGAAATCCTTTGCAATATAATCTGTTATCGTCCATTTAATTTCTGCAAATCTACATTCAAGAATGGCCGGTCGGCTTGTTTTAATTCTTACGGCGGCCGTAGCAGTTGGGGTCTTATATATATCTTTCATATATGTATTTCACTCTGTTGGTTTTCTACGGCGATGGTTGGCTTGTTCGTTTGTCGGTGACGGTGGCGGTGGCGATGGCCGTTGGAAGCGGTTGGGTGGTGACGGCGGGTAAGAAATGTTAGACAACGACCCAAATCATATTTTTATGTAGTTTTAGCTTTTTTTTATTTGATTAAAAAAAAAGTTTCATTCAACCAAAGTTTCTGGTTATGTATGGTAACGGCACTTCCAATTTTAGGAACATTTGGTTCGTTTTTTATAATTTTTATAATTATTTTATTTATTCAAATATAATACAATATTTTTTTTTTTGGAGAGATTAAAATTCGGATTGAGAATAAATTAAGAACATGATATTATTACATTTTTTTTGAACGGATGATATTATTACATTTGACCATGAGATATTAATAACTTTCAAAAATAAAAAACAAGGAAAAATTGTTTTTTTGGTCCTGTATGTTTGTCACTTTGCGATTTTAGTCCTTTATATTTTTAGATTTCAGTTTTAGTCCGCTATCTTTATTTTTTTGGCAATTTTAGTCCTTTTTCCGACGTGGCGCTGATGTGGCGCCAATTCAGTGCTGATGTGGAGCTGACATGTACAGTGTCACGCAAGCATTTTTGAATAAAAAAGACCGAAATTGCCAAAAATCAAAACATGCAGGACTAAAACTGAAATGTGAAAATATAAAGGACCAAAATCGCAAAGTGATAAACATATAGGACTAAATTTGTAATTTTTCCATAAAAACAAAGCTAGAGAGCTCGTAATTTATACTTACAACAAAGCATGTTTTCGATTTTAATTTTTTGTTGTTACCATAATCAAATAATAAAACTTAACAAAACCCAAATAAATATATAGTTTAAATATTCTTGACTTGTCTTGTTATTTTTACTTGCTAAAGATAAATAAATTTTATCCTCGGAAACATAATATGAATATGATATTCAAATGGCTTAATCAGCCCCATATTTCAATTGACGGGTGAGAAAAGTCGTTAACGCGTGTGGCCATGTCATGGTTGTGTATGTATGTACGACACTTCCAATTTTTGGGATTTTTGGGAACATTTTTTTTAAAAAAATATATTTATTTTCTTTATTCAAATATTGAACTGTTTAGAATATATAATACAATATTTTTGGGACAGATGAAAATTTCGATTAAAATTAATAATATAAAAATGTGTTTATGGATAATAAAATTAAAAAAAATTTATAAAAATTACATTTTGTTATAAATTATCATAAAGTAATAGGAAAAAAAAAAGAGTATTCATAAAATTCAATACTTAGGTATAATTTTCATTTAACTCAATCATCTTTGATAGCACCCAGGAAAATTAGGTAGGTTGGATGAACAATTTCTCGGATAGAATATGTGTCTAGCCTAGACGGTCTGGACCCTGTCCTGCTCGCATAAGAAGGGCTAGTGGGACGCAAGAAAAATTTCAGCGTTACCACTCCAAGGCTAAAATTAGGAATGTGCTCACATAAGAAAAGAAAGTATTTGAAAGAAAAGAATGTAGAGTGTTTTTAAAAGTGAAGTGAACTCCCTATTTTACCTCGGTTGGGGTTATTTATTAGGCCTTAAGGTCTGTAGTCCTGCAAGGATTTTCAAGTAGTGTCCATGATACAAGGTCGTTGATCACGTTCTAATCATCCAGACTGGTGGACGTGGAAAGGAATGTGTTTCTTGATATTACCGATGGAAATGATCTATGATGAGTTGATTTAATCTCCCTGCCTTGGGTGGGCAGAGAAGACCACCTCGCAAGAACTCGGGCTACCTGGGTTCTCCTTGCCCAGCCAGGTGTCTTCTTTCATCAGAACTCCCCTAGGCCCTAGCTCCCAAGGCTCTTCTTCCCGGTTATCGTTCTGATACACGGCTCTACTCTACCCGATTCCCCGAGTTCTTTTTCCCGAACTAGGTTCAAGAATGACCTAGAAATTTTCCGGGGTAACACCACTCCCTCTTTAAATAGTCGGGCTAGAATCTCATTTGTTGTCCAAAGTGTCTAGACTTGAAACTGAGTGGGAAAAATATATCTTTCGAATTCTTGAGTGGGAAAAGGCTGACACGCGCAGGACTCCAGCCCTTGCAGTTAAAATAACGGTAATTTATAATTCAGTCCCCAAATCTAAACTTAAATTGGTAATCAGTTCCGGTCAGAAAACAACTTTGTTTAAACTTCCTGGGCCCACATGTTTTGTTTCGGATGAAATTTGGTACAAAACATGAAAAATATGGTACAAGTACATGATATTTGAGTATCAAATGTGTTAGATCTAGTATAAATATATGATTTTCGAGTACTAAAAAAATATTGATATTAATAACACATTTATCTTATTTGGATGAAAATCGGTACAAAAAATTAAAAATATGGTACTCATATTTGATTTTTGAGTACTCAGTGTGTTAGATCTGGTACAAATATATGATTTTTGAGTACTCAACACATGTTGCAAGTTCACATTAATAAAGATGTTTAGATTTTATACTCAAAATTGTATTTTTTGTACTCGATCTTGAACAATTAGTGCTCAAATATCATGTATTTGTACCATATTTTCAATGTTTTGTACTTAATTTTATTTGAAAAAAATAATGTGGGCCCAGGGAGTGCAAACAAATTTTTTTTGAAAAGGGACTGATTCTTAATTTGATTTTGGATTCACCCTTAAAATAAAGTGTGCATGTCAGGTGACCTTTCGTTTACCCGACCCACCACTTCATCTTCCCGGGTGACCCGATTCAATTTACCATGTTCATCTCATCCATTCGCTCAGTTCAGGCTCAACGGTCTAGATCATTCTTCTCCTCCCTAAAAATATTAGCCAACCCTGACCATTTCACTTTTTTTCTACCATCGCTCTCTTTCTCACAAATTTTCTTGATTCAGGTGCTCCATTTTTCTTCCGGCGTTCCTGTTTCTGCAATTTTCAGCAACACATCCCCTTTTTTCGTAATTTTCCGCATTCTCCATATTTTTAGTATGTCTCATTCTACTTCTTCCACTTATGTGGAAAATGCTCATGCCTCATCGGAGTACTAGTTTGTGGGAAGGAGCTCCGATGGCACCTGCCGCCCTTCTACAATTCGATTTATTTTTTCCTCTAAGAAACCCGCCGTTATTCCTCCCATCATCATTCGAGAACCCTCCTCTCAACTAACCAAAAAATCCAACCCCTCGAAAATAGCTACCGGGTGTAGTAACTCGAGTTCCGTTTTACGTGATTAAAGTGGCTAAATATGTTTAAATGGTAAAAACAGGATTTAATGGGTTTTATTACGTTAAAACCAAGTGGAAAATAAACTATGAGATGTCCAAAAATAGTCCAAGAAGTCCAGGGCCAGACTAATTTGGATTCATCCGAAGTTGTTCAGAAGCATGGGTTTAGTTCGGAGCTTTCGAACTCTAGCAGCTGAGTGTACAATGTGTTTTCAAAAGAAAATTGACAAGTCACGAGTTCGGACCTTACAAAGGTTAGATCAGAGCTTCCGAAATATATCCGTCGTGAGGTGTCAAAGTGTGAATGAAAAATGGACTGCATGAGATATCGAATCGTCTGAAGACGATAGGAACTTCCAAAGTCGAGTTCAGAGCTTTCGAATATTGGTGTCCAACAACGTGTCAATGCATGAAAGTTCAAACCGTCAAAACAACGGTTAGAAGTTTCCGAACTTTGTCTATAAATAGGCTAAGAAAGTCTCACAATTAATGTGTGTTTAATGTGTAAATGTGTCAATGTATATTTTGTGTGTTTCTAGTCTTATACTCGAGGGTTGGGCGATAGCAAGGCACTACGAGGATTGTACTGGAGCTGTGGCGGAGTTGTGGCCTTTGAAAACAAATGACTTATAACGACGGACACATGTATGGTCCAAGATCCCTAGTACTTATTGGGAGGAGTATAATAGCTTAGTTAAACCTTTTAGAAAAATTATAGTGATATGGTTTTCACTTGAATTTTGGACATGGACTGTATACTTGCACTTCTAGACTAATGTGTTGAGGTACATAAGTACAGACTGAGATAGTCAGCTAAGTATGCATGTCTATGCGTTGCATTATTATATATTGCATTATCATATGCCATATGATGCATGTTATACTGTCTTGAGTATGTATGTGCAACTTGCATACCAGTTACCATGTTGAGCCATTTCTCCTTCGAGATTACTTTTCTAGTAGGGTCGCTCAGTATTAAATCTTGTTATGTGGTCGGACATTGGGAGATGAAGTGATGATGTGGACTGACGCTATGTGATCTTGATGAGTGTGTGAGCTACCCCACGGTTGGATATCCAAATGGTACTACACATTTAGTGGCACCTAGTTTGAATAAGATTGATCTTGTTACCAGGTATACCTAGCCGTATCATCTTGCGTGCAGATGTAGGTTTGTATTCTCATTTTTATGCACTGAGCAAGTGTCGCTCAAGACTGTGTTTTTATAATGAATAACCCATTCAACGGGACAAGTTTTCAGGTTGACTAGGATTTGGTTCAGTGGCTGGTCGGTGACCAGGGCCTAGGAGGCAAGGAGCGAAAGTTTTCAATGGCTTAGTATAAGTTATTTATGGTATTTGATTATTTCTATTGGATTGTATAATAAGTTATTTTAGATTTTCAGTTTATTATCGATTGTATATTTTCAGGTTCGTATCTATTTAAGTTTCTGAAGTTTGCTCTGATTATGCTTATCTGTTTAAGTTTGATTTCATTCTTAAGTTTTGATTAATAGGTGAAACAAGAAAAGTCACTACACCAGGCCTTCCAGTTTTCGGGAAAAGGGTAAAGTGAAAATGGTCCCGACCCCTAAAATAAAAATCCCAACTTATCTTTCTATTCCTCCCGAGGCCACCCAGACCTCGGTGCTCCATGATTATCTAATATGAATGGATTATTTGAGGCTTGCGTACTAGAGCCCGTGAGGAGCTCCGGGCTCTTGAATCCATTCTCCTAAATATTCCTTTTTTTCTTCCTGGACCCTCGGATTGGCCAAACCAGCCCCCAAAGTGTTATTATACTTTTTTCTAGTATTAGGTTTATAGCGGTCTCTATTTCCCCTCCGTTTTTTTACAATGATGTGTCCCATTTTCTTGGGATCCCAGTGAATCAATTCCACCCCAACTCTTCTACATTATGGCCGCCACCTATGTTCTATTAAAAATGAACAATATTCTAGTTAACCCCCTCATTCTTCACTGCTTCTACGTTTGTCATTTAATGAGAGGGAATTCTCTTTGAATGCTTGACTCAATATTTGGTTCTTGGATTATATCTTCTCCACCTGAAGGGGTGGAAGTGAAAGAGTGGGTGTCCGGTGAGCCAACTTGTGGCTAAGGGCTTTTATGACTCTATGTATAAACAATCTTTTGTTTAATATAATTTACACTTTTATAATGGCGTTTACTTTATCTTTTATCATATTATTATGTTGTGACATACTATAAGATGTTAAGATGAAGACCTTGAATATACTATAGTGTATGTAAGATGTGGTGGCACATGGGGATGGCTATCATGAAACACATCTTATAGTCACTGTATATTTTAAACAGTTCTTAGTCGATTGAGCCGTCCGTTAATAAGGATAAGGATCGCTCGAGATTGAGACTAGCATTTGCAATGCCGAGTACCACGTTTCATTGGTATGGAACATAGAGATGTTCAAAGCATGCAAATGGATATTCATACGATGAATGATCGAACTACCCTATCCGGACTTTCCAAGTGGTTATCATTTATCGAGTGGATAAAGTCCGCGGATTGGTTGTACACCATTAGTCCTTACTACTTGAAACATCATTGAGACTCTATATGCTAGTACTGTACTTTGACTCGTTTACCGAATCTATTGGGGTCATCAGGTGTCGGGATTGGGTACAGTTACGACACATATAGGAGTCGATGCTTTGTTGTCAAGGATTCACCACATACTTGCTAGTGTGGATATCCTATGCAATCTGAGGAGATATTAGTGTGACGAATCTCTGGCCAGAGTACATGATGTGTTTTAAGAAATGGTTTCTTAGTAGCACATGCGATGTCACTATTTGATTTTCAAGATGCATTGCATAGTTATCGAATCTCGAACGACTCTCGATTTACCAATGGTTGTTGATTCGATCGGGATATATGGATGAAGGGACCGTACTGTACGCTAACCAAAATCTATTGGTTCTTGCAGGCACTATCAGTGATACCTAGGGAATCATGGAGCGATGTTTCTAGGCGCTCTTACCATGATTCGATGGGCAAGTCGGAAATTGTTGTTCCGAGTCACAAAGAGTTGTGAGCCCACGGCTAGCTGTATCCCTGAACCATTGAGGGTCACACAAGTAATGGATTTTTAATCCCCGTTGAGATAATTAAATTTAAAGAGTTAAATTTAGTGAATAAAGAAGTGGGACTTCTTATATCAGAGTAGAAGAGTAAGATTTCCTAAAATGACATAGGGATTGGCATTTTTGGAAATCACTGAATTCGGATTCAGAAAATTTATCTTGACTTTAAAAGATGCAGAAATGGTTTCTGTGCACATTGGTGAAATTGGTTTATCAATCTGAGTCACGATGAATTTTATATTAATTTCTGAACATGCGGGCTTTGCTTGTCAGGCTTGAACTTATGACTAATGGGCCCTAAGCTGTTAGCAGCCCACATTATAAATAAGTTATTGCAGTACAGAAATTACACAACAGAGGTCACAAAATTTTTGAAAACCCTAGCTGTTCTCTCTAGGTGTGGCCGCCCCCTCTCCTCTCTCTGTCGAAAATTCCAGCCTGTGAATTTCGAATTTGCAATTTGGTTTAACGGATCAAATTCGTTAATTCTCTTCATAGAAACTTCTGATAGATTTTCTAGTGCAATCTATCAGAGGGATTAAACTTCTGTTCGTGGACCTGATTGAAGAATTGTTCGTCCATCAGTTCCTGGGATATACAACAAGAGCAGAGTTATCTGTTGGTGTCCATAATCTCGTTTCGAGATTCAAGGTAAAAATTTAATTGTTATTTAATTTTTACACGCACAATTTAATCGTAAAGTTTTGATACCCATGATATGGAATTGTTCCATATAAAATTTTAAAACTTTCGCTGCACCGGGTATCAATTCTGATTGATCTGAACACCGTTTTCCAACAGGAAGTGTAAATACATTTTCATTTAGCCACCGAGTCTTTTTGTTTGATTTACCGACTTCCTGCCCAAGCACTCACCCCAACCCAAGATCTCCGGGAGCTTCAAGGCTCAAGAGACTTACATCCGGATAAAGAGGTCATGGAGGGGAAAAAATATTCCTCAACTAATGTAATTTGCAAGGAGAATTAGATATCTTTTGGGTTTAGTGCCCGAGCGGAGGACCCGTTGGATTGGGTAATTGATGACTATGATATCTTTGTGGATTTCGACTCCATCTATTCCATGGACGACGTAGCCATCTCTGGTATCTTTAGGCTCTTGGAGTCATCGGTGCTCAGGACCTTTCTCTCTATTGAAATTATGGATTAATACGAGAAAGAGCTTTTGAAAGTTTACTGCCAGAGATATAAGAATGAGGATGGTCAAATTGTACTGATGGTGGGAGGACACCAAATGGTCATTGGTGAGAAGCTATTTGCTGATCATTTCTCGCTACCAACTGAAGGGATTTCTAGCCTTTCCGAGGTTCCATTGACAGATATTGAAGAGATGCAATATTTGTTTTCGTGAATGAGAAGGCAGTCAAACTATCTGAAGCAAAGAAAGAGCTTAAGCTAGAATACCAAGTGCTGGACGATGTGGTGGCGAAGGGCTATGTCCAAAGTTTGATAGTTAGCTGCTCTGATTAGCATTATAAAAAGTAAATCTACAATCCCTCCTTGTGTTGACAAAAATGGGGGAGAACAGTCTAGGAGACCAACTTGTAGCAACTCTAAAGAACACAATATTTCAAGACCAGAACCGACCAGAGGCTCCAGAACTGATATCTCAAGAAGCCATCAGGTAAGAGACCATCAGGGCCATAACATAATATATAAGAATCTTTCTTATTTTATCTACACTCTATATCAGCCATCTTATCTTTATAAATCTATCAGATTTTATCTGTTATTTTAGACTTTAGAGTTTCGGAATTCTTCATTATGTCATATTATCTCAAAAATATCAGTTGAAGTTTTTTCCTAATTAAGAACAACAAATAGAATATGCATAAGTTTTTTCAACGCCAAAAAGGGAGAAACTGTTGGAGTACTTAGTTTTGGTGTTAAGTTATCTAAAAGATAAAACTGATAAAAACTGATATAAGGAAAAACTTAATGTAGTGACCCTGCATGGAATCACCTACTAACTGGCAACTAATAGCATGCATTAAACTTAATACAGCAAAATACTTAACAGAGTAAAAACGTGCGGAAACTTAACCATAATTTACATATCAGCTTAGTAATATAATCCAGGCTTAAATCTGTAGTGATACAACCATATCGAAATTCTTAAAAGTAAACAATATACAGCTAATAAATCATGCTGTATAAAAACTTTCAAAGCTCCTGCTCCCTAGTCCTGCCTTGAACTACCAGTTCCGTCCATCCTGCGACCTGCCCCATGGAATAGGGTGTCCAAGATAACAACTAGGACGTGAGCGCTACGCCCAGTACATAGACATGAGTAAACATATGTATATAATGCATGCAACATGATGACTGGTAAAAGATCATCTGAAAAGTCATGCTCAGAACCGGCGCCATATGAGTGCTGCCACCGCACGGATCAACCTCTGGGTGCAACCACACTCGTCTAGTACACCAGAGTAGACAGACATAAATGCCCCCGCCGTCGCGGTACTCTCAGTGACAGACTATCGAGTATAGAGCTGAGCGGCTCTATAATCAGGTATAACAAGGTATAGGCTCAATGTGTATATGCACATGACATATGAGTATAGAAAATGGTAAATCATACATCATGCCATATAATAATGCCAAATAAATGCAACATATAAACATGTATACTCGCTGGCAATCTCAGTCAATGTGTACGTACCTCTAGGCTAGTTCAAGTAAAGTAGATCCTAGGTTCCAAGCCTATATT
Organism: Henckelia pumila; assembly: GCF_033568475.1. Lineage (NCBI taxonomy): Eukaryota > Viridiplantae > Streptophyta > Magnoliopsida > Lamiales > Gesneriaceae > Henckelia > Henckelia pumila. Next base: position 87,643,754 of record NC_133122.1, read on the forward strand.
CAAAAGTTCACCGTATCACTACACAAGTTCTATAAGCCTTAACTAAGCTAATAAGTACTCCCAAAACTTAAATCGATTCCCGGACCATACCTTCGTCCGAAGTAAGCCCTTTGAAGACGCTAGTCCCGGATGACTATAACCACAACTTGGTTATTCCAGAACTTCGATTAAAACCGATAGTGCCCTCAAGTGTATATCTCACACTATATAACTGAAGAAGGAAACTCGGGAATTCGTAATTGAAATGAACTCAGAACTGCTCTATTTATAGCCAAATTTCTCGGCCAGGATCGAAACTTTCGATTTCGGAATCGGAGCTTCCGATCCAGCTCATTGCATGCATGTCTGCCACGCCAGGATCGGAACTTCCGATCTACGATCGGAGCTTCCGATTTGCTCTATGATCGACACTTGTCAAAACTCGCGACTGAGTCATCCATCATTTCTGGCAGCTGGGGATCGGAACATCCGTTCCAGGATCGGAGCTTCCGTTCCGATCGGAGCTTACTATCTGGGATCGGAGCTTACTATCTGGGATCAGAGCTTACTATCCGGCCCAAAATTAAAAAGCCCAAAATTTTACTTCTGAAGTCCAATAACACTCCGAAATTGGTTAAATACCAACCCTTAATCATGTTTAACATATTATTATCTTAAAATGGTTTCTGGGTTACTACATTCTCCCCACCTTTAGATATTTCGTCCGCGAAATAACATCTAAAGACAAATCAAGATAACAATATGAAACATCAAACCATGTCTTATTACAACAACGGTAATTACATCGTACATGGTAATCAAAAATACAAAGCAAACAACTCAGGATATTCTGCTCGCATACGACTCTCAGTTTCCCAAGTTGCTTCTTCAACGCCTCGGCGTTGCCACTGTACCATCACAAGTGGTATAGTCTTGTTCCGAAGAACTTTCTCCTTCCTGTCTAGGATACAGATTGGTCGTTCAACAAAAGACAGATCTGGCTCTAGCTGAATATCAGTAGACTGAATCACATGAGATTCATCAGCTATGTACTGTCGAAGCAACGAAACATGAAAAACATTGTGTATACTGGAAAGAGATGGCAGTAAAGCCAAACGATAAGCAACATCTCCGATCTTCTCCAGTATCTGGAAAGGCCCAATGTAACGAGGAGACAACTTGCCTTTCACACCGAATCTCATCACCTTCCTGAAAGGTGATACTCGCAGAAAAACATATTCACCAGGCTCAAACTGAAGTGGCCTGCGGCAAATATTCGCATAACTGGCTTGTCTATCTTGAGCAACTTTGATCCTATGCTTGATCAAATCTACCTTGTCTACAATCTGCTGCACCAATTCAGGACCCTCGACTTGCCGTTCCCCGACTTCATCCCAGAATAACGGAGTACGACACCGTCGACCATAAAATGCCTCGAAAGGTGCCATATCAATACTACGATGATAACTGTTATTGTAGGCAAATTCAATCAAAGGTAACTGATCCTGCCAAGATAAGCCAAAATCCATGACAGAAGAACGTAGCATATCCTCCAGCGTACGAATAGTGTGCTCTGACTGCCCGTCAGTCTCCGGATGATACGCCGTGCTCAAACTCAGAGTGGTACCCAACGCTTGCTGAAAACTACCCCAAAAACGTGAAGTAATCTCTATCACTGACAATACTCACTGGAATCCCATGTAATCGCACAATCTCCTGGATATATAAGCGTGCCATGCGATCATAAGAATACTCCCGGTTATAAGGAATGAAATGTGCTGATTTTGTCAAACGGTCAACGACAACCCAGATAGCATCACACTGACGTGAAGTCATAGGCAAGTGGGTAACAAAATCCATAGTCACGTGCTCCCACTTCCATTCGGGAATCTCAAGATTCTGCAGTAATCCACCTGGTCGTCGATGTTCAGCCTTGACCTGTTGACAAACCAAACATCTCGAAACAAATTGATACACACTTCGCTTCATCCCCTTCCACCAGAATCTAGTTCGCAAGTCCTTATACATTTTCATACTTCCAGGATGAACTGATAATCGACTCCTATGAGCTTGAGATAGAATATCATTCCTGAGCTCCGCAACATTAGGTACAACCACTCTATTGGATAGGCACAATAAACCATCTGCCTGAAAATGGAATCTAGATGTATTAACTCTATTGGCTAGACGTGCCAATCGCTGAGTCTTAACATCAGATATCTGAGCATCTCTGATCCGAGAATACAATGCTGGCTCAGATAGAATAGTATACAAACGAATCCCATTCCTCCCTTTCTTGTGCTTGAGCGTAAAACTCAATGAACAGCACTCTTGAATCATATGAGATATTTCATTAGTTTGAAGTGCAGACAGTCTCACCTGCCGACTCAAGGCATCAGCAGTAAGATTAGCAGAACCTGGATGATATTTGATTTCACAATCATAATCCTTCAGGAGATCCATCCAGCGTCTCTGTCGCATATTCAACTCTGCCTGAGTGAATAAATACTTCAAACTCTTGTGATCCATAAATATCTCAAATTTCTCGCCATAAAGATAATGTCTCCAAATCTTGAGCGCAAATACAATGGCGGCTAACTCGAGATCATGCATTGGATAGTTATTCTCATGCGTCTTCAACTGTCGAGAAGCATAGGCAATAACATGTCCATGCTGTGTCAACACACATCCCAACCCCTGACCAGAGGCATCAGTATAAACCACATAACCTCCTGATCCAGAAGGTAGAGCTAGCACAGGTGCAATAGTAAGACGTCTACGCAGCTCATGAAACGACTCCTCACAATCCGAGGACCAAATGAAGGTAACATCTTTCCGAGTAAGCTGAGTCAAAGGCCTGGCCAACTGTGAAAAATTCTCGATGAACCGACGGTAATATCCCGCTAGACCCAAGAAAATACGAATCTCAGCAACCGTTGTCGGACGAAACCAGTTCAGCACTGCCTCTATCTTACTAGGATCAACAGATATCCCTTCACTCGAAATCACATGACCGAGAAATACTACCCGATCAAGCCAGAATTCACACTTGCTCAATTTCGCATATAGCTGCTTATCTCGTAACATCTGTAGAACAATCCTCAAATGTTGTGCATGCTCATCCTTGTCATGAGAATAGACAAGAATATCATCTATGAAGACGATGACAAATCTATCCAGATATTCTCGAAATACTTGATTCAACAGATTCATAAAGACTGCCGGTGCATTCGTCAAACCAAATGGCATCACCAGAAACTCATAATGCCCGTATCTGGTCCTGAAAGCAGTCGTAGATATATCTGAGTCTCGTACCCGCATCTGATGGTATCCAGATCTCAGATCTATCTTCGAATAAACAGAAGTACCCTATCATTGATCGAATAGATCATCAATCCGCGGCAAAGGATACTTATTCTTGATGGTGACACGATTCAACTGCCTGTAATCAATACATAATCGCATCGATCCATCATTTTTCTTGACAAACGAAACAGGTGCTCCCCACGGAGAAACACTCGGACGAATATATCCCTTATCAAGCAGATCTTGCAACTGCTGTTTCAATTCCCTCATCTCTGACGGTGCCAGACGATAAGGTGCTCGGGATATAGGCGTAGTTCCTGGTACTAGATCAATACCAAATTCAACCTCTCGAACCGGAGGAAAACCAGGAATCTCATCAGGGAATACGTCAGGAAACTCGCTGACAATCGGTAGCTGATCAATACCCGGACTACTCGCAGACATATCAACCGCATAGATGAGGTAGCCCTCCCTACCTGACTCCAAGACATGACATGCCTTCAGAGCCGAAACAAGTGGCATCGAAGGTCGCGCACCCTCACCATAAAAGTACCAGCTATCACCCTCAACGGGATGAAACTGTACCAGACGCTGATAACAATCCACAGTAGCGTGATACAAAGTCAGCATATCTATTCCCAAAATACAATCAAAATCCGTCATCGCTAATATCATCAAATTAGCCGATAACACATTACCCTCAAATTCCAGAAGGCAACCCATCACTAGACGCTTAGTTACTACCTCCTGCTCTAACGGAGTAGATACAACTAAATCCATATCTAATGATACGTAAGGTAATCTATGTCTCTTAACGAAGCGACTAGAAATAAAGGAATGCGATGCTCCAGTATCAATTAATACAAGTGCAGGAATACCACATAACAAGAAGTTACCTACCAACATGCGATCGCTTCCCTCAGTAGCGTGCTCCTGAGACAGAGCAAACACCTGCCCTTGAGTCTGGGAACGAAAACCAGAAGAACTCTGTGGTGCTGGCTGCTGATGTGGAAAAGTAGAAGCCTGAGATCCAACCTGGGATCCCGATCCACTAGCAGAACCCATGCGCTGAGGACAATCTCTCCGCAGATGTCCCTGCTGACCGCAAATATAACAAGCACCAGTAGCTCTCTGACATGAAGCTGCAGGATGCTTCCCTCCACAATGGCTACAAAACTCCTCCTTCTTCTTCTTCTTCTTCTTTCCGAAACGGAACATACCTCGTGAACCACGAGATCCAGATGAAGTAGTAGGAGTAGAAGAAGACGTAGGTCCAGATTACACAACAGATTGTGCTCGAGGCTCAAAAGATCCACTAGGCTGTGCTGGCATCATCAACTGTGCCCGCCTGTTGCTAGTCTCCACAAGACGACAACGGTTCACCAGAGTCTCAAAAGATACCGGGTCATCACAGACGACAACCTGAGAGTAGATATCTTGGTTCAAACCTTGTAGAAAGATATCATACTTCGATGCATCACTCTCATTGATATAAGGACTGAAAGGTAGCAGATCAAGAAATCGTTGCTGATATTGATCAATAGTCATTGATCCTTGCCTCAGAGTAAGCAACTCCATAGATCGTGCTTAGCGAACAGCCGGAGGAAAATACAATTTCTGAAACTCTCGACAGAAATCCCCCCAAGTCACCTGTCCTCTCTCAGTACGTGCCTGAGCAACCTTGGCATCCCACCAAAAACGTGCTCTATCCTCTAGAACGAATTCTAGAACTTCCAGTTTCTGCTCCTCAGTACACTCGAAAGCTCGGAACGTACTCTCAAGTTTAGACATCCAGCCTCTAGCTTGTTCAGGATTCTTGCCTCCCACTAAGGGTTTCGGTCCTACCTGCATAAACTTATTAATAGTATAGCGACGTCGACCCTCATGAGGACGATGTCGATCATCCTGATGATGATGGCGACGATGATGATGACCACCTCCCTGGCCAACACTACCGTGACTCTCGTCAGCCATATCCTGAAAAGAATTGCACATTAAAATCCCAAATGCGCAAGAATTACTCAAGACTAAACTAAATCCCAAGTACCAATCCCAAAATCTATGCATGCTCTGATACCAAAAATGTAGTGACCCTGCATGGAATCACTTACTAACTGACAACTAATAACATGCATTAAACTTAATACAGCAAAATACTTAACAGAGTAAAAACGTGCGGAAACTTAACCATAATTTACATATCAGCTTAGTAATATAATCCAGGCTTAAATCTGTAGTGATACAACCATATCGAAATTTTTAAAAGTAAACATTATACAGCTAATAAATCATGCTGTATAAAAACTTTCAAAGCTCCTGCTCCCTAGTCCTGCCTTGAACTACTAGTTCCGTCCATCCTGCAACCTGCTCCATGGAATAGGGTGTCCAAGATAACAACTAGGACGTGAGCGCTACGCCCAGTACATAGACATGAGTAAACATATGTATATAATGCATGCAACATGATGACTGGTAAAAGATCATCTGAAAAGTCATGCTCAGAACCGGCGCCATATGAGTGCTGCCACCGCACGGATCAACCTCTGGGTGCAACCACACTCGTCTAGTACACCAGAGTAGACAGACATAAATGCCCCCGCCATCGCGGTACTCTCAGTGACTGACTATCGAGTATAGAGTTGAGCGGCTCTATAATCAGGTATAACAAGGTATAGGCTCAATGTGTATATGCACATGACATATGAGTATAGAAAATGGTAAATCATACATCATGCCATATAATAATGCCAAATAAATGCAACATATAAACATGTATACTCGCTGGCAATCTCAGTCAATGTGTACGTACCTCTAGGCTAGTTCAAGTAAAGTAGATCCTAGGTTCCAAGCCTATATTCAAAAGTTCACCGTATCACTACACAAGTTCTATAAGCCTTAACTAAGCTAATAAGTACTCCCAAAACTTAAATCGATTCTCGGACCATACCTTCGTCCGAAGTAAGCCCTTTGAAGACGCTAGTCCCGGATGACTATAACCACAACTTGGTTATTCCAGAACTTTGATTAAAACCGATAAGGCCCTCAAGTGTATATCTCATACTATATAACTGAAGAAGGAAACTCGGGAATTCGTAATTGAAATGAACTCAGAACTGCTCTATTTATAGCCAAATTTCTCGGCCAGGATCGGAACTTCCGATTTCGGAATCGAAGCTTCCGATCCAGCTCATTGCGTGCATGTCTGCCACGCCAGGATCGGAACTTCCGATCTACGATCGGAGCTTCCGATCTGCTCTATGATCGACACTTGTCAAAACTCGCGACTGAGTCATCGATCATTGCTGGCAGCTGGGGATCGGAACTTCCGTTCCAGGATCGGAGCTTCCGTTCCGATCGGAGCTTACTATCTAGGATCGGAGCTTACTATCTGGGATCGGAGCTTACTATCCGACCCAAAATTAAAAAGCCCAAAATTTTAATTCTGAAGTCCAATAACACTCCGAAATTGGTTAAATACCTACCCTTAATCATGCTTAACATATTATTATCTTAAAATGGTTTTTGGGTTACTACACTTAAACTATATTTAAGTCAACTATCCACAAGCTCAACTTATTATAAAAAACTACACTAGACAACGGAAATATTCAAGGGACAATGATTGGAAGCAGTTGAATTTATGACGGCTATAAACCACGACTAAGCGTATCACCTTGACTGTACCATAACTGGATGATTTTCTCGACTAGTCAAGGATGCTCAACTGAAAATACCACAACTGAAGCAAAATAAAACTAACGCACTTAAAGGAATATTCCAGAATGTCAGTCAAGATTTTCATAGAATAATCAATTGTGATTCAAGCTATTTGATATTATTCTCCGTACATCCAAACGATAATATTTAAAGCCTGCAGCCACTAACAGTGTACAAGGAATATTACAAGTGATGTGGACAAAAAACACTCAAACGTCTATTGTTCTCCACAACATATCTACTTGAAAAATGTGACTATTACTTCAAGCTTCCTATAAATAGCCGAAGAGATTTAGTTGAGTTGTCTCTCGCATTTTATGAAGTACAAGAATATTATCAAGATTTCAACAATCAATTGAATCATCAAAACTCAAAGTTTCAAAGCACACTAGGAGTTTCACTTGTAGATATTTGTATCTTTAGATCAGTCGAGGATTGTTATTGTAAGCAATTAAGATACCAAGAGTTTCAATTTTGGTAGTGTTAAGTCCAAGACTAAACTAGGTTTTGAAAATTGTTTTAACACTAAAAGTCTTTTAATGAAATCCTTCCAACGTTGGAATAAGGGGTAACGTTGGAGCATTTGAGTCTTCGAACATCCAGAAACAACCCTTGTGTACTTATTTTCAGTTGTCATCTACACTTTTGTTTATTAACTCACATCATACTTTGTTATAATCTACCAGTTAACCTTTTTTTCCACACATTTACTTGTTTTTCAATTGATATCGACAGCCGAAAAAGATAGATCGTTCAGTTGCCAACCAATCTGAATTCAAATTTGAAGGAGAAAAGTTTTTAGTATGTGTCTTTTCACCCTCCCTATACATACTCATCCGATCCAATAGTTTTGAAAAACAAAATATAATAATTAATATACTTAACAATTATTTTGAAAGAATTTATATCTTAAAAGCATATGCACTTTTTCAAATTAGCACAAATATCTAACAGATCTTTTACTTTATACAATGTTGAAGGACCAATCACTCGGCTTTACCAAAAGATATAACTGGTGGTAATGGTCCAACTCAAATATTTTAAATTTCACATTAACCCAAGCGCCATTGTTCGATCTTTCTACCCAGAAGAGACAATTATTGCACCTCAATAATATCTCTCTCAATAATTGCACTCCTTGCAATCAATGAGAATCGAACTCATGACCTTAGCTCTGATATCAATTGTAGGACCGAACACCTATCACTTTACAAAAATCTATATCTGGTGGTAATGGTGCAACTAAAATCATTTAAACTGAAAATCCAATCGACATGGTTCGATCGCTACCTAGTAGAGACAATTATTGCAGCTCAACAAATGTCATTTGATCTATCATAAATGCTATTTCACAATAAATTTTGTCCTATATTCGTCGGAGCATATAAGAAAATAACATTTATAAAATATTTTATCATTCATTAGAACTTTAAAATAAATGCTATTTTTAATCAAATAATTTGGGAAGATCATTTTCTTTCGAAAAAGAAGATTAATTTCACTCTATTTGTTTGCCATACTATTTATCACTAGGCTAGATGTTATCATTGGCTTCATGATCACCACACTATGTTTTGCAAAATAAATACCTTATTTAAAAGTACGTCAAGTTAGACACAAAATTCTTATGAGACGATCTTAAAAAATCAATTTTATGATATGGATCTCATACTCGACCCGACCATGAATATGCTGTGAGTATGAGCTGCGTCGACCGTCTCATGGGTACAGATATAAAAGACCTGCTCAGATTAAAATTGAGATCAATGAAAACAAAAATGATCAAGATAGGAATGCATACATATATATGTGCATGGAGACAGATGCAATAAAGAAATGACACACTCTAACCTTCCTCTGTACACATCCAAAATTACATAATAGAAAATCCTAATCTCACTACAATGATCGTTCAACTAGGGTTTTGTGATCTTTCAGTTGAAATATCACAAAAGAATGTGATTGAACTTGGATACACATTGGCAAGACGAAGAGGTTGAATGAGGCACAAAACCCATGAAAGGCCTCGAACTGAATTTGTTTCTCCTCGTCTTCTATATCTGCGAATTCCTTCCGTATGCGTAAATCCAATTCTTGAAAATTAGTAATTTGGAGATTCGAGTCAAAAACTTCGAGTCTAAAGGCGTGAGGTCGGATGATCACATAGAGAAGAAAGATGCACGTGATGGATATAAGTTATTTTGATTATTCTATAATAATTCTAATAAAGGAAAAATAAATAAAAGAAATTGGTAAATAAATTTGTAAAATTGATCCTCTAAGAGGATTGGATATTAATATTTAAACTTGAAAGTGTTTATTTGCAGTTTAGATCTATCTTAATTTGACTGTAAATATCATGAGTTCTTCTCATTAAGAGATATTTTGAATAGAAGCAGCTCTTTACTCTTGGGTGTTTCAAGAGGTGATATATAACGCCCAAAAAAATCTATGAATCTACTCACGAATATTAAAAGATTTTAAATGATTTTATTTTATTTATTATGAATTAAAAGTTATGTTTAATTAAATACTTTTATTTGATATATTAATGATTTAAAATTTGTGTTTAAAAGATTTTATGCTATGTATACTGCATGAGATTTATGTTTCAAAATTGAGTTTTTAGGTGTCAAAATATATTTTTAAATATTGTGTTAAATGATTTTATGTTATGCAAATTTTTTTATGTTTAATGATCGCAATTTAGTTTTAATGTGTTTTAGGTACGTATGAGTTTAATCCCTATGACGAATGAATCGAGATTAGCCTACGAATGAGGGTTTAAGAATTTTAAAGAGGTAAATGGCCATTATGTAGCTTTTTGATTAAAAAATGATGTATGTTATTTAAGTTTTAAGTTAAATGTGTATTTGATGCAAATTATTTAATGTTGAGTTTGACAACCAAGTTCTAAAGTAATTGAGGGAGAAATTTAAAAGTAAATATTTATTTATTTAGTGGGCCAACTTTTGGCCCATTAGATAAAAACATAAATTGGCATTCAAGGGGAGAATTCTCTCCTCTCCTAGCCGCTAACTCTCATTCTCTTATCCCCAAATTCAAAAAATGCACCTGTAGAGTTTTGAAGAAGAAATCTTTCGATGATCCATTCATGGAAAGGCTAGATCGAGTTCCTGAGTTACCAATTACTCGCTACCAAGGTGAAAATATAATTTTTAAACGCTTTTGAAAACACCATTCAAGGTATATGTATTTTGATATGAATATATGCATGTTGATGTGTATATGTATTCATTTGCATAGATTTTGAAGAATGTGATGTAAATTCGTGACGCATGAATCGTTCTTAATTTTTTGGTGAGATTTATGGCTTGAGATTGTAGAAACGTTTGGGAAATATATTTTTTATATATCTCAAAATAAAGATACAATATATATTTATATACAATCTCATGAGATGGAGATAAGGAAGCAAATAAATAAAAAGATTCAAAAGATATACACAAAATTTATAAAGATATATTACAATAGGCCCCCTCAAAATGGTGGATGCGGAGAGAAACCTATGTTGGAACAAAGTAGATGAAGACGTGAACTAGCAAGCGGCTTTCTCAGTGCATCAGCAAGCTGGTCAGAGGAGGATACATGAGAGACACGAACTTTACGACATTGAACCAACTCATGAACAAAATGATAATCCAGGGCAATATGCTTCATGCAAGAGTGAAAACTGGATTAGCACAGAGATAAGTAGCCCCAAAATTGTCACAATAGATAGAAACATGAGATGAGATATTAGTGAGGTCGAGTTCATCAAGCATCGAACAAACCCATTGTAGTTCCGCAACAGTTGAAGCAATGGCACGGTATTCAGTCTTAGTAGAAGAACGAGCAACAGAGTCTTTCTTGCATGAGCACCAAGAGACAAGATTGTGACCCAGAAAAACAATATATGCACTAGTAGAGGTGCGATCATCAACATCACCCGCCTAGTCAGCATCAAAAAAGGCATGAAGAGATGGTGAGTTGTGGCAGCGAAGCATTAGACAGTAAGAGCGAGTGCCATTCAGATAGTGGAGGAGACGCTTGGTCGCCCCCCAATTTAGAGAAGTTGGAGCATGCATGAATTGGGATAGCTTATTAACTGCAAAGACAATATCCGAACGAGTAAATGAGAGATACTACAAACTACCAATGATCTGACGATATAGGGTAGCATCAGCAGAAGGCAAACCATCCAAGAGCTGCAGAGCAGCAGTCATGGCAAGGGGCGTGGAGACAGGCTTTGAGTCAACCATGTTTGTCTTGGTGAGAATGTCAAGGAGATTCTTTTGCTGAGATAGGAAAAGGCCCCCCCTAAAGTGGTAATAACTTTAACACCCAAAAAATAAGAGAGAGAACCCAAATCCTTTATGGAGAACCGAGCACCTAACTGATCAATGAAAGTTTGAAGTGCAGCAGCATCATTGCCTGTAAGAATTAAATCATCGACATAGACTAGGAGATACATGATGACATTACCAGAACGAAAAATAATAAGGATGAATCAGCTAGGGAGGCAACAAAACCAAGACTGATCAGAAATCGATGAAGGGATGTGTACCAAGCCTTGGTGCCTGTTTAAGACCATAAATCACTTTGTTTAACTTGCAGACATGCCTCGAAAAATAAGAGTTAACAAAGCTAGGCGGCTGAGCCATATAAACACATTCATCCAGTTGACCCTGGAGGAAAGCATTGTTCACATCCATTTGACGAAGAGACCAACCACTGGAAACAGACAAGGACAAGAGAATTCGAACAGTGGTGGGTTTTTCCACAGGACTAAAGGTGTCAGTGAATTCAAGACCCGGACGTTGATGAAACCCCTGGGCAACCAGGCGAGCCTTGTAGCGATCAATAGAACCATCAGAATTTCACTTAAGCCGAAAGACCCACTTGAAACCAACAACATTTTGTGCCATATCCGATGGAACAATATCCCATGTGCCGTTAAGAAAAAGTGCATCAAAATCCTCAGATATGGCAGCATGCCAACGAGGATCCTTGAGAGCAAGAGTATGCGATGTAGGCTCAAACGGGGCAGCGTCAGTGATAACAATGTGACCGAAGCGGGGATTGGGCTGAAAAATATTGTTTTTGAAATGAGTGACCATGGGATAAGTGTTGGAATAAAGGGGAGTAGGCAGCGGGTTGGCAGGAGAGGTTGCGTGGGTAGGGAGTGGCTCGGTGATGGCGTGGGTGAGGAGTGGCTCGGTGGTTGGTTCGAGGTCGGGCTGTACAGCAGGGGACACAGGTCATGGGGCAAAGGATTCAATAGGTAAAGAATCAATGACACAGGGGTCCTCCATAGGCGATCCAGGTGGCGTACCAGATCAACATCCATTGTCAGAACCACCACTAGAAAAAAAGGAAATGCAGACTCAACAAATACAACATGATGATAAACAAAGACTCGACCACAAGAGGGCTCGTAGCAAAGATAGGCGCTCTGCATAAGAGAATAGCCAAGAAAGACACAGGGGGATGACCAGTGTGTAAGCTTATGAGAAGAGTAGGGACGGAGCCAAGGATAACACAGACAACAAAAATTCGAAGCTTGGATAGGTTAGGTGTTGTGGCAAAGAGACACTAAAAGGAGGATTTATATGGGAGGTTGTGTTTCAGTTGGCGATTTATGAGATAGGTGGAAGTGACAAAGGAAAAAGGCCAAAAATGAGTAGGGACTGAGGCATGCTGGAGAAGGGCAAGCCCGATTTCCACAATATGGCGATGACGGCGTTCAGAGTAGCCATTATGTTTAGGAGTATGAGGGGCAGTGGTGAGATGAGAAATTTCATGCACACTAAGAAATTATTTGAGTGCAAGAAATTCTCCACCATTGTCAGTATACATAGTGATGATGGGACAATTAAAGCGCTTCTCAACCAAAGATTTGAAACATTTATGTTTTAGGGGATACAATCAGATATATTTGCTATAGTGATCAACAAAGATAACATAGTATTTATACCCATCATTTGAGATAACCTGAGAGGTCCAGACATCAGAAAATATTGGATCAAGAGGTAATGACGAAGTAAGTGAAGAGTCATGAAACGGAAGTTTGTGACTTTTAATTATTACATAAACACAAATTACAATGAAAGTGACGAATGTAATGTGAACAGGACATGGACTTAGACACAACTAAATAACGTAAAACAAAAGCAGACGGATGGCCTAAACGACTATGCCAGGTAGAAAGAGACACGACAGAAGCAGCGAGTGCTAGTTGCGGAGAGGACGGAGATGCAGACCATGAGTAGAAACTGCCTTTAAGTGGACCCTGATGGAGAATAACCCCCGTGCGAGGATCCTTCACTTGAAAATCAGTGGAAGAGAAAACAACAATGACATCATTATTTTTACAAAGTTGAGACACAGATACAGATTTTTGTTAATGGAAGGAACACATAGGGAGTTTGGAAACAAAAGCATAGAGGAACTAGAGGGTGGTAGGAAACAACATGTGTGAGTGATGGGGAGACCACTGCCATCACAAACAACAACACCATCAGAGCCAGCATACGGAGTGTGGAGAGATAGATTTGAGAGATTGACGGTGACATGATGTATGGCTCCAGAGTCTAGGAGCCAGTCCGACGATGCAGGCGAGGCAACAGTATATGCAGCGGCCAAGGAATAGGGCGAGCCCGCGGCAGCACGTGGGTGACCAGAATGGGGCACAGAATATGGAGCTGGATTGAATTGAAAGTCGGGACATCACCGAGCAGGGTTACCTTGGCGGCTGCAGAGCTCACAACGCCACAGATACGGGCGCGAGAAGTTCTGGCCCTGCGCATGGGCGGGCTGGTGGAATGCAGGCCGCGCTGTCCAGGCATCGCCGTGACGAGGCTGGGCGGTGGAGGCATCGACAACATGAGAAGGTGGCGGGCAACGGCCTTGATGGATGGAGTGTTGGGTGGAGTGGGCTGTTGCTGAAAGAGCAGAAAGGGAGCCCCGTCGAGCCACAAGATGAGCCTCATGATTGAGAAGATTTTCATGGAGCTCCTCAAACGAGATGCAGTGTCACGGGCTTGAATGACATGAGGAAGCTCGTTATAATCATCATCAAGGCCATGTAGAACTTTGATTTTAAGATCTTTGACATCGAGAAAAGCATTCATGAGGGCCAGTTCATCAGCCTTTGATTTGATGAACTGCATGAATTCTGTGATGGTTTGGGATCCCTTGACCGGATTCCGAAGTTGTGCATTGAGTTGAGTGATGCGACAATGAGAGTGCTTACCATAGTTATTGCCAAGAGTGGTCCAGGCGTCAGCGGTCGTGGTGGAAGTAGTAATAAACGGAATCAAGGAAGGAGAGAGGGATTCAATGATGATGTTCAGAATCAACTGGTCCTGACGAATCCAAACGATATACATAGGATTCAAAGAGGAAGCGACAGGAACGGCGATGGCGACCGTGGCAGGCGTGGCGGCGACGAGGATAGTCCGAGGTTGACAAAGGAAAGGTCCATCAATAAACTCAAGGAGATCATGACCAGTGAGGAGGGTCGTGAACTGGAGATGTGAGGAAAGATGGTTTGTGGATTTCAGCTTCAAATGCTAATGAGCATCAACTTTGAAGGAGATCGGGAGCGTGATTTCCGAACCGGGTGCAGCAGCCATGTGAGTCACCGGAAAAAAATATTGTAAGAAAAGTGGCGGCGGCGACGTGCTAGGGCTAGGGTCTAGTGGCATAGGCCGGGAGCTCTTGATACCATGTAAAAACATTTGAGAAATAAATTTTTCATATATCTCAAAATAAAAATACAATGTATATTTATATACAATATCACAAGATAGAGATAAGAAAACAAATAAATAAAAAGATACAAAAGATATACACAAGATTTATAAAGATATATTTCCAATAGAGATGTGTTAAATTCAGAATTTTGTTGTGTGTATGATGTATGCAAGGTTTTGAATCAAACTTTTGGAAGTTGGATCGTTATCATGGATTACCTTCGTGTTTTGAAGCTTTTTGGGGTGTGTATTCGTTCTTTTCAACGTATAAGTGTGTATTTTCTCAAAAAATGAGGTCGAAGGGGAATGAAACAGAGCATTATGATTTATTTTTTGTCACGTTTGCACCAATGCCGACCTGCCTAAAAGCCCCATCCAGATTGTGTAACGCCCCAAATTTATCTTAATTGAGTTTATTTGAGATAATCGGAGATCACAGAGTTCAAGAGACGACTTGATTTTGATCAGGGTCTATTTTACAATTTTTGGAAATTTCAGGGACTAAAATGCAAATAGTGGTTTTTTTATATTATTTAAGGCTCCTTTGACTCTTCCTTCTCCTCCCCATCACCTCCTCCATCTCGTTTCCACCATTGAAGCCGCCCATTTGAGGTTTTAAGCTTTCAGATTTCAGTTTTCGGTCGATCCGTCCGTTGAAATTTATTTCTGAAAGCAGATTAGCGATCACAGCAGCAAGAGCTTTGTTCTATCGTAAGTATTTCTCCGATCAGTTGTACTTCTATTTTCGGATGTTGTTAGAATCGATAGAGTTTCGGTTATGTTGTTCTTGATCGAGTTCTTATCATTTATTCTCGGTCGGTTTTGAAATAGAGCATCGTTCAGAATTGTTATGATTTTTGGAAGCTTTTTCAAAAAAGTGGATTTTGTGATTTGTTGGATTCGGATTGTTATTGTTGTTTTAGCATTGATTTGAGTTGTTTGCAAAGTTGTACTGCTGTCTGTGTTTCCGGTTTGATCAGTTATAGTCGTTATGTTGCCGGTTTGAGTTTTTGGATTTCGAACCGTTTTGATTTGTAGAACTTTGGCATTTGGGTTGATCGTCATTGTTGATCATCTTTTGTCTCCGTACAGATTCATTTGAAGTTTGTCGAGCCCAGAGTTAGTAGCAGTTGATCGTCGAAGAGTTGGACGAAGAGCGGTAAAGAGTTTACCTTGAGAGTTGTTGTTTAGGTTGTATAGATTTTGATATAACCTCTTTTGTAGCATATCCAGAGTTGGAGCTAATTGCATCAAAAGGTACAAGCAGTCATCGTTTTAGCGGGAAAGCACACTCGAGACAGTTGGTTCTTGAGTTTTCCTTAAATTGCATACTTGCATCAATACTAGTTCTAGAGTGTGGGACTTGTATTTTGTTTGAGCTTTTATTATATGGCTTAATGTTTTATATTTTCTTATGCATTCATCTTGAGCCAAATCCTTGATTTCAGCGGGCAGAACGTCCCTTTTTGTTTAGATGTTTTGGGGGCTATACTTCGAGTGGCCTGGGTTGTAGAAGTTCACCTAGCGTCAGAATACTCCTTATAATCGCACCAAAGTCTAGGGGATTGGGATACGTGGCACGACCTCGATTGGGAGAGTCAGTGAGTCGTTACGTGATCTCATCCTCGGGATCCCAAAAGCATAGCAGCAATACCTTGTTTATAAGATTTGATATCCTGATTTTAAAGACATGCATTTCATTCGTCTTATCATTGAATATGTTTTCTTTATATCATGCCATTGATATATTACATGTTATTGCATGTTATGTTGCTTTTACTGGGAATATCTTTCTCACCGAAGTTATCCGACTGTTGCTTTATTTTGTATGTGTACTTGGCAACAGGTGGGGCAGAATCGAGTCAGAGAAGACCTGGTTAACATCAAGAGTGAGAGATAGAAGTGAGACTCGGTTTAGAAGTTGTATCAGCATGTCTATCTAGTTATATTGGAACATGTTTAGATCTCGAACTTCTTATTATCTGTTGTATCGTTTATGCGAATATTGAGGTTTTTATGCTGTTGTTGCATGTATTTTATACTCTTTGCGATGTATTGTATGAATTTTGGAGTTGATTTGGTATGCTTAACTTCTGGAAATTCTTGTTCAGAGCTGGCCGCTCAATCGGTAGAGTTTAACCGATCGAGCGAGAGAGCTGCAGCCTATTCCCTGTTTTTGCAAAAAGCTTTCCCGCTCGATCGGTTGAACTTTACTGATCGAGCGGTGTTGGAATTTACCCCGGGCAGAAAGTTTTGGATTTCTTGCTCGCTCGATCGGTTGAGTTCTATCGGTCGAGTGAGGCACTGTTTATTTTTTTAAAAAAATTTCTTTTATTGCTTTTAATCTTGGATCTTGTATGCTTAATTATTGTTTAATCCGCAATTAGATATTTAGAACTGAGGTTTCACATTAAGTGGTATCAGAGAGATAAGTTCTTGGTTGAACTAGAGTGAGCGGGGTAGTTCGAGTCCGCATGTATTGGCTCCTAGCATGTGATTGAGTTAATTGTTTGATTATTTAAATTAAATGCGAGCATGCTTTATTATTTGAAAATTATTTGAATTACATGATTATGTGATTTAATTTATTAAGCATGGAATACTTGAGATATGAATGTTTTTGTTATCGACTGGTATCCGATATTCTGAGAGGTTGAAAGGGCACCGATTTGTTGCAATTGAGATATCTCGTGTCCTAACCTTTGATTATCAAATGGGTCCTCATCGAGTTATTAACAGAAACCCTCCGCCAGTTACTCCTCCGAATGAGCAAGCTAGTACCGAAACTGATCAGATGGATTCCACAGCGACACCAATGAAAACCTTGCCGAAGAGGTTTCAGTCGTTTAACCGGCATTTGTTGCTGGGTACAGAGAATCCTGTTGATTGTGAGAGCTGGTTGGATGACATTGACCTGTTGTTCGATTCCCTAGATTATTCAGACGACTGCCGAACTAGGTTAGTCATTCATCAGCTTTGTGGTGTTGCTAAGAACTGGTGGATCATGACGAAGAGAGCCATGGAGAATCGAGGTACAATAATTACTTGGACTATTTTCAAAACTGAGTTTTATAAGCGGTTTTTCCCTATTTCGTACCGAAAGGATAAGGGAGCCGTGTTTGCCAATCTAAGACAAGGAAAATTGAACATCGAGGAGTATGTAGCAAAGTTTGACAGTTTGCTGAGATTTGCACCGCCCATTGCCGACAATGAAGAAGAAAAACCGACCAGTTCATTAATGGTTTGAACCCCGACATCTTCACGTTGGTAAATACAGCTAGGCCTGATAACTTTGCGGATGCCATGAATCATGCAAAGGGAGCTGAAGCCGATTTGTTGAGACAGAGAGGAACTTCGTTTGTACCTCAGCAGCCGAGACAGTCTCAGAATCAACCGTCTCAGCATCAGAATCAACCACCTCAGTATCAGAACCAACCACAGAGGTATGAAGGAGAAAGCATTGGAGGTAACGGAAAGGATCATTTCAGAGCCAAATGGAAACAGTTCAAGAAGCAGGGGAACAGTTCTTCTAGCTCCAGTGGTTCCAAACAGTTCGGTTCTGGACAGAGTTCTGGATCTTCACCTTTGTTTTGCAACAATTGTGGTGTTAGACACTCCCCGGATCAGTGTGTAGGAGTCTTTGGGAACTGCAATATCTGTCAGCAGTCAGGACACTTTGCTAAGGTCTGCCCTCAGTGAGGTAAAGATCGAGATCAGAGTGGGAGTTCTTCTAGAACTACAGCTCAGCCTAAGAGGCAGACTTCTGCTGTTCACTCCTTCCAGCCTCAGCAGCAGAACATACAGGGAGGTAACCTGAATGCGAACCAGCCTCCAAGACAGCAGACACGAGTCTTTTCTTTGACTGAGGATCAGGCTCAGGCAGCACCTGACAATGTTATAGCAGGTGACTGTTCGATTTTAGATTATTCTACTCATGTATTGATAGATACAGGTGTTTCTCATTCCTTTATCTCTGAAAAATTTGTGTTGATGCATGATTTGCCAACTGAGCTTTTGCCTACTGTGTTAGTTGTTACTTCACCTTTGGGTGGATGAATTG
This sequence comes from Henckelia pumila, assembly GCF_033568475.1. NCBI lineage: Eukaryota > Viridiplantae > Streptophyta > Magnoliopsida > Lamiales > Gesneriaceae > Henckelia > Henckelia pumila. The sequence goes on from NC_133122.1 coordinate 87,662,573, forward strand.
TTTCTGTCAGATTAGTCAAGAACTGTAAATTTCGTTTCGAGGAAAATTTGTTAGAATTCGACTGTATTGTACTTGGGCTGTCAGATTTTGAATGTATTGTTGGTATAGATGCTTTAACCAAGTACAGGGCAACCGTCGATTGTTTTCAGAAGGTTGTCAGATTCAGATTTGAAATGGCAGACGAGTGAAAATTCTTTGGTAAGGGTTCTCGTTCTAGAATTCCTTTGATTTTTGTGTTATCGATGACTCGTTTGTTACAGAGAAGTGCATATGGATTTTTGGTTTATGCAGTTGACGTACTGAAATCTAGCCCTGATTTGGTTGATATAGCAGTGGTTAGAGAATTTGCTGAAGTTTTTCCAGATGAGATTCCTGGATTGCCGCCTATTCGTGAGATCGAATTCAACATTGATTTATTGTCAGGTATTCAACCTATTTCCAAAGCTCCTTATCGTATAGCACCGGTTGAATTGAGAGAATTGAAAGAACAACTTGAGGATTTGATTGCCAAGGGATACATCAGACCTAGTGTGTCGTCTTAGGGTGCTCCTGTTCTATTTTTTAGGAAGAAGGATGGTTCTATGCAGCTTTGTATTGATTAACATCAACTGAATCAGGAAATGGTAAAGAACAGGTATCCTTTACCCCGAATAGATGATCTTTTTGATCAGCTGCAAGTTTCTTCTGTTTATTCAAAGATTGATCTGAGGTCAGAATATCATCAGCTGAGAGTGCGAGAGGAAGATGTTCCTAAGACTACATTCAAAATGAGGTATGGTCATTTTGAGTTTATAGTCATGCCGTTCGGTTTGACTAATGCTCCAGCAGTTTTTATGGGTTTGATGAACTGTATCTTTCAACGTTTTTTGGATGAGTTTGTTATTATCTTCATCGATGATATTCTTATCTATTCAAAAAACCGTACTGACCATGCAGAGCATTTGAGGATCGTCTTGCAGATTTTGCGACTTGTGCAGTTGTTTGCCAAGCTATCAAAGTGGGAGTTCTGGTTGGACCGAGTTGTCTTCCTTGGTTATATAAAATCTGGAGATGGGATTTCTGTCGATCCCAGCAAGATCGAAGCGGTTATGAATTGGCCTAGACCAACATCAGTGCCTGAGATCCGAAGCTTTATGGGTTTAGGTGGTTATTATCGCCGATTCATCAAGGGATTCGCTTCTTTTGCCAAGCCGATTACCCAACTGACTCAGAAGAATGCGCCTTTTATATGGACTGCAGATTGTGAGGCTAGCTTTGTTGATCTGAAGAGGAGACTGTCCAGTGCTCCAATTCTTTCTATTCCATCAGGTACTGGAGGTTTTACCGTGTATTGAGATGCTTCTAACCGAGGCTTGGGATGTGTTCTTATACAGCATAAGCATGTGATAGCGTATGCATAGAGGCAGCAGAAGCCGCACGAGACTCGTTATCCGGTTCATTATCTTGAACTCGCTGCGATCGTATTTGCTTTGAAGATCTGGCGTCACTATCTTTATGGTGAGTCTTTCGAGATCTTTTTTGACCATAAGAGCCTTAAGTACTTGTTTTCATAGGCAGAGCTGAATATGAGACAGGCAAAGCTAAAGGATTTCGATTGTGAAATCAAGTACTACTCGGGAAAGTCGAATGCAGTTGCAGATGCCTTGAGCCGAAAGCTTTGTTCTTTATCTCTTTCTACTATCGGTGTTTCTCAGTTGATCGATGATTGTTGCACTTCTAGTTTGGAGTTTGAAATAGATAGGAGTACTATCAGAGTGTTTGCTATTCAAGCCAAGCCGGAGTTATTTATTTTGATCAAAGAAGCACAGAAGTCTGATCCGAGCACTCAGATTTTAGTAGAGAAATTCAGATTAGGGCATCAATCTGAATTCCAGGTTAGAGATGATATTTTGTTTGTGAATAACCGTATTGTTGTGCCTGATATTGCGGAGTTGAGATAACGTATTCTCCGAGAAGTACATTGCAGTCGGTTCAGTATTCATCCTGGAGGCCGTAATATGTACAATGATCTGAAGAATCAGTTTTGGTGGAAGAGAATGAAGAGCTATGTTGCGAGGTTTTTATATTGATGTTTGAACTGTCAGCAAGTGAAAGCAGAAAGGAAGAGACCAGGTGGTCTGTTGCACAGTCTATCTGTTCCTGAATGAAAGTGAGATCACATTTCGATGGATTTTGTCACGAAGCTACCACGATCTGTTCGAGGATGCGATACTATTTGGTTAGTGATCGATAGATTGACGAAGTCTGCTTGCTTTATCCCATACAGGATGATGTATCGTCACGATCAGATGGCTGAGTTGTATGTTAGCAATGTTTTGAGATTGCATGGTGTGCCAAAGTCAATCGTTTCAAACCGAGACCCTAGATTCACTTTGCACTTTTGGCATAGTCGAGAATAAAGTCAGCTCAGGATAGACATGCAAAGTATGCAAATATCAGACGTAGACCTCTGAGTTTCGATCAGGGAGACCAAGTATTCTTGAAGATTTCTCCTTTCAGAGGCACTGTTAAATTTGGAAAGAGAGTGAAGTTATCTCTGAGATTCATCGGACCGTACAAGATTCTCGAGAAGTTAGGCGATCTTGCCTACAAGCTTGCACTTCCTCCATCTTTATCTGGTTTTCATGACGTTTTTCAGGTCTCTATGTTGCAAAAGTACCATCCAGATCCTTCTCATATTCTTCAGCCTGATGAAGCCGAACTTGACGAGACTTTGAGCTACTTTGAGCGACCGATTCAGATCCTTGACCGAAAGGAGAAACAACTCATAACCAAGTTGATTCCTTTGGTGAAAGTGCAGTGGAGCCATCACGGAGTCGAGGAAGCGACTTGGGATAAAGAATATGACATGAGACAGCGTTTTCCTCAGTAATAGGATGACTTGAGTTCTTTTTACTGTCTTTTGTTGTTTATTCTATCTTATGTGATTGACTCTTATTGATTTCGAGGACGAAATCTCTTCTTAGAGGGGGAGAATTGTAACGTCCAAAATTTATATTAATTGATTTTATTTGAGATAATCGGAGATTACAGAGTTCAAGAGCCGATTTGATTTTGATCAGGGTCTATTTTGCAATTTTTGGAAATTTCAGGAACTAAAATGCAAATAGTGGTTTTGTTATATTATTTAAGGCTCCTTTGACTCTTCATTCTCCTCCCCGTCACCTCCTCCATCTCATTTCCACCATTAAAGCCGCCCATTTGAGGTTTCAAGCTTTCAGATTTCAGTTTTCGATCGATCCGTCCGTTGGAATTTATTTCTGAAGGCAGATTAGCGATTACAAAAGCGAGAGCTTCGTTATATCGTAATTATTTCTCCGATCAGTTGTACTTCTATTTTTGGATGTTTTTAAAATCGATTGAGTTTCGATTATGTTGTTCTTGATCGAGTTCTTATCGCTTATTCTCAGTCGGTTTTGAAATAAAGCATCGTTCAGAATTGTTATGATTTTTGGAAGATTTTTTGAAAAAGTGGATTTTTTGATTTGTTGGATTCAGATTGTTATTGTTGTTTTAGAATTGATTTGAGTTGTTTGCAATGTTGAACTGCTGTCTGTGTTTCTAATTTGATCAGTTATAGCCGTTATGCCGCCGGTTTGAGTTTTTGGATTTCGAACCGCCTTGAGTTGTAGAACTTTGGCATTTGGGTTGATCGTTGTTGTAGTAGCCCGTATCCAAAACTAACGATTAATAAGTAATTAATCGTATATTCATGTTGAGATTAAGTAAAACATGATTAAGGAAATTCCAAATGAATTAACGGAGTCCAAAAATGGATCCAGGACACTCAAAAATGGTGGATATGGTTCGGCAGGTTCGGATGCTCCGAACTTGAGTTCGGACGATCCGAACATGGACGGAGCCAGGCTTCGGAGGCTCTGAAGACTTCGGACGGTCCGAAGTGGGTTCGGACGATCCGAACTCATGCGGCCAGCTGTCCCAAAATAATACGTCATTGGTGACTTCATTCGGGAGATGTTCGAACGATCCAAAGAGCCAGTTCGGACAACCCGAACAGTGTATTGGACAGGTGTATGGTTGCATGCGATTGGTTGGACGCGTGGCGGAGATTGGACGATCCGATAAGACGATCGGACGGCCCGAAGCAGCTCGGACGATCCGAAGTCAGGATCGGACGATCCGAACGTGCTCTATAAATATGAGGTCCGAGCTCCTCATTTTCTTGCCAATTCCGAGTTCCTCTCCTTCGCCTGCAAGGTTCTATTTAGGGCTTTGGGTACTCTTATTTTTGAGTTGGAGTAGGGAACATATTTTAGTATAGTCAGAAAGTGTCTGACACAGTAGCAGAGCAATGCTCATGTAGCGGAGCAGTGCTCAAGGCTGTGGAGCTGCAGCAGGGGTGTGCCCCTAGTTGCAGGATAGTCGCCATCAGTGGGCTGACGATAGACGCAGGTATAGCTATGGTCTCTTTAAATTATTTAGGAGTATGCAATAGCTTAGTTAAGGCTTTTAGAGCTTATTGAATGATGCATGGGTATTTGCATTGTAGACTTGATGATAGGCTTGAAACCTAGAGTGGGACTACTAGGACTGCCTTAGAAAGGTACGTAAGTACTGACTGAGATTGCCAGCGGATATGCATGCTTATATGTTGCATTTATGTGTTTGCATGTTATTATTGTTATGCGGCATGTGCATATCATCTTGTGCCTGTAGGTCTGTATATCTTTCGAGATGATCCCGTTAGGGTTGCTCAGCCCTATTAGGACGTTTGATATCGAGTACCCTTAGGTACTGATACCTGAAGGACTCCATGGTCCACGTCCGTGATTCGGGAATGAGTGGTCGCACACAGTGGTTAGATACCCCGATGTGACGAGCTTATATTCCAGGCGCCAGTTTGCAGTTTTGTATACAGTTATCCCAGATATGGATACCCTGTCATTTGCATGCATCATATTTGTATGTTTATCTGTGCTTTTGTATTGAGCTTAGAGCTCACGTCTAGTATTTTCTGTGTATCTGGATACCCTATTCGACGGGCAGGTGTAGGTGCAGGATTGAGCACCAGGAGCCTGGAGGAGCCAGCGACCTTGAAGACAGCAGTATTTAGCTGTAGGTTTTTATCTAAGTAATTCGATTGGGTTGTATAAATCGAGTTTGTTAGCCGGTTGTATTCTGCCGGCCTACTTGTATTTAAGTCTTCCGCAGTGATTATATTTAATGCATGTTTAATTATGCTCTTAACTCTGATTAGGTAGTGGATCCGGGTCGGGTCGCTACATTTATGGTATCAGAGCTGCATGCAAGGGAATTAGGAAATTGATAATAAAACTTCTTGATTATCCTTGTAGGATTGATTGAGGCCTAGAGAAAGAAGATTTGGTTCTTCATTGCCGAGGTTTGCGGCATAAGTCTTTACTATAAGAAATGCAACAGTGATGAGAACACCAGTAGTAGCATATCGATAGATAGACTGACTGCTATGGACGGTTCATCATTCGATGCATTGGGATGTTGATCGAAGAACATATGGATTCCAGCCAGGGAAGACTGGAAGAGAAGATTGGGTATATCGCGTCAGATATCTCTGATGGCTTTTTGGAACGAATGTTGTTTAGTAATCCATGTGGTTCCAGTCCTTGAAGATTCTCCTCTCGTAGCTAGAGAGATTGTCAGATAGACCTTCACCGGAGATACCTTGAGTGCCTAAGCATGACAGGTTTCGAGCGTAAGGTCTGTAAACTCGTGTAGAACATGGTTTTGCCGGTATGCTTGTATCGATGCTTTTGGTAGGCATACGGGAAACTTCATGTTCAAGAGCATGATTTGGGTACAAGAAGAACGCTGATGGTAGATCGCGAGCAAAAGAAGTCGACTGACATACACTGACGCAGAGCATAGCTGGTTAGCTAACACGTGCCATTTCTCCGGAGTTCTTCGCAGGAGAACATGTAGAGAGACTTGGACGGGAGTATGCTTTTATCAATGCATGTGTCGATTGGAAGCTTCATGCTCAAGGAGCGAAGACAAGTTCGATGATTTAAAATACTGTATTGATGTATTTGTAAATAGTATTTCAGTTGTAATATATCATCAGAATTTGGTTGTATTAGTTCAAGTTATTGGATGTACATTTTGTTGTATTTTGAATACTGTATGTATTACATGGGATTGTAATAAAAGAAATTGTACAAACTTGAAGTAATGATACATGTGTTACTTATTCAGCAATTCGTGATTGATTGCAAGTAATTTTATAAAGTTTGGCTTGGAATTAGTTGATTGGTAATCAACTAGGATAGCTCATGGATTTTGAGTAAGCCAGTGGTAACAGATTGACATGGGGTTAGTCTAGGTATTTTTTTAGGATTGACCTAATTAGTCGTTTGACTGGGTTAGTTCCATTGATGAGGTAATTCATCTGGGGGCATGGAAATATTGATCTTGTTTGGAATTTTGAGTTTTTGTTCTAAGTTCTTTCCTTAGGACAGTAGTCTGATTGACCTTCATTGGTTGAGACTTCGTGATGATGGGATTTCATCGGGATACCAAGTCGAGTATATGCCGAGAGTTGTGGACTATGACCATGACTAGACATGATGGAGCGCGACCCTATGCCAGTGTTACTCTGGGAGTCTTTCGTACTTCGGAGAATGCCTGGAAGCCTTCGTGCTTCAGGATTTGGCGGTGGGAAGGCTACTTAGTCTAGAGTTTTGGTAACAGTCACGATGGGGCATGACATTGGATTGGATGCCTGGTTAGGTATCGGCGGTTTAGATATCGTCTGACTGTCGTCAGAGATATTGGTTTGCAGTTTTGTCATAAGGACCAGTCTTGGAGGGATTTTCCTTGACGAGTGAGTACTCTGAGCAGATAGTTTTAGTCTATTGGATACTGCTAGACTAGTGGATCTAGTTGGGGTTTGGATGCTCTTGTGATAGGAGCTATCCAGGAGATGGGTTTGTAAAATTCCTGAAACATTTGACTCGGAGATAAGTAGTTTTCAGCATTGATGGTTTCCTTCAGTGATAGATTATATCCGATGCTAAGGATTGTACATGACTACTTGAGGCGTGAGGATAGCGTGATTTATGCCAGTGTACACTTGGTGGTGATTTCAGGTGGGACACCACGACAAGTAACCTCAGTCTCGATTTGTTGCAGTCTTAGCAAGAGATATAGTTATCAGGAGCATGTTCAATGATAGTTGAAATATTTCGGACTTGTATTGCGGCTTGGGTTGAACAAGTCCTTATGATCATCTTGGATGAAGATAGACAGTGATAGTATGTCTAGACTGGTGCAGGTTTATCACTAGTGACTACTTGTAACTGTTGACTGACTCTGTCAAAGATGAGTGATTGAATCAGCTGTGATTATTTTGATTCCAAGTATTTGGGATATGCGGACATGTGGCAGTGAGATCATCAATATTGATCGAGCCATGAGAGTTTCATTGATCAGTGATTGTCTGATTAGGGTTGATATCGTCAGGCATGGCGAGAGCTACAGTATATCGATTTGATTGATCAGATTATTCCAATCGGTACAGATGGGATATAATGAATCAAGAAGTACTGGGAATGGTACTTTAAGTTTGGTATGCTTTAATATAATGATTCAAGTGCATTTAGGAAATTCTTTAGTCGCTAAGGGATCTCCAGGAATGCGGGAATTCGGACTTTTGGATTCTGCGGATCACGAAAGTGGTCATTATTTGGATCTTGTGATCGTAGTTGTTGGTAACGTTGCTTTGGCTACCAGTGAAGGATTTTGATCTGAGCATTGCTTGGTGTTAGCAATTATTGATCCAGTTTGAGGAAATAGGATTCAGTGATTGTCCCAGGATTGTCAGTGGACAAATTTTGGGGACTATTGGTCAGAGTGTTTTGCTTGGGGTGCTGGCAATATATGTCTCAAGAGTTGTTCTTGAGAGGCGATTCGACAAGTGCTTATGGATTTCAATGAGCATTAGCAAGTTAGCATTAGTCATTTTATGGGATGAGACAACAGCTGAGACTTGTTTTTCTGAGTCTGGCAGGGTTGTTGTCACTGATATCCTAGTGTATTCTGATATGCTGTGTCATTGAGAGGTTGAGATAGCGGGATTGCCGCTAGTATTGATAGATTTTGTGCGGGATATAGTTGAATTCGTTTGGTTATCTCCGCTAGGGAGCCAAGGATTTGGTTATCTGGAACAGGATTAACCGGAATCATTTTCGTCGATACTATCTCTAGTTCCGAGATAGAAGTAAGCATCTGATATAGACTACTGCTGGGGATGGTGTTGGTCCATCTGGGAGTTTCAGCAAGATGATAGTGAATTTTGAGGCGACGACCTCTAAGGGTGCATTAAAACAAGAAATTGTGTACAAAGATTTTGTAGCAATTGGGGTTAATAAGCAGAGATTTTGTCATCTGTTTACTTAGTTGGTACTCTTTGGGAAACATTCATTGGGAAAGTAAGTTCTAAAGGTACGTACTATGATGCCAGAAATTGTCAGGATTTGGTGGTTATCCATGATAGGATGACTAAGATGATAAATTCGATACCATCTACGATAGCGAGATTCAGATCAAGGTTTATTGCAATCAGTCTGAGGGTTTCAGATGGTTAGAGTCGTGTGCAGTGGTGTGATTGCTCTGCGAGCTGGTGGCCGGTAGTTGCCATTTCTATTCGCATAAGGTACTGTTTTGGAAGATACATTTTATCCTTCGTGATAAAAAGTAACCCACACGAGTTCTTGAAAAAGGGATATCTAGGATTTGACCGAAAGTCGAATCTAGATCGATTTGTTTAGAGCTTTGCGATAACATCAAGGGATGCGATGTTATCGTTACACTAGTGAGATACAATGAGTTGTATCTTGTTTTCTCAATGGGCAGCGATAGAGTTCGTGCGTGTCCAGAGATATCTGATAACTAGTTACAATCTTAGCATGAGTGTCATCGCTAAGATCTGTAGGCAGTGTGACTGATTCAATGGGTAATTTGGACCGAATGTGCCGTGTCGTTGCGGTTAACGATGGATAACTGACGGTAGTCAGTAGTGTGACAAAATTTAGCAAGGATTGGGGTTGTCGAAGGTTATTCGACCCAATGTTTTGAACCGGAACTATTAATGAATTGGACGAATGGTTTATACTATATTCCCGGGGTTTACTTTAGATTTTGAGGACGAAATCCTTTTAAGGTGGTGGGAATGTAGTAGCCCGTATCCAAAACTAACGATTAATGAGTAATTAATCGTATATTCATGTTGAGATTAAGTAAAACATGATTAAAGAAATTCCACATGAATTAACGGAGTCCAGAAATGGATCCAGGACACTAAAAAATGGTGGATATGGTTCGGCAGGTTCGGACGCTCCGAACTTGAGTTCGGACGATCCGAACATGGACAGAGCCAGGCTTCGGAGGCTCTGAAGACTTCGGACGGTCCGAAGTGGGTTTGAACGATCCGAACTCATGCGGCCAGCTTTCCCAAAATAATACGTCATTGGTGACGTCATCCGGGAGATGTTCGGACGACCCGAACAGTGTATTGGACAGGTGTATGGTTGCATGCGATTGGTTGGACGCGTGGCGGAGATCGGACGATCCGATAAGACGATCGGACGGCCCGAAGCAGTTCGGACGATCCGAAGTCAGGATCGGACGATCCGAACGTGCTCTATAAATCTGATGTCCGAGCTCCTCATTTTCTTGCCAATTCCGAGTTCCTCTCCTTCGCCTGCAAAGTTCTATTTTGGGCTTTGGGTACTCTTATTGTAGAGTTGGAGTAGGGAACATATTTTAGTATAGTCAGACAGTGTCTGACACAGTAGCAGAGCAGTGCTCGTGTAGCGGAGCAGTGCTCGAGGCTGTGGAGCTGCAACAGGGGTGTGCCCCTAGTTGCAGGATAGTCGCCATCAGTGGGCTGACGACGGACGCAGGTATAGCTATGGTCTCCTTAAATTATTTAGGAGTATGCAATAGCTTAGTTAAGACTTTTAGAGCTTATTGAATGATGCATGGGTATTTGCATTGTAGACTTGATGATAGGCTTGGAACCTAGAGTGGGACTACTAGGACTGCCTTAGAAAGGTACGTAAGTACTGACTGAGATTGCCAGCGGATATGCATGCTTATATGTTGCATTTATGTGTTTGCATGTTATTATTGTTATGCGGCATGTGCATATCATCTTGTGCCTGTATGTCTGTATATCTTTCGAGATGAGCCAGTTAGGGTTGCTCAGCCCTGTTAGGACGTTTGATATCGAGTACCCTTAGGTACTGATACCTGAAGGACTCCATGGTCCGCGTCCGTGATTCGGGAATGAGTGGTCGCACACAGTGGTTAGCTACCCCGATGTGACGAGCTTATATTTTAGGCGCCAGTTTGAGCAGTTTTGTATACAGTTATCCTAGATATGGATACCCTGTCATTTGAATGCATCATATTTGTATGTTTATCCGTGCTTTCGTATTGAGCTTAGAGCTCACGTCTAGTATTTTTTGTGTATCTGGATACCGTATTCGACGGGCAGGTGTAGGTGCAGGATTGAGCACCAGGAGCCTGGAGGAGCCAGCAACCTTGAAGACAGCAGTATTTAGCTGTAGGTTTTTATCTAAGTAATTCGATTGGGTTGTATAAATCGAGTTTGTTAGCCGGTTGTATTCTGCCGGTCTGATTGTATTTAAGTCTTCCGCAGCGATTATATTTAATGCATGCTTAATTATGCTCTTAACTCTGATTAGGTAGTGGATCCGGGTCGAGTCTCTACAGTTGTTGTTGATCATCTTTTGTCTCCGTACAGATTTATTTGAAGTTTGTCGAGCCTAGAGTTAGCAGCAGTCGATCGTGAAGAGTTGTAAGAAGAGCGGTAAAGAGTTTACCTTGAGCATTGTTGTTGTTTAGGTTGTATAGATTTTGATATAACCTTTTTTGTAGCATATCCAGAGTTGGAGCTAATTGCATCAAAAGGTACAAGCAGCCATTTTTTTAGCAAGATAGCACACTCGAGACAGTTGGTTCTTGAGTTTCCCTTAAATCACATACTTGCATCAATACTTGTTCTAGAATGTGGGACTTGTATTTTGTTTGAGCTTTTGTTATATGGCTTAATGTTTTATGTTTTCTTATGCATTCATCTTGAGCCAAACCCTTGATTTCAGGGGCAGAACGACCCTTTTTGTTTAGACGTTTTGGAGGCTATACTGCGAGTGGCCTGGGTTGTAGAAGTTCACCTAGCATCAGCATATTCCTTATAGTCGCACCAAATTCTAGGGTATTGGGATACGTCGCACCACCTCGATTGGGAGAGTCGGTGATTCGTTACGTGATCTCATACTCGGGATCCCAAAATCATAGCAGCAATCCCTTGTTTATCAGAGTTGATATCACGATTTTAAAGACATGCATTTCATTCATCTTATCATTGAATATGTTGTCCTTCTATCATGCTATTGATATATTACTTGTTATTGCATGTTATGTTGCTTTGACTGGGAATATCTTTCTCACCGGAGTTATCCGGCTATTGCTTTGTTTTGTATGTGTACTTGGCAATAGGTGGGGCATGATCGAGTCAGCGAAGACCTGGTTAGCATCAATAGTGAGAGATAGAAGTGGGACTCAGTTTAGAAGTCATATCAGTATGTCTATCTAGTTATATTGGAACATGTTTAGATCTCGAACTTCTTATTATCTGTTGTATCGTTTATGCGAGTATTGAGGTTTGTATGCTGTTGTTGCATGTATTTTATACTCTTTGCAATGTATTGTATGAATTTTGGAGTTGATTTGGTATGCTTAACTTCTGGAAATTCTTGTTCAGAGCTGGCCGCTCGATCGGTAGAGTTTAACCAATCGAGCGAGAGAGATGCAGCCTATTCTTTGTTTTGCAAAAATCTTGCCCGCTCGATCGGTTGAACTCTACCGATCAAGCGATGCTGGAATTTACCCCGGGTAGAAAGTTTTGGATTTTTTGCTCGCTCGATCGGTTGAGTTCTACCGATCGAGCGAAGCACTGTTTATTTTTTTTTAAAAAAAATTCTTTTATTGCTTTTAATCTTGGATCTTGTATGCTTAATTATTTTTTAATCCTAAATTAGATGTTTAGAACCGAGATTTCACAGATTGTCTTGCGCTGGGCGCATAGAATTTCATGTCCCAGTGAGCCGGGTTCTTTACCGAGATTTTTGGTACGCGTTTTTGAAGTTTAGAATTCATGTTTATGATCTTTTAAGACGTTTTAAGTACTTTTAAGAGTTTTTATACAAAAAGTTTCGAGTTTTTATGTCAAGAACGGAAAGAACAACTCACGTGAATCGGTTTAATTATGTAATACATTATATGCTAGTATGTTTTCACGAATGCTATGTTTCTTATGAAATCATATACATGAAATGTTGTGAAATTTTATTGGACATGTTTATCTTTCTTTTAGTTAGCATGCATGATTTTCAAGCATGAAATGATTTAAAAAGTATGACATGTTAAGTTTCAAGCTATATTCAAGATTCATGATGACATGATGATTTTAATATGCTGTGATAATGTATTAGGATGTTAATGAAAGAAATCATTGAAGCATGTTGAAAATATTTATGGTGAGAAAGTAAGACGGAGATATATGATGACGATGATATTTCAATGATGCATGATAAACTATTTTGATATTGTATGTGTTCTAGTGGTAGCAGAACGAGATTGGTACTTCAGGATGAGCTCCGAAGGGGCCCTACAAGGAATGAAGGTGCGCATATTGACCAAGGCCGGTATAGACTGTAAGAATAAAAGACATAAAAAGATTTTTCTTTTGAACTTCTATATATCTTGTGTTATTTTACTTCTACACTTATTCATCTTATCGATTTGCATTATTTGAGTGTAGATTATCACAACACATTTTGCACTATTGGTGGTTCCACCATTTTTGAATTGTTGAAAACATTTGGTCTTTTATAGCTAATCCTATAAAAAATTTGTAACAAATTCCAGTGTTTTAGAAAAAAATTTTAAAGTATTTATTTACCTCCTCTAAATACATCCTCATTCCTAACAAACTTAAAGATGTCGATGTATAAAATATCATAAGATTTTTTTTATCGTTATAATCACAAAAACGAACATCATACTATGCAAAAACGATACAAACAAATACTTTGTCAGGTACGACCAGGTCAGATGAGATCTCCATTTATGTACTGCCAATCTTGATTGAAGTATCATATTTTGTCGATTTTCGATCTTGATCGTGGTGCAAAAGAGACTTGTCTGAACTTTGTGTGTACCGAGTATAGCTTTTCTTGGATTACTGATCTTGGACATGGATGCATATCTTCCTCCCTTTCATTCTAGACAAAATTCAGATGGGCTAAGGTTGTGTCCATCTAACACATGCCGTTGCTGTGTTCTTCGGCGACAGTAGAGGCTTTTTGAGTTGAATTGGTGTTTGTTGGGAAAGCAAGGAATGCTCTCTCAAATCAATCAAGAGTCCAAGACATTCTGTATCAACGTATTGATATCATTCAAGTAATTTTCATAATGAAAACTCTGTGATTGGCAAGTTCGTTTTTTTGTTTTGTTTTCTTTGTTTTTTTTTTTTTTTCACGACGACATGGCCACGAGATACCAGGTACTGTGTTCCATCTGTCATTTGAGAGGGCTACTTATGGATCATATTTTAACAAGAGAAGAAGATCTTTGAGATGTATTCATAGTCAAGTAAACGAGTAAAGCAAGATAAGATAATCGCAACCTCGAGTGATTTGGGTTTAAACAGCAGCTGCAAGTCTCGATCACCATAAATACATGCATACATAACGAAGTATAGGCGCGATTTGGGTTTAAACAGCAGCTGCAAGTCTCGATCACCATAAATACATACATACATAACGAAGTATAGGCGCTCGACATGGAGCACTTGGAGTAGTACACATGGAAATATGTAAGACTGGGATTAAGAAACCACAAGAAAATTCTTCAACATTTTAAGCTTCAGCCAAGCCTTCTGCAGCTTCAATAAAACCCATGCTGAAGTAAAAGTTGATGCACGTCAATTCCTTCTTGTTTGCATCAGACAACGTCATTTTGAGGGTGTAAGAGCCCTGCATGCGACATAATACACATCTAAATGTCAAATTTATGCCTGATTGTCAACCTTTTCATCAGGGGGTTGGTTCGAACTTGGTGATGTCTCATGTTGTAACACCACAAGTCCACAACGAGGGAATGCTTATGCTATATAATTAAAATCCTGTTAAAATGCATTAAAAAAAAAAAGAAGTCCTGAAATACAGATAGGATAAATGACTTACAAATGGTGTGATTCCAGGCAACGCTTGCTTGTGAGTTATTGTAAAATTGCCGTTGGAAATGGGGCATTCTGTCTTTTGACATAGGTCATGACTCTCACTGTGGATGTAAAATCCCCAGTATGCAACATCAATTTTCAGTTTTCCACCGGAAATTGTTTCATCTGCATGGACACCTCAGGTGAGACTTCAGCAAAAGAGAACATAAAATTTTGATCGTTATAATAAACTTTTGAGATTCCTACCGAGTATAAACTGAAAATAAACGATGCTCAAGGTTTATAATGTGCTCTTGGTGAAGATTTCATCATGAAGGGTTCAAATTTCCCCTACTCATATTCCCAAACTAAGGACAACCGAAACTCAAGCCTCAAAAACACCGAACTGGTGCTCTACATTCATGTTGCACTTCACCAATTATAGGACCATAAAAGATTAAAGCACCAATCAAGAAAATACCTGTGGCCGCGTTAATTGCAAAGGTGGTCTCCACGTTTCTGGAAATGGGATAAGGGGTTATATCAATTCCACTGACCTTGACAGCATAGTTGGCCTTCTTATCTGCCAATTAATTAGACAAACCTCATATGAAAAAAGATAATGCGAAAATCACCACAGATTCTTTTGCAAATTACAAAGCCATCCAGTTCTAAGATGAGAGGTATGTTGCACACAAACAATCAACTCCATTTTCCTTTACTACAGAAAGAGAACACAAAACAAGGCAGCATAAGCTTAAAACAGCGGCAGATCAAGAATTTAGCATTGGGGCAGATTAACTACACTTGGGGTGAAAGTTGTGACTTTGGATAATGAAAATGAAATTTTGAATTTGTTTTCCTAACATTTTGGAACATGCATGCCAAATAGATCCAACCCTTTTCTTATATGCATCAAGTTAAATCCATGAGCAGTGAAAGGGGACTGATTTCAAGATTTAGGGGATTCGTCAAAATTATTTACAAACACCAGCTTTTACAAAAAAAAAAAACTTAGATCAAGATTGAACGCTCTAAAAACGAAAATCATAATGACACAATTCGATTACAATTTCAAAATTTTGAAATTCCAGGCCAGATAACTTCAGCAAGCACAACCCAGAACAAGTAATTACAGTAACGAAGAAATTCGATCAACTCCACCGTAAGGGAACAAATAGGGCAAATCCCGTTCATCATATCACAATTAAAAGCGAAATTAAAATAGGGAAAAAAACAAAGGGAATCATACTGCAGTATTCTACATCGCGGGTCGTTGCGGAATTCAACGGTACTAGCAGACAAACCACGCAAAGTAGGGCACCAATCGTCTTCTTCAACTGCGCCATAGTCACCGCGACTCCAATTATCAGTTCCTGAAAAGAAATTGAAATTTTCTGATGAAAATTTTCAGTTCGAATCCACAAGGAGAACAATTTTTGGAATCAAATCTCACCAATAAATTGAAAATAAATTGAAATCGATCGGTTTATGAGGTTGAGAAGATTATTTTCTTGAAGAGAAAGCTAGCTGTGAGGAAATGAATATAGGTGGGGAATTAAGAAGGCCCTGGTGTCCCGTTCTCAGCTATCTTTTTTTTTTTTTATAATTTTTTAATTCATGTCAATAATTGATATTGTCTATGTATTTAATTTGGATTTGGATGTTCTAGACAACTGAGAGTATATTAAGAGCAAATTGGTGATAAATCCCCAAATTTAAACTTGACTTTGCCCTAACTTTTTATCCATAAGATTCTTTGCAATAGCTTCCTAAGACCACAAAACTTGAATATTTAATTGTTTCATTCTTGTACTGGATTTATGCTTTTTTATGCTTAAAATCTAAGGACTTTATGCTAAAATCTGAAGATTTTGTGCTTATTCATGGTACAAAGAATTATCCGTAAAAATGGTATCAGAGCCTTAGGTTAATTATTCAGACATAATATTATTCGTTAATTCATGCTTTTCTTTGTTGAGGAGAAGATTTTTTTTTAAAAGATGACTTCAAACGAAGGTTTGAATCAAGAAGATTTTATTCATATGAAATCCTATAAACAAGTTAATCTATTCACAATAGATTACTTACAACAAGTTGTGACTAATGCTCTTAATTTTGAAGAGATAAAGAAAAATGATTTCTAACTCTCAATTTTTAGAGATTACCCCAGATTCCTCTAAACTCTTTGAAGATCTTAGAGAAATTCAAAAGACGGTACAATATTACAGCAATCAGCTGTATGAAATACCTCGACAAATTGAAGAAATCCTTAAGAAACAAGAAGAAATTCTTGGAAACCTAAAGGATCTTCAAAATAAAATCATAAATCTAGAACATACTTCGGGTTCTAGAAAAGAAAATACAAGAGGAAGGTTACCACTCTTATTTGGTACCGAACCTTTGTTACATCAGAAAGGTAAAACAAAAATGGTCCAAAAACCTTTAACCAATGATGAAATGATGATTAATCTTATAAAAGCAGTATCAGAGAAAAACACTATCTGATGACTACTTTAGAAAGATTAAATCTCGAGGATCTACAAGATCTTGTGGATTCTTTTGCGAATCTCAAAGTAGTAGATCTAAAAATGAATTTCCCTGAGGGTGAACAACTCATAGGGAATCCTCCAAGATATGTGGTTAAAACAGAAGAACCACATAGTGAGTTCCAAGTTGGAGAAAATTCACATTCAGCAGGAACCAGATCGAGAAGGAGTAAAATCTCACTCCATCAAACTCCTTACGAAAAAACTGTTTTAGATCTAATACATCCTTATGGGGTTATGTTAAACCTTGATGTTTTGGACTTTAAAAATAGAGAAGATCTTATAGATGATTGGACGTCAGCTATGAGAATAGCAGCAGGGACATTAGATCTTAATAAAGAAGGATTCATTAAACTTCTAGAAATGAGTCTAATGGGATCTGTTAAGATTACATGGGAGATAACTATGCAAGAAACTAGGGAATCAATCTTAGCAGGAGAATCCCTCAGCGAAATTGGAGAAAGAATGGCCACCCTATTTAAAGCACAATTCATAGGGGTAGACTATTTCAATAATCAAGATACAGAAAAAAAGAGAAGATATACTCAAGCTCTTTATAGCCTCGAGTTACATGATATCTGCTTAGTTGATGAATACATTATGTTATTCATTAAATACAGATGGAATTCGGGAGTCGAGTAAAATATAGCTATTCAGCTATTTTTTGCAAAAATGCCAAGTCCCTGGAGAGAAATGCTGATTAAAGAATATGTTCCAGGCAATCTTGATACATTGGCAAGACGTGCCTCCTTTTTGAAAGGAAAATTAGCAGAATGGTGCCATATGGCAGCATTACAGAAGAACTACAAGAAAATAAGGGGTATAGATAAGCGTACACCTTTGTGTTGTAGAGAAAATGATCTTCCAAAGATCATTGGAAACAGATCACAGGGATTTAAAAGGAAGAAATTCAGAAATAATCCCTATAATAAAATAAAAAAGTTCTTGGAAACCAAGAACATTTTGGTCCAAATAAAAGGCCAGATCCTATAGATCAGGTAGAAGAAGTGGACCTACAAGAACATCCCCAGCAACAGGCTTATCACAAAGCAGGGGAAGAACACCATCAAGAAGAACTTTCAGAAGAACTCATACAAGAGCAAGTGAAAGTTTCAAGGATTGCAACTGCTGGACATGTGGAGCAAGAGGACATATATCTACAAATTGTCCAGAAAACGAGAAAAAAGGATTTAAACTCTTTGAAGCAACACCAGATATGGATGATGCGGTCTTCTTTCAAGATCTAGTCCAAGTATATCAATTTGAGGATATCCCCTCAGATGAAAGCATATACGAAGAAGCGATATTGTTTAGTCGAAAAGTTTCCAAAGATGAATCAGAATCATAGTAAAAAAGGAAGTGTTTCACCATGAAACACATGAAAATTTGGCTGGGTTCTTTAGTCAAACCACGATATCTCATAATATGGTCCAAAGGATTAAACATTACAGAAGTACCAAAGATTTTCGGCAGGACAAGTTGAAAGAGTCTTAGGAAACCTAGAGCTAAGACAAAGAAGACATAATTTGATTTATAAGTTATCCAGAAGGGAAATGGCGATCCCTATGGAATTAACCAGTAATCAAATTGAAATGCAGTTAATTTCCTTTGAAGAAATTCGAGAAGAATTACAGAAATTAAAAGCAGAAGTAGCAAAGACAATGTCTTGGATTCATATTGGAGCAATCCAGATTATGATCAAGGCTACTTTTAAAGAGGGAATAGATTCACCCATAGATATCGTAGTATGCGATAAAATAATGAGGAATATACAAGATGCGGTTCTAGGAACTATATCGGGAAATTTATGTGCAGGAAAAATTGTGGGAGTTATTTATCCAAGAATAGCCTACAATTTAGCTGATAGAGATTTTAGTCGAGCCTTGAATTTGCATCAAAACTTGAAGGAAAAAAGACTAATGAAGGAAGGTAATAGGCCATACTCTATTACGTATCAAATTTCATATGCTCTTTCTAATACTCACCATTCTGAATTATTTATTAGAAATGAGTTCATTGAAATTCCAGAGATCTTTGGGAAAGTTGCTCAAGCAATATACCCGGAAAGAATCGAGTTTCCTTTAATTTAGGAAATAGACATTCAAATTCAAGACAGACCGGTTCTATACAGAGACCTTAAAATAGAACCCCGAAGGTTATCTTTCCAAGGAGACAGAATGACAAGCAGGAGATGAGACAAATCTCCTATTCAAGAAATTCCACCAGAAGAAAAAGAGTTTTCTATAATAGGAAAACTTAGATCTCCAGAAGGATGGAAAGAAGTAAAAATAGTATTCGAAATTACAAGTCATCGGAACTTGTTCCCTTGTAACTCGATTTACTATTTGGAACAACAGGAAAAAGGAACTTACCAAGGAGTGATAAATATTGAAGAATTGGAAGTTCAAATCTGGGGAATTCCAGGAAAAGAAATGGATCAACTCATTCTTGGTCTAGAATTCCTGGAGGACCATAAACCATGGAAATTCCTTGAAAAAGGAATAGAGTTCATGACAAAAGAAAAAACTTAGAGGATTCAATAAGAATTCTACGAAATGGAAAACCAAGAGAATTGGATAAGGGACAATCCCTTAATCAGATTCGAGAACTCTGTTCACAGACAGAGGAAGAAGCAACCGTTGAAATTAGTAAGTCATGAACATGATTTACTAGAACGCATTGAAGAAGTAGAAAGGAGTAACCATACTCTACCTTCTGAGGCCTTAGGGAAACTAAAGGTAAATAGTCTTAATCGGATTACTGAGTTAAAACACATTCTGTTAAAAATGGCGGGGCAATTTAGTAATCCCTTTAAAAAATGACAACAAGTCCTTTCTCCATATACATTCCGATAGGGATGTTATATGAACAATATAAGGCTGAGTATTTTGCAGCTTATATTGACTCGGGAGCGGGAATTTGTACAGCAAAAAGAGGAGTCTTCCCTGAAGAATGTGAAGAGGAGTTGCCAAAAATTGCTGGACGAGATTTCTCTCTCAGAATTTTAATTCTTTGCAAAGGAATAAAACAAGCAGAGATCCTTATGGGAGGTGCAGGTCAAACACCTTGGTACAAGGTAAAAACATCACCAATCTATTTCCATGATACAGGAGCTGATATCCTGTTAGGAAATAACTTCTTACAAATGTTTAAGAAGTACACACAAGACAATGATTCAAGAAGACTTATGTTCACTACAATTTATGATCATAAAATTATCGTTCAAAGACTCAAGGTTGCTTTTTATCGACAATTGCCGATACTATTTCGCAGCCAGCGGCCAGCGTGGTGATAAAGGACAACTTTTTCACCCAAAAATGAAAGAACCAAGAAGGTTTGGAGAAACCATGTTGAAAATAACTACAGAACAAGAACTCCAAACAGAGGATATGGAGCTTCTCAAGGTAACTCTAAATCACAGAGATATAGAGTTAGAGAATAAAGTATCCCTTGAAGATGTCAAAAAGAGGCTCAAAGAAAGTTACAACGAGCATCCTTTGGCATGGTGGGATAAAAAATCAACTCAAATCCAGTCTTACTCTAAAGGAAGGCGAAGAGTATGAATTCGTCAGATATAAGCCTATCCCGATTGTTACGCCTTAAACGCATACAAATCTCGTGTAATGAGATTAATGTTTTTAATGCATTAACAATTCTCATAATTAAATTGTTTTGATGATTACAAAACTCGGTTAAACGTTACTAACAGTTTAAAGTGAGAAATTTGCAGGTAATATTATTTTTGAGTATAGACAATATTGGAAGCAAGAACCGATAATCAAAAAATTGGGAATAAAAATTCAAAAGTTCAAATCTATCCAGGTTCGAACGACCCGAAGACAACTTCGGATGCTCCGAAGTATTTTCAGAATTTAATAAAGATCGAAGGACAAGTTCGGAGACTTCGAAGACTACTTCGAACGATCCAAAGTGAGTTCGAACGACCCGAAGATTTTCCAGAAATTAAATAAAGATCGGAGGCACTCTCGGAGGCCACGAAATGACTACTTCGGACGACCCGAAGACAGGTTCGGACGACCCGAACTCCTTTACGGCCATGAAGATTTTGTTGGAAGAAAATTTGCCTGAAGAATTTAATGCCGCCGTTCGGACGACCCGAAGATGACTTCGGACCACCCGAACAGTTCACCAGCCGTAAGAATTTGAATTTCAATCAGACAAGATTCGGACGACCCGAACCCGTTCGGATTGGCACCTATAAATACATGCCATTTGAAGCCTTCTCAACTCACCAATTCACTGTCAACTCTCTTTGCAAGCAAGTTCATCTCCTACAAGAGTTAAAAGAAATATTTGTGAGATATATATTCAAAATCGAGGGTTGTTTGTATAAGTTCATTCGTGAGTTGGTTGCTCCGTTATTGTAAACACTTGTGTGAGAAGCCAAGTGTATTTACGAGTGTTGTGGCTATCCTTGGAGCCCTTAAGGCCAAGTGTTGAGTTGTATCGGCGCGGTGATCATGTCAAGTTGTAAGGCTATCCTTGGAGCCATCAAAGCCAAGTCGTTCGAAGTGCTAGTGGATCCTTGGTTAATCGATCTTAACCAAGAAGAGAAGACGTAGACGATTTATCGTCGAACTTCCATAAACATCTCTTATCACTTTTACTGCTTTATTTACATTACTCATTTATTTACTGTACTTATTATTAATTGCTTTAAGTCTTCCGCTTGCGTATTTGCATAATCACTTTAAATTGCTAAAGTTGCCAATAGAACCTAAATCCCCCCCCCCCCATTAGGTTCTAACAAGTGGTATCAGAGCCACCTTTTTCAAAATATTTTCAAAAAGGTTCTTATGGCAAATCTAGCGAGCGACTATGCTCAAGGGCAATCAACAAATCGTCCTCCTCTTTTCAATGACACAAACTACGGATATTGGAAAAACCGAATGTCCCTATATATCCAATCTGTAGACTATGACCTTTGGAAGGTTACTGTGAAAGGTCCCTACATACCTACTAAAGAGGTTGAGGGTGTCAATTCCTAAGGGAATAGACGACTTTTCTAAGGAGGATATGAAACTTATATCTCAAAATGCTAATGCCATGAATATTCTTCATTGTTCCTTAGATATGAACGAGTACAACCGGATCTCAATGTGCTCATCCGCTAAAGAGATATGGGACAAGTTGGAGATATGCCATGAAGGGACTAATCAAGTCAAAGAAACGAAGATCGATCTACTCCAACTCAAATATGAAACATTCGAGATGAAATCAAATGAAGATGTAGATACTATGTTCCGAAGGCTTACTCAAATTATCAATGAGCTAGCCCAACTCGGGGAACAATATCCAACCAAACAAGTGTGGAGGAGAGCTCTACGCGCCTTACCCAAGGAGTGGGATGCCAAGAGGACGGCTATCATAGAATCCAACAAAGGCGACACCGCTTCCTATGACATTGATCAACTTCATGGGACTCTAAAAACCCATGAGTTGGAACTGTCAACAAGGAAGGAAATAAAGAAAGAAGATATCAAGGAAAAGGGGATTGCTCTATCTAGCCAATCCAAAGAAGATCAAGATGATGATATGACACTCTTTGCAAGAAAATTCAAAAGATTTATGCGAGGAAACAACTTCAAAAAAAAGACGGACAAAGAAGTTACCTGCTACAACTGTCAACAACAAGACCACTATGCAAATGAGTGTCCTCTTAAGAAGAAAGTTGACAAGGAAAAGAAGAAAGCACTCATAGCCACTTGGAGTGATAGCGACGATGACGAGGAGGAAGCAAACATCTGCCTCATGGCTAAAAGTGATGACATCGTCTCCGACGACGATGACGAGGTACCTTCCTATGACGAACTACTACATGCATATAAACAAATGTTTGATATGGCTAAGTCACTTAGAAAGGAAAATAAAAACCTTAAAAATGAATTAGAAACTAAGGGGCATGAAAACGTAAGATTAAAGGATGACATAGCCCACTTAGAAAAATATTTTAATAAGTTCAATGTCAGTAGTAATAAATTGAATAATCTACTTAGCATGCAGAAATGTAGTTTTGATAAGGGTGGAATAGGGTACGGTAAGAAATCAATAGACTTTACTAGTCTAATTGCTAAAGCAAAAATGAGATCACCCCCTAAATGCTCTTATTTTTGTAAAATTGGTCATGCTAGATATAAATGTAGATCCTTGAGATTTCAATATGATCAAAAGAGTTATATGAAATGGAGGCCTAAGAGTACTTAATAACTCATCAGTTGGCATTATGAGATCATGATCTAAGGGATTTCATCATAGACCGGTTTAAACTGCCTTGACTTGCGACTGGTCTTCCTGATGAACGCTGCTCTATCCAAGAAAATAGGTTTTTAAAGAGGCCATAGCCCTACCTACTACTAGGAGCACTCTTAGAAAGTGGCGATGATGTTGCTATGAGAGACTGAACTCTTAGAAGTCTATTTTATCTATCTTTTCTAATATTGTGGACCCAAAAGAACTAAAGGGTACCAAAACCAATTTTTGCAGGGAAATAGAAAAACTGTTCTCCCTAGCATATGATATCTAGACAGTGGAGTTCTAGACATATGACGGGAAACAAAGAGCTACTCCAATCCATCAAACCAAAGGATAAGGGATCTGTCACCTTTGGAGACAATAGCAAAGGAGTTATCGAAGGAATCATCTCAATAGGTATTTTTAAATCCTTCTTGATTGATGATGTACTCCTAGTGAAAGGGCTTAAACATAATCTACTAAGCATAAGTCAATTGTGCGATAGAGGTTATGAAGTCAAATTCACTCCCCAACACTGCACTATATCACTCATGACTGACAAATCCATAAATTTCAAAGGATATAGAAGTGAAAATGTATACAAGGTTTCTTTAAACAATTTATCTTTATCAAATATTAAAAGCCTTGTATCCTTGAATGTTGATGACAGCATTCTTTGGCATAGACGACTAGGTCATGTTGGTCCTAGTACCATAGAAAAACTTTTTAAACTTGATTTAGTTGTTGGTATGCCAAAACTCAATTTAAAATTAGATTCTGTTTGTGATGTGTGTCAACTTGGCAAACATACAAGAGAATCTTTTAAAAGCAAAAATTTTATATCTACTTCTATGCCTCTTGAACTTCTTCACCTAGATCTATGTGGTCCCTCGAGGAACGCTAGCCTAGGAGGGAAGCTTTATGCATTTGTCATTGTGGATGATTTTTCACGTTACACGTGGACATTGTTTTTAGCCCACAAAAATAATGCCTTTGATTATTTTAAAACTTTTGTCAAACGAGTTGAGAATGAAAAAAATCTTTCTATAAAACAGATCCGTAGTGACCACGGAACTGAATTTCAAAATGAGAGTTTTTCAAACTTTTGTGAAGAAAAAGGCATCGGTCACAATTTTTCTTGTCCTAGGACTCCTCAACAAAACGGGGTTGTTGAGAGGAAAAATAGGACACTTGTGGAGATTGCGAGGACCATGATATGTGAGCATTCTCTACCAAAATATTTTTGGGCTGAAGCAATGAACACTGCTTGTTACATCATCAATCGTGTATCAATAAGACCAATTCTAAAAAAAACTTCATATGAATTATGGAGAGGGAGAAAGCCTAACATTTCATACTTTCGAGCTTTCGGTTCCAAATGCTATATTCATAATAACGGTAAGGACAACCTTGGCAAATTTGATTCCAAATCCGACAAAGGTATTTTTCTCGGATATTCTACCACAGGTAAGGCTTTTCGAGTATTTAATAAACGCACTTTACTTGTTGAAGAATCCATGCATGTTATCTTTGATGAATCTATAGTTTCTCGTACTACTAACGATGATGTAGAATTACTCGAAGAAGAGATGGCTTCATCAAGTCTAAATGATTTAGATATTTCTGTTGAGGAAACACCACTTCCAAAGGATTGGACGCTTCACAAAGATCATCCTATAGATCTTATCATTTGTAGTCCTTCGAAGGGAGTAACCACTCGTTCTTCTCTTAATAATATTTGCAATCATCTTGCTTTTGTTTCACATGTTGAACCTAAGTGCATTGATGATGCTTTATTAGATGATTCTTGGATTATTGATATGCAAGATGAATTGAATGAGTTTAAACGTAATGATGTTTTGAATCTTGTTCCTAGGCCGCATGATAGATCTATTATTGGAACTAAATGGGTGTTTAGGAATAAACTTGATGAGCATGGCACTATCACTAGAAATAAAGCTAGGCTTGTAGCTAAAGGATATAGTCAAGAAGAAGGCATTGATTATGATGAGACATATGCGCCTGTTGCTAGACTAGAATCCATTCGCATGCTACTTGCTTTTGCTTGCTCTAGAAATTTTAAGTTATTTCAAATGGATGTTAAGAGTGCTTTCCTGAATGGTGAATTGAAAGAAGAAGTTTATATTGAACAACCTGATGGCTTTGTTGATGCTTTACTGCCTGATCATGTGTATAGATTAAACAAAGCTTTGTATGGATTTAAGCAAGCTCCTAGAGCTTGGTATGATAAACTGTCTACTTTCTTGCTTTCAAATGCTTTTTTAAGAGGAAAGATCGGCATTACTTTATTCACCAAGAATGTCAAAAATGATCTTTTAATTGTGCAAATTTATGTTGATGATATAATATTTGGTTCTACTGACGAATCTCTTTGTCAAGATTTCTCCAAGCTTATGCAGGAACACTTTGAGATGAGCATGATGAGGGAACTTAACTATTTCCTCGGATTGAAAATCAAACAGTGCAAGGATGGATTCTTTGTGAACCAAAGAAAATACATCAAGGAGATTCTAAAGAATTTTGGGATGGAGAACACAAAATCATCATCCACACCGATGAGTACAGCAATCAGACTCGACAAGGATGAAAATGGTAAAACTGTAGATCAATCTTCCTTTCATAGTATGATTGGCTCCTTACTTTATGCTACTGCTAGTAGACCGGACATTATGTTTAGTGTTTGCTTGTGTGCACGATTTCAATCATGTCCAAAGGAATCACATTTGTTCGCCTTAAAACGCATTTTCAAATATCTTTCAAATACTTCAAATCTCGACTTGTGGTATTCGAAAAATTCTTTCTTTGATTTAAAAGCTTACTGTGATGCCGAATTTGGTGGATATAAGGTGGACAGGAAAAGTACTAGTGGAACCTGTTTCTTTTTAGAAAACTGTTTAGTTTCTTGGTTTTCCAAAAAGCAAAACTGTGTTGCGTTGTCAACGATCGAAGCCGAATATATGGCCGCCGGTAGTTGTTGTGCGCAAATTCTTTGGATGAAGCATCAATTGGTCGACTATGGCGTCTCTTTTTCAAAAATTCCTATTTTCTGTGACAACACTAGCGCCATTTGTCTTACAAAGAATCCGATTCAACATTCGCGCACCAAACATATTGACATTCGTCATCATTTTATTCGTGACCACATCGAACGAAATGAAGTTGAACTTCAATATGTTGACACTTCAAATCAAATTGCCGATATTTTTACAAAACCACTAGATGAAAATAATTTTATTCATTTGCGTGGTGAACTTGGCATGATTGAGTTGTAAACACTTACGAACATAAATAAATTTAATGTCATATTAAGGGAGAGCTTAATATTAAAATCGAGCAAATTAATTTTGGATAATATAAATCAATTATATTTATTCAAAATTAAAAAGCTCACATTTTATGTGAATTATTTGATTTAATACTTAAAATTGCAAAATTTAATTTAAGGGTCATTTTTCGAATTTTTGAAACTTCGGCTGGTTCGGACCACCCGAACCATAGTTCGGATCGTCCGAACTGCCTCGCGCCCATTCAATTCAAGACTTTCAAAATTCCCTCCTAATTAGCCAGTTCGGGCCCTCCGAACCAAGCTTCGGATCCTCCGAACTATGGGCGGTAAAACTTTGAATTTTGACCGCCTCAGATTCGGGCCCTCCGAAACACTTCGGACCACCCGAACTTAAAAATGTACTGTTCGGACCATCCGAATGTACTTCGGGTCCTCCGAACTTGAATTACAGACTGTCAATCTTATCCCCTCGGTAATCAGGTTCGGACCGTCCGAACCCTCTGCTATATATACCCATTCGGGCCATCCGATTTCTTCACCCCTAAAAACTTTCTTTTCTCCTCTTTCATCCAAATTCTAGCCTAAAAAATGCCTATCAAACGCCGTCGTGATCAAGCCAGATCTAGCCGCCCAATCCCTATCCATGATCCAAATTTACCGGCTATCTCTCGTCCTATCCCTGAGGATTATCCCACTCGACCGATTTTACCCGGTTGTATTTTCGATGTCACCTATCTTGCGACATCACATCTGCTTTTATTGCCTCTCATTGCTGCCCAGCATTGGGAATCCTTTTTCCAGCCTTTCATTCCGGATGCTATCTTTCCAGAGTTACTTTACGAGTTCTACGGCAACCTGGAACTCGAACTTGGCGAGGAGCTTCATATCGCCACGATTGTCCAGGGTCGGCATGTTTGCTTTTCTGTCTCCAACTTTGCCGAGTGGTTTGACCTTCCTTTGCTGGGACCCAACAACTATTTTGGTCAGGGATGTCCCACTGATGATCCTACTTTTGATCGAGATGAGGTTCTTTCTACCATTCTTGGTCGTCCAGCCACTGTTGCCGACGATCGTCTTTCTTTGAAACAACTCCGTCCCGACTACCAAATCATTCAGAAATTGATCACTACTTCCATCATTCCACGCAGTGGAGACTCATCCACCTGCAAATATCTTGATCTTTATGTTCTCTACCATATTGTGTCTTCCCGTCCTTTCAACTTTCCTCGATTAATTATGCAGGCTATGCATAATGCGGCTAAAGCCACGAGGAAAGTTTCTCTACCTTTTGCTCGTGTCATCAACCGCATTTTGACTCATTTTGACATCTCTTTTGATAACCCAAATGCTCTTCCCATCTCTGATTTCCACACTTTCAACCATTCTTCGATTACCAAGATGGAACTATCTTGGAATCCTGTCCTTTCTTGTTGGGTTAATGATCCAACTCGTGCCTTTAAAAAATATCTTTCGGACAAACATTTTTCCTTTCCTTATTCGAGTCTTTCACCCACTTCTCAAGCTAAGGGTTTTCCCAATGGGCCGCCTGCCGAAGAAGGAGGACCTTCTTCTTCTGGTTTTCATACTTTTCCAAATCTTGGCGAGCTTCCATTTGAGTTACCCGAAGTTCCTGCGACCCCCGCTCGTCAGACTGATCGTCTTTTCGAGACTCTTCAGCGCATTGAAGGGAATCTAGCCAGCCACTTTGCATCTTCTACTGCCTCTATGGATGCATTGACTATGAGAGTTGCCTCGCTGGAGACTCGCTTCGATGACTTTTTCTCTCGCTATCCTCCGCCGCAGCACGATGATGACTCTTAGATTTTATTTTTGCATTTTAAGTTGTACTTGTTTATGCTTTTAATGTAAAAATTTCTAAATTATTTTAATGAAATTATTGTGTAATTTAATTTTTTTCGTCTTTTAATTGCTTTTTGATTATTGCAAAAAGGGGGAGAATTAATTTGGTTAAATAATTATTCATTAAATTTATGGGGAGTTTTATTCATGCAATTATATTGTGCAAATTTAAATTATTTATTTAATATTGTACATTTATTTTTCATATTTAACCAAGTTTTGTGATCATCAAAAAGGGGGAGATTGTTACGCCTTAAACGCATACAAATCTCGTGTAATGAGATTAATGTTTTTAATGCATTAACAATTCTCATAATTAAATTGTTTTGATGATTACAAAACTCGGTTAAACGTTACTAACAGTTTAAAGTGAAAAATTTGCAGGTAATAATATTTTTGAGTATAGACAATATTGGAAGCAAGAACCGATAATCAAAAAATTGGAAATAAAAATTCAAAAGTTCAAATCTGTCCAGGTTCGGACGACCCGAAGACAACTTCGGATGCTCCGAAGTATTTCCAGAATTTAATAAAGATCGGAGGACAAGTTCGGAGACTTCGAAGACTACTTCGGACGACCCGAAGATTTTCCAGAAATTAAATAAAGATCGGAGGCACTCTCGGAGGCCACGAAATGACTACTTCGGACGACCCGAAGACAGGTTCGGACGACCCGAACTCCTTTACGGCCATGAAGATTTTGTCGAAAGAAAATTTGCCTGAATGAATTTAATGCCGCCGTTCGGACGACCCGAAGATGACTTCGGACCACCCGAACAGTTCACCAGCCGTAAGAGTTTGAATTTCAATCAGACAAGGTTCGGACGACCCGAAGGCCCATTCGGACGACCCGAACCCGTTTGGACGACCCGAACACGTTCGGATTGGCACCTATAAATACATGCCATTTGAAGCCTTCTCAACGCACCAATTCACTCTCAACTCTCTTTGCAAGCAAGTTCATCTCCTACAAGAGTTAAAAGAAATATTTGTGAGATATATATTCAAAATCGAGGGTTGTTTGTATAAGTTCATTCGTGAGTTGGTTGCTCGGTTATTGTAAACACTTGTGTGTGAAGCCAAGTGTATTTACGAGTGTTGTGGCTATCCTTGGAGCCCTTAAGGCCAAGTGTTGAGTTATATCGGCGCGGTGATCGTGTCAAGTTGTAAGGCTATCCTTGGAGCCATCAAAGCCAAGTCGTTCGAAGTGCTAGTGGATCCTTGGTTAATCGATCTTAACCAAGAAGGGGAGACGTAGACGATTTATCGTCGAACTTCCATAAACATCTCTTATCCCTTTTACTGCTTTATTTACATTACGCATTTATTTAGTGCACTTATTATTAATTGTTTTAAGTTTTTCGCTTGCGTATTTGCATAATCGCTTTAAATTGCTAAAGTTGCCAATAGAACCTAAATCCCCCCCCCCCATTAGGTTCTAACACCGATGAACATAACAGATCAAAGGGATATGAGAATGATTATCAAGGAATATTTGGACCTTGGTTTAATCAAAGAAGGAGTTTCACCATATAGCAGCCCAGGTTTTTTGGTTAGAAATCATGGTGAAATAAAAAGAGGGAAACCCAGGCTAGTTATTAACTACCAAGGTATTAATAAAATCTTGGAGTTTGATGGATACTTCATACCGAGTACAGAATACCTAATTAGCTGTGTACGAAATGCTAGAGTGTTCTCAAAATTTGATTGTAAGTCTGGATTTTACCAGATTCGAATGGAAGAAGGAAGTAAGAAATTCACAGCCTTCTCTACTCTACAAGGACACTATATTTGGGAAGTTATGCCTATGAGATTAGCTAATGCACCCCAGATATTTCAAAGAAAGATGGATAACCTTTTTAAATATTATTTCAACTTTATGTTTGTTTATATTGATGATATTCTTATAGCATCAAAAAATATAGACGAACACGTTAAACACTTAGAGATTTTCTCTAAAATTTGTAAACAAGAAGGACTGGTTTTATCTGAAAAGAAAGCAGTCATAGCAACGAGAAAAATTGAATTTCTCGGTATTGAGATTGATGAAACTGAAATAATTCTACAACCCCATATTGTGGAAAATGTAAAGAATTTTCCAGATAAACTCAAAGATGTAAAACAACTCCAGAGTTTTCTTGGAGTAGTTAATTTTGCAGGGATGTTCATTAACAATCTAGCAATGTACAGAAAGGTATTCAGTCCTTTGTTAAAAAAAGATGCTAGGTTTATATGGACCGAAGACCATACTAAAGGGGTAAACCAATTAAAAGAGATATGTAAGAATCTCCCAAAAATGGCTATACCCGTAGATGAAGATGATCTGGTATTATTTACGGATGCCAGTGACGATTGATGGGCAGCAGTCCTTAACAAGATCACTCCAGATGGGGAAATACTATGCAGATACTGTAGCGGTCTTTTTTCAGAATCTGAGGCCATTAGATGGCATATCAACAAGAAGGAATTTTATGCAGTTAAAAGGGCTTTTAAAAAATGACCATTATTTTTACTTGCTAAAAAATTCACTCTGAAGGTTGATAACACCCAGGTAAAAGCTTTCCTAAAAAATAAGATTGAATCTAAACCTGAGAAAGGTAGGTTATTAAGATGGCAAGAATTATGTCAAAATTATATTTTTGATATTGTTATTATTAAATCTCATGAAAATTTTCTTGCAGATTTCTTAACAAAAGATGGAAAGCAGTGACGTGGATTTCATCATGAAAATGCAGAGGCATCTCAGGGAACAACTTGGGTTGCTTCAAAACGAGTTCAACCAGTTAGCCATTAATGCTGAAATGGCCGGCAGGTTACAACAAGCTGATCGGATCAAAGTATCTAATCGAATTACAGGATGTATGCAAGCTCAAACACAACTATGGGCTGCTATTCAAGGGCCAATTATGACTCATAAACAAGATATGCTAAAATCATTGGTTTTACAAGAACAAGAAATACAACCACCGGTTGTGAAACAAGATGTTGAGGAATCTAAAACTCAAGAAACAAGTGCTAATCTATCATCAACCTTTGATGATCTGGATGAAGCAACAATTGATGAGGATAACTCATCAAGTCAACCCTCCGCCTCTGGGGTAAAAGAGGAAGAGATCAATCTTAGGCCCAACACTGGCAAGGGAAAATCTAAGATTGATACTAATCCATCTATTATTTCTCCATTCGAGGTTTATCAACAAAGGTGGGAGAAATTAAATACAATGAGTGAAATCAACCCGAACACTTGCAGGGTTGATGTTGCAGGAATATATCCAAGGGTTTGGCTAAAAAACAATGTCAATCCTAAAGATTTAAAAATCTGGTATGAATTTGGGGCTTTGGCCTCAGTTTATACAACATCACCAAGCTTCCCGGAGATATCACAGTTACCAAAATGGATCCAAGAAGGAGTCCAAAAAACATGGGCAAATAATGATCATTTGGCCAGAGGAGATGTGCTTGAGTTATACTTTTTTAGTGCATCTCCAGAACCAACAGTGAAAGGATCACACAAACCCTTTCGTTTTATCAAGCTGAGGAGACCTGATATAAACAGTCATAAATTTATCAAAGATCCTAAAACTGAAGAAATACCCTTGGTGTCCACTTTCGGGAAAAATGAGATCTCAACCAGAAGGGCATTGGGTATTTGGGTCTGTCTTACTGAGATGGATAAAGTCAAGTTTCCATTCAAATTTTATCATAATTATGTGAATGGATCGTTCCTATTAAACACAATGACAGGAAAAACTACAGCATTTGCGAAAGAACTCTTCGAAAAGAAGAGAAATCTTTTGTGGAACAACAAGATGCCGGAGAGTAAAGAAACTCGCCGAAAATTCTGTAACATGGCTCATATTGGACGATGGTCAGAGAATATCTGCCCAGAATGCCCAAACTAGAAGGAGCCAGAATTTGGAAAAACCTTTAGACCCCGAACGGATCGAAAAGATTTTTCCGAGACAAGCAAAAGTGGACAAGGACCACCGAAGATGCGTTTTCACAGGGGCCTACTTCAAAAGCAAAAGATGCCCCGACAACAATAAAGCAGGCATGTGAGGAGAATAAAGCCAAAAGAAAGTGGCAGGCATGTGAATCCTCCACTAGTAAAAGATGCCATCAATAATGACATAAAAAATTCAAGACAGCTGCCTCCTCCACTAGTAAAAGATGCCATCAATAATGGCATAAAGAAATACAAGACAGCTGTGAGATTACCTGAATTTTCTCGGTGAAATGAGTGGAACTACAGCTATAAATACAGGCATTTGAGGAAGCTGAAGATATCGATCATTCCCTTCAGTTTTCTTACAAATAAATTGTTGTAATATTTCTTTCTCTTTGTATTAAGTTTTCTTTCATGTATTTCAAGAACAAGACTAATATGAGTAGCTAAACA
The DNA here is from genome assembly GCF_033568475.1 of Henckelia pumila. Classification (NCBI taxonomy): domain Eukaryota; kingdom Viridiplantae; phylum Streptophyta; class Magnoliopsida; order Lamiales; family Gesneriaceae; genus Henckelia; species Henckelia pumila. Next base: position 87,695,185 of record NC_133122.1, read on the forward strand.
AGTTGTCTTCTCCTCTTCAAAGGAGTTGATTTATGTAATAATATTATGTCTGAATAAATTTCCTAAATCTCTCGTTCTTTCATGTTCATATTTTATAATTAAATTTATATACCATACGCCTTAAGGTAGAAAATGAATTAAGGCTGTGTTGGGTGTCGTTGAAGGAGCTTGTGCAGAAACCATCTGTTGCGACTGCATGGTTGGAGTGTGAGGAGCACTTTGTAAAACTCGGCAGGTATGATCCGAAGACATTATGGTCAAAAAAGTATTTAAATTTAATTCATCTTACGGAAGCATGTTGGACCCTAATCTGGAGTATATCGGCTGGAAACCTTGCGTAACTAATAGTCTTGCATGACTGGGACTGGTTCGATAGGTATAACAAAGCCACGTACAAAGGATTAGTTTTAATTATATTTTGATTCAAATATGAGGACCACTAGGGAGTGAAAATAAAGAAAGGGGTGGATAGGGTGTTAAGTTAAAGAGAAGTTTGGTAATGGAGAGTTTAAAATAATTTTCCCGTATATTAAACAAGTACTTTACAAATATTCTCTTAGAAATAATACAAATTAAATTATTAAAGAAACTGAACCTTATCTTATCGTTATCTCTTTACCTTAAATTATGTCCAAAATACTAGATTGTATCAAATACGAAAGATGGAACAATTTAAAAGATAAAAGACTCATTTTATCTTTGCGGAAAAATGCAAACTCATCAGAAATATTTGTTTCACAATGAAAAGAGTACTTATATATATATATATATATATTTTTTTTATTTTTGGAATTTACAATGTTTTAAGCATTTTTCTATTAAAAAATCTATCTACAACAAAAATATACGACTCCCTGTATATATATAAAAAAAATACTCTACATACCAAGCAAATCACCTTTTATTCAAGATCAATTGTAGTGACTCGTTCCGAAATCATTAACTAATCAAAGCTTAAACATGCAAAATAACTTAAAAACAATAATCATTTAAAACAGTGAAAACTTAATCATTCAACTAAGACTATAGACATGAATACAACCGACCCAAAAATAAATATCGATAAATGTTATACAACTCAATCGAAGATAATGCTAAACTCCACAAAGAAAAATCTGGTACAATACAATCCACTCTACTGCTACTCAACGACTGTTACCTCTCAGTCCGTCCAACCTAATTCCTACCCCATATAATGGGGTGTCCAGAACCAAAACCGAGGACGTGAGCTAACAATGCTCAGTAAGAAAGTATGAGTATACACATGTTATGAATGTTAAATGCAAATAAACGAATACCAAAAATCTATCATGGTAGAAACTCTTACTCAACAAATGACACTATGGTATGTAGCACACTGGGTCATCGCATCAGGAGGTACTCTTATACCATAGAAAATAAGTGGAATATCCGGACCCAAATCCATGGCATCCATCCACGTAAAACCTCGGGACTAAGCAACCCCCTACAGGTAATATCAAGGTGTAGGCTCAACGCGATAATGCATGCATCATAATAATCGTGATATAATAAATGCAAATAAGTCATGCCATATAAACCATGTAAACATAGAAGATGCATAAACCAAAGTATCTTGGATAGTACATTCGTATCTCAGAATAAGCAACCTAGAGATACTGGTTCTCTAGTCCAAGCTTATTAGCAAACAATCATTCTATCACTAAATAACTAGTAAAAGCCTTAACTAGAATAATAGCTTCTCGATGAATCTAATCAGATTCTAGCAATATACTTGCGTCCGTAGTCAGCCTTTTGATGACGATTTCCCTAAACTCAAGGCACAACACTGTTATAATCCCGATAGTGCTTCGTCACCGCCTAGCCCTCGAATATGTCGCCCGAAAATCCTAAAATCTAACTAGAAATGAGAGCGAATCTGTAGGAATGAGTGAAGAAAATGAAGCTCTCGACCTCTATTTATAGACCACGATCGGAATGCCCGATCCCTGGTTTGGAGCTTTAGAATGCACTTCGCAACTACCGGAGCTTTCGAACGCACTTATATTTTGAACACACTTCGCAACTACCACAGCTCAATGACAACGGATTCAAGAAAGAAAAACTCCAAAAGCAATTCAAGACATAAAAACACCAAACAAGCCATTCTTAAAAGAACCCACGAAAATATACTTCCTCGAAACACAAGATCAAAATTTTATACAAGAGCAAACAGATTTCATGCATATAGAAGTTAACATATTTCCATCAAAGAAACCAGAACATAAATCAAAGGAAGAAAAACTCACAAGTTGTACAAGAGCGCGATGAGAAGACTGAAGCGTCCTAGCATGATTTACATTGACCTCCGCCTGCCGAAAATGATTCACCAAGCCCTTGTAAGAAGTGGAGTCATTGTAGACAGTGACCCGGTCAAAAATCTCCTGGTTCAACCCCTACAAGAAGTGATCATATTTTACCTCAGAACTGGCGCCAATGTGTGTAAAATAAGGTAAGAGATCGATGAACTTCTGCTGATACTCATCAATAGTCATGGATCCCTGCTTCAAGTTAAGCAACTTAATCCCCTTCACCTAACGAAGGGCTGGACGAAAATGCAACTATCTGAAAAATCTACAAAAATAAGACTACCAGACATGACCATGATCCTGGAGTAACTGCGCATATGCGGATCTCCACCATTTACGAGCACGACCTCCAATAGAAATGTAGCAGCCTCCATCTTTTGATCTTCTGAGCAATCGAAAACACGAAACAACCCTCCATCCGCTCAAGCCAATCCTCAGCTATCTCAGGAGTCTCACCTTCTACTAACGGCTTAGGCCCCATCTTCAGGAACCTATGCATCTCAAATCGGCATCTTTCCTTTAGCTGATGGCGGTGTGCACGAGGACGTGTCGGGGCATCTTCATCTCCCCATCGGCTAGTGGCTCTCCCCATATCTATCAGCCATCTGAAGGGATGAATGAAAATCGAAACCCAAAGAGCCAAAGCTAAATCCCAAGATATCTTATGCATGCTCTGATATCATAAAATTGTAGTGACCCAACCAGGATCACATACAGCTAAACATGATTAAACATAAAATTAACTTAGTAAATTATAAACATAATTAACAACGAAATTATACCAATATTACAACCCAGTCGGCGGAATACAACCAAAAACTAAAAACCAAAAGGAAATATTCTGTTATACAATCATATCGAATAAATGTGTCAAATCCCTAAAACCAAGAGAACTCAAAGTTACCACCGCTCCAGCTCTCAACCCTGCCTCGCTCGATCCGCCGACGTCGTCTATCCTCAGACTTGCCTCGTCGAATAGGGTGTTCAAACAATAAAATAATGGACGTGAGCGACTACGCCACTACAAGAAATTTGGGATTTAACAACACCCAATAGACAACGGGTTTTCGAAAAACCGTTGTCTTTTTCCATTCAACAACGGGTTTATTAAAAACCGTTGTCGTTGTCCGTTTTTTGTTGAAAAAGACAACGGTCTTTTAAATAACCGTTGTCTTATATATGTCTAAGACAACGGTTTTCGTAAATCGTTGTCTATGAGCGGGTTTTATTTGGGCTACGACAACAGTTTTAATTAACTGCTGTCGTATTATCAAAAAACCCGCTCATAAACTTCGATTTTTTTTTAAAAAAAAATAAAAATTGACTACCTTTTTTTTTTGACCAACTTTTATTACACTTACCTCGACTCCGTGTTTTCCCAGTCATTTAGTCACTTTCATCACCCTCACATTGCAACGACCACAATTTTTCCGTCTTTTACCGGAATTCCAAATTTCTTGAGGGGTTTTGTTCCTAACATCTTAAGCTTCGATTTAAGCCATAAATCATAATTTTTGAGCAAGAAATCGATCCCGAGTTTTTTCCTGGGCTTAACCCGTTTTCGCCTCTCCACCCAAAGACTCACTCGCTCTCCAGCATTTCGAAGACTGAAGAAAAAGGCTACAGTGTATAAAGTGATTGCCCATTGTCGATTGGTTGGATCTGGCAACCCGCCCCATTTCAACCACACAGTCGGAGTTTAATCCGATTCGGGACTAAGTGGAAACGGCTGGATCTCTTTGGGTCAGACGCCGAGGATCTGCGAATGGATGCGTTGCAGGAGTCAGGATGGGAGGAACTCCAAAAAAAGGCTCGGAGAATTGAAAGCTATCTCGATGTAAAACTCTCCTCGTATGCGAAGCTTGGTGCTCGCTTCACCCAGGGAAGTATGCTGTTAATTTTTCATCCTCGTACTTGGATTGTCGTATAATCTCTGTGACATTAATTTACGTGAAATTTCATGGTTTTTGTGGTGGAGAGACTTGCGTGAAGGTGATTTGAAAAAAATATGGAGCCTGGAACTTACTATTGATAGATCAAGCGTAACGGGCCTTGGTGCTTATTAGTTGCAAGGTGAAATTTTGAATGTTTTCTCATTGGCACAATCTTGAATCCTCCCTAGGGCTGGGTCTACGAGAAATGCAGAATCCGAGCCACACACGGTGTAGCAAGGGAAAATTGGCCCCTGTTTAGAAATTCTTTGGTCTCGAAGGAAAATGCGCTATTCGATTTGCGATTTCCCATAGTTTTTTCTTGGATTTCAGGTTGATTTACTTCATTTCGAGCTTAGTAGGGAATTCGAGGTAGCATAACAATAAGTTCACAGGTAATTTAACAGGATTCGCGGTGCAGTGCCTTCAGAAACTCCCTGCTACTAACAATAAATTCACCTACAACTACGATAGTCGCACCATCAATTATCTCATCGAGGATGGACTCAGTAAGCTTCCGAGTGTCTGATCTATTTGCTCTTTTATTTGTTTTGTTTTCTAACGTTAATGTTTGATTTTGGTTCTTTCTTTGCTTAGTGTTTAAGATTAATTGATTGTTTGGGTATTTTACTAATAATAGGTTGTGTATTCTTTGTAAGTTTGTGTTCTGGAGCTCAAGAGAAGGAAAGAGTCTTCAATAAGCAAAACTAACAATCCAGTTTGGAGTGTTATTTTGTTATCTTTTTTTAATATTTATCCTTTCTCACGAAATTCTTTTGGAAGATGTATGTTTTTTATGGACATCTTATGTTCATGTTGTTTTGTTGGAAAACTTTCAATTTGAACATTAGATCTGTGATGAAGTGCCTATATTTTGAACTAATCCAACAAGAGTTATGGAATTCTTTTTAACTGGCATGCTTCATAATTTTTGCTTCCATGTGTAAAGTTAAAAATATGCGGTGTAACCGAGAACCCGAGCTTGTTATAAGTTAAATATGTCTTGGGATGGAGACATAAACTCTTTTGATTTCTCTGTTATTTCTTGTTGTTTAATCTTTGGTTGGGCTTTTTCTCTTGATTTTCATATAGAAGTTTGGATGGAGATTTGACAGACTGTGGATTTGTGCAGTTTTGTTTAGATGGTTTGAAATGATAGGGAAGTTGGAGCAGTTAAGGCTTGCTGCCTCGTGGTAGAAGAACAATGTTTATTCTCGGGTTCACCTTGTCTATGAAGAAGTTAACACATTATCAGTTTTTCTAGCTTAATCTGGTTGTCAGATTTTGTTTATATTATTCCAGCTCTTCTGAATATGAATGAGAGAATTATGTCTTTCCATCTCTTGAGTTGTTGATCCTAGTGTGCTCTTCCTCCTTTTTTTGTTCAATTGTATTTAGGCTTATGTTGCTGCTTGATGTGTAAATGAACATGCTTGCGAATTGGAACTTGTTGAATAAATTCCCTCTAGGAATCAAGCTCGCCATCAAGAATTCCGGCCTCTGGTTCTGCCTCTTAACCGGTGATGCCATCTATAATTGAGTTCCACACTATGTTTCAACTAACCTTATGTTTCGTTTGAGTCTCCAATATCCAGAAAGCTACTGATTTTTTGCTTGGGTTTTTGGTTTTTGCAAGTTTAAACTTGATTGTGCCACACACAAATCATTAACATTTGTAAATATTAGTAGGTTTTTAGTTTAGAAAGAACGATTTTACATCTATACATTTATCTTAAGATTGGTTCTTTTGGTTATTATATCAACTTAATTACCACCATTGAACCAGTGTTGGTTTTTGCAGTGATTCTTGCTTGTCATCCTAATTCCCCTGATTCGGTGAGTTCTTTTCGTTTTAAAAAAATATTATAAATTATTGCCATATTATATATATATATATATATATATGATAATGATAATAAGAATAAGAATAAATTAAAATAAAATAAAAGATTTAAGTTTTTAAACCTTTTTCCACCTCCATGGATATTTTTTTAGTCAATTAAAGTCTGTAGCACTATGCTGTCATCTTAACCGACCTCACCGCATTAAACTTATCCTATTTTATCTAAGAAACCGTGAACACATTTTATTATATAAGGCTAAGCATGCATCTGATTGGTCCAACTCTTTTTTCATATAATAACAATACATTTCGACATAGTCCTATGCCTATGGTACAACAAAGTTTATATGAAACATTGGTTATTATAAAATTGGCATTATATCGATCATAATTATTTGTGGCCTTATTTATTTATTTGTTTATTTTTTACCTTGCTTTTCAAAAATATATTTAACAAATATTCAAAATATGATTAAATAACTTTACTTACGATCACTATCTGTACAAATAAATAATTCTTTATGTAATTAAACAATGAAGTTAATGTTGGTTTATTTTTTGGGATTAGACTGATAAGTTATTTAGTGGTAATTATCTCTTGAATCTGCCTTCCTTTCATCCCTTGCTGGTTAATTGTCAATTAGTGATAATTGTCGTTACATTTACTTAAGGCTACATATGGTACACTTTTTGAAGTTGAGAATCGTTCTACATTTTACTTTCCTTATCGGAAAATTCCATTGGCCAAATGGTTAGTTTCTCAGCAGCGGATGTTCCAGAATGACCTCAAATAATCAATGATTGTCTCGATGATTTGATAAAAAATGAAAAAGAGACAAGATAGGTGAGACAATTTACAGCTGAATTTTCATGGTAATATATAAATAGCTATCTTTGTTTGGAGAATTGTAAATTTCTGGGTTTACTAAGCAAAGAATGAGCTGTTGTTGTTGGTTTCTCACCCATGTCTTCCTGTCTCGGGTTATGGTCAAACTTATATTCAAGATTGTTAATACAACTGAGAAAATATTGTTATAATGCGTTCCTGTCTTAGAGTTGCTGAGTTTTTTTATTTTCCAGTTTCCCCATGAAAAGTGAGAGACATTAGTCTAAGTTTGATTATCCATGTTTACATTGGAATAAGTTTGTGTTGGCTATAATTTTGTAAGGACCGTATTTTCTTATAAGCTAAATGTCAGTTTTGGCTCACGGAGCTCTTGATTTGGCAACTATTTTACAGAGATTCAGGAATATTGATTCGGATTTGCCAACGAAGGTTTCCAGAGAAGCATGAAGCAGTTTTTGAAACACATCAAAAGAAGGAAGCAGAGTCCCCAGATGATGAGGCCACACGCGGCGACAGTGGTGGCACAACCTTGGCAGTACCCGACAAGCCATGGAGTGGAATCCAAGCTTGGGGGGATCTTGAAGACCTTGTCTGCCGGAGAACTTGGAATCCATGGAGGACAAGAAGTTCCAAGTTCAGGAAGAGTTGGAAAAGGTTCCAAAAAATTTAAATGATTGAACTGTAGAATGTTGTAAATATTATTTTCAAATATTGGAAAATTATGTATTAAATTTTATTTTTGAATTTTATATTTTAAATGATTTATAATACTGAAAATTTGTGTATTTAATTTTTTTTTGTTTTTTATCCGAAAAAAGACAACGGTTTTTATTTGTTGTAAAAGTGTTGTTTATTTCACCCAAAGACATCGGCTTAAAAACGTTGCAAAACTGTTATCTATGTCACTCAAAGACAACGGTTTAAAGTTGCTGTCAAACTGTTGTCAAATGCGCAAAAACACAACGGTGAAAAACTGTTGCAAAACCGTTGTCGTAGACCAAAAGACAACGGTTTTTTACCGTTGTCTATGAGCGCCACTTTTAACAACACTGCTTTTAACAACAGTTTTTAGGGGCCTACGACAACGGTTTTTTGCCGTTGTTGTTGGAACACGGTCGTTCTCCGGATCGAAAAGAAAGTGATACCCGTTGCAGCGGAAGTTTTAAAATTTTATATGGAACGATTCCATATGGGTATCAAATTCCTACGATTAAAATTAATAACATAAAATTTAAACAATGTAAATTTTACCTTAAAATCTCGAAACGAGATTATGGACACCAACAGATTAAACTGCTCTTGTTGTATATCCCAGGAACTGATGAACGAACGTTTCTTCAATCAGGTCCACGAACAGAAGTTTAATCCCTCTGATAGACTGCACTAGAATGTCTATCAGAAGTTTCTACGAAGAGAAATAACAGATTTGATCTGCTAATTCAGACTGCAAATTCAAAATTTGCAGACTGAAAAATCCCAAGACAGAGGGAAGGGGGGGCGGCCGAAACTTTGAGAGAAAGCTCTCTAGGTTTTTGAAATTATGACCTTGTGTTGTATAATTTCTGCACTGCAATAACTTATTTATAATGTGGGCTGCTAACAGCTTAGGGCCCATTAGTCATAAGTTCAAGCTTGACAAGCAAAGCCCGCATGTTCAGAAATTAATATAAAATTCATCGTGACTCAGATTGATAAACCAATTTCACCAATGTGTACAAAAACAATTTCTGCATTTTTTAAAGTCAAGATAAATTTTCTGAATCCGAATTCAGTGATTTCCAAAAATGTCCATCACTATGTCATTTTAGGAAATCTTACTCCCTCTTCTCTTAAATAAGAAGTCCCACTTCTTTATTCACTAAATTTAACTCTTTAAATTTAATTATCTCAACGGGAATTAAAAATCCATTACTTGTGTAACCCTCAATGGTTCAGGGATACAGCTAGCCGTGGGCTCACAACTCCTTGTGACTCGGAACAACAATTTCCGACTTACCCAACGAATCATGGTAAGAGCGCCTAGCAACATCGCCCCATGATTCCCTAGGTATCACTGATAGTGCCTGCAAGAACCAATAGATTTTGGTTAGCGTACAGTACGGTCCCTTCATCCATATATCTCGATCGAATCAACAACCATTGGTAAATCGAGAGTCGTTCGAGATTCGATAACTATGCAATGCATCTTGAAGATCAAATAGTGACATCGCATGTGCTACTAGGAAACCAAGTAACCTAAAACACATCATGTACTCTGTCCAGGGATTCGTCACACTAATATCTCCTCAGATTGCATAGGATATCCACACTCTCAAGTGTGCGGTGAATCCTTGACAACAAAGCATCGACTCCTATATGTGTCGTAACTGTACCCAATCCCGACACATGATGAATCCAATAGAGTCGGTAAACAAGTAAAAGTACAGTACTAGCATATAGAGTCTCAATGATGTTTCAAGTAGTAAGGACTAATGGTGTACAACGAAAACCGCGGACTCTATCCACTCGATAAGTGATAACCACTTGAAAAGTCCGGATATGGTAGTTCGATCATTCATCATATGAATATTCATTTGCATGCTTCGAACATCTCTATGTTCCATACCAATGAAACATGGTACTCGGCATCGCAAATGCTAGTCTCAATCTCGAGCGATCCTTATCCTTATTTACGGACGGCTCAATCGACTAGGAACTGTTTAGAATATACAGTGACTATAAGATGTGTTTCATGATAGCCATCCCCATGTGCTACCACATCTTACTTTAGTATATTCAAGGTCTTTATCAAAATAGCAATAGTATATCATTATATAATAATAAGATAAAGTGAACGCCATTTAAAGAACGTATATTATATTAAACAAAGACTGTTTACAAAAAGAGACTCTCAAAGCCCTTAGCCACAAGTTGGCTAGCGGGGCATCAACTCTTTCAATCTCTCACTTGCCCTAAAGCCAACTAGTCATACTACGTAGTCTTATTGCTTCGCGATGTTTGTCAAATAATGGTCATGGCAAGGGCTTAGTAAGTGGATCAGCGATATTGTCTGCAGAGGCCACTCTCTCGACAGTGATGTCTCCTCTTTCCATGATCTCTCGGATGATGTGGTATTTTCTCAGTACGTGTTTGGATCTTTGATGAGACCTTGGTTCCTTTGCCTGAGCAACGGCACCGGTGTTGTCACAGTACACCGGGACTGGACCAACAGCTTCAGGAATAACGCCCAACTCTTGGACGAAATTCCTCTTCCAAACTCTTTCCATGATCTCTCGGATGATGTGGTATTTTCTCAGTACGTGTTTGGATCTTTGATGAGACCTTGGTTCCTTTGCCTGAGCAACGGCACCGGTGTTGTCACAGTACACCGGGACTGGACCAACAGCTTCAGGAATAACGCCCAACTCTTGGACGAAATTCCTCATCCAAACGGCCTCTTTAGCACCAGCTGATGCCGCAATGTATTCTGCCTCAGTGGTGGAATCCGCTGTGGTGTCCTGGTTGGAACTCTTCCAAGAGACAGCACCGCCATTGAGCATGAACACAAATCCAGAGGTTGACTTCGAGTCATCCACGTCACTTTTGAAACTAGAGTCGGTATAGCCTTCCAATTTTAGTTCTCTTCCTCCATAAACCATGAATACATTCTTAGTTCTTCTCAAGTACTTAAGAATATCCTTCACGGCTTTCCAATGAATTTGACCGAGATTGGCTTGATATCTGCTCGTGACACTCAGAGCAAATGCCACATCCGGTCTGGTAGATATCATCCCATACATGATACTCCCTATGGCTGACGCATATGGTATGTGTGTCATTTTCTCTATCTCTTCGTCAGTCTTGGGACACATAGACTTGGATAGAGAGACTCTATGACACATAGGTAGATGTCCTCTCTTGGACTCATCCATTGAAAACCTTTTCAATATAGTGTCGATGTAGGTAGCTTGAGTAAGTCCTATCATTCTCTTAGATCTATCTCTATAGATCTGTATCCCTAGAATATAGGACGCCTCACCCAAATCCTTCATCGAGAATCTACCTGACAACCATATCTTTGTTGACTGCAACATCCCTACATCATTTCCAATGAGTAGAATGTCATCAACATAAAGTACTAAGAATGTCACAGCATCCTTAACTACTTTCTTGTATATGCACGGTTCCTCCGGGTTCTTGATGAAACCAAAATCCTTTATTGTTTCATCAAATTTCTGGTTCCAACTTCTTGATGCTTGTTTGAGACCATAAATTGATCTCTGAAGCTTGCATACCTTATGCTCGCTTTCCATGGATGTGTATCCCTCAGGCTGCATCATATAGATATCTTCCTTAATGTTTCCATTAAGAAATGCAGTCTTCACATCCATTTGCCATATCTCATAGTCATACCAAGCTGCTATGGCAATAAGGATTCTTATGGACTTGAACATTGCGACTGGTGAAAAAGTTTCATCATAGTCAACTCCTTGTCTTTGAGTATAACCTTTTGCCACCAATCGTGCCTTGTAGGTCATTACCTTTCCATCAGACCCAAGTTTTCTCTTGTAGATCCATTTACATCCTATTGGAACAATTCCATCGGGAGGATCTATTAAAGACCAAACTTGGTTTGTATGCATCGAATCTATTTCCGACTGCATAGCTTCAAGCCATAAATTCGAATCCGCATCAGAAATTGCTTCCTTGAAGTTTCTTGGATCACATCCAATGTCGGGTTCACTTTGATCTCCTTCAAGAAGAAGATAATATCTAATAGAAGGCCTAGAAGTCCTCTTGGATCTTCTAGTAATAGGCGTGTCTTGTGATGATTCTTGAGGTATAGGATCGTTATTTTGTATCTCGGGTTCTTCTCGAATTTATTCGAGTTCCATCATCTTGCCTTTCTTATCCAATAAGAACTCCTTCTCCAAGAAGGTGGCATTCCTTGAAACAAACACTTTTGTTTCAGTAGGATGATAGAAATGATATCCGATTGAATTCTTCGGATACCCTACAAAATAACATAAGGTGGATCGACTATCCAACTTATCTCCCACTGTCTGCTTCACGTAAGCAGGACATCCTCAAATCCTTAAGTACAAATACTTAGGAGCTTTTCCATTCCATAACTCGTATGGTGTTTTGTCCACTGCTTTAGTGTGGACGTTGTTTAACAACAATACCGCCGTTTCAAGAGCATAGCCCCAAAACGAAGGTGGGAGCTCAGTGAAGCTCATCATAGATCGAACCATGTCCAACAAGGTTCGATTGCGATGCTCCGAAACACCATTCAGCTGAGGTGTCATAGGAGGAGTCCACTGAGAGAGATCCCATTCTCTTTTAGATAATCCAAGAACTCGGTACTTAAGTATTCTCCACCTCGATCTGATCGAAGTGCTTTAATACTCTTACTTAGTTTGTTTTCTACTTCAGCCTTGAATTCTTTGAACTTTTCAGATGATTCAGACTTATATTTCATCAAATATAAGTACCCATACCTAGAATAATCATCAGTAAAGGTAATGAAGTAGGTGTGACCAAATTTTGTACCAATACTAAATGGTCCGCAAACATCTGTATGGATCAAATCCAATAGATTTTGACTACGCTCTGGCTTCCCTTTGAAAGGAGATTTAGTCATTTTTTCTTTGAGGCAGGACTCACAAGTAGGTAGAGAGTTAATATCAGACATATCAAACATGCCCTCTCCCACTAGCTTGTTCATCCTTCTTGAAGAAATATGACCTAGCCTAGCATGCCAAAGGTTTGCCGGGTTTTGATTATCAATTTTCCTTTTATTTGTTGTTATCGGTTTATCAACATAATTAATTGGAACGTCTTTTAATTTTAAGTTATATAGATCGTTTTCAAGTTGTGCACATCCAATTAAACATTCATTCTTGTAAATATTGCAAATCCCATTCACAAAATTGCAAGAAAAACCATCTCTATCAAGCATAGAAATAGAAATAATGTTTTTAACCAAATCTGGCACATATAAAACATCTCTCAAAAATAACTTAAAATCATTCTGCAAAATTAAACAAATGTCTCTCACAGCTTTGGCTTCAACTCGAGAACCATTTCCGAGCCTCAGCTGGGTCTCACCCATCCTAAGCTTGCGACTTCTTGTCATCACCTGCAAATCATTGCAAATGTGAGATCCACATCCGGTATCCAATACCCAAGAAGTAGTATTAAGTGAAACATTTATTTCAATATAAAACATACCCTTCGCAGTTCGCAAATGCTCGAGATATTCCTTGCAGTTACGTTTCCAATGACCGGGTTTCTTGCAGTGATGGCAAACATCCTTGGATTTTTCCATGTTTGAAGCCTTTGTCTTGTTCTTCTTCTCAGGTCCGGTTTTCTTGGATGGGGCAGAACGTTTCTTACCCTTTGTACTTGGCCCCTTCTTAGCAGAAGAAGAGGAGCCCACCAAGAGAACCGGTTTATCCTTCTTTAAAGTGGCTTCATAAGTTACAAGAATATTGACCATCTCTTCAAGGGAGGCCTCTATCTTGTTCATATTAAAATTCACCACAAAACCGTCAAACGATGAAGGAAGAAAAAGAAGTAATAAGTCCACATTGAGTTCATGCTCCAATACCAATTCAAGCGTTACCAACTTCTGAATGAGCCAAATCACGCGTACCCCATGATCACGGACCGAAGTCCCTTCACGCATGTGACACGTCATTAACTCTTTTACAGTAGCGAACCTTTCAGCTCTCGATTGAGCCCCAAAAAGTTCCTTGAGTTGTGCGTGAATGTCAGCAGCATTCACGGTATCCTCAAATCACCTCTGGAGTTCATCAAACATCGAAGCTTGCATATAGCATTTGGCCTTGATATCATGGTCCCACCATTTATCAAGTTTGGCCAACTCTTCCGGACTTATATCAGCTGGTGCTTCCTTCGGAGGAGATTTTTCTAACACGTAGAACATCTTCTCCGAGGTCAAGACATTCTTCAACTTACGGAACCATTCCGTATAGTTTGCGCCAGTCAGTTTGTTTTGTTCGAGAATAGAGAATAGTGGATTGCGCGAATTCATCTTAATGAAATACTGAAAAGAAACAGACAATAATCATTGATTGTTTAATTAATTTACTAAGACATAAAATAAGGCGAAATTTATTTTATGAATCTCACTCCCACTATTTTAACTATTTCACTACCCTCTAGTGAAACGAGAAACATTTTCTTTAGTGGGAACATGGAGTCCAATTGACAAACTATAGTCCCGAATAATATCAGCCAACCATAATTTTCAAATGGTAGAGCCCAATTGCTTCCAAAGCAACCTCCATGTTTTTACCTCATGTCCAATAAGGGCCCAATAATATGACGCTGTTTATTGTGACACGTCAAGATGACCCATCAATATTAAGTTGTGATGGACGGTCGCCATGTGGATCCCCAATAATATGAGCCAATCCAATGGGAGTTCCATCCAACTCACAACATGTGTCGATCCAATGTACAGCTTTCCGACGAACGGGCCTCCCCAATAATATGAGCCAAACCGTATCCGCGGGTAGCATCTCATACATTGATCGTTGATGGAAGGTAGGAACATTTAAACAATATTTAAATGCCCTTTTGTTTATCTTGATATCAATTTTAAATCATATTTAAAATGAGGGATTTTAATTTCAAAAATTTGTCTCATTATTTAGAATTTGTATGCTTGCGGGATTCATACAATTTAGTCTAAACATGCATACAACAATAATATCATATATTATTTTAGGATGATCGATTCCATTACTAATCGACCCGTGGTTGCCAATCACGAGTCTAAGTCCAATCCTAGGTAATATGAAAGTATGCAATGCAATCCTATTACATTGAGCTTCCAATTTACATTTCTTCGGTCTTTATTGTCTGCTGGGCCCACCTTTGTCTTCAAATCTTCATCTCCCACTAAGTCTAAAATTTACAATAAATTTCGATGCAAGCAGGGGATACATATTTAAGGGGTGGGAACAGACCATAAACCAGGCCTACTTTTATTACATATGACAATTCATATTGGGCCATAAACTAGGCCCATTAATAAATCGAACAACAATAATTAAAACCAAATGTAAACAACCTAACATACACCTATAACATTGGTCATGACAATCGATCATCCTTATCCAATAATATTTAATTCAAAAATTAATTTATTGGATATCATGCAATGACAATAAATATAAATAGATAAAATCATATTTCATACATAAAATCTTATTATATATATAAAATCATATTTTATCTAGTTTATCCATAAAATCATATTTTACATATAAAATCCAATTTACACATAAAATCATATTTTATTATCAATTGTACCATAATTATTAATTTTATAAAATCTAATTTAATGGATAAAATTTATAAATTTTCCAAATATACAAATTTATCCAAAAATCAATTTTTAAAATTTTGGACTCAAACAATTTGATCCGATGCCTCGTGGACCAATCAAAAAAAATTTTCAATCGGACCAAAAACTGAAATTTCAAAAATTTCAAAAAATCAAAAATTATATTTTAAAATTTCCGGACTGCCCAGGACAATCCCGGGCAGCCCGGCCTCCACGTGGGACAGGGCTGCCCACGTGGAGGTGGGCAGCCAATCGCTGCCCGTGGGCAGCGATCAAGTCGCTGCCCGATTGCCCTGGAATTTAATTTAAAATTTTCATTTTATTTTTCTAACACGGTCGTTCTTCGGATCGAAAAGAAAGTGATACCCGTTGCAGCGGAAGTTTTAAAATTTTATATGAAACGATTCCATATGGGTATCACATTCCTACGATTAAAATTAATAACATAAAATTTAAACAATGTAAATTTTACCTTAAAATCTCGAAACGAGATTATGGACACCAACAGATTAAACTGCTCTTGTTGTATATCCCAGGAACTGATGAACGAACGTTTCTTCAATCAGGTCCATGAACAGAAGTTTAATCCCTCTGATAGACTGCACTAGAAAGTCTATCAGAAGTTTCTTCGAAGAGAAATAACAGATTTGATCTGCTAATTCAGACTGCAAATTTGAAATTTGCAGACTGAAAAATCTCAAAGACAGAGGGAAGGGGGGGCGGCCGAAACTTTGAGAGAAATCTCTCTAGGTTTTCGAAATTATGACCTTGTGTTGTATAATTTCTGCACTGCAATAACTTATTTATAATGTGGGCTGCTAACAGCTTAGGGCCCATTAGTCATAAGTTCAAGCCTGACAAGCAAAGCCCGCATGTTCAGAAATTAATATAAAATTTATCGTGACTCAGATTGATAAACCAATTTCACCAATGTGTACAGAAACAATTTCTGCATCTTTTAAAGTCAAGATAAATTTTCTGAATCCGAATTCAGTGATTTCCAAAAATGTCCATCACTATGTCATTTAGGAAATCTTACTCCCTCTTCTCTTAAATAAGAAGTCCCACTTCTTTATTCACTAAATTTAACTCTTTAAATTTAATTATCTCAACGGGGATTAAAAATCCATTACTTGTGTAACCCTCAATGGTTCAGGGATATAGCTAGTCGTGGGCTCACAACTCCTTGTGACTCGGAACAACAATTTCCGACTTACCCAACGAATCATGGTAAGAGCGCCTAGCAACATCGCCCCATGATTCCCTAGGTATCAGTGATAGTGCCTGCAAGAACCAATAGATTTTGGTTAGCATACAGTACGGTCCCTTCATCCATATATCCCGATCGAATCAACAACCATTGGTAAATCGAGAGTCGTTCGAGATTCGATAACTATGCAATGCATCTTGAAGATCAAATAGTGACATCGCATGTGCTACTAGGAAACCAAGTAACCTAAAACACATCATGTACTCTGGCCAGAGATTCGTCACACTAATATCTCCTCAGATTGCATAGGATATCCACACTCGCAAGTGTGCGGTGAATCCTTGACAACAAAGCATCGACTCCTATATGTGTCGTAACTGTACCCAATCCCGACACCTGATGACCCCAATAGAGTCGGTAAATGAGTCAAAGTATAGTACTAGCATATAGAGTCTCAATGATGTTTCAAGTAGTAAGGACTAATGGTGTACAACCAAAACCTCGGACTCTATCCACTCGATAAGTGATAACCACTTGAAAAGTCCGGATAGGGTAGTTCGATCATTCATCATATGAATATCCATTTGCATGCTTCGAACATCTCTATGTTCCATACCAATGAAACGTGGTACTCGGCATCGCAAATGCTAGTCTCAATCTCGAGCGATCCTTATCCTTATTTACGGACGGCTCAATCGACTAGGAACTATTTAGAATATACAGTGACTATAAGATGTGTTTCATGATAGCCATCCCCATGTGCTACCACATCTTACTTTAGTATATTCAAGGTCTTTATCAAAATAGCAATAGTATATCATTATATAATAATAAGATAAAGTGAATGCCATTTAAAGAACGTATATTATATTAAACAAAGACTGTTTACAAAAAGAGACTCTCTAAGCCCTTAGCCACAAGTTGGCTAGCGGGGCATCAACTCTTTCAGTTGTTGATGAGCATTTTTCTTGTAGTGCGCCAAGTACAGTAAGCACGAGTATACATACTTAAATGGTGCATGCAAATGACTGGGTACTGGATATATATGAGTATCTTCTCAATATGAGGCGCCTATTATTATGCAGTATCATCTGAGGTCAACTCCGCTTGGTACATCCAAACACTATCCTATCACCGTAGCGTCTGTCCATCGTCACGACGTCTCCCGGTGAAAGACAACAATCAATAACTGTAGGGTTGAGCGACCATAATACATGGCTTATCTCGAAGAAGATACATGCTTAACATGAATATGCACATGCAACATAATATATCAATACCGTAAACACATGTATCATGCACACATAAATGCAAGAAGTAAGCATGTACACTCGCTGGCTATCTCAATCAGTACTTACGTACCTCTCTAAGGCATTCCTAGAAGCACCACTCTAAGGTCCAAACCTACAAGCCAATATTTACTATATCATTAATATTGGTCTAAAAGCCTTAAATAAACTAATGTATACTATCTAATTCTATTAGGGATATAAGATTATACATGTGTTGATATGAATCTCGATGAGTATGATTAGCAAACACGATTATAAATTAAATCGCACCCTCTAACCAATAAACAAAATATCCAAAGTGTTTTTCCCAATCGTTGAAACAAGTAAGATTGATAGAATTTTGGATTTCCACCTTTAATCGACGGGACGATTAACAACAGAAATCACGACAACTAAAACCAAAAAAAACCTTCAGATAACTTGTATCTGTCAATCTTCAGTGAGAAATCAATTGACAAAAGTTTACAAGTAATTAAATTGTGAAAAGTTTGATTTGAAAAGCCAAAGCAAAGCTTTGAATAAAATTCTTGAGAGACTTTCAATATTTTGTGTATTAACGGAATCTGAATTATGTTCTTCAATAATGAATGTATTTTTTGTATTTATAATACAAATACAAAATAATAAAAATATATAGCAAAATAATATCTAAAGATATCTCCTAAAAGTTTTCTAGTATAATTAGAACTCTCAAAAATAGGAAAATAATATCAAAATATCAAAATCCCGCACACTCACACAAACACGCCGAGTGTGTGTTTTTTTCGGAAATCCAGGCTCTCTCGAGCGGACACAACTCGCACTCGAGCCAGAATCGCACTGTCTCGCAAATTCCTTTGAGCTCGCTCGAGCGAGAACAACTCTGCCCGAAATCTTTTTCTCATATCGCTCGAGTGGTAAAATATGGTGCTCGGGCGAGGATCCTTCTGTCTGAAATTTTAAGTCCTCATTTTCTTCACTTTTAAACACTTCAATAATATCCCAATGGCCTCCAAATTGATCTTCAAGCTCTTCAACTTGATTGACATGTAATCCAAATCCATATATCCTTAATTGTAAATCATGAAATAAATCTTGGAACAACATGAATCTTCGAGCACCCACTACAACAAATTTGGGTATCAACAACATAAAAAAGACAATTGTTTTTTAACAAAATAGTTGTCTTATGGTTTTAACAACGGTTTTTACAAAAACCATTGTTATTGGCCATATTTTAATAAATAAAGACAATGGTATTTAAAAACCGTTGTCTATGAGCGGATTTTTTTTATGGTTTACGACAGCGGTTTTTAAAAACACGTTGTCTTTGAGCGTGTTTTTGAAGGGTCTACGACAACAGTTCTAACATCCGTTGTCTTTTTTTAGGGTCAAACCGTTGTCCTTGATTATTTTTATTTTCTAAAAAAATTATATATTATTTTCCTTGGCTTGAACGTTCATTTTCAATTTTCTTCAAGTCCGTGTCGTGATTCCTTTTTCTTCTCCCAACCCTAGCCGCCCACTCTTGCCGTCGAGTCACCTTCTTTTTCTCTTGAATCATAAAAATTGTTTTGTGGTTTTGTTCCCCACAACATAATCTACGTTTTGAGCCAAAGATCGACTGATTTGAGCTCTTTTTTCGTGCGATCGAAGTGTTTCCGCGATTTGCTTCTACGCGCTACTTCTCTGGTGATTTTGAACGCAGATTTTTGGTCGATTCTTGGTGTTCTAGCGTGGATTCGAGTTTTGAAAATTTGGTTATGGAGGAGGAGGTTCCGGATGAAGAAGATGCAGGAGATAGGAATGCAAGCAAAAGATGCGGCTGCAGAATCTTGGGGTTTACTGTGGCCAACAGCAAAGATGACGAACCGGGTCCTTTCCCACCGGAAAGTGAACTTCCGGTAAGTTCAAACCGATTATTGGGTTTCATTTTTTTTTGAGTTGATGCTGAATTTTTCGCAGAATCTTGTGGTGGAAGAGGAGAAGACGTTGTGTATACGCAGTTAAAGTGATGGATAAAACTTCCCTAGCCAGTAGGAAGAAGCTCCATCGTGCTCAGACCGAGATAGAGATATATACTGCAATCCCTGGATCATCCCTTTCTTCCCACTCTGTACAACCATTTCGAGACTGACAAGTTTTCTTGTTTGGTGATGGAATTCTGCCCCGGAGGAGACCTACACACTCTCCGGCAGAGACAACCTGGGAAATATTTCTCCGAGCAGGCTGTGAAGTAAGATAAACTTTGACAATATATGATAGTGAAGCTGAATTTGTGTCTATTTTTCTTCATTTGTGTCTGTTTTGCTTCATTTAAAACTCCTTATCATCGCAGGGCGATCAGAAGCACTTGTTATTAGCTCACTTATTCGATAAACCTTGCTTTCTTTTGCTGCTGGTTGTTAAGGTGGTGATCATCATGAACTTATACAAACAAGAAATAGTGTGTTATTTTGTTTACCTGACGGCCGATGATATATCTGGATTAAATGTCAATACTCATATTCCTGTTGTTATCCAATCTCAAATGCGGTATGAAGTCACTGGTGAGCTGCAATAAAAGGTAGTTATTTATCCTCTTAATTAATTCAGGGATTGTGGAAAGCAAGTTTAATTTCTTAGTTATACACTCATTTATAAATACGAGTAAAATCATTCTGATTCTGAAAACTGTACAGGAGGTTTTGATACGGCTCACACGGCGGCCGATATGATCCGTCTTCTGATCTTTATCGCTACAACATATTTATTTTAACAAAATGATATGAAATGGTCTCGAGTTTTCTGTTCTATATAATATTGCAGTGCATGCGATAGAGCAGCCATTAAGTTCTGAGGAGTGGAAGTAGACATAAACTTTAGTTTAAATGATTATGCAGACGACTTGAAACAGGTAACTCATTTGTGTGACGCAAAATGAAGTGAGATTCCTTGATACTTTTCGTTTTTTACGGCTATTATTTTGTTAGCTAAAAGATGCAACCGTAAAACACTTGGAGATTTCTTGTTTAAATCTGCGCAGCAAGCTTTTTTCAGTCTAATATCAATTCAGCTACAGAATTTATTAGTGCTTATTAAATGCCTGAGGTTGTGAGTGGAAGATTTGGATATCAACTCAGACTAATATAAATTCAGCCACTGAATTAATGTGATTAGGATGCTTCTTACCTTAGTCGGACTGTCTTCTATCTTTAGCATTGATTCTCTTTAGCATTGATTCGATCAAATCGAGATCTTAATTTAATGTTTAACGTGGCAAATTGGTACTAACTTTTCATCTATGCAGTTTTTGCAAAGAGGGAAATTTTTGTGACCATTCTAGAAATGAATATGATTTACTGTTGTTGGAATAGTAGCCAAAGTTGAGATTTTTTTTGTTAAGGTAGGCTGCTGCTGATGCCAAATAATCATGGGAACATTGAAGTTTATAACATATTGAAGGCCCGCCAGTGGGTCTAAAGTTCTTGTAATTCAAAAATTGTCCGCGGGTAGAAGTAGTTGAGTTTGAGTTCTTTTTTAAAATTATTTTCATGTCTTTAAACCACTAATATCTCTTATTATGTAGTATATTATATTAAGGGAACAATTGCATTTTTTGAGTATTTCCTCTGTTACCTGATATGCATGCAAATAATTAACTACCACTAAGATTTTTTTATCTTACAATTTTTAGCCTATCGTTGGTGTTATTGATTAGTTTCTGTTTAATATGTTGTGATTAAGTTGGGTGCCAAGAGATGTCTAATTTTTGTTCTCATCGATAATGTCATGGGACATGCTCCTTCTAATTTTTCAGGCAAGAATTTTAGCTCTAAATGCATCCTATTTCCTGAAAGCTGGAGGCATTTTGTCATCTCCATTAAGGTTAGTGTTTCTGGTTATGTTTTGAGTGTGATCTATTCGTTATCAGTAGTTTATTTAATATAATTTTCTAGTTGATTTAAAACATATCTAAACACGTCAAACAGATGCATGTATGTTAATCAAAATGCTGCTGTTTTAAACTTGTATGTTTGTTTGCATAGGCAAACTGCATTGACTCAACGGTACCTGCTGAGGCCGTATTTTCCTAGGAACTAAAGAAGCTGCAAGCGGATCAATTCAAACCTGCTGAGCAGGTTACACTTGAACCATTTGAGTGAGACCAGATTGTGTTTGGGTTTTGCATGTTAAGTTCGGAATATGATTTGCATCCATTTACTTGTATAGTTTTATGCTTTGTTAACGCCTCTGGTCTCTAGTTTTTGAACTTTTTTTGTATTTTTCTGTAGTTCATTGTATTAGAATTTAATGTCGAGTGATTTGTAATACTAAAAAATTTTATATTAAATTTTATTTTTGAAATTTTAAATTTTTGTTTATTTATAATATTGAAATTTGTATATTATTTTTTGTTTTTTATATGAAAAACGACAACGGATAAAATCCGTTGTCGTAGGGGGTCTAAAACTATTGTAACTGATGGTATTGTTAAAAACACATTCCTAAGACAACAGATAAAATCCGTTGTCGTTCCATTGTCTTTGAAAAAAATGACAACGAATTTTATCCGTTGTTGTAGGGACTTACTTTTAACAACACCATCATTTACAAAAGTTTTTAGCCCCCTTACGACAAATGATAAAATCCGTTGTGTTTTTGCGTTTTTCTTGTAGTGACCTCCTAGATTCATATCATACTCCCCTTTTTCAAAAATGTTTGTCCTCAAATCTTGCTGCTTACCTGCAAAACCCAACATACAAATATCAATAATTTCATAATTATTTTTCACACACAATAGCATATCTCGCACAATCATAACTATATTAATATTCATGAAATTTTTCATGTACAAACTAGACACCTCATAACCATTCGCATGCATAAACATGATTAAAATTCTATTAAGCACTACAAAAATCAAATTCCTCTTCTTCTTAGACCTAGTTAACCCCAACACAAAAATCATACATAAGTACACCCATTATGTTCTAGGAATAAGAAATAATTTAGTCATACCACAAAATTGCAAACTAAATATTATAGAGAAAAACTTATTCAAAGAATTTTTCATGAGTGTCATGCAAACATAACACAAACACATCTTCCAAACCATTAACCAATGCATTCAACTCCTTAACATTCTCAAGCCACAACAACTTTAAAAACAAGATAGGTAAAAACTCGTAGCTTCGTGATAATGTAGTAACTACCACATACTCCTTACCTTGCTGACACTTAATCATCTTTCCATCAAGAACTCTATTTTCTTGAGAACTCATACCATAAACAAATAAAACAAGTTCTCTTGTGCACAATACACACACTTCAACATAAACCAAATAACTCAATTTTGTAACATGCCAAGATTTAGACAACTTAATATCATGATTTAAAGTTAAAACATAATTCATATGTAGTACATTCTCAAACCTTTCAACAAAGTAGTTAAATCCAAGAAATTTAGAATTAAATTCATACCTTTGAAAGTTTGTTTTGAATTTGTACCTTTGAATTGAATCTACATCATACCTCTCAAAGGGAACAATTTTCAAACATTCAACCTCACCTTGTGTGTGACCAACTTTACATTGAGCAATCATGCTTATTTTTTTTTTTGCATGAAATCCCCTTTGCTTGTTCATCAAATCATCTCCTATAACCTGCAAAGAAGAAAGAACAAAGCTTGGGATTGAATCGGCTATATCATCACAATGAGATAAAACCTCTTTGTACATAAGCACTTTAGATATTTTATTCAATTGAACAAAATTTTCAAACTCAAAATTTTGGGCTATAGTATTTTTTTGTATTAGTCTCTTTTCTCTTTTTTTTTCTCTCAAAGGCCATCTCACTCTTTTGCACTCTCTTTCTTTCAGCCTCAATTATTTTTTTTTACTTTTTTTTTCTTTTTCTTTTTCTTTTTTTATGACTATCTCACTTTTTTGTTCACTCTTTTTTTTAGCCATATCACTCAAATTTGTAAACCTATCGATTTTTTTCTCTCTCCTACTCCCATAGTCTCTCCACTACAACTTTCGTTATCTCTACCAATGCCATAAGGATCATCCAACTTACTCATTTTGTTATGTATTGGCTTAAACACATCCTTAACCGCCTTTCTCATCAGCTCGTTCAACTCTACCACATGAACCTTAGAAAAATCTAGGTTCGAACCATCCCCGACTCCTTTATCAAATTTTCTATACGACATTGTACCTGCAAGAAAAAGATTAGTAAGAAAAATATTCCTCACACAAATTCTCACAAGTCACTCCAAACGAATCACTCAAACACTCTTTTTTTTCACTCAAATTTGTGGTAAGGCTTTGCTTTGTAGAGTAAAGGATCAAACCTTCAAGTTCAAAACTTTTAGACGCTTGAAAATTGATTCACAAAGATTGCACAAACACAAGTAAAGAAATTTTATGGACAATTGACTTTTGCTCTCACCCAAGGATGAACAAAGACAACGGAATTGTCCACAAGTTAATTTCTTTTCACTTTTTTTTTTGACAAATTTTCGGCCCTCTCAATTCTTTTTTGACCGATTTTTTTTGTTTTTTTTTTGAATTTATAACTTGTAGCACAAGATACGAGACTTGGATAACAAGTGTGAAAGAAACGACATAGAAATTTGATGTGAGATAGATGAAGAACCAAAAACCAAGAACGATGAACGAAGAACGAGGAACGAAGAAAGAATATAAATTAAAGAAGGATACGACTTACTTGAATCAAAAACCTTGTCTTTGATGCCAAATGATATGAATCTCAATGAGTATGATTATCTAACACGATTATAAATTAAATTGCACCAACCAATAACAAAATATCTCAAGTGTTTTTCCCAATCGTTGAAACAAGTAAGATTGATAGAATTTTGAATTTTTCCTTTAATCGACGGGACGATTAACAACAGAAATCACGACAATCAAAACCAAAGAAAACCTTCAGATAACTTGTATCTGACAATCTTCTGCATGAAATAAATTGACAAACGTTTCCAAGTAATTAAACTGTGAAAAGTTTGATTTGAAAAGCCAAAGCAAAGCTTTTAATAAAATTCTTGAGAGAATTTCAATATTTTGTGTATAAACTGAATCTGAATTATGTTCTTCAATAATGAATGTATTTATTGTATTTATAATACAAATACAAAATAATAAAAGATATAGCAAAATAATATCTAAAGATATCAAAGATATCTCCTAAAAGTTTCCTATTATAATTAGAACTCTCAAAAATAGGAAAATAATATCAAAATTCCGCACACACACAAACACGTCGAGTGTGTGTTTTTTTCGGAAATCCAGGCTCGCTCGAGCGGACAAAACTCGTGCTCGAGCGAGAATTGCACTGTCTTGCAAATTCCTTTAAGCTCGCTTGAGCGGATGAATACCGCGCTCGAGCGAGAACAACTCTGCCCTAAATCTTCTACTCATCTCGCTCGAGCGATAAAATACGGCTCTCGGGATAGGATCCTTCTGTCTGAAATTTTAAGTCCTCATTTCTTCACTTTTAAACACTTAAATAATATCCCAATGGCCTCCAAATTTATCTTCAAGCTCTTCAACTTTATTGCCATGTAATCCAAATCAGTCTATCCTTGATTGTAAATCATGGAACAAAACTTGGAACAACATGAATCTTTGAGCACCTCCTAGATTCATATCATGCGTCCTTCGTCAGTCCTTTTCTTTCGAAGTCCCAATTCCTGAGCACAAGTCCGTTACGATCTCAAAAATGCGTCACTACCTTCTGGACTCTGCCTAAGTGGCTAGAACACACCCTGAACGACCAAGGAAAGGATAGGGAAGCTTGTGAATTGGCAATGAAAATGAGGCCCTTGACCCTCTAATTATCGGCTACGATCGGATCTTCCGATCTCACGTTTGGATCGTTCGTTCCCTCTTCAGAATGTTTGATCTCCCTTGCGAACAACCTCCAACAAACACGTGTCACTTGTTTTGATAACACGGCTGCCGACAGAATTCAGATCATCGAAACTCGAGTTTGGAGCTTCCAATATCAACGAGTAGTCACTTCACGAATCAAAGCCCATACTTTCATGTTCCCAACAAGATCGGATCGTTCGATCTCTTCCTTTGCATCTGAAGTGCTTTCCTAGCTTCCAAACTGCTGGACTTCAGATCTTCCGATCCTATTTTGGATTGTCCGAACTCCGTAATTTCTCAAAGTCCAGAATTGTTTCTTAATTCTAATTAAATCCATGATTAGTCTAATTAATGACCCTCTAATCATCATTAGCCATTAAGCATGTAGATTAGGATACGGGTTACTACACACCATGAGTCAAACTGGTCCAAGCACTTCTAATGATGCTTTTCAAGAATAGCATACCAAGTCTACAACTAATCCCAAAGGGAAAGAACCAATGATGCCTTTGCATATTCAGTCAATTGAGGCTGCACTATAGTAACCCGTCTCTAAATTATGTTAATCAAGCGCCTAATTATGTTTAATTGGCTAAAACATGATTAACGGATCTTTAAACGGGTTTTTAAAGTTGAAGAACGAACTCAGAACAATCAAAATTGGTCTGATAAGAGCTTTTATCATGGAGTAGATCAGAAGCTCCGAACCGGGTTTGGAAGGTCCAAACAAATCGGAGCTATTGTTCCAAGTTCAAAAGATCTGTTGAGTTCGGAAGCTTCAAACTACGATCGGACGTTTCGATCGTCACTGTGACCAGCTGTCAGAAATAATGCGTAAGCAGTGATGTCAAGAGATCGAACACTCCGAAGGGGGATCGAAGGCTCCGATCTACTGTCGGCAAGCGTCCTCTAGAAGTTAGACACGTGGTTGGCTGAGGGAGTTTGGAAGCAGGCATCGGAAGCTCTGATCAGATCGGAGGCTCCGATCTACGTCTATATATAGGGGTGCCGATTTCCATTCCAATTGCACATTCCAAACTTTCCTCTCTCCTTTATAGTTAGTATTTTGGGGCTTTTAGGGGGTTTTAGGCGTCATATTTGGAAGCCGGGAGTGGCGGAGCGCTTTGGGGATAACAGCGGAGTTGTGCCTAAGTTTTGAGGCAGTCGCCATCAACAGGCTGACTACGAACGTAGGTATAACTTTGGATCCTTATAGAGATTAAAGAGTATGTAATATCTTAGTGAAGGATTTTAGAGCACAATAAGTGATAAAGTGATTATTGCTTATAGGCGTGAATTTTGAGTACCTGGACTGCTAGATTTGCTAGGGTGCTTTGGTTTTTTAATAGAGGTATGAACTTATTATCTGAGATATCAGGTTGAATATACATGTATTATGTTTGCATGTTTTATGAGGCATTTTATATGCATTGATATTATGAGACATGCTTGTACACGTTGAGCTTTATGTCTTGTTTTTGCATAACCTGTAGTAGGGGTCGCTCAGCCCCGTATTTTAGTTGATGGATTTCCATGGACTTGGATCCGTTTATATCCACAGTTACTTTATGATATGGGAGTCACCTCCTGATGCGACAGCACAACGTGCTACATATCATGGCGCCTTGACTGAGCAGTCTCCTGGATAGGTTTTCCAGTACCCTTCATATTGCATGTGCATGCATGGTATATGTATATTTGTACTTCTGTACTGAGCATTTTATACTCACGTCCAAGTTTTTTGTGTTGGACACCCAATTCAATGGGCAGGACTTAGGTTGGACGGACTCGGTGGTAGCGGTTGTTGAGCTGCAGTGGTTGTGAGGTGGTCCTATTTTTGTTTTAGGTTGTTAGATTTGAAATTTAGTACCTTCCGTTCGATGGGGTTCCATAATATTGTTTATTTAGCCCGGTTGTTCTGCCGTTGTATGTTGTATTTATGGTTTGAGTTTTCGCTGGATTTCTTAATTTCAATTTAAGACTTAATTGCATGTTTAATATCTGATTATTTATTGATTACGGGTCGGGTCACTACATGCACACCAAGGTAATTCAGATGAGGAAGATGATTGCATCAAAAACAGTTGATCTCCACTTCAAACGATGTTCACTCCTACTATCCTACCATCAGCCAGACCCTTTGGAGGCCTTTCCTCACAACAACTTGTTGAGTATACTTGTTCAAGCCTTGACATAATGATTGGAAAAGACAAATAATCTATTGCCTCTTCGTCTGATGTTGATAGACCATCTAATGCTATTCAACTTCAAACTGACTTAACTATAGATGGATTTTTGGAATATGATGAAAACATGATTGAAGCATTATTCAATGAATGGCATAAATACAGGACATCCACTCTAGCGAGACAGTTGAAAAAGAAAGGAGAACTAAAAAATTCCATCTACTTTGAAGAAGCAGTTTCGAGAACTGTCAAAACAGTTGATATATTAGAGGCATTGGATCGAAGACAGTACTTCTTTGAGTTAATGAGGACAAAGAAGTTGACACATATTCATGCTGAATTGCAAAAGAATTATGATCCAACTGCCAGACTATATATGAAGATAGAGTTTTTTTTTCACTCAGTTGGACTCAGATCTATCAACACTGCAACAAAAACATAGTGTTTGGGATAAAGAGCTTGTTATTCCTGAAGCTTACAATCCTTCAAACTACAAATCTAAATCCAAATTTGGATCCAAGAAAGTTCAATCAATTCCATAGCCCACTAAATCTTTAGAACATACCACTGCCCAAGTATTCAAGGATGTTAAAAAGGAAACCATTCAAAACCATAGGGAATCAGTAGTTTCCCAATCCGAGCAACAGCTAAGTCCAGTTCACTTATGTCAAGAACCTGACTTAGTGCTGAAAGAGTGGGTGCCCGGTGAGCCAACTTGTGGCTAAGGGCTTTGATGACTCTTTGTATAAACAATCTTTTGTTTAATATAATTTACACTTTTATTAATGGCAATGACTTTATCTTTCTTCATATTGTTATATTGTGATATACTATTGTTGTTTTGATAAAGACCTTGAATATACTATAGTGTATGTAAGATGTGGTAGAACATGGGGATGTCTATCATGAAACACATCTTATAGTCACTGTATATTCTAAACTGTTCCTAGTCGATTGAGCCGTCCGATAATAAGGATAAGGATCGCTCGAGTTTGAGACTAGCATTTGCGATGCAGAGTACCACGTTTCATTGGTAAGGAACATAGAGATGTTCGAAGCATGCAAATGGATATTCATATGATGAATGATCGAACTACCCTATCCGGACTTTCCAAGTGGTTATCACTTATCGAGTGGATAAAGTCCGCGGTTTTGGTTGTACACCATTAGTCCTTACTACTTGAAACATCATTGAGACTCTATATGCTAGTACTGTGCTTTGACTCGTTTACCGACTCTATTGGGGTCATCAGGTGTCGGGATTGGGTACAGTTACAACACATATAGGAGTCGATGCTTTGTTGTCAAGGATTCACCACATACTTGCGAGTGTGGATATCCTATGCGATCTGAGGAGATATTAGTATGACGAATCTCTGGCCAGAGTACATGATGTGTTTTAAGAAATGGTTTCTTAGTAACACATGCGATGTCACTATTTGATCTTCAAGATGTATTGCATAGTTATTGAATCTCGAGCGACTCTCGATATACCAATGGTTCTTGCAAGCACTATCAGTGATACCTAGGGAATCATGGGGCGATGTTGCTAGGCGCTCATACCATGATTCGATGGGCAAGTCGGAAATTGTTGTTCCGAGTCACAAGGAGTTGTGAGCCCACGGCTAGCTGTATCCCTGAACCATTGAGGGTCACACAGAGTAATGGATTTTTAATCCCCGTTGAGATAGTTAAATTTAAAGAGTTAAATTTAATGAACAAAGAAGTTGGACTTCTTAATTATGAGTAGAGGAGTAAGATTTCCTAAAATGACACAGGGATGGGCATTTTTGGAAATCACTGAATTCGGATTCAGAAAAATTTATCTTGACTTTAAAAGGTGCAGAAATGGTTTCTGTGCACATTGGTGAAATCGGTTTATCAATCGGAGTCATGATGAATTTTATATTAATTTCTGAACATGCGGGCTTTGCTTGTCGGGCTTGAACTTATGACTAATGGGCCCTAAGCTGTTAGTGGCCTACATTATAAATAAGTTATTGCAGTACAGAAATTACACACAACAGGTCACAAAATTTTCGAAAAACCCTAGTCTTTTTCCTCTGAAGTGGCCGCCCCCTTTTTCCCTCTGCTCGGTAAAATCCAGTCTGTGAATTTTGAATTACAGTCTGGTTTAACGGATCAAATTCGTTAATTCTCTTCGTAAAAACTTCTGATAGATTTTCTAGTGCAATCTATCAGAGGGATTAAATCTCTGTTCGTGGACCTGATTGAAGAACAGTTCGTCCATCAGTTCCAGGGATATACAACAAGAGCAGAGTAATCTGTTGGTGTCCAAAATCTCGATTCGAGATTAAAGGTAAAAATTTTATAATTGTTATTTAATTTTTACACACACAATTTAATCGTAAGGTCTTGATACCCACTATGGAATCGTTCCATATAAAGTTTTTAAACTTCCGCTGCACCGGGTATCAATCCTGATTGATCTGATCGCCGCGTTCTCCAACAGTGGTATCAGAGCCAGGTTGCTCAGATCAAGCGATTAAATTAATCGATTGTACAAAAATTTTTAAGCCTCGGTTTTTGAAACAAAATAAATATTTAAAAAATAAAAAAAAAATTTCTTCGGGCAAAACCCGGGCAGCGATGGTCGATGCCCGGCCCGAGCCCTAGGGGGCGCGGGCAGCCCGGGAATGTCCCGGGCGGCCCGCGGGAAAAATTAATTTTTTAATTTTTAAATTAAATTTAATATGTTAAAATTCTATTTTTGGTCCGATCGAAAATTGTTTTTGATTGGTCCACGAGGCATCGGATCGAATTGTTCAAGTCCAAAAATTTTAAAATTGATTTTTGGATAAATTTGAATTTTTGGAAAATTTAAATATTTTATCCGTTAAATTGAATTTTGAAATTAATTATTTTTGGTACAATTGATGATAAGATATGATCTTATGGATATATTGAGTAAAATATGATTTTATGTATAAAATTGGATTTTATAGATAAAATATGATTTTATTTGATAAAAAGATAAAATATGATTTTGTATGTAAAATAAGATTTTATATATGAAATATGATTTTATCCTTTTAAATTTAAATTGCCATTGCATGTTATCCAATAAATTAATTTTGAATTAAATGTTATTGGATAAGGATGATCGATTGCCATGACCAATTTTGTAGGTGTATGTTAGGAATTTACATTTGTTTTTATTGTTGTTGGTTTTATTAATGGGCCTGGTTTATGGCCCAATATGAATTGTCATATGTAATAAAAGTGGGCTTTGTTTATGGCTTGTTCCCACCCCTTAAAAATGTATCCCCTACTTGTCATTGTTATTTATTGTAAATACATTAGATTTAGTGGGAGATGAAGATTAGAAGACGGTGGTGGGCCCAGCATGTTGGATTACTGGCGTTCAGATCAATCACGATTGATACCCGGTGCAGCGGAAGTTTAAAAATTTTATCATGGAACGATTCCATGGTGTGGGTATCAACCATTCAACGATTAAATTATTGTGTGTGTAAAATTCAAATAACAATTAATTAAATTTTACCTTCAATCTCGAAGCGAGATTAATGGACACCACACAGATTTCTCTGCGCTTCTTGTATCTCCCAGGAACTGATGAACTCCTTCAATCAGGTCCACGAATGGGGTTTAAATCCCTCTGATAGATTGCACTAGAAAATCTATCAGAAGTTTTTCTGCGAAGAGATTAAACGAATCTGATTCGTTATTCCTGACTGCGATTCAAAATCACAGACCGAAATTTCTCGGGCAGAGAACAGGGAGGGGACGGCCGAAAACTTTTGAGAGAGAGGAGGGTTTCGATTTTCTGTCTCAAAAATTATGAGCTGTTTTTTTTTTTAATTTCTGTACTGCAATAACTTATTTATAATGCAGGCCACTAACACCTTAGGGCCCATTAGTCATAAGCTAGGGCCCGACAAGCAAAGCCCGCACGTTCAGAAATTAATATAAAATTCATCGTGACTCCGATTGATGAACCGATTTCACCAATGTGCACAGAAACCATTTCTGCACATTTTAAAGTCAAAATAAATTTTCCTGAATCCGAATTCAGTGGTTTCCAAAAATGTCCATCCCTATGTCATTTTAGGAAATCCTACTCCCTTACTCTTATTTAAGAAGTCCAACTCCTTAGTTCATTAAATTTAACTCTTTAAATTTAACTATCTCAACGGGGATTAAAACTCCATTACACTGTGTGACCCTCAATGGTTCAGGGATACAGCTAGCCGTGGGCTCACAACTCCTTGTGACTCGGAACAACACTTTCCGACTTGCCCAACGAATCAAGGTAAAGCGCCTAGCAACATCGCCCCATGATTCCCTAGGTATCACTGATAGTGCCTACAAGAACCAGTAGATTTTGGTTAGCGTACAGTACGGTCCCTTCATCCATATATCCCGATCGAATCAACAACCATTGGTATATCGAGAGTCGCTCAAGATTCGATAACTATGCAATACATCTTGAAGATCAAATTAGTGACATCGCATGTGCTACTAAGAAACCATTTCTTAAATCACATCAAGTACTCTGGCCAGAGATTTGTCACACTAATATCTCCTCAGATCGCATAGGATATCCACACTCGCAAGTATGTGGTGAATCCTTGACAACAATGCATTGACTCCTATATGTGTCGTAACTGTACCCAATCTCGACACCTGATGACCCCCATAGAGTCGGTAAACGAGTCAAAGCACAGCACTAGCATATAGAGTCTCCATGATGTTTCAAGTCGTAAGGACTAATGGTGTACAACCAAAACCGCGGACTTTATCCACTCGATAAGTGATAACCACTTGGAAAGTCCGGATAGGGTAGTTCGATTATTCATCCTATGAATATCCATTTGCATGCTTCGAACATCTCCATGTTCCCTACCAATGAAACGTGGTACTCCGCATCGCAAATGCTAGTCTCATACTCGAGCGATCCTTATCCTTATTATCGGACGGCTCAATCGACTAGGAACGGTTTTAGAATATACAGTGACTATAAGATGTATTTCATGATAGACATCCCCATGTTCTACCACATCTTACATACACTATAGTATATTCAAGGTCTTTATCAAAACAACAATAGTATATCACAATATAACAATATGAAGTAATATAAAGTCATTGCCATTAATAAAAGTGTAAATAATATTAAACAAAAGATTGTTTATACAAAGAGTCATCAAAGCCCATAGCCACACAGTTGGCTCACTGGGCACCCACTCTTACAATCTCCCACTTGCCCTATAGCCAACTAGTCATACTACGTAGACCCATTGCTTCGCGATGTTTGTCAAACAATGGTCCTGGCAAAGGCTTAGTAAGCGGATCAGCGATATTGTCTGCAGAGGCCACTCGTTCGACAATGATGTCTCCTCTTTCCACAATCTCCCGGATTATGTGGTATTTCCTCAGTACGTGTTTGGATCTTTGATGAGACCTTGGTTCCTTTGCTTGAGCAACGGCACCCGTGTTGTCACAGTACACCGGGACTGGACCAACAAATTCAGGAATAACGCCCAACTCTTGGACGAACTTCCTCATCCAAACGACCTCTTTAGCAGCAGCTGATGCTGCAATGTATTCAGCCTCAGTGGTGGAATCCGCTGTGGTGTCCTGCTTGGAACTCTTCCAAGAGACAGCACCGCCATTGAGCATGAACACAAATCCAGAGGTTGACTTCGAGTCATCCACATCACTTTGGAAGCTAGAGTCGGTATAGCCTTCCAATTTGAGATCTCGTCCTCCATACACCATGAACATATTCTTAGTCCTTCGTAAGTACTTAAGAATGTCCTTCACGGCTTTCCAATGCATTTGACCAGGATTAGACTGATATCTGCTCGTGACACTCAGAGCAAATGCTACATCCGGTCTGGTAGATATCATCCCATACATGATACTACCTATAGCTGACGCATATGGTACATGTGTCATATTCTCTATCTCTGCATCAGTCTTGGGACACATAGACTTGGATAGAGAAACTCCATGACACATGGGTAGATGTCCTCTTTTGGACCCATCCATTGAAAACCGTTTCAATATGGTATCGATGTAGGTTGATTGAGTGAGTCCTATCATTCTCTTAGACCTATCTCTATAGATCTGTATCCCAAGAATGTAGGATGCCTCTCCCAAATCCTTCATCGAAAATCTACCTGATAACCATATCTTTGTTGACTGCAACATCCCTACATCATTCCCAATGAGTAGGATGTCATCAACATAAAGTACTAAGAATGTCACCGCATCCTTAACTACTTTCTTGTACACGCAAGGTTCCTCCGGGTTCTTGATGAAACCAAAATCTTTTATTGTTTCATCAAATTTCTGGTTCCAACTTCTTGATGCTTGTTTTAGACCATAAATTGATCTCTGAAGCTTGCATACCTTATGCTCGCTTCCCATGGATGTGTACCCCTCAGGCTGCTTCATATAGATTTCTTCCTTAATGTCTCCATTAAGAAAAGCAGTCTTCACATCCATTTGCCATATCTCATAGTCATACCATGCAGCTATGGCAATCAGGATTTTTATGGACTTGAACATTGCAACTGGTGAAAAGGTTTCATCATAGTCAACTCCTTGCCTTTGAGTATAACCTTTCGCCACCAATCGCGCCTTGTAGGTCAATACCTTACCATCAGGCCCAAGCTTTCTCTTGTAGATCCATTTACACCCTATTGGAACAATTCCATCGGGAGGATCTACTAAAGACCAAACTTGGTTTGTATGCATCGAATCCAATTCTGACTGCATAGCTTCAAGCCATAAATTCGAATCCGCATCAGAAATTGCTTCCTTGAAGTTTCTTGGATCACATCCAATGTCGGGTTCATCTTGATCCCCTTCAAGAAGAAGACCATATCGAACTGGAGGTCTAGAAGTCCTTTCGGATCTTCTAGGTGCAGGCGTGTCCAGCAATGGTTCCTGAGGTGTAGGATCGTTATTTTGTATTTCGGGTTCTTCTCGAACTTCTTCGAGTTCCATCATCTCGCCTTTCTTATCCAATAAGAACTCCTTCTCCAAGAAGGTGGCATTCCTAGAAACAAACACCTTTGTTTCAGCAGGATAATAGAAATAATATCCGATTGAATTCTTCGGATACCCTACAAAATAACATAAGCTGGATCGACTATCCAACTTATCTCCCACTGTCCGCTTCACGTAAGCAGGACATCCCCAAATCCTCAAGTACGAATACTTAGGAGCTTTGCCATTCCATAACTCGTATGGTGTTTTGTCCACTGCTTTAGTGTGGACGTTGTTCAACAACAATACCGCCGTTTCAAGCGCATAGCCCCAAAACGAAGGTGGAAGCTCAGTGAAGCTCATCATAGATCGAACCATGTCCAACAAAGTTCGATTACGACGTTCCGATACACCATTAAGCTGTGGTGTCATAGGAGGAGTCCACTGAGAGAGAATCCCATTCTCTTTCAGATAGTCCAAAAACTCGGTACTCAAGTATTCTCCACCTCGATCCGATCGAAGTGCTTTAATACTTTTACCTAGCTTGTTTTCTACTTCAGCCCTGAATTCTTTGAACTTTTCAAATGCTTCAGACTTATATTTCATTAAATATAAATACCCATACCTTGAATAATCATCAGTAAAGGTAATGAAGTAGGTGTGGCTATGTTGAGTCCCTACTCTAAATGGACCACAAACATCTGTATGGATCAAATCCAACAGATTCTGACTACGCTCAGGTTTCCCCTTAAAAGGAGATTTAGTCATTTTTCCTTTTAGGCAGGATTCACAAGTAGGTAGAGAATTAATATCAGACATATCAAACATGCCCTCTCCCACTAGCTTGTTCATCCTCCTTGTGGAAATATGACCTAGCCTAGCATGCCAAAGGTTTGCCGGGTTTTGACTATCGATTTTCCTTTTGTTTGTTGTCGCCGGTTTATCAACATAATTCACTGGAACGTCTTTTAGTTTTAAGTTGTATAGATCGTTTTCAAGTTGTCCATTTCCAATTAAACATTCATTCTTGTAAATATTGCAAATCCCATTCACAAAATTGCAAGAATAACCATCTCTATCAAGCATAGAAATAGAAATAATGTTTTTAATTAAATCTGGCACAAATAAAACATCTCTTAACAATAATTTAAAACCGTTCTGCAAAGTCAAACAAACATCTCCAATGGCCGTAGCTTCAACTCTGGAACCATTCCCGAGCCTCAGCTGGGTCTCACCCATTCTAAGCCTGCGACTTCTTGTCATCACCTGCAAATCATTGCAAATGTGAGATCCACATCCGGTATCCAATACCCAAGAAGTTGTATTAAGTGACATGTTTATTTCAATATAGAACATACCCTTTGCAGTTCCCAACTGCTCAAGATATTCCTTGCAGTTGCGCTTCCAATGACCCGGCTTCTTGCAGTAATGGCAAACATCCTTGGATTTTCCATTGTTTGAAGCCTTTGTCTTTTGCTTCTTCTCGGGCTCGACTTTCTTGGGTGGGATAGAACGTTTCTTGCCCTTCATACTTGGCCCCTTCTTCGCAGAAGATGAGGAGCCCACCAAGAAAGTTGGCTTATCCTTCTTAAGTGTGGATTCATATGTAACGAGCATATTGACCATCTCTTCAAGGGTGGCCTCTATCTTGTTCATATTAAAATTTATCACAAATCCATCAAATGAAGAAGGAAGAGACAGAAGCAATAAATCCACATTGAGTTCATGCTCCAACACCAAATCTAGGGTCGCCAACTTCTGTATGAGCCAAATCACTCGTACCCCATGATCACGGACCGAAGTCCCTTCACGCATGCGGCACGTCATCAACTCCTTAACAGTAGCGAACCTTTCAGCCCTCGACTGAGCCCCAAAAAGTTCCTTGAGTTGCGCATGAATGTCAGCAGCATTCACCGTGTCCTCAAATCGCCTCTGGAGTTCATCAGACATCGAGGCTTGCATATAGCATTTGGTCTTGATGTCATGGTCACACCATGCATCAAGTTTGGCCAATTCCTCCGGACTTATGTCAGCTGGTGCTTCCTTCGGAGGTGCTTTCTCTAACACGTAGAGCATTTTCTCCGAAGTTAAGACAATCTTCAACTTCCGGAACCATTCCGTATAGTTGGCGCCAGTCAACTTGTTTTGTTCGAGGATCGAGAATAATGGATTTCGCGAATTCATTGTATGAAATACTGAAAAGAAAAACAGACATATATCAATGATTGTTTAACAATTTACTAAGACATAAAATAGGCGAATTTAATTTTATGAATCTCACTCCCACTATTTTAACGATTTCACCACCCTCTAGTGAAAACGGGAAACTTTTTCCTTAGTGAGAACATGGAGTCCAATTGACAAACTTATGGTCCCGAATAATATCAGCCAACCATAATTCTCAAAAGGTAGAGCCCAATTGCTTCCAAAGCAACCCCATGTGTTTACCTCATGTCCAATAAGGGCCCAATAATATGACGCCGTTTAAAGTGACATGTCAAGATGACCCATCAATATTAAGTTGTGATGGACGGTCGCCATGTGGATCCCCCAATAATATGAGCCGATCCCATGGGAGTTCCACCCAACTTACAACATTTGTCGATCCAATGTACAGCTTTCCGACGGACGGGCCCCCCAATAATATGAGCCGGACCGTATCCGCGGGTAGCATCACATACATTGACCGTTGATGGAAGGTGGGAACATTTAAACAAATTTAAATTTCCTTTATTTATCTTGATATAAATTTTAAATCATATTTAAAATGAGGGATTTTTAATTATAAAAATATTTGTCTCATCATATTCATTTTATTGCATGCTTGCCGGATTCACGCAATTTATGTCTAAACATGCATACAATCATAATATCAAATATTATATAGGATGATCGATTCCATTTCTAATTGACCCGTGGTTGCCAATCACGGGTCTTAGTCCAATCCTAGGTAATATGCAGTATGCAATGCAATCCTATTACATGTGCTTCCAATTTACATTTTTTCAGTCTTTATTGTCTGCTGGGCCCACCGTCTTCAAATCTTGATCTCCCACTAAATCTAATGCATTTACAATAAATAACAATGACAAGTAGGGGATACATTTTTAGGGGTGGGAACGGGCTATAAACCAAGCCCACTTTTATTACATATGACATTCATATCGGGCCATAAACCAGGCCCATTAATAAAACCAACAACAATAAAAACAAAATGTAAATTCCTAACATACACCTACAAAATTGGTCATGGCAATCGATCATCCTTATCCAATAACATTTAATTCAAAATTAATTTATTGGATAACATGCAGTGGCAATTCAAATTTAAACAAGATAAAATCATATTTTATATATAAAATCTCATTTCACATATAAAATCATATTTTATCTCTATATCAAATAAAATCATATTTTATCTATAAAATCCAATTTTACAAATAAAATCATATTTTACTCAATATATCATAAGATCATATCTTATCATCAATTGTACCAAAATAATTGATTTCAAAATTCAATTTACGGATAAAATATTAAAATTTTCCAAAAATTCAAATTTATCCAAAATCAATTTTAAAATTTACGGACTCGAACAATTCGATCCGAAATCTCGTGAACCAATCAAAAACAATTTTTGATCGGACCAAAAATAAAATTTTAACATATTAAAACTAATTTTTAATAAAAATAATAATTTTTCCCGCGGGCCGCCCGGGACACTCCCGGGCCGGCCCGCACCCGGGGCGCGGGCCGGGGGCAGCCCGGCTGCCCCTTAGGGCAGCAACAATTGCTGCCCTGGCGGCGCCTGGCGCCGCCGCTGGGTGGCGCCGTGCGTCGCCCTGGGCGGCGCCGTGCGCCGCCCTGCGCAGCGCCCAGCGCTGCGCTGGGCAGCGCACAGCGCTGCCCTGGGCGGCGACGGTCGCCGTCCTGGGCGGCGCCATGCGCCCCCTTTGGGCGGCGCCGTGCGCCGCCCGGGGCAGCAACAATTGCTGCCCCACCGGGCAGCGATCCAATCGCTGCCCGGGTTTTGTCCCGAAAAAAAAAAAATTTTTTTATTTAAAAATATTTATTTTGTTTTCCAAAAACCGAGATTCAAAAATTTTGTACAATCGATTAATTTAATCGTTTGATCTGAGCAACCTGGCTCTGATACCACTGTTGAATAACTGGCGTTCAGATCAATCACGATTGATACCCGGTGCAGCGGAAGTTTAAAAATTTTATCATGGAACGATTCCATGGTGTGGGTATCAACCATTCAACGATTAAATTATTGTGTGTGTAAAATTCAAATAACAATTAATTAAATTTTACCTCCAATCTCGAAGCGAGATTAATGGACACCACACAGATTTCTCTGCGCTTCTTGTATCTCCCAGGAACTGATGAACTCCTTCAATCAGGTCCACGAATGGGGTTTAAATCCCTCTGATAGATTGCACTAGAAAATCTATCAGAAGTTTTTCTGCGAAGAGATTAAACGAATCTGATTCGTTATTCCTGACTGCGATTCAAAATCACAGACCGAAATTTCTCGGGCAGAGAACAGGGAGGGGACGGCCGAAAACTTTTGAGAGAGAGGAGGGTTTCGATTTTCTGTCTCAAAAATTATGAGCTGTTTTTTTTTTTTTAATTTCTGTACTGCAATAACTTATTTATAATGCAGGCCACTAACACCTTAGGGCCCATTAGTCATAAGCTAGGGCCCGACAAGCAAA
Source organism: Henckelia pumila (assembly GCF_033568475.1). Taxonomy (NCBI): domain Eukaryota; kingdom Viridiplantae; phylum Streptophyta; class Magnoliopsida; order Lamiales; family Gesneriaceae; genus Henckelia; species Henckelia pumila. The sequence continues at coordinate 87,734,741 of NC_133122.1, forward strand.
GCCCGCACGTTCAGAAATTAATATAAAATTCATCGTGACTCCGATTGATGAACCGATTTCACCAATGTGCACAGAAACCATTTCTGCACATTTTAAAGTCAAAATAAATTTTTCTGAATCCGAATTCAGTGGTTTCCAAAAATGTCCATCCCTATGTCATTTTAGGAAATCCTACTTCCTTACTCTTATTTAAGAAGTCCAACTCCTTAGTTCATTAAATTTAACTCTTTAAATTTAACTATCTCAACGGGGATTAAAACTCCATTACACTGTGTGACCCTCAATGGTTCAGGGATACAGCTAGCCGTGGGCTCACAACTCCTTGTGACTCGGAACAACACTTTCCGACTTGCCCAACGAATCAAGGTAAAGCGCCTAGCAACATCGCCCCATGATTCCCTAGGTATCACTGATAGTGCCTACAAGAACCAGTAGATTTTGGTTAGCGTACAGTACGGTCCCTTCATCCATATATCCCGATCGAATCAACAACCATTGGTATATCGAGAGTCGCTCAAGATTCGATAACTATGCAATACATCTTGAAGATCAAATTAGTGACATCGCATGTGCTACTAAGAAACCATTTCTTAAATCACATCAAGTACTCTGGCCAGAGATTTGTCACACTAATATCTCCTCAGATCGCATAGGATATCCACACTCGCAAGTATGTGGTGAATCCTTGACAACAATGCATTGACTCCTATATGTGTCGTAACTGTACCCAATCTCGACACCTGATGACCCCCATAGAGTCGGTAAACGAGTCAAAGCACAGCACTAGCATATAGAGTCTCCATGATGTTTCAAGTCGTAAGGACTAATGGTGTACAACCAAAACCGCGGACTTTATCCACTCGATAAGTGATAACCACTTGGAAAGTCCGGATAGGGTAGTTCGATTATTCATCCTATGAATATCCATTTGCATGCTTCGAACATCTCCATGTTCCCTACCAATGAAACGTGGTACTCCGCATCGCAAATGCTAGTCTCATACTCGAGCGATCCTTATCCTTATTATCGGACGGCTCAATCGACTAGGAACGGTTTTAGAATATACAGTGACTATAAGATGTATTTCATGATAGACATCCCCATGTTCTACCACATCTTACATACACTATAGTATATTCAAGGTCTTTATCAAAACAACAATAGTATATCACAATATAACAATATGAAGTAATATAAAGTCATTGCCATTAATAAAAGTGTAAATAATATTAAACAAAAGATTGTTTATACAAAGAGTCATCAAAGCCCATAGCCACACAGTTGGCTCACTGGGCACCCACTCTTACACAGCAGACAATAAAGACAGAAGAAATGTAAATTGGAAGCTCAATGTAATAGGATTGCATTGCATACTGCATATTACCTAGGATTGGACTAAGACTCGTGATTGGCAACCACGGGTCGATTAGAAATGGAATCGATCATCCTATATAATATGTGATATTATAGTTGTATGCATGTTTTAGACAAAATTGTGTGAATCCGACAAGCATACAAAATTTTAAAAATGATGAGACAAAATTTCAAAAATAAAATCCCTCATTTTAAATATGATTTAAAATTGATATCAAGATAAATAAAGGAAATTTAAATTTGTTTAAATGTTCCTACCTTCCATCAACGATCAATGTATGAGATGCTACCCGCGGATACGGTCCGGCTCATATTATTGGGGGGGCCCGTTCGTCGAAAAGCTGTACATTGGATCGACACATGTTGTAAGTTGGGTGGAACTCCCATGGGATCGGCTCATATTATTGGGGGATCCACATGGCGACCGTCCATCACAACTTAATATTGATGGGTCATCTTGACATGTCACAATAAACGACGTCATATTATTGGGCCCTTATTGGACATGAGGTAAAAACGTGGAGGTTGCTTTGGAAGCAATTGGGCTCTACCTTTTGAAAATTATGGTTGGCTGATATTATTCGGGACCATAGTTTGTCAATTGGACTCCATGTTCTCACTAAGGAAAACAGTTTCCCGTTTTCACTAGAGGGTAGTGAAATCGTTAAAATAGTGGGAGTGAGATTCATAAAATAAATTTCGCCTATTTTATGTCTTAGTAAATTGCTTAAACAATCACTGATATTTGTCTGTTTCTTTTCAGTATTTCATAAAAATGAATTCGCGTAATCCACTTTTCTCGATCCTCGAACAAAATAAGTTGACTGGCGCAAACTATACGGAATGGTTTCGTAAGTTGAAGATTGTCTTGACTTTGGAGAAGATGCTCTACGTGTTAGAAAAATCTCCTCCAAAGGAAGCACCAGCTGACATAAGTCCGGAAGAGTTAGCCAAACTTGATACATGGTGGGACCATGATATCAAGGCCAAATGCTATATGCAAGCCTCGATGTCTGATGAACTCCAGAGGCGATTTGAGGACACCGTGAATGCTGCTGATATTCACGTACAACTCAAGGAACTTTTTGGGGCTCAATCGAGGGCTGAAAGGTTCGCTACTATAAAGGAGCTAATGACGTGTCGCATGCATGAAGGGACTTCGGTCCGTGATCATGGGGTACGAGTGATTTGGCTCATACAGAAGTTGGTAACCCTTGATTTGGTGTTGGAGCATGAACTCAACGTGGACTTACTACTTCTGTCTCTTCCTTCTTCGTTTGACAGATTTATGGTGAATTTCAATATGAACAAGATAGAGGCCTCCCTTGAAGAGATGGTCAATATGCTTGTGACGTATGAATCCACATTAAAGAAGGATAAACCGGCTTTTTTGGTGGGCTCCTCTTCTTCTGCTAAGAAGGGGCCAAGTACAAAGGGTAAGAAACGTTCTGCACCACCCAAGAAAATCGAACCCGAGAAGAAGTACAAGACAAAGGCTTCAAACATGGAAAAATCCAAGGATGTTTGCCATTACTGCAAGAAGCCCGGTCATTGGAAGCGTAACTGCAAGGAATATCTAGAGCAGTTGCGAACTGCGAAGGGTATGTTCTATATTAAAATAAATGTTTCACTTAATACTACTTCTTGGGTATTGGATACCGGATGTGGATCTCACATTTGCAATGATTTGTAGGTGATGACAAGAAGTCGCAGGCTTAGAATGGGTGAGACCCAGCTGAGGCTCGGAAATGGTTCCAGAGTTGAAGCTAAAGCTGTGGGAGATGTTTATTTATTTTTGCAGAAAGGTTTTAAGTTACTTTTAAGAGATGTTTTATTTGTTCCGGATTTGATTAAAAACATTATTTCTGTTTCTATGCTTGATAGAGATGGTTATTCTTGCAATTTTGTGAATGGGATTTGCAATATTTACAAGAATGAATGTTTGATTGGAAATGGACAACTTGAAAACGATCTATACAACTTAAAACTAAAAGACGTTCCAATAAATTATGTTGATAAACCGGCAACAACAAACAAAAGGAAAATCGATAGCCAAAACCCGGCAAACCTTTGGCACGCTAGGCTAGGTCATATTTCCTCAAGAAGGATGAACAAGCTAGTGGGAGAGGGCATGTTTGATATGTCTGATACTAACTCTCTACCTACTTGTGAATCCTGTCTAAAAGGAAAATGACTAAATCTCCTTTTAAGGGGAAACCTGAGCGTAGTCAAAATCTGTTGGATTTGATCCATACAGATGTTTGTGGTCCATTTAGAGTTGGTACTCAATATGACCACACCTACTTCATTACCTTTACTGATGATTATTCTAGGTATGGGTATTTATATTTAATGAAATATAAGTCTGAAGCATTTGAAAAATTCAAAGAGTTCAAGGCTGAAGTAGAAAACAAGCTAGGTAAAAGTATTAAAGCCCTTCGATCGGATCGAGGTGGTGAATACTTAAGTACCGAGTTTTTGGACTATCTAAAAGAGAATGGGATTCTCTCTCAGTGGACTCCTCCTATGACACCACAGCTTAATGGTGTATCGGAGCGTCGTAATCGAACTTTGTTGGACATGGTTCGGTCCATGATGAGCTTCACTGAGCTTCCACCTTCGTTTTGGGGCTATGCGCTTGAAACGGCGGTATTGTTGTTGAACAACGTCCACACTAAAGCAGTGGACAAAACACCATACGATTTATGGAATGGCAAAGCTCCTAAGTATTCGTACTTGAGGATTTGGGGATGTCCTGCTTACGTGAAGCGGACAGTGGGAGATAAGTTGGATAGTCGATCCAGCTTATGTTATTTTGTAGGGTATCCGAAGAATTCAATCGGATATTATTTCTATTATCCTGCTGAAACAAAGGTGTTTGTTTCAAGGAATGCCACCTTCTTGGAGAAGGAGTTCTTATTGGATAAGAAAGGCGAGATGATGGAACTCGAAGAAATTCGAGAAGAACCCGAAATACAAAATAACGATCCTACACCTCAGGAACCATTGATAGACACGCCTGTACCTAGAAGATCCGAGAGGACTTCTAGACCTCCTATTCGATATGGTCTTCTTCTTGAAGGGGATCAAGATGAACCTGATGTTGGATGTGATCCAAGAAACTTCAAGGAAGCAATTTCTGATGCGGATTCAAATTTATGGCTTGAAGCTATGCAGTCGGAAATAGATTCGATGCATACAAACCAAGTTTGATCTTTAGTAGATCCTCCCGATGGAATTGTTCCAATAGGGTGTAAATGGATCTACAAGAGAAATCTTGGGCCTGATGGTAAGGTATTGACCTACAAGGCGCGATTGGTGGCGAAAGGTTATACTCAAAGACAAGGAGTTGACTATGATGAAACCTTTTCACCAGTTGCAATGTTCAAGTCCATAAGAATCCTAATTGCCATAGCTTCTTGGTATGACTATGAGATATGGCAAATGGATGTGAAGACTGCTTTTCTTAATGGAGACATTAAGGAAGAAATCTATATGAAGCAGCCTGAGGGGTACACATCCGTGGGAAGCGAGCATAAGGTATGCAAGCTTCAGAGATCAATTTATGGTCTAAAACAAGCATCAAGAAGTTGGAACCAGAAATTTGATGAAACAATAAAGGATTTTGGTTTCATCAAGAACTCGGAGGAACCATGCGTGTACAAGAAAGTAGTTAAGGATGCTGTGACATTCTTAGTACTTTATGTTGATGACATCCTACTCATTGGGAATGATGTAGGGATGTTGCAGTCAACAAAGATATGGTTATCAGGTAGATTCTCGATGAAGGATTTGGGTGAGGCATCCTATATTCTAGGGATACAGATCTATAGAGATAGATCTAAGAGAATGATAGGACTCACTCAATCAACCTACATCGACACCATATTGAAACGGTTTTCAATGGATGGGTCGAAGAGAGGACATATACCCATGTGTCATGGAGTTTCTCTATCCAAGTCTATGTGTCCCAAGACGGATGAAGAGATAGAGAAAATGACACATGTACCATATGCGTCAGCCATAGGTAGTATCATGTATGAGATGATATCTACTAGACCGGATGTAGCATTTGCTCTGAGTGTCACAAGCAGATATCAAGCTAATCCCGGTCAAATGCATTGGAAAGCCGTGAAGGACATTCTTAAGTACTTACGAAGGACTAAGAATATGTTCATGGTATATGGAGGAAGAGAACTAAAATTGGAAGGCTATACCGACTCTAGCTTCCAAAGTGACGTGGATGACTCGAAGTCAACCTCTGGATTTGTGTTCATGCTCAATGGCGGTGCTGTCTCTTGGAAGAGTTCCAAGCAGGACACCACAGCGAATTCCACCACTGAGGCAGAATACATTGCAGCATCAGCTGCTGCTAAAGAGGCCGTTTGGATGAGGAATTTCGTCCAAGAGTTGGGCGTCATTCCTGAAGTTGTTGGTCCAGTCCCGGTGTACTGTGACAACACGGGTGCCGTTGCTCAGGCAAAGGAACCAAGGTCTCATCAAAGATCCAAAAACGTACTGAGGAAATACCACATCATCCGGGAGATTGTGGAAAGAGGAGACATCACTGTCGAAAGAGTGGCCTCTGCAGAAAATATCGCTGATCCACTTACTAAGCCCTTGCCAGGACCATTATTTGACAAACATCGCGAAGCAATGGGTCTACGTAGTATGACTAGTTGGCTATAGGGCAAGTGGGAGATTGAAAGAGTGGGTGCCCGGTGAGCCAACTTGTGGCTAAGGGCTTTGATGACTCTTTGTATAAACAATCTTTTGTTTAATATAATTTACACTTTTATTAATGGCAATGACTTTATCTTTCTTCATATTGTTATATTGTGATATACTATTGTTGTTTTGATAAAGACCTTGAATATACTATAGTGTATGTAAGATGTGGTAGAGCATGGGGATGTCTATCATGAAACACATCTTATAGTCACTGTATATTCTAAACTGTTCCTAGTCGATTGAGCCGTCCGATAATAAGGATAAGGATCGCTCGAGTTTGAGACTAGCATTTGCGATGCAGAGTACCACGTTTCATTGGTAAGGAACATAGAGATGTTCGAAGCATGCAAATGGATATTCATATGATGAATGATCGAACTACCCTATCCGGACTTTCCAAGTGGTTATCACTTATCGAGTGGATAAAGTCCGCGGTTTTGGTTGTACACCATTAGTCCTTACTACTTGAAACATCATTGAGACTCTATATGCTAGTACTGTGCTTTGACTCGTTTACCGACTCTATTGGGGTCATCAGGTGTCGGGATTGGGTACAGTTACAACACATATAGGAGTCGATGCTTTGTTGTCAAGGATTCACCACATACTTGCGAGTGTGGATATCCTATGCGATCTGAGGAGATATTAGTGTGACGAATCTCTGGCCAGAGTACATGATGTGTTTTAAGAAATGGTTTCTTAGTAACACATGCGATGTCACTATTTGATCTTCAAGATGTATTGCATAGTTATCGAATCTCGAGCGACTCTCGATATACCAATGGTTGTTGATTCGATCGGGATATATGGATGAAGGGACCGTACTGTACGCTAACCAAAATCTATTGGTTATTGCAGGCACTATCAGTGATACCTAGGGAATCATGGGGCGATGTTGCTAGGCGCTCATACCATGATTCGATGGGCAAGTCGGAAATTGTTGTTCCGAGTCACAAGGAGTTGTGAGCCCACGGCTAGCTGTATCCCTGAACCATTGAGGGTCACACAGAGTAATGGATTTTTAATCCCCGTTGAGATAGTTAAATTTAAAGAGTTAAATTTAATGAACAAAGAATTTGGACTTCTTAATTATGAGTAGAGGAGTAAGATTTCCTAAAATGACATAGGGATGGGCATTTTTGGAAATCACTGAATTCGGATTCAGAAAAATTTATCTTGACTTTAAAAGGTGCAGAAATGGTTTCTGTGCACATTGGTGAAATCGGTTTATCAATCGGAGTCATGATGAATTTTATATTAATTTCTGAACATGCGGGCTTTGCTTGTCGGGCTTGAACTTATGACTAATGGGCCCTAAGCTGTTAGTGGCCTACATTATAAATAAGTTATTGCAGTACAGAAATTACACACAACAGGTCACAAAATTTTCGAAAAACCCTAGTCTTTTTCCTCTAAAGTGGCCGCCCCCTTTTTCCCTCTGCTCGGTAAAATCCAGTCTGTGAATTTTGAATTACAGTCTGGTTTAACGGATCAAATTCGTTAATTCTCTTCGTAGAAACTTCTGATAGATTTTCTAGTGCAATCTATCAGAGGGATTAAATCTTTGTTCGTGGACTTGATTGAAGAACAGTTCGTCCATAAGTTCCAGGGATATACAACAAGAGCAGAGTAATCTGTTGGTGTCCAAAATCTCGATTCGAGATTAAAGGTAAAAATTTTATAATTGTTATTTAATTTTTACACACACAATTTAATCGTAAGGTCTTGATACCCACTATGAAATCGTTCCATATAAAATTTTTAAACTTCCGCTGCACCGGGTATCAATCCTGATTGATCTGATCGCCGCGTTCTCCAACAAGTGCTGCATGAGTTAACACTGATGAACTTGGATGAAATAGTACACCAGGTAATCTCTCACATTGAATTAGAAGAAAATTTTTAAGAACAAGTTGAAGAAGGGCTCGTGCACATTGATGAATCAGCTCTAAACATATCAAGGCCAATTCAACCAGTAATGATTGTAACATAAATCATTTTGTCATAGTCATTTGGTAATGAAATGGAAGACCATTTTAAGTCAATGTTGGACGCTCATAGCCTAGGTAATGAATCACTTAGAAAAAAAATGTTGATGAACACAGTATGGATTTCATTGTTTATCAACACCCAATCGTCAAGACAAAGACTGTCTAAGTTCCTCCATCTTTCTTCACTTCGCCTGAATATTTGTTTGAAAGTGTTTCTTCACAAATTCAGCCTCAGATTTCAACTGAAAATACCAAGACTAACGAATCCTTTCAAGTTGAATTGATTCAGTTTGTGCCTTTGTCATCTGCTCTACCCACCCACAGAGAAGTTGTATCTACACCAATCAAGGGCAAGAAGAAAATTGAGAATGAAGAATTAATGATTGATGTACCTAAATCTAGAAATTTTTCAGTTGAGGCAGAAGCTGATGAGGTTCTCTTATCAAAGGCCCAACAATCCAGCTATTTCCGCCTACATAGTCAAGCAGGACCTTCAATCGCTACCAATGAAGAACTTGAGACAGAAAGATCAATTGAAGAAAAGACGGATGAGAGTTGCATTTTGTTCTGACTTAAATAGAGGCAACCTTTTTGACTCTCTCCAATGACATTCAAACAGAAAATAAAGATCAACACAAAACTGGAGATCACATTACTCTACTCTGTGACTCTATGACTAAATAAGTGAACAAATTGCAAAGACAATTGTCTTGTTGATCAATCTTTGGCCAACTTCAGCACAATCGACTCTTCTATGTCAAAATTACAACAATCTCATGTCACTGGAAACCAAAGTGGATAATATATCCACAGAAGTGCTTTCTCTGAAAGAAACTGTGGTCAATAACTTTCAAGGCATGACCAATAAAATTGAATCTCTGTCTGCACTCTCGCGACAAATGTTGTACTATCAGGTGCTCCCACAATCCATTAGGTCCAGAGATCGCCATCAGCCAGTCTAGCAGAAATCCCTCTTCCAATCTCTCTCACAACACTCACCGCCACCATCCAATTCAAAGATAAATTTTCAGCACTGATTATTTTATCTACACTCGTTTTCTAATCCATTGTTATTAAATGACTTCGGCCTTTAGTATTATTATCTCTTGCGTTGTGTTTGTCAAAAAGGGGGAAGTAACTGTAGTAACCCGTACCCAAGTTAAGTGATTAAGAATTAATCACTAGGGTATTATCAATCTAAAAAGGGTTAAGGAAATCTTAGACAAGTTCAATGACATCAAAGATGGACTCAGAATGATTGGAAATGACCCGAAGGGTGACCAAGAATGGATGCAATGTGTGGAGAATGGACGCAACGTTCTAGTCCGTTGATGTCATCCGTGACATCAAAAAGATGACGTCATTGCTTACAAACTGATGGGACATCGGACGCAACGAAGTGAGAGTGGACGCAACGATCGGGATCGAACGTAACGTTCTCTGCCTATAAATAGAGGTGTCGAGGCTCACTTTAAACTCGCTCATTCCTCTCATATCTCTCTCATTCTTAGCCCTTTCTAGTCAGATCTAGGGATTTCTAGGTGTCCTATTGGGAATCTGTAAGTAGCGAAGCAATCCCGGCGTCATAAAGGAGCTGTGCCTAAGTTTTGAGGCAATCACCATTAGCGGGCTGACGACAGATGCAAGTATAGCTTTTGCTTCCTAAAAATATTTAGGAGTATGCAATAGCTTAGTTAAGGTTTTAGATCTTAAATATTGATACATGAGTAATTTGCATTATAGAGCTGATGATAGACTTGGAATCTAGAGTGGGACTGCTAGGACTGCCTTTAGTAAGGTACGTAAGTATTGACTGAGATAGCCAACATTATATATGATATATGTATTGCATATGTATGTGCTATGTGTTTTTACGATGTTCTACTGCTTTAGCACATACTTGCATGTTTTCATACATACTAGACCGCATCTCGTGAGAGGTGGGTCACTGACAGTTTCCATAGGGAGCATGTATCTCATTTTGGACTCGGGTCAGGTATTGACGGTTTTCATATGGGACTTGTATCTTGTTTTGGATTCGGGTCAGATTTGGGGAGGCTCAGCCCCTGGTTTTTCTATCACTAGGAGCGACCACGATTATGGAGTAGACGCTATAATTGATAGGAGAATATACGAGTACCTTGTAGAGTCACTCTATTAGCACGGTACTGTATATTCATGCCGCCCTGAGCATACTTTTTAAAAAGTGTTTTAAAGTCATTTATGTGCTGCATATATTTTATATATCATTGCTTCCGTATTAAGCATAGTCGCTCACGTCCAGTATTTTCTGTATGTCTGGACACCCCTTTCGACGGGACAGGTGCAGGTAGTGTGCCCAGTGTCTTGGAGTAGTCCGTGACAAGAGAAGACAACATGTTTAGCCGTAGGTTTTATTGTTAAAATTTGTAACGCCCCGAAATTATCTTAATTGAGATTATTATTGATATTGTGAGGTTATGAAATTCGAGGGTTGAATTGATATTTGATCTAAAGGACTGATTTGCATTTTTTGAAGAATTCAAGGACTAATTAAAGTGTAATTTTCCCAAATTGACTTAGTCTTGGAAGTTGATTGGTTGACTAGGCTTCCTTCTCCTTCATTCTTTTCCCTTTCCATCGTATCCCCACCATTAAAGCTCCAAGAGCGTGACTTTGAGCTTTTGGGTTTCCCGATTTCGCACGATCCGTCCGGTAGATTTTGAATCTGAAGGTATATTCGCAATCACGGCTTCGAGAGCTTCGTTCTACCGTAAGTTTTTCTGCTTCTTGAGCTAGCATAGATTGGTTATTCAAAGACGGATCGGAAAAAGAGTGACGTTTGGATTCGTTACGATTTTATAGATGATTTTCAAAAATGCGGGTTTGAGATTTTGTTGATATTGAGTTTGTTTTGTTGATTTGTTGATGATGTGAGTCGAGTTGGAAGATTATGATGTTGTTGATTTTTTGGTTAGCCGTTTATTAGCCGTCATGCTGCCGGTTCGAGTTTAGATACCGTTTGGTTTGAATTTATTGAGCCGTGTTTCGATTGATTTGAATGTTGATATTGATCTTATTGTACTTCATTTCAGATTGTTTTGGGAGTTGATGAAGTCAGAGTTTTCAGAATTTGAATTGTCGATGAAGTGATCGAGATTGGTAACGAGTTTACCTTGTTGGTTTGAATTGAGTTTGCACTACAAGAAAAACGGCCAAAGACAACGCTTTTTCTGCGTTGTTAATGTCCCCGAAAAAGCGTTGTCGTAGGAAGTGTTGTAAAAGACCACGCTCAAAGACAACGCGTAAAAAGCATTGTCGTATCTAAAAACGACAACGCTTTTTAAGAGTTGTCTTTTATAAAAAGCGTTGTCGTTTCTGGAAAAGACAACGCTTTTTAAATGAAAACAACAACGCTTAAAAAGCGTTGTAGTATTTAAAAATAACAACGCTTTTTAAGCGTTGTCTTTTATAAAAAGCGTTGTCGTTTTTGGAAAAGACAACGCTTTTTAAGTGTCGTTGTATCTTGAAAAGACAACGCTTCAAAAAAGCGTTGTCTTTTCTGGTAAAGACAACGCTTTAAAAAGCGTTGTCTTTGTTCAAATAAAAAATAAAAAAAAATTAATTCACAAATTTTCAATATTATAAGTCGCTCAAAATTCAAAAATTTGTCAAATAAAATTTAATATAGAGTCTTCCAATATTATAAATCATTCAAATAAAAAAATAATCGAATTCTAATTTAATGAACACTAGAAAAAAACTATCCATTAATCTCGAAAAACTTTGATTCCTTCCTTCAGCACATGCTAGCATCCCGAGCTTTCATAAAAACCGCAACAATCTCTTTTCCTTTAATTTGTATCTCCATACTGTAAATTATTAAAAATAAAAACAAACATAAAAAAAATATAAATAAATTAAAATGAAAAGTAAACTTAAAAAGATATTTATCAGTAAAAGAACATGAACTACGACATAAAGTACTCTAATGTTAAGCAATTCAGTAACCCCTTCGAATCCCTTGACACAGTGAGAAGCATATAGTCACGCTTTCTCAGTCCACAACTTCAATATCTAAACATTGTAGGATCCTAATAAGGCAAGTTAACAAAGAACATAATAAAGACATACATATTGCAACATAATATCACTACACAACCACCGTGATCAATGATTTCATAACTACAGTGTGGAATCAACTTTTTGCGAAAGAAAAACAGCATCCCATTTCATGAATAATATATGCAACTTATCAATATTTATTTATCCAAACCTTATATTTAATCTCCTAAGCCATACATAATGAAAAATCATATGAAACACATCAAAACATGTCTACTGGCCGATTCAAAACCTGTCTATTGGCTGATTCAAAACAAGGCAGAGATTTCTCATGAGAGAAATACAGTAGTTCTGTGTGCATGTTTCTTAGAAGAACGAAATACAAGATTCACTTTTATCAAAGAAATTATATATATGGAGCTGAATCGACTGCTACAAGCATAAACCATCTGTTACCTCTCAGGCCTAGCAGAGGCTTCCTCCCTTCTTTTATAGCCTTCCTTATATCTGCCATTTTCCATGTTTCATACTTCTGTTTCTGCTCAAGCTGTAGGAGAGGGAAAACAGAGAGAACATGGGAAGAAAAATGAAAAACATACAGTAGAATAAATCTGCACGATAAAGTGTCTGAAACGCAATGCTTGTCAATAACTTATAATGTAGATTCAGGAATGCAGTGGGAAACTTACATCGGACAACGACCACGAATCCAAGTCATTCCTTTTGCCTCCAATTTTTAGTGATGTATAGCTTTGGCTAATCTCCTATTTCATGTCGAGTCCACATTGGTTGTCGAAATCGAGTCACCAACTGTTGATTCATAACATCTTCAAAGCACACATTCAGAGCTTAGCCATATAACAACATAAATCATAATCGCTCAAACTTCCTAGAAACTTGCTTTCCTGGTTTCATTACTATTGAGAAAATCAGCCAAGAGGAAGATCGATAGAATATGTTTAACGAGAACAAGAGCAACAAGGCAGCAAAAATAAGCAAAAATATTCTAAGCCAATAAAATAACGAGGTTGACAGTTGACTCATGCCTTTAGCCAAGGGGGAAGCAAAAATTGCGTGAAGAAAACTTTTTTATCGAAACTTGAAAAAAACACAAAAATCTTGAGGGGAGAAAGGAAACTACTGGACATGAGAATCTGCAAAGACGTTATTAAACCAGCAACAGATGTAAGTACGGCCTTCCAAGAGTCGAAGTAAAAAAACCAACAAGGAAATATGGAGGAAATTCTAACAAGGATAAAATGATATACCGAAGGTGATTCACCTGAGAAAAACTAAAAAAACTATATGCTACACAGAAAGCATACCTGGTCAGGCTGTGAAACATAAAAAATGCCAACAAGCATATGTATTTTAGAATGATGTCTAGCATATTCAATAATGGGAATGTCATTAGTTCTCTTCTTAGCCATGATCACCAAATCCCTAGAACTCCTATGAGAAATTCTGCCATCAGTACGGAAAGTGCAACTCCATTTCAAAAGTACAATAGCTATTATGTTTTGCACTATTTCAAGAACCACTAGGAATAGGCCAACTCACGAAGTGCGGTGATTACCCAGATTTGTCCTAAAATCATTAAATTATCCATTTTTGTCCTAAAATATTAAATTACCGTTCTGTTATATAGCATTACATTGATTCCTCCCATTAAAGTATTAATCATAACTAATTTGTTTTTAGCGTAAATGTTAAACTATCATTTACCTAAAATATATTATATGCAATAGCTTTACTGCTTAATTAACAGTAAAAGCTTCTTACACAAATTTTCAATGCTTGGCAAATCTATGATGTAAGAAGAGTGTTGTTTAATAAAATATTTTTTAAAAAAAAAAAATTTACACCCAAGAAAAGTTCTTCAAAAAATATGTGAGGAAAAACCCATCGAATATTCCAACCATGAAATATAGAGCATTCTTCATATCTTTCTTGTGTTCTTGAAACACAAAACTCAATAAAAAAACTCTCTCGAAACTCTGATCAAGAAGCACCCCAAAAACCCACTGGAGAACGAAAAGAAATATATTGAACTTGGCATACATATGTTCTGGATTGAGATGATTTCATTTACTCGTTACAAAGCTTGGGATATGCAAAGTATAAAAAGTTCATTACATCATGCAATTATAGTCATGGGTAGTGTTATAAAACATATGTTTCTCCTAACCCTTGGAAATTGAATCATTAAAAACGCAGAACAATGGTTTGGCTAAACTGTTTCAAAATGTCGATTTAGACTTCCTTAACATCATTGTTTAGAGGTAAAGTGTGGGTTTATACTGCATAATTGATTGTATATGGTAACGACAAAAGCTGGTAAAACATTACAAATTAATATTGTGAACGCACTCACTACAGAGCACGTTCCTGCAGCCTAATCAATGATACGCATTTAAGACTCACTCACCAGTAAGGGATAAACGGAGAAGGACCCATAAACAAATAAGTAGACCAAAGATTAAGGCAAAAAAGGTAAGAGAACCCCCCAATAATTATACTGACCAACTTAGTAAAAAGTCTATGTCCACTCACCATGTGATTCAGAACCAGGAATCAGTCCAAAACCACCATCATATGACTGCAAAGTAACAAAATAATCAAAGATAAAATCATAAAATACAGCAGGCAATATAAAGTTCACAAAAAAAATGACAGATGGAAATACTTTGCAACGATAGCTGCAGCCATCATCAAATATGTTTCACCATCTGAACACAAATATCAAAGTTCAACTCTCATGGCATAATTTTGCGATATTATCACTCTTAATAAAATCAGTGGAAACAAAAAAAAAAAAAGCAATAATGGATTGGCAGAAAACACAAATAAATATAAATAATGTTATTCAAACCGGTTCAATTGAATTAGAATCATCAAATCAGAGCCATGCTCAAACATGCTCAAAAGGTAAAAATTATTTTATACAACAACACATTTCTCAGATTCAATAAAAAATATTTATACAAACATGCTCACTAAAATAACCAATAAAGAAGATTAATCAAGGGCCAAAATAGAAGTCGAAACAAAGAAATCAATAAAATAATATATTCGAAGAAAATATTATTATTTCTCAGATTGAGTTAAAGATAATTACTTCTGCGGGTGCGTTTCTTGTAGAGAATACGATAACTGCCTTCACGGTACTGAATCACATCCCCTGGCTTCAGAGTGTTGTAGCAATCTGAAATCCCCAATTCAAATTCATCATAAATCCAATCCAAAAAAAAAAAACTCACACCCCACTGATTGACGCATAAAGTACCGATCAAAATGAGCGCGAATAACAGTAATATATTAAGCATACCTCCACAGATATAGCTAACTGGATGATGCAAATTTCTAGCGAGATTCCTTTAGAAACTCTTAGAAATTTAAT